>NC_064821.1:189457517-190088017 GCF_024166365.1 Elephas maximus indicus
CAATTCTTTCTTTTCTCCTCGTCCCACTTCTTCTCTTCGAAGCCCTCCTTGGTTCACCATCCCCCCCCCCCACTTTAAAGGTTCCTCGACATTTTCTTACATCAAGTTCTACTAGAGCCTCCTGCCCTCAAATACTTTGCTTTTTGCCTATCCTCCTTTATTCTAAAAATCATTTTTCACTCGTGTGAGCCAGGGTCGTCTCCAAGTTAAGTTGCAGCCTGGTGTGTGTGTGTGTTTCACCCCTCTTTCCTGTGAACAGCTAGTGGGAGGCACTCAGGAGGCTGACACCCTTTTCTTCTAAGCATCCCCCCACCCCTTGCTTCTCCATTACTCAGAGTGCGAAAAGATGGCAGACCAACTGTCGCAGCTGGAACGCGACATAGAGACCATCATCAATGTCTTCCACCAGTACTCGGTACGGCTAGAGCATCGAGACGCCCTGAACCAGAAAGAATTCAAACAGCTGGTGCAAAAAGAGCTGGCAAACTTCCTCAAGGTAGGCCTGGCCCAGCCTCACAGCAGTTTGAGCTGAAAGAAGATGGTGGGAGGGGCAGTCTTCAGTGGTCATGGAGAAAATTCTAGCTCCTTCAACTTAGCCTCCAGAGGTAATGAGTGCCCTGTCACTCAAAAAAGAAAAAGAAAAAAACTAAACACATTGCCATAGAGTTGATTTAACCCTATAGGACAAAATAGAACTGCCCTATAGGGTTTCCAAGGAATGGCTGGCAGACTTGAGCTGCGAACCTTTTGATTAGCAGCCATAGCTCTTAATTACTATGCCACCAGGGCTCCATGGATGGGGTAGAGGTGACTTATTTGGTGTGAACAAGTAAGGCCTCCTTGAGGAGGTGACAATTGAGCTGGGACCTGAATATTGAGAAAGGAGACAACTCAGGATGACCCTTGACAGGAAGCTGAGGGGATTCCAAGCTTCAGATGGAAACTTGGAGGGGAAGACATGTGAGGGCTTTTCAAATCCCAAGGGCCTATAATCAATAAAAACAGTGTTTGGAAAAACCCCCTGCTCACAGATGGCATGTAGAAAGCATTCAGTAAGTGTGAGTTTCTTTCCTTGCCCTCAAAATGGTTGGACAGTTTCAGAAGAAAGGGGAATCAGTTCCACTCTCCTTTTTGTCTTCTTTTCACCCTATGAATTTGGGCAAAACAAAGGCCTGGACTAAGAGAGATGGGACACCTGAGTCCTAGTGCCATTTCCATGTCTGGAGCAGGATGTCCTGCGTGAGGTCACCAGCCCTTTTCTGCCCCGCCTGCCTTGGTGAGGTGGAGAATCGCAGCAGTAAGAGATGTGAGAGATGCTGACAGAGGATCTCTGGCAAGAAGTGCATGTCAGGGTAGATGAGAGAGGGTATGACCAAGACGTCATGTGTCCCTCAGATTTACTGGGCAAAGTTCTCCCACATATGACCCCACACTTGCTCCCCCAGCTTGACCCGCCCCTGCAGAAAGCCTGGAAGGGAAGCAGAGACTTGGTGGATGCATGTTGAGGGTTTAGTACTCTGATCAGGCAATGGCTAAAGTCCAAAAAAGTCCAGCACACTGAAGCACTGCCAGAGCAGGAGGGAGCCTGGGAGATCAGCTAGGCACCCCCACAGCTCACAGGTGAGGGAATTGGGCCCAGAGATGGCCAGAGACTTACCTGAGGTGCCCCAGCCAGTAGGTGGCAGAGTTGGAAATAGAACCTGGTTCTTCTGACACCACCTCTTTCCTACCACACCTGGATACTGCACCTCACCTCTTGTCTCCCCTGGTGTACTGTAGTACACACTTTGGGGTCAGCAGAGCATCCACACTGCTTTCTGCCCCCACACAAGATCCCCCACCATCTTGTTTCCTAAGGTGCTTCCCTTTTGTTAGGAGAAGGAAATTGTTTCACTAATTAGTTACCTCAAGAGGGAGGGGAAAGGAGAGAAGGGAAAGGAGAAAACAGAGAAGAGTGGAGGGCATGAGACAAGATCAGGTTGTGAAGTCCAGAAATTCCATTCTTCTGCTTCCAAGCCTTGTCAATCTGAAAAAAATCAGCTTCTCTGAGACGTAGTTTCCTCAAGTCTTCCTCAAGGAAGATACGAATTCTACCTATGCAAGTTGTTATAAAGACCCAGTGAGATGTTCTTTCTATTGTGTGACATTGAACAAATCACTGGAACCTGGCGTCCTCTTCTGTAAATGGAGATAACAAGGGAACCTAAGTTGTAGGTTGTATGGGGAAGAAACTGGGAAGTGTCTAGCACATGCTTAGCATCCACAACACCGTGGGCACTCAGTCCACATTTTTAATATTTAAATTGAGCCACAGAGGCCAAGTTTCCTTGTGCATTTGCCTTTTGTCATTTGCTACGGGCCCAGTCCCCACTAGTGGCCACACCCTGCCCTGACCACCCTCTCTGCCCCACCCACAGAAAGAGAAAAAGGATGATGCAGTCATCAACGACATCATGGAGGACCTGGACACCAACGAAGACAAGGAGCTGAGCTTCGAGGAGTACATCGTCCTGGTGGCAAAGCTGACTGAAGCTTCGCACGAAAAGATGCATGAGGGCCACCCAAGAGGGCATCACCACAGCCACGGGGAAGGGCTTGGAGAGGATAGAAAGTGCAAAGGGGATGACAAGCAAAAAGGGTCTGGTCCTGGCCAAGGCCACGGCCACAGCCACGGCCACGGCCACAGCCACGGCCACGGCCACAGCCACTAATCAGGAGGCACCCTTCCCTGGGACCAGCCAGGGTTCTGCATTATAGGGAAGGGGAAATGGCTTCACTCCCACAGAGTAGTCGAGCCACACAGCCTTAGCTGTGGGTTCGGGGCCTGGGGGTGAACAATAAAGCCTACCTCTAAACCAGTGCTCTGCTTGCTTCTTCTACCCACCCTCATCCCGACCTGTCCTACCCAGGGGTCTGAGCACTGCACAGCCCTGCATCTTAGCTACGGCCCAACTGCTTCATTTGGTAATAACAAAATGAGAAATAGCAGCAATGAAAGTTCACCTTGGGCTCACCTCTCTGACCATTCCACACCTCTGACTTTAGACCCCACTGCTCAGATCCTAGTCACCCCACCTCAGCTCAGGACCTCCCTGATCTAGCCTGCCAAATTGGCCCTTGTCACCACAAAAGCAAAAGGAGGCCTCCCTTCCTTCAACGTTCCAGCCACCTCATCACTCAGCCCCAGCCCCCTCTTCACCTAGTGCTATCTGTACAACCAACCCTTCCTTCTGGAAGCTTCCAGAAATGGACCTAGACAGTGTTGTGTCTGGAGAGGAATGCTGGCGTGGGGACTCGGCAGTGGGAACAAGGACAAATTAGGTGTGCTTACCCACAAACTCATTCTGGAGCTAAGAGAGCCATTGGGGGTGCACAGACCTAGTATCCAAACTGTGGCTACAAGGGGGTTGAAGTGAAGGAAAGAGTTCACAAGGGCAGAAGGATTAAAAAAAAAGAAAAACAACCAGTTGTCACAGAGTCAATTCCAACTCATGGCAACTCCAAGTGTGTCAAAATAGAACTGTATTCCATAGGGCTTTCAATGGCTGATTTTTTGGAAGTAGGTCACCAGGCCTTTCTTCCAATGTGCCTCTGGATGAAAAAAATGAGTGAAAAGAGCAGCCGCCTGCTAGTCAGCAGTCTAGAGTTCCAATCCCAGTTCTGCAGCTAAAAGGCTAGAAGATTACAATGAGGAGATTGCACTTTGGATCCAGAAAGCTTTTCAGGCCTGAAGATTCTGATTGTAAGCCTCGAAAGCAAGCTGACCAACCTGACAGGACCAGAGATTCCTTTAGTCTCTGGTCAGTAGCTGAGCACTCAAGACAGCAAGGCCTCTCATTCCTCACTGCAGAACCTGCAGCCAACCTGATGCCCCAGCTCCTTGGGGCTGCAGCTGCTGCTCACTGTGTCAGGCTACCTCCAGCGCATCCAGTGACTCCTCTGCCATCTCTCCCTGTCCTCTGGCCTGACAGTGTCACCATAGAGTCCCTTCCCAAGTCACAGCCAGGCCAGAGTGGGCCTTGCATAGACCAGAGCCCAAATCATGGCTCTCTGCCCTGCCCTGTCTTTCCAGCACAGAGAAGACTCAAATAGAAAATAGAATTTGAGGATCTGGACAAAGATTCGTAGGCATTTATTCCCCCATTTTATAGAGGAAGGAGATGAGCATAGAGTGGAAAAGGGACTAGTCCGAGGTCATACAGTGGTAGAGTTGGTCAAAAGAGCGCAGTGAGAAAAAGGTGCTTGAATCCCATCTTCTCCACCATGTGCATCTCCCAGCTCCTTCCCCATTGCTGAGAATGAAGAAATGGAGGATCAGATTTCAGCCCTCCCCACTGCCTGGCTGTAACCAGGTCCCAACCTGCCTGCAGTTGACCTGGGCAAGGTCCCTTCTCCAAGGGCTCAGAGGGCTTTGCTATGGGTAGGAGGATTTAAGGGCTCACACTAGAGGGCATGAGAATGTTTCCAGGAATGAGTCCAGGCTGTGAGCTTGGGTAGCAGAGTTTAGAAACCCTGAGCAGTCCCTTCTATGCCTGCCTTGGGGACCTAACACCTGGGGGCACCCACCTCCTTTCAGCCCTTCTACCTCTCCCCACATGTCCAGAGAGCAGCCACCATCTTTATCCCCTTCTCAGTGCAGCTGGGTACAGGAGAAAGGGAACACACCTGAGAACTGAGAAGCCTGGGATCTATTACTGGCTTTGCCAGAACTAGATGCTTTTGGCAAGTGTACCCCCGACTCCCCTCTGCCACCACTACTTATCATTATGTGCAGGAAATGCCTGCTTATGACTCTGCCTCCTCCACTGGACTGTAAGCTCCATGAGGGCAAAGTCCATGGCATCTGTCTTGCTCTCTGCTTTATTCCCAGCATCTCAAATACTGCCTGATGCACAGTAGGTGCTCAACAAATATTAAATGAATAAATGTTTCACAATTTCCTATGCGTTCCATGCTCTCTTCTCAGGGGAAGGTGTGGGGAATGGGGGAGCAGGAGAGTGGGATTGAAACTAGCAAACAGAAAGTTTCTGGGTTATCAGCATAGACTCTCAAACAGGAAGGAAGTGGGAAGCAAGTTTACAAGAATCTAAAGCCCCCTCCCACAATTTGTTCATTCAGACTAGTTCTGGCATTATCTGCCACACTCTGGAAGCTTCCATTTGAAGAAAATGATCAGTCCTAAAAAATAAAAAGAATTTTTTTTTTTTTAATTACTAATTTAACCCAACCTGTTCCAACTCCATTCTTGAGTCAATCTCCCCAACACCTGATAAGTGGTCTAATTCCTCAGGAAAAGGGAACTTCCTCCATTGCACTGACTCTTAGAAAGTCCTTCATTTCACTGAGTCAAAATCAGTCTCCTTGTGACTTCCAGGTATTAATCCTAGTTTCCCTCCCACACCCTTAGAGACACAGAATAAGCCAAATCCTTTATTATCCGTCCTTTCACCCGCCCGTCCACCTATATATCTATCTATTTATTCAAAACAATTATATCATAGCTTTCTCCAGCCTCTGCACCTTTTCATCAGGAATGGTCTTCCCCATCCTGGTGTCTCTAGAAAGTCCCTGTGATCCACTAAGGCTCAGAGCCAGTGCCACTGCCCCCATGAGGACTTCCTCAACCACCCATCCTTCTCAAGAATACAGGAGCCGCCTCCTCCAGGCTCCCTGTAACTCTCTAATACTTCTACTATTGCACTTCATATATGGAATTATAATCCCTTGTCTGTACTCTGGACTGTGAGCTTCTGAGGTAGGAACTATGGCTGATTGTTTCCCATCCCCAGGTCCCTGTGTGGGAAGGGGTCTCAGTGAGAATCTATAGGTGAACAAGTGAAGGTAGGATGGTCCTAGGACCCTGTGGAGCTGAGGTTGGAGCAGAGTGGGTCCTCTGCAGGGAGGGTGGCAGTGTGTGAGTTAGGGATGGCTTAGAGGAACGGGCAGTTTCCTGCTGTCTGGTGACCTGGAATCAGGACAGTGTAGAGCAGCCAAGCAGAAAGATGGCAGGGAGGGCAGACCTTAGATGCCGAGAGTTCTCCCTTTTGCCTTATCATCTGCCAACTCAGCCTGATTTTAGGAGGCTTGTTCTAGACCCCAGGGGAAGGTTTGACAGCAAGCCACTTTTACAGGGCCCTGTGGGATTTTCCTTAAATAGCATTTAACAGAGCTGGTCAAGGCAACTTAATACCTTCCATCCTATTAACCCCTTCTATTCAAAACACTGGTTCTGTTGAGTAGAGGGAAGTAGACCTATCTCCTTAGCTAAGAGAGACAGAATTTCAATCTCAAAGTTAAGATTAGTCCCATTCCCATTTGAGAATTTGTGGCTACCTCTATGATTAATGAGTACTTTTATTGAAACTCACTTCAGGGGTTTTCCCAGCATCTTAGTGACTGAAGGACAAGACAGGACCTGTCATCAGATGACTCTACCCCCAGTTTCTATAAAAGGGAGTTGCCCTCCAGCCTGGGGTAGTAAGTGAAACCTGAACTTCTGGATATCTTTCTGGAAGGAACAAGGAAGAACCATCAGTGACCTGAACTGCTAGACTCTGCCCAGATACCTAACAGCTCTCTAATGTGCTTCTGAGGCCTGGGTGATGTGAGTTGGCTCCAGAATTTGGGGGAGAAATTAATTCACTTATCCTGTCATTCATTTTGTCCACTCCTTCATTCAACAGGCACTGAGAACTCACTGTATGTCAGACACTGTATCATGCTCAGAGGGGCCCCAGTGATAAATAAGGCTTGACCCAGTCATCGAGGAGCTCCTAGGCCTGCAGGAGAGACAAGACAGTGCTTGAAATGATTCTAATATAGAAACTGAAAGGCAAGAGGGGTATACAGGCCAGTGGAACTTTGATGTCGGAGGAATGTCCTTCACTGGGCACATCTCTTTGGAGGGGGAGTGTCCCAAGGTTTGGAGCTGTAGGCTTGCCAGGATGGACATGAAGATGTTCAGAAAGATGAGACCATGTGGCCAATGGCCTGGAAATGGGCAGATGAAAGTTTGTCCAGAAATGAGGAGCACTGGGGATGTGAGGGGGAGAGGTGGGTGATATGGAGAGTGGGGCAATGGCTAGATTCTAGGCCCAGGAGCTTACACTTTATTCAGTAAGAGAACAGAGGGTAGAAGCAGTGAGGGTTTTAGGGAGGGAAATGATATGGTCATATTTGGGTGATATGATCATATTTGTATGTCAGAAAAGTCTACCTGTGGTTTATGAGCTGGATTTGAGGTGGGAGGTCAGACTGCAGACCCCAGGCCCATTAGGAGGCTGCCTCAATTGTTCAGGGGAGAGGTAAAAACAGCCTGAAGTGGCACTTCTCAGAAAGGATGAATCCAGCCACGGTCTCACACTACCACAGCTCCATGTCAACTATGCAGGGCAGGTCTGCAGCCCCTGTAAGATAAGTAAGAGAATTTCGTGCTGTTTCCCAAGGTCCTGCAGGAAGAAAGGTCTCAGCTTTCACCAACCCAGTGAGGCAATCTTACACAACCCTGACACAAGCCCTGCTCTGAAGTAAACTCCAGAATCCAACTTCAACACCCTGCCCATCACAACAGTTGCTGAAAACTTATATTTTAGAAAGCCCTGTGTCATAGATTTTGACATTTCAATTGCCAAAGTGACAACAGGGCTGAAACAACTGGTTGCTCAAGTTCTGTTCCTTCTTGAGGCTCAGGTCTACCACTGTCCTCTCTTCCAAGACTCCCCTCAGCTCCCTGACCATGCTAGATTCATACTCCTCATCTTCAGAGATCCCTTCCAGACTCAAGAAAAGGACAGCGAACTGGCCTCTTTCTGTGAGTCCCTCTGAGTTTTCCCTTTTCTCTCTGAGATTGTCCCATGTACCCAAAATTATCACATGTAAATTGCACAGTGAGGAAAGACACTGTTTCCAAGACCTGAGATGAGGAAAGAAGAGGAATGGGGCTCCCCTGGGGCAGGAATGTGAGGGGTATCAGGGTTCTGACATGTGGCAGGGGGCAGCCCCAGCCTCAGTTGGAGTCTGTTTCTCTCCCCCGCCTCTCCCACTTCCTTCTTGATTTGCCTCTCTCTTTTTCCTTCTACTCTTTCAACATTTTCTCTCTAAGCCTTTTCTCACTTGCTACTTTTCACCCTCCTGTTCTCTGTGGGGTGCAGACCCAAGGAACTGGGGCGCTTTCAGGGAAAGAAATGCCTTTGAAAATAAGTAGATGTCATATCCACTCATGGAGGCTTCCCTCAGAACAGAAGATTCTCAGCTTCTAAGGCTCCCCTTAATAATGAAAAGAGAAAATCACAAGGGGAACAGTTGAAGGGATTGGGGTATTGAGCCTGGAAAAGAGGAGCAGGTGGTCATGATACCAAAACCAACCAAACCTGCTGCCGTTGAGTTGATTTCGACTCATAGTGACCCTATAGGACACAGTAGAACTGCCCCCATAGGATTTCCAAGCAGCAGCTGGTGGATTCAAACTGCTGACCTTTTGGTTAGAAGCCTGAGTTCTTAACCACTGCACCACCAGAGCTCTGTGGTCATGATAACTGCCATCGAATATTACCGAGGTCTGGGGAGAAGATTTGACCCCATAGCAAGAAATCCAAAACCCTTGGTGGTGTGGCTTATTTGCTGCCAGACCCCCACCATGACTACCACCAATAGCATCTACTTGTGTTCTGTATCACCTATTCATTTCTCTCCATTAGAAAATAGTAATTCAATTCAACTAACCCAACATTCATTTGTTTATTCATTCATCCAGCAAATAATCATTGAATAGTAACTATGCACAAGGCACTGCTAAAGGTGCTGGGTAAACAAGACAGGTAAGACCCCTGCTCTCTTGCTCATCTCGGGAAGAATTAGTCAATAAACAAGTCAAGGAATAAGTAACCTAGATAATTTCAGATGATGATGAGTTTAACAAAGAAAAGAAGAGAGGATATCAGGATAAGGTGACTACTAGGTGAGGTGGGGAACCAGCAAGGCCTCCCTAAGGAGGTAGCAATGGAAATGAGATCTGAATGACAGGAAGCCATCTCTACAAAGATTTTATCCTACATGCACTGGAAAACCATTGGAGGGTTTTAATCAGGTGAGTGACTTGATATGATTTATGGTTGAAGGAGATCATTCTGGCTGCTGGGTGGAGGACGGATTGGGGGCATCTAGAGTAAAATTCCACCATCTGTCTGTCATTCTGTCCTACTAGGGTGGCTCAGCATAAAGAGAACAAAAATTCTCAACTGGAGCAATAAGCAACATCATGATAAATGAAGAAAAAATTGAAGTTGTCAAGGATTTCATTTTACTTGGATCCACAATCAACACCCATGGAAGCAACAGTCAAGAAATTAAAGGACACATGGTATTGGGCAAGTCTGCTGCAAAAGACCTCTTTAAGGTGTTGAAAAGCAAAAATGCCACCTTGAAGACTAAGGTGCGCCTGACCTAAGCCATGATATTTTCAATCGCCTCATATGCATGCAAAAGCTGGGCAATAAATAAGGAACACTGAAGAAGAATTGTTGCCTTTGAATTGTGGCATTGGCTAAGAATATTTAATACACCATGGACCGCCAAAAGAACAAGTCTGTCTTGGAAGAAGTACAACCAGAATGTTCCTTAGAAGCAAGGATGGTGTCTTAGTAATCTATTGCTGCTATAATGAAAATACCACAAGTGGAATGCTTTAACAAAGAGAAGTTTATTCTATCACAGTCATGTAGTCTTGAAGTCAGAATTCAGGGCTCCAGCTCCAGGGAAAGGCTTTCCCTCTGTCAGCTCTGGAGGAAGGTCCTTGTGATGCATCAGTCTTCCCTTCGTCTGGGAGTATCTCAGCACAGGAACCTCAGGTCCAAAGGAAGCACTGTGCTCCTGGCACTGCTTTCTTGATGGTTTGCTTTCTTGATGGTTTCAGGTCCCCATGTCTCTCTGCTTGCTTCTTTCTTTTATATCCCAGAACAGACTGGCTTAAGACACTACCTAAACTTGTAGACCTCATCAATATAACTGCCATTAAGCTATCTTATTACATCATAGTGATGGGATTTACAACACATAGGGAAATCACATTAATTGATAAAATGGTAGACAATCATGCAAGGGAATCATGACCTAGCCAAGTTGACACATATTTGGGGGGGACAAAATTCAATCCATTACAGATGGCCAGACTATGTCTCACATACTTTGGACGTGTTATCAGGAGGGATCTGTCCCTGGAGAAGGATACCATGCTCGGTAAAGGAGAGGGTCAGTGAAAAAGAGGAAGAAACTCAACGAGATGGATTGACACAGTGGTTGCAACGATAGGCTCAAGCATAGCAACAGTTGTAAGGATGGCAAAGGACCCAGCAGTGTTTTGTTCTGCTGTACGTAAGGTCATTATGAATGGAAACCAACTTGACGGCACCTAAGAACAACAATGGTGGCTTATGTGTTGCTATGATGCTGGAAGTTATGTCACCAGTATTTCAAATACTAGCAGGTTTACCCATGGTGGACAGGTTTCAGCAGAGCTTCCAGACTAAGATGGACTAGGAAGAAAGGCCTGGCAATCTACTTTCAAAAATCAGCCAATGAAAACCCTATGGATCACAACAGAACATTGTCTAGTATTGTCCTAGAAAATGGGCACTTTAGGTTGAAAGACACTCATAATACAACTGGGGAATAGCTGCCTCCCCAAAGTAGATGATAAAAATGGTGTAGGACCAGGCAACATTTTGTTCTGTTGTGCATGGTGTTGCCACGAGTTGGAGCCGACTTGACAGCAGATAACAACAACAGAGTAGAAGCATAGGGGCCAGTTGGGAGGCTGTTGCGGGAATTTATTGAGCCTGATCTTTGTGTCAGATACGGTGCCAAGTTCCCTGCCTCAAAGAACCCCTGGTCTAGTGTGGTGGTGGACACCAAAATAGATATTTTCAATATAATGTGGTAGGCAAAAGAAAAGCAAGGTAGCAAGGTGCCCTGGGAGCACAGGAGAGTTGCCTTTTTTCTGAGAGGGTAGAGGAAAGGAGAGTTAAGGACAGTTTTGTCAGGTTAATGCATGAGTTGAGTTTTTAAAAAGCAAGAGTTGAACTTCCGCTTGCCCAGCACTGCATTAGGCAATGGAAGAAATCAGAGAAGCATAGGAAGCCAGGGTCCTTGTCCTCCAGATTTCTACAGCCTAGTTTGCTTTCTTTGAACTTTGAAGGCTTTTTATGTTGACCAAGTCAAACTGGAGAGTCCTAGCCATTCTCTTGTATCAGGCACTTCTGTTGACCACCCATTGAATCCAGCTCCTTTACCTGATTCCGAAGCCCTGATATGCAGTGTTATGGATTGCGTTGTGTCCCCCAAAAAGTTATGCTAAAGTCCTAATCCCCATACAAGTAAATATGACCCTGTTTGGAAATAGAAGTTTTCTTTTGTTATGTTGATGAGATCATACCAGAGCAAGGTGGGTCCTAAACCTAGTCCTTTCTGAGTGGAGTCTTATAAAAATGGAAAACAGTCAGACAGACAGATAAATGGGGGAAATGCCATGAGACAATGGAGGCAGGCAGATGTATCTACAAGCACAAAGGAACCCCAAGGATTGCCAACCATTGCCAGAAACTAGGAGAGAGGCCCACAGATGGACTCAACACGGCCAAGACTCTGATTTGGACATTTAGACTCCAGAACTGTGAGAAAGTAAATTTCTGCTCTTTCAAGTCACCAGCTTTGTGGTATTTTATTATGGCAGCTCTAGCAAACTAAGATAGGCTTAGCTTGTGGTGTGCCAGCAGTCTGCCTAAAATGTCCTCCTGACAGGGAAAGGTATTACACACACAGTGCCCAGGAGAGTGGCATTGGAGTCTTTTGTCTTACAGTAACACCTTTGCCCAGAGAGTGCTGTCAGACTAATCATCCAAGCAGAAGCCCAAGAGGGCACAACACAGGCAGGTCAACCCCAAAAGCACAGAATTCCCATTTGGAAGGGGCGTAAAATCTACTTTCAGTTGGAGCGTGGAAATGTGAGAGGGAGATAAGAGGGGATGGGCTCCCTGGAGGATGTGACATTTGAGTTGGGCTTTGGTGGATATGTAGGAATTCTAGAGATAGAGAAGGGCCCACATAGCCCGATGCCTAGAACAGAGTAGACACTTAATTGGTCTCACTGAATTGTACTTGTGAAATGTGTTGAACTGGCAAATGTTGTGTTATCTATACTTTTTCAATTTAAAATAAAAGTCCATAGAAAATAAAATAAACAAAATAGCCAGCAAAAAAAAAAAAAGTATAATTGAAAAGATGTAAGGTCACATTACAGTTTATGAAAAAAAAGTATGTTTAGGGGCAAATTTCAAACAATAAATTGTTAAAGCTATTTAAAAAATTTTTTTTTAAAGTTTGTGAATGAAGGGAAGAAAGGCACTTCAGACAAAGAGAACAATAGAACAGCAAGAGTAAAATCCAAGAAGTCTGAAAGTCCCAGAGTGCCTGGAGTCTAGGGCTCATGGGGGTGGGCAGGAGAGGTGTGGACAGGAGGGGGATGGTGAGATGCTGGAGAGGTCAGGTCTGTTCTCTGAGGTTCTGTGGTTCTGACAGTCCTCATGTTCATCTGCTTGTTTCATGACACATGCCATGGTCATGGAATCCAGTCTCTGTATTTGCATGAAGGGACTAGAGGTTGTCTCTGAGGCTCAGAGAAGGAAGTCACTTACCCAAACTCAGAGACAGGAAGCAACTGAGCTGAGAATCTAATCTAAAAAAAAAAAAAACCAAACCTGCTGCCATAGAGTCGATTCTGACTCATAGCAACCCTATAGGGCAGAGTGGAACTCTCCCATAGAGTTTCCAAGGAGCGCCTGGAGGATTTGAACTGCTGACCTTTTGGTTAGCAGCCATAGCACTTAACTACTACGCCACCAGGGTTTCTGAGAACCTAATCTAGCTCATTGGATTCCAAGTTTAGGACTCTCTTCATTGTTCTTAGGTGCCCCTGACTGACAGATTTTGACCACATTTGGTGGCCTTCAAATTTTTTTTTAAGTATGCTTTAGGCCCAATTCATGGTTTGATTGGCTATTTTGAAACAAAGTCATGGTTGGTGAATGTTTTCACTTTGGCAAATACACTGGGTTTTTTTCTTGTAGGTTGGTTGTTTTGTTTTGCTAGTTGTTTGTTTATTTGCTTGTTTGTTTTTAACAGATTTTAATTCTACTATGGAGTACCTGGAAACCCTGGTGGTGTAGTGTTTAAGTGCTACAGCTGCTAACCAAAGGGGCAACAATTCAAATCCACCTGGTGTTCCTTGGAAACTCTATGGGACAGTTCTACTCTGTCCTATAGAGTCGCTATGAGTCGAAATAGACTTGACAGTGACGGGTTTGGTTTCTTTTTTTTTTTAAATAGAGTCCCTAGGAGCTCTAGTGGTCAGTGGTTAAACTTTCGACTGCTAACCGAAACATCGGTGGTTCTAAACCACCAGCAGCTCCAAGGGAGAAAGATGTGGCAGTCTGCTTCTGTAAAGATTTGAGCCTCCACCTGAGAGACTATGGCCCTAAACAATCTTCTGAACTGGATCTGAAGCCATTCCCAGAGACCACCCTTCAGCCAAACCATATACAGGTCCGAAAAACAAATGATAACACCTGAGAGGAAAGTGTTCCTTAGAACAGTCAGCTATAAGAGATAGAAAGGGCAACCTTTGCCCAAAAGCAAAGATGAGAAGGCAGGAAGGGGTAACAGTTCAGGAGCAAAGGAAACAGGGGGCCCATGGTGGAAATGGGGGAGAGTGCTGGCACATTGTGGGGAACGAAACCAATGTCATGAAACACTTTGTGTACAAACTATTGAGTAAGAAAATAAAATGCTCTGTAAACTTTTTTTTTTTTTTACCTAAAGCAAAATAATTTTATTTTTTAATAAAAATAAAGATTTACAGCCTTGGAAACGCTATAGGCAGTTCTACTCTGTGCTACAGGGTCACTATGAGTCGGAATCGCCTCAAAGGCAATGCGTTTTTTAGTATGGAGTACCTGGGTGGTACAAACAGTTAACATCGCACAGCTGCTAACCAAAAAGTTGTAGGTTTGAGCCCATCCACAAGCACCTCAGAAGAAAAGGCTGGCAATCTACTTCCAAAAAAATCAGCAATTAAAAATTCTGTGGGGACAGGGGCCAAGATGGCTGACTAGGTAGAAGCTACCTTGGATCCCTCTTGCAACAAAGACTCGGAAAAACAAGTGAATCGATCACATACATGACAATCTACGAACCCTGACCATCAAACACAGATCTAAAGAGTTGACCTGAGTGACAGAGACTGAGAACGAACAACCACGGGGAAGCAGCAACTGTTTTCGGAGCCTGGAGCCAGTGTCCCAGTCAGGAAACCTTGACGCCGGGCTTTGGACTAGGCGCAGGGGAGCTGAGCAGGGCATCCTGAGATGGCACAAACATGGGATGCAGCCCTAGCCCCCTGAACTGACCTCAGGGGAAGCTCAGCCAGTGCACACAGGCAGCACAGCAACACAGCTGACAGGAGGAGAAGTAGTCGGGAGGCAGCAACTGGTTTGGAGCCGCGAGTGCGGCGTCCCATCCGGGGAACCCTGGCACTGGGCTTTGGACTGGGAGCGGAGGAACTAACCGTGGCTTCTGAGACAGTACAAGCACGGGATGCGGGCCTGACCCTCGGGGGCAATCTCTACCCAGCCAGCGCACACAGTCGACATGCCCCTCAGGAATCTCAGATAAAACAGTCATCTCAAGCAAGATAAGTAACTTTGTCTATATTCCGGGGTGCTACTCTCTCCTGTTTATCTGAACCCTCCCATCCCCTTGCCAGGCGGCTTCATTAACATTGGAATTTCCTGGGCCAGAGAGTGAAGTGCTCTGTGGGTTTTTTTTTTTCTTTGTTGGTTTGTTTTGTCTTTTCCCAACCCATTCTCCTGGCCTGAGAGAAGCAGCTACAAAAAACCCAGGGACTAAGAATCCTCCCCTGACTTCCTGAAATTGGACTAAAAATACAGAACCAGCTCCAGCCAAGCATTTGCGATCCACAGTCTTGGGCTTTCATCCCTACAGGGAACAAGGTGGCTATTATAATGCAAAGGCAATTCTGATAGTGATCTGACTGTAATTGTTTTAGCAGATTACTGGAAAGACAAGTTTCCCAGGTCTGATATCTCTGCGAATTCGACAGAGCCCTCACTGACCCACAACAGGGAACTGAGGGCTGACGCTCCACCCAAACCACCTCACCTCCTACCATAGGGGTCTGAGGATAGTGACTACTACCAATCTGTAGAGGTACATGCACTGGGTGCCTAAGGTACAGCTGCAGAGCCCACCCACAAAAGGGCTTTAGGAATAGAGACACACCTCCCCAACTGGCACTTGGGGGAAGCCTGTCAGCATCCTGCACCCCAGAATATGACCCCCTGCTGCTACTAGAATCTGGTGCACACAACTATCACCACTATTCCTCTAAGTGAATAGGTGACAGTCTACACCACACACTTGGTGACCCAAATTCAGATTCTACACAAGAATAGTGACTGAACTCTTAGGCTTATATTTCTGGTACCGGCCCAAACCAGCTGGTAATAGGAAATAAGTGATTCAAAGCCTACAACAATCAAGACACCACAATCTAGTAGCCCATCTATGTATATTGAAAGAAAACAAAACAAAATAAGACTCAGTGAGAAAATATAGAATAAATCACTACAATATCTTAGTGATGGCTTGGAGACAGCAGTCGATATCAAACCACATAAAGAAGCAGACCATGATTGCCTCTACAACTCCCCAAACTAAAGAATCAAAATCTTTCCCAAAAGAAGATACAATTTTAGAATTGCCAGATGCAGAATATAAAAAACTAATTTACAGAATGCTTCAAGACATCAGGGATGGCCTCAGAAATGAAATAAGGCAATCTACAGAAAAAGCCAAGGAACACACTGATAAAGCAGTTGAAGAAATCAAAAAGATTATTCAAGAACATAGTGGAAAAATTAATAAGTTGCAAGAATCCATAGAGAGACAGCATTCAGAAATCCAAAAGATTAACAATAAAATTACAGAATTAGACAACGCAATAGGAAGTCAGAGGAGCAGACTTGAGCAGTTGGAATGCAAAGTGGGAAATCTGGTGGGCCAGGGAATTGACACCAATATAGCTAAAGAAAAATCAGACAAAAGAATTTTAAAAAATGAAGAAACCCTAAGAATCATGTGGGACTCTATCAAGAAGAATAACTTGCGTGTGATTGGAGTCCCAGAACAGGGAGGGATATCAGAAAACACAGAGAGAATAGTTGAAGACCTGTTGGCAGAAAACTTCCCTGACATCATGAAAGACGAAAGGATATCTACCCAAGATGCTCATTGAACCCCATTTAAGATTGATCCAAAAAGAAAATCACCAAGACATATTATCATCAAACTTGCCAAAACCAAAGATAAAGAGAAAATATTAAAAGGAGCCAGGGATAAAAGAAAGGTCCCCTACAAAGGAGAATCAATAAGAATAAGTTCAGACCACACAGCAGAAAGCATGCAGTCAAGAAGGCAATGGGATGACATATATAGAGCACTGAAGGAGAAAAATTGCCAGCCAAGGATCATATATCCAGCACAACTCTCTCTAAAATATGAAGGCGAAATTAAAACATTTACAGATAAACACAAGCTTAGAGAATTTGCAAAAAGCAATCCAAAGCTATAAGAAATACTAAAGGAAATTGGTCAGAAAACCAATAATATCAGATAACAGCACAACACAAGGTCACAGAACAGAACATCCTGATATCAACTCAAATAGGGAAATCACAAAAACAAATGAAGATTAATTTTAAAAAGAAAAAAACGCTCAAAACAGGAAATCATTGAAGTCAATATGTAAAAGATCACAATAATCAAAAAGAGGGACTAAATACGGGTGGCATAGAACTGCCATATGGAGAGGGATACAAGGCCATACAGGACAATACAAGTTAGGTTTTTACTTAGAAAAATGGGGGTAAATATTAAGGTAACCACAAAGAGGTATAACAACTCCATAACTCAAAATAAAACCCAAGAAAAACATAACGACTCAGCAAATATAAAGTCAACTACTATGAAAATGAGGAACACACAATTTACAAAGAAAAACATCTCAGCACAAAAAAGTAAGTGGAAAAATGAAGTTGCCAACAACACACATAAAAAGGCATCAAAATGACAGCACTAAACGCATACTTACCTATAATTACGGTGAATGTAAATGGACTAAACGCACCAATAAAGAGACAGAGAGTCTCAGACTGGATAAAGAAACACAATCCGTCTATATGCTGCCTACAAGAGACACACCTTACACTTAGAGACACAAACAAACTAAAACTCAAAGGATGGAAAAAAATATATCAAGCAAACAATAAGCATAAAAGAGCAGGAGTATCAATATTAATTTCTGACAAAATACACTTTAAACTTAAATCCACCACAAAGGATAAAGAAGGACACTACATAATGATTAAAGGGACAATTGACCACGAAGATATAACCATACTAAATATTTATGCACCCAATGACAGGGCTGCAAGATACATAAAACAAATTTTAACAGAGCTGAAAAGTGAGATAGACACCTCCACAATTATAGTAGGAGAATTCAACACACCACTTTCGGAGAAGGACTGGACATCCAGTAAGAAGCTCAACAGAGACACGGAAAACCTAATTGCTACAATCAACCAACCTGACCTCATTGACTTATACGGAACTCTCCACCCAACTGCTGCAAAGTATACTTTTTTTTTCTAGCACACATGGAACATTCTCTGGAATACACCACATATTAGGTCAGAAAACAAACCTTTGCAGAATCCAAAACATCGAAATCTTAGAAAGCATCTTCTCAGACCATAAGGACATATAAGTGGAAACCAATAACAGAAAAATTAGGAAAAGAAATCAAATACTTGGAAACTGAACAATACCCTACTGAAAAAAAGACTGGGTTATAGAAGACATTAAGGAGGGAATAAAGAAATTCACAGAATGCAACGAGAATGAAAATATTTCCTATCAAAACCTCTGGGACACAGCAAAAGCAGTGCTCAGAGGTCAATTTATATCAATAAATGCACACATACAAAAAGAAGAAAGAGCCAAACTCAGAGAACTGTCCCGACAACTTGAACAAATAGAAAATGAGCAACAAAAGAATCCATCAGGCACCAGAAGAAAACAAATAATAAAAATTAGAGCTGAACTAAATGAATTAGAGAACAGAAAAACAGTTGAAAGAATTAACAAAGTCAAAAGCTGATTCTTTGAAAAAATTAACAAAATTGATAACGCATTGGCCAAACTGACTAAAGAAATACAGGAAAGGAAACAAATAACCAGAATAAGAACCAAGAAGGGCCACATCACAACAGACCCAACTGAAATTAAAAGAATCATATCAGATTATTACAAAAAATTGTACTCTAACAAATTTGCAAACCTAGAAGAAATGGATGAAATCCTAGAAAAACACTACCTACCTAAACTAACACAATCAGAAGTAGAACAACTAAATAGACCCATAACAAAAAAAGAGATTGAAACGGTAATCAAAAAACTCCCAAAAAAAAAAAAAAAGCCCTGGCCCGGACGGCTTCACTGCAGAGTTCTACCAAACTTTCAGAGAAGAGTTAACACCACTACTACCAAAGGTATTTCAAAGCACAGAAAATGACGGAATACTACCTAACTCATTCTATGAAGCCACCATCTCCCTGATACCAAAACCAGGTAAAGACATCACAAAAAAAGAAAATTAGAGACCTATATCCCTCATGAACATAGATGCCAAAATCCTCAACAAAATTCTAGCCAATAGAATTCAACAACATATCAAAAAAATAATCCACCAAGTGGGATTTATACCAGGTATGCAAGGCTGGTTTAATATCAGAAAAACCATTATAATCCACCATAGAAATAAAACAAAAGACAAAAACCACATGATCTTATCAAATGATGCAGAAAACGCATTTGACAAAGTCCAACACCATTCATGATAAAAACTCTCAGCAAAATAGGAATTGAAGGAAAATTCCTCGACATAATAAAGGGCATCTATAGCCAACAGCCAATATCACTCTAAATGGAGAGAGCCTGAAAGCATTTCCCTTGAGAACAGGACCCAGACAAGGATGCCCTTTATCACCCCTCTTATTCAACATTGTGCTAGAGGTCCTAGCCAGAGCAATTAGGCTAGACAAAGAAATAATGGGCATCCAGATTGGCAAGGAGGAAGTAAAATGATCTCTATTTGCAGATGACATGATCTTCTACACAGAAAACCCTAAGGAATCCTCCAGGAAACTACTGAAACTAATAGAAGAGTTTGGCAGAGTCTCAGGTTATAAGATAAACATACAAAAATCACTTGGATTCTTCTACATCAGCAAAAAGAACATCGAAGAGGAAATCACCAAATCAATACCATTCACAGTAGCCCCCGAGAAGATAAAATACTTAGGAATAAATCTTACCAAAGATGTAAAAGACCTACACAAAGAAAACTACAAAGTACTACTGCAAGAAACTAAAAAGGACCTACTTAAGTGGAAAAACATACCTTGCTCCTAGATAGGAAGACTTAACATAGTAAAAATGTTTATTCTACCAAAAGCCATCTATACATACAATGCACTTCCGATCCAAATTCCAATGACATTTTTTAATGTGATGGAGAAAGAAATCACCAACTTCATATGGAAGGGTAAGAAGCCCCGGATAAGTAAAGCATTACTGAAAAAGAAGAAGAAAGTGGGAGGCCTCACCCTGCCTGATTTTAGAACCTATTATACAGCCACAGTAGTCAAAACAGCCTGGTACTGGTACAACAACAGGCACATAGACCAATGGAAAAGAACTGAGAACCCAGACAGAAATCCATCCACATATGAGCAGCTGATATTTGACAAAGGCCCAGTGTCAGTTAATTGGGGAAAAGATAGTCTTTTTAACAAACGGTGCTGGCATAACTGGATATCCATTTGCAAAAAAAATGAAACAGGACCCATACCTCACAGCATGCACAAAAACTAACTCCAAGTGAATCAAAGACCTAAACACAAAGACTAAAACGATAAAGATCATGGAAGAAAAAATAGGGAAAATGTTAGGAGCCCTAATACAAGGCATAAACAGAATACAAAATATTGCCAAAAATGACGAAGAGAAACCAGATAACTGGGAGCTCCTAAAAATCAAACACCTATGCTCATATAAAGACTTCACCAAAAGAGTAAAAAGACCACCTGCAGATTGGGAAAGAATTTTCAGCTATGACGTCTCTGACCAGCGCCTGATCTCTAAAATCTATATGATTCTGTCAAAACTCAACCACAAAAAGACAAACAACCCAATCAAAAAGTGGGCAAAAGATATGAACACGCACTTCACTAAAGAAGATACTCAGGCAGCTAACAAATACATGAGAAAATGCTCTCAATCATTAGCCATTAGAGAAATGCAAATAAAACCTACAATGAGATTCCATCTCACTCCAACAAGGCTGGCATTAATCCAAAAAACACAAAATAATAAATGTTGGAGAGGCTGCAGAGAGATTGGAACTCTTATACACTTGCTGGTGGGAATGTAAAATGGTACAACCACTTTGGAAATCTATCTGGCGTTTTCTTAATAAGTTAGAAATAGAACTACCATACAACCCAGAAATCCCACTCTTCGGAATATACCCTAGAGAAATAAGAGCCTTCACACAAACAGATATGTGCACACCCATGTTTATTGCAGCTCTGTTTACAATAGCAAAAAGCTGGAAGCAACCAAGGTGTCCATCAATGGATGAATGGGTAAATAAATTGTGGTATATTCACACAATGGAATACTACGCATCGAAAAAGAACAGTGATGAATCTGTGAAACGTTTCATAACATGGAGGAACCTGGAAGGCATTATGCTGAGTGAAATTAGTCAGAGGCAAAAGGACAAATACTGTATAAAAGCACTATTATAAGATCTTGAGAACTAGTATAAACTGAGAAGAACACATACTTTTGTGGTTACGAGGCGGGGAGGAGGGAGGGTGGGAGAGGGTTATTTACTGATTAGTTAGCAGATAAGAACTACTTTAGGTGAAGGGAAGGTCAATACCCAATACACGGAAGGTCAGCTCAAATGAACTGGACCAAAAGCAAATAAGTTTCTGGGATAAACTGAATGCTTCAAAGGTCAGCGGAGCAAGGGCGGGGGTTTGGGGACTATGGCTTAAGGGGACTTCTAAGTCAATTGGCAAAATAATTCTATTTATGAAAACATTCTGCATCCCACTTTGAAATGTGGCGTCTGGGGTCTTAAATGCTAACAAGTGGCCATCTAAGATGCATCCATTGGTCTCAACTCACCTGGATCAAAGGAGAATGAAGAACACCAAGATCACATGACAACTATGAGCCCAAGAGACAGAAACGGCCAGATGAACTAGAGACTTACATCATCCTGAGACCAGAAGAACTAGATGGTGCCTGGCCACAGCCGATGACTGCCCTTACAGGGAGAATAACAGAGAACCCCCGAGGGAGCAGGAGAATAGTGGGATGCAGATCCCAAATTCTCATAAAAAGACCAGACTTAATGGTCTGACTGAGACTAGAAGAATCCCAGCAGTCATGGTCACCAAACCTTCTGTTGGCCCAGGACAAGAACCATTCCTGAAGACAACTCATCAGACATGGAAGGGACTGGACAATGGGTTGGAGAGAGATGCTGATGAAGAGTGAGCTACTTGTATCAGGTGGACACTTGAGACTGTGTTCGCATCTCTTGTCTGGAGGGGAGATAGGAGGGTAGAAAGGGTTAGAAACTGGCAAAATTGTCACTAAAGGAGAGACTGGAAGGGCTGACTCATTAGGGGGAGAGTAAGTGGGAGTATGGAGTAAGGTGTATATAAGCTTATATGTGACAGACTGACTTGATTTGTAAGAGTTCACTTAAAGCTCAATAAAAATTATTTGAAAAAAAAAAAAATTCTGTGGAGCACGGTTCTACTCTAACACATATGGGATCACCATGAGTCAAATTCGCCACGAGTCAGGGTTGACTCAAAGGCAACTGACTTTTTTTAAATAGACTATGCGTATCAGAAGCTATTTTAAACCAAAGCCAAGACCGCAAATATTTTTAAGAGCAGCTTAGATAGTTTTGTTTTGTTTTGTTTTTTTTAAGATAGTTAAGGAGCCCTGGCGGCACAGTGGTTAAGAGCTACGGTGAGCAACAGCTGCTAACCAAAAAGGTTGGCAGTTCCAATGCATCAGCTTCTCCTTGGAAACCCTATGGGGCAGTTCTACCCTGTCCTATAGTGATACTATGAGTCAGAATTGACTCCATGGTAATAATGGGTGTGGTTTTGGTTTTTTAGATAAAGTTGCTCAGTATTAAACAAGTAACCAAGGGCAGGCAGTCAGACCGTATCTTTCAACATAGGCCTTTAGAGTAGACTGACCTTGTTGTTCTGCAGACTGGGGCTTCATGTAGCCCACTCACATAACTCTGTAGTCATTTCTGCTATGCATGGTATAAAATACCCATCAGATTTCAAAGACTTAGACTAAAAGGAAAGACTGTAAAAAAAACTCAATATTTTTTATTGTTGAAATAATATTTTGGATTAAATAAAATGTTATTAAAATTAGCTTAATTTGTTTCTTTTCACTTTTTTAAGGCAGCTAATAGTAAATTTAAAACTACATATGTGTCTCACACTGTATTTGTACTGGACAGCCCTGGTCTGGGGAGCCCTTCCCTAGCTGGTCTCCTTATTTCCACTCTTGCCTGCCTCCTAAGATCTGTTCTCCACAAAGGCAGCCAAAGTGATTTATTTGAAACATAAATTGAGTCATCTTATTTCCCTGCCCAAAACTCCCAGCAGCTCCCTAGCACGGAAAGTCCTCCCCACTGTCTATATTGTTATTTGCTGTCCAGTAGATTTTGACTCATGGCGACCCATGGTGTGCAGGGTAGAACTGTGCTTCATAGCGCTTTTTTTTTTCCCCTTCTTCAGTAAGTTTTTATTTTTTTAATTTTTATTGTGTTTTAAGTGAAAGTTTACAAATCACGTCAGTCTCTCATACAAAATTTATGTACACCTTGCTATATAATCCTAGTTGCTCTCCCCCTAATGAGACAGCACACTCCTTCTCTCCACCCTCTATTTCCGTGTCCATTCAGCCAGCTTCTGTCCCCCTCTGCCTTCTCGTCTCCCTTCCAGACAGGAGCTGCCCACATAGTCTCATGTGGCTACTTGATCCAAGAAGCTCACTCCTCACCAATATCATTTTCTTTCTTATAGCCCAGTCCAATCCATATCTGAAGGGTTGGCTTTGGGAATGGTTCTTATCTTGGGCTAACAGAAGGTCTGGGGACCATGACCTCTGGGGCCCTTCTAGTCTCAGTCAGACCATTAAATCTGGTCTTTTTACAAGAATTTTAGGTCTGCATCCCACTGCTCTCCTGCTCCCTCAGGGGTTCTCTGTTGTGTTCCCTGTCAGGGCTGTCATCGGTTGTAGCCAGGCACCATCTAGTTCTTCTGGTCTCAGGATGATGTAGTCTCTGATTTATGTGGCCCTTTCTGTCTCTTGGGCTCATAATGACCTTGTGTCTTTGGTGTTCTTTATTCTCCTTTGTTCCAAGGGGATTGAGACCAATTGATGCATCTCAGATGGCCGCTTGCTAGCGTTTAAGGCCCCAACCGCCACTCTCGAAAGTGGGACTCAGAAAATTTTCTTAATAGATTTTGTTATGCCGATTGACCTAGAGGTCCCCTGAAACCATGGTCCCCAAACCCCCACCCTCGCTACACTGGCCTTTGAAGTGTACGGTTTATTCAGGAAACTTCTTTGCTTTTGGTTTAGTCCAGTTGTGCTGACCTCTCCTGTATTGTGTGTGGTCTTTCCCTTCACCTAAATTAGTTCTTGTCTGCTATCTAATTAGTGAATACCCTTCTCCTTCCTTCCCTCCCCACTCTCATAACCATCAAAGAATATTTTCTTTTCTGTTTAAACTATTTCTCCAGTTCTTATAGTAGTGGTCTTATACAATATTTGTCCTTCTGCAACTATTTTCACTCAGCATAATGCCTTCCAGATTCCTCCATGTTACGAAATGTTTCACAGATTCATCACTGTTCTTTATCAATGAGTAGTATTCCATTGTGTGAATATACCATAATTTATCCATTCATCTGTCAATGGGCACCTTGGTTGCTTCCATTTTTTGCTATTGTAAACAGTGCTGCAACAAACATTGGTGTGCATATATCTGTTCATGTGAAGGCTCTTATTTCTCTAGGATATATTCCAAGGAGTGGAATTGCTGGATAGTATGGTAGTTCTATTTCTAGCTTTTTAAGGAAGAAACAAATCAATTTCCGAAGTGATTGTACCATTTTACATTCCCACCAGCAGTGTATATGTGTTCCAGTCTCTCCACAACCTCTCCAACATTTATTATTTTGTGTTTTTTCGATTAATGGCAGCCTTGTTTTTTTTTTTTGTTGTTGTTGTTGTTGAAGAGAGATGGAATCTCATTATAATTTTGATTTGCATTTCTCTAATGGTTAAGTGCTACAGCTGCTAACCAAAGGGCCGGCTGTTCGAATCCGCCAGGTGCTCCTTGGAAACTCTATGGGGCAGTTGTACTCTGTCCTATAGGGTCACTCTGAGTTGGAATTGACTCAATGGCGCTGAGTTTTTTTGGTTTGGAATGGCTAATGATCATGGGCATTTCATCATGTATCTGTTAGCTACCTGAATGTCATCTTTAGTGAAGTGTCTGTTCATATCCTTTGCCCATTTTTTCATTGGGTTATTTGTCTTTTTGTTGCTGAGTTTTTGCAGTGTCATGTAGATTCATAGAGTTTTTAATGGCTAATTTTTCAGAGTGGATCTCCAGGTCTTTCTTCCAAGGTGCCTCTGGGTGAGTTCAAACTGCCAATCTTTGGTCTAGTAGTCAAGAACTTAATAGTTTATGCCATCCACGGTTTATAAGCCCCTGCTTATCTGCTCCCTATTATCTTTATGCCTTTTCTCCCACCACTCCTGCCTCAGTCACTCCAGCCTAGGAATGTTGGCTTTGGTACTGTTCTCTAAGCAGGTCAAGCATTGCCCAGCTCAAGATCTTAGTCTCCATCTGCTGGGAACTCTTGGTCCCCTGATATCTGCAAGCCACCCTCCTTCATCTTTTTCAGATTTCTGCTTAAATGCATTCCTTGATCATCCCATCAAAACCAGCACCCCCTCCTCCACCACTTCTCCCCCAGCCCCACTCCCCTACTGTAGTTTTCTTCATGTCACTTGTCACCACCTACCAGTGATTTTTATCTTTTCACTTATCTTTTCATTTTCTGATAGAAAATGAAACCCGTTGCCATCAAGTCAATTCCAATGGAATAGGACAGGATAGAACTACCCCATAGGGCTTCTAAGGCTGTAATCTCTATGGAAGCAGATTTCCAGATCGACTGGTGGATTCAAACCACTGTGGCACTTAACCACTTAGCCATCAGTGCTCCTTTCCAGTAGAATTCAATAGAGTTGGATTTGTTTCTGGAATTTGTTTCCTTGTATGGAAAGTGGGGACAGGCAGGAGAGGGGCTGGATTAGAATGAGATAAAATGCAAGCTTCAATAGAATCCATGCTCCAACAGGACAGGGGCTTTGTCTCTTTTGTCTCTGACTATCATAGATGCTCAGTGAATATTAGTTGAAAGAGTGAATAAATGAAGGAACAAATGGTAGAAAATCAATAAATATTTGATGAACAAACGGGGAAGAAGGATCTAAGGGATCTAAATGAAAACTTCTAGAGGGCTGAGCATGATCAAGCCTGAGGACTATGGGCATGAAAAGAAAAAAAGGATTCAGAGACTGTTAAGAATGTTTTAAAAGTACATTTATTATCTATCACTTCCAAATTTTTTTTCCCCCTCAGGCAAGGCTAGTCTTTGGTGATGAAGTGAGGAGCCTCTTGGAGATGTTTCTAGGAAAGAAACCCTCAGAGAGCTTCCTATTCTTGGTGGATATGGTTATGGGCTGTCACCAGCACTTGGACCAACAGCTTCATAAACTCCCCAAAGCTGATCTGTCCATCACGATCAGTATCCAGCTCTTGGAACAATTTCTCAATGGAAGCTTTATCTTTGGAGTTCTAGGAGAAAGGGGTAGCAGAGTTTGTGAGCTCAGAACCTTCAAACAAGACCCTTCCCCTCCTTTCTCAGGCCCCCTATCCCTCGAAGCTCAGCTTAGGGGGACCCAGGAACATTAACTCATTAGCCAAAACTGTGGGGGAGAATCTCATGTGAGTAAACAAAGGAAGGAAAGAAGAAACTGTGGAGAATCATCCAGGAATCACACAAGGCTCGACCTGGAAGGTACTCCAGAGCTCACCTAATCCAGCCCCTCCCCTGTGTCTCCCCGCTTCATGTTTAAGGAAACAGATTCCAGAGAGAGGAAGTACGAGGAGTCTAAGGTGATAGGTGAGCCATGGAGAGAAGGAAGAGGAGCACCTGACTCACAGCCAGCAGAGGACATCCTTGGGGCTGTAACCTGGGCTGCCCTCTTCCCTAGTCCTTGTCCCACCATCATTCTTCCAGCTTTGACACTGTCCTCAGTAGAGAAGAGGGGGGCAGCTTGAGAGGAGAGAGGCCATCACCTACCTGGAGGGTTTTTGGAAGTTCCCTTGTGATCAGCTGCTTCAGTTCACCCTTAGTTAGGGTGTCAAAATCCCCCACCCTCACGGAGTACCGGTGGAAGACGTTAATGACTCCCTCCATGTATTCTTCCAGCGTCGTAGACATCTTCCTGGCCTTGAGTTGACCTGTGAAGAAACGCAGGAAGTCCAGCCCTGCCCTCTACCCCATATGCGCCCTCTCCTTTCTTTCTGCATCAAGGATTTAGAGGAAAGCATGTCTTCCCCAGCTCTGTATTGTGCTCTCTTGGCTCTGTGTTTGAGTGGTGCTGAATTTTTCATTTGTGGATAAGATGGGGAGAAGGACATATAATACCAACTAAAATCTAAAAGAATCAGGCTGGTGGCCCACGGTGTTTCATGCCACCCCATTCAAGAAGGAGGATTATAAGGAGGGCATAGCTCACTCAAGTTAACCTGGGAAGAGCTCTGGTTGATCTGGCTCTTTACGGTCCCAGGTGACGGTCTCTGTGTCACACCCCTAACAGACCTTCACCATCACACCCCACCTTAAAACCAAAAAACCAAACCCGATGACGTGGAGTCGATTCTAAGTCATAGGACCCCATACGGTTTCCAAGGAATGGCTGGTAGATTTTAACTGCCATCATTTTGATTAGCAGCCATGATCTTAAACACTGCACCACCAGGGCTCCCACTGTCCCTAAATCCTAAGGCTGGGTCTGCGTAGCACATCAAGAGCTGCTCTACTTGGAACAAAATGCAGTCAACCCAGAGGTGCTCAGGCAAATGTGGGGTTGTGGCTTCCAAAAGTCTGCAAAGTGGCCACCTGCAATCACTACCCTGTGGACTCAACCAAGGAAAGGGCACTTACCCCTCAATGCACAGGCTACACCGGAGCTGTAGGAAGGAGGAACACTGGTGAGGCATGCTGGGCCAGGAAGGTTTATATAAGGCACTCCAGGACTCACATTTGACCATGGGTGAAGAAATCTTCTCTCTGATTCATCTTGAGGCAATTACTGGGCATGATCTCTTGCTCAAGAGAAGCTTCTAACCTGTGGCTTTGAATGCAACATACACAGGCAGCTCAGATTGCAACCAACCAGTGTCCCACCCCTTGCTCAGCCTGAAACAAACATCCACACCCCTACCTTATCTACCCACACATCCTGTACCCTGTACATCCTTAACCCCGGGCCAGAGCCTAGACTTCATGGGTAGCTGCACCCCCTCTCTCTAATAAAGGGCTAATAAAACAGGTTTCACTGCCTGGAAGGCTCCTGCCTGGAAAGAGAAGGAGAAGAAGAGACTTTCGCTGACTGCTTATCACAGCAAAAATGATAATGACAATAAAAACAATAAAAGTGAATATGTAATGTGTAACTTAAAAAGAAAAGGGACATTAGGTAGAAACTAAGGAACTCAATAAATTGTGGGCTTGAGTTAATAATAATGGATTAATACTGACTCATTAATTTTAATAAACGTATGCTGGAGAAAGACCTAGCAATCTGCTCCCCTAAAGATTACAGCCAAGAAAACCCTATGGGGCTGTTCTAGTCTGTCACACATGTGGTTTGTGGTTGCTTTAGGAAAATCAGTTATTAGTTCCTCAGTTTTGGCAACCAAAATGTCACCTTAAAGCTCTTTTAGTTTATGGAGGGAGGGAAGCTAAGAGACCTCTCCCTGGGTTCCTCTGGGTTGCAAAGATAATCACTAAAGTAGAGGGTCCATTCTCAATAAGGATCTCAGGGTTTTCGGGTACGAAGGACCACTACCCCTATATCTCTCACCTCCTACCTTTCCCATCGCTCTCTTCTGGAACTTGGCAGTTAGAGAGAGATAGCAAGTTGGACTGGTGACCATGACCAAAGCGCCAAGGTACGAAGAGGTTATCAAAACCTCTGAGATACAATGTTTTAAATCTCACCTAATGTTCTCTATTCTGTACCACAGACTCCCCTGTTCTGTGTTAGCACGGTTACTGTGGCAGCATAAATTGAAAGGCTCAGAGCCTCAGACCCAACATGAGAAACCACTGAGGTCCGGACCTGGACCCAAGCCATCCTTGCAGGACAGCGTACATCAAGGGCTTGGTCCATTTATAGAACCACATGGCCAGTCCTCAGGAGCCACAGCATATAGCAAGGAGGATAAGTGAGTGAGACACTTTGTTGTGGAAGCAGAACAGATTCCAGCAATGGACTAAGAAAGCCCCTTGGGTGTTTGGACAATTCAGGGGTGAGAGAGGCTTCAAGAGAAGAAATTGAACAATTAGGAGCTGAAGCAATTGTTGAGAAAAATAAGATACATGTGGTGGATTTTCTTCCTTCCCTACCACACGTCTGTCAATTTGTCATACTGTGGTGGTTTGTGTGTTGTTATGATGCTGGAAGCTGTGGCGCCAGTATTTCAGATACTAGCAGTATCACCCATGATGTACAGGTTTCAGTGGAGCTTTCAGACTAAGATACTAGGAAGAAAGTCCTGATGATCTACTTCTGAAAATTAGCCAGTGAAAACACTATGGATCGCAACAGTATATTGTCCCATATTGTATGGAAGATGAGCCCCCTAGGTTGGAAGTCACTCAAGATGCACAATGGCTGAGACAATGGACTCAAACATACCAACAATCGTGAGAATGGCACAGGACAAGGCAATGTTTTGTTATGTTGTACGTGGGTCACCAGGAGTAGGAGCCAACTCAACAGCAACTGGCAACATCAATGGAATTTTATTCTGAACTTATGAAGTACATCACAACCATTATATTTTGGGGCTGCATCCAGCTAGTGTCAGCATTATGGACTAATTTGTTCCTCCAGAGTTAGAACCGACCAGTGTTTGACACAAAGCTGTGACCCTGCTAGGAATTTGGGTGGATGTGGACCATCCTAAGTCAATACTTTCTTTGAGGTTTCCAGTGAACGGGGATGAGGCTGAGCTTAAAGGGGTCTTACAGGATGATTTTTTGTGGTTGATGTTTGGTTTGGTTTTTCTTCCCCTCACCCATCTTTACTATTACATTCCATATAGTTTTGAAACATAAAAAAGGTTAGATGTAGCTTAGAAGCTATTTACAAGACCAAAAAAAAAAAAAAAGAAAGAACACCAGCAAACCTACAGGATGCTTTTAGTCCCCTGATAGATACAAGGTGTTTGGCTGAATATTCTAAACAGCAGAGAAGGAAAATAAAGAACTTTTTGTGCACTGAAAAGTCTAATTCTCTGAGAGTTCCAAAAGATAGCAGAGTAGGTACGTGTTTCAAGAATAATTTTTAGCATCCCTGCCTCAGACTCTGAATTTCTTAAGATGCTGAACATCATCCTGGAGAAAGAGGGTCTGGCTCACAGTGCCTGAGGTCTGGGAGTCCTGGGGATGAGGCCACCCCAGGGCTTTGAGGCTTGGCCTGCATCCTGAGGCTGGGTTAACATCCAGGGGCAGCTGTGGTGCTGATCACACAGCCCTCTGGGAGACAGTGAGGGCCAGGAGGACGTGATTGCCAGGAGTTGACATTACAGCCTCGAGGAATTTTAAGAGTGACAGCCATCTGAGAAAAGGGAAAAATTAAAGAGGCTGTGGGATGACTTTTGATTATACCTTGCAGGGCATTCATGGGCTTTGTCCATATCAAGAGGGAAAAGAGAGAGGAACACAATTCATGTGAGAAAGCCACTAAGTCCCTTGCACAGGCTGAGGCGCCAAGCTGGGAGTCTGAGTTTCCACTTAGAACATCGTTCCAGTAGGAAGTCTAAGAGCTTTGAAGGTCTGAGAAGGGACTGTTTCTGAGACAATCTCTAAGAGCCAGAGGGATAAAAAAGGCCATCCTTTAGCTTCACCTGTGGGGTAGAAGGTCATTTTCTCGTGACCTGAGCCCATGCTGCAAACTTGCCATTAGCATTCCAGAAATTGAGATTTAGCCTCAAAGGCTTAAGAGATGAACAGAAGTTCAGAGTGTGGAGCTCTGCATCCCTGGAGGATTCAGCTCAGTTAATGCCAACCTATCTTCCTGTCTCCAGTTGCAGATACCAAGCGGGGAGGTGATGAGAACTCGGGTCAGGGTAGATGTGCCTATGTCCATACCAGACACCTCTCCCATGGCCATCCAAAGAGAAGTCACTGGAGGTCATCACAGCCCCCAACCTGCATCCCACAGCAGAGAACAAGGAGAGGAGGAGAAAGAGTTTCCTCAGCCAGGATCAAGAGATCACCTCTTCCTAGCCTATGGGATCCCAATGATCCGAATCCAAATCATCGCATTATTGCCTTTAAGTCTAAAGCTGTTGTAGTCATTGTTCAGTCTTAGGTCAGCCTGGCCGACCAGAGACTCCACTAGACTTAGTGGAAACCCTGCCAGAGGATATGCTCCAGCTCAGAAGTATAAGGTATTGGGGTTTGTATATCAATATGAGGAGTTACCACCTGAAGGAGATGGTAGGAAATTCACCTCTTATTCAAGTTCCCTGCAGCGTTCCTTGAGTGCCCCAGAAGAATCCACCCCCAAATGAACTGGCTTCCTGTCAGGCACACCAATCCTTGATCTGAGAGAAAGGATTTTTGGAGAGAATTGACTGTTCTTCAAAAAGACTAGACAGACATTTTTGGGCAAGGAGGGATATGCAAAAGCGACCCTCTAATGGAGACAGAAATAAGATGCTTGACCAGATGAGCAGGGTTGCAGCAAGTTGTACAGAACAGGTAAGGCAGAAAATTGTCCCGAAGCAGTTCTATTTTGTTCTGTTGGGCAATGGTACTGGGATTCCTGCTCTCTGACACTTGGTGTGTAGTCAGCAGGGATGTTGGCCAACATGGGGGAAAGAAATCTCCTCGAGGTATGAGGTAAGAGAGGCCTACTGGCCCCACCCAGATACAGAGTCAGGAAAAGTTCTCTGAAGTCGAATGACTATGAGGAAAATGGGAGGCTAGGCCAGTGACACAGGAGAGAGCTATTTCAGGAACAGCGATAGCTGCTGATAGAAACTCTTCCAGACACAGCTTCCCTGTGTGCTTTGGTAACAATGCCTGATCATCATAGTAGGAACTAAAAAGAGAGGAACTTGTTGACCAACACAGAACACCACAGAGCCAGGACAGGGGCCTGGCACATCAAGGATGCCCAGCAGAGCTTGATAAAGAAGCATCATCTGCAGAATTGTTCATAATGGCTTCAATATCAGGTCCTGCAGCAAATAGAAGCAACCACAAAAGAGGCTGCTCCTATCTGTTCCCTAGTTAATGAGAGCAGAATTGACCCATAGGCCCCCACTGGCCTGAGAATGTCCTTGGCTCAAGAAGGCAACACCAGGCATTGTGGGAGCATGAGCAACTAATTGGAAAAATTAAAGATATGTGACTGTAAATGATGAATCAAATCATATCTACTGCACTTTGGGGTTCCTTGGAAGACTCTTATCTTCATCATGGATCAATTGGTTCTCCTCGAATTGGAGCCAGAGGCTTTTTGAGACAGTAGCTGTAATTCTGTTTAAAGTTTGAAATCAGGGATAAATGTGGTGTTGACTATCAAATGTTAGTGCAGGGATGGGCTGAGGTTGATGCTTTCAAATGCTTGGGCAGCACAGAGTGGTTGGCAGAATATTCTAAAGGGAGAAAAAAGCAAATGTAGCTTTTTTTTAAGTCTGCTGAAAAGTCAATTCTCTGTAAGACCCAGAATAGATAACAGAAAAGGGAAGCACATCAGAAATTATTTTAAGGCCCTTACTTTACACTGTAGATTCCTAAATATCTGCACTTCTTCCTAGAGAATAGAGCTCAGTATGTCATGTCTCCAGAATATTAGGGTATGGTACCATCTCCCCTGCTCCAAACCTGGATATTTCAGGGGAAGGCTGTGGAAATGGCTATTCAACCTACAGGAAAAACCAAGAGATACCAATATGTAAGTGTATTTTCCAGAAACGATATTAGCACCTCAGGGAAAGAACTAAGTCCATCTTGGCTGGCGCACTTACTAAAAAACCTGCAACAGTATTCAGAAGGAGGAGAAGTGAAGGAGGCAATGAAATGCATTCACAGTAGTCCCTACAGAGTCTGCATTTGCTTCACACAGCCAATGCCTCCAGAGGTCCCATAACCTCTAATTTATTTTTCTTATCTTATAACACCAGCTAGGATCTCCAATACAATACTAAATAGGAGTGGTAATGTGGTCATCCTTGTCTTCTTCCTTTCTTTAAAGAGAAATTCCTGAAGTTTCTTCATTAAGTATATTTGTTATTAAGATTTGATAGATAACACTTAATCAGGAGATTTCTATGAGAAAAGCGGGAAAGAAATTCAGAGCATCTACATTTCAGTTAGATATTTTGCTCTAGAAAGCACAGTAAAAATATGCCATAGCAATACAGATACTGATCAAGCTTCACTGGATCCAGTCCATGCTGGGACCAGGTTGGTGAAGAGCCACCTTTCTTCAGCTAATTAGGCCCATTGAGGGGGAAGAGAAGGAAGCTCCTATCCACAGAGCGTCAGGTATAGGCCATTTGAAAGAGTTTCTATGCCCTGACTTAGCAGCCAGTTCAGGCCATGACTTTGCAACTCAGACAATTATTTACATGGGAACTTCTAAAAACTCCTAAAGCTGGAAGGCAGTCTACTCCACCCCAAGAAGGGGAGGTATTACTGGAACAAACCCTTAGAGCTTAGGGCAATCAACATACCAGTCCTCTTACTCTATACGTGGGGCGATTATCCTTGTCTAAAGGATTGCTCATATCAGGAAAAAAAAAATCCACCAATAGTTCAGATTCATAGACATGTCTGGAAAAGCCCTGGATGGAGGTGAGGAGCCCAAGAGAGGAGTTCGTTCTGGTACCTGCTCCTCCCACTTGCCACCCCTGAGCAACAGAGACCCTGTAGGGAGGATAGAGGCCAGAAAGGCAGGCACGATAAGTACTGCCTTTTCCACGCATGGATGTAAAGCAAACCAGAAGAGAGCAATTTAATTTCTTAATCATGGTCTCTCACCTGGTTTCTTACCTGGAGACAGGGGTCTAATCCTGGTTCTGCGACTAGAGGGATTAGCAAATGTCTGCAAGTTTTTTAACCTCTCTGAGTCTCCTCATATGCAAGATAGAAATAGTAATTACCTCTCTCATAGAGTTGTTATAAGAAAAAAGTAAGATAAATTATCACAATGTCTAGTGTTAAAAAGGAAAGCTATCAAACACTGTAAGCCCATGTCAAAGTTTTTGCTTTTGCTGTGTGTATATACCATAGTTTGTCCATTCATCTGTCGATGGCCACTTAGGTTGTTTCCATCTTTTTGCTATTGTGAATAATGATGCAATGAATATGTCTAGTTATGTGATGGCTCTTATTTCTCTAGGATATATTCCTAGGAGTAGGACTGCTGGGTCCTATGGTATTTCTATTTCTAGCTTTTTAAGGAAGCACCATATCGTTTTCCAAAATGGTTGTACCAGTTCACATTCCCACCAGCAGTGCCTAAGAGCTCCAATCTCCCCAAAACCTCTCCAATATTTGTTATTTTCTGTTTTTTTTTTTTAACTTATGCCAGTAATGTCAGGATGAGATGGTATCTCATTGTGGTTTTGATTTGCATTTCTCTAATGGCTAGTGATTGCAAGCATTTCCTCATGTAATTGTCAGCTGCCTGAATGTCTTCTTTGGTGAAGTGTCTGCTCATATCCGTTGCCCATTTTTCAATTAGGTTGTCTTTTTATTGTAGAGGTGTTGGATTTTCCTATAGATTTTAGAGATTAGACCTTTGTCAGATATATCATAGCCAAAAAATTTTTCCCAGCCTGTGGGTTCTTTTTACTGTTTTGATGGAGTCTTTTGATGAGCATTAAGTGTTTAATTTTTAAAAGATCCCATTTATCTAGCATATCTTCCTGTGTTTGTGTATTGCTAATTATGATTTGTATCCTGTTTATGCTGTATATTAGGGTCCCTAGTGTTGGCCCTATAAATAGAGGTTTTTCTGGGTAGTGTTGTTCCTGTAAATAGAAACAGTAATTACCTCTCTCATAAGATTATTATGAGAAAAAGATGAGATGAACTACTACAATGTCTAGTGTTAACAACTATCAAACAAATATAGAAAGCCCAGTTTTTTCTTCCATGATCTTTATAGTTTGTGGTTTTATATTTAGGTCTTTGATCCATTTTGAATTAGTTTTTTTGTTTGGTGTGAGATATGGGCCCTATTTCATTTTTTACAGATGGACATCCAGTTTTGTCAGCATAATTTGTTAAAAAGGATGTCTTTTCCCCATTTCATGGACTTTGTCAAAGATCAGGTGGCCATAGGTAAACAGATTTACAACTGGGTTCTCAATTCTGTTCCACTGGTCATTGCGTCTGCCATTGTACCAGTACCAGGCTGTTTTGACTACTGTAGCTGTATAGTAGGTTCTGAGGTCAGGTAGTGTGAGTCCTCTTATTTTATTCTTCTTCTTCAATAATGCTTTACTTTTCTTGGGCCTCTTTCCTTTCCAAATAAAGTTGATGATTAGTTTTTTCATGTCACTAAAGAATATTGTCGATATTTGGATCGGGATTGCATTGTATTTGTAGATTCCTTTGGGTAGAATTAACATTTTCACAAATTTGAGTCTACCTACCCATGAATATGGTATGTTTTCCCATTAATGTAGGTCTCTTTTGGTTTCTTGCAGTAGTGTTTTGTAGTTTTCTTTATATAGGCCTCTATAGATTTATTCGTATTAGGGGCTAGTTATAAATAGTAATGCTTTCCTGATTTCCTTTTTGTAGTTCTCTTTATTGGTATATAGGAATCCAACTGATTTTTGTATGTTGATCTTGTATCTTGCTAGTCTACTGACTCTTTCTATTAGTTCCAGCAGTTTTCTTGTGGAGTCGTAGGGTTCTGTATGTATTGCATCATATCATCTGCAAATAGGGATAGTTTTACTTCTTCCTTGCCAGTGTAGATGCTTTTTTTTTTTTGCCTTATTGCTCTAGCTAGGACTTGCAGCAAAATATTAAATAAGAGTGGCAATAAAGGACATCCTTGTCTTGTTCCTGTTCTCAGGGTGCATGTTTTCTGTCTCTCCATTTAGAATGATGTTGCCTGCTGGTTTTGTATAGATGCCCTTTATTACGTTGAGGAATTTCCCTTCTATTCCTATTTTATTGAGAGTTTTTATCAGGAATAGGATGTTGAACTTTAGCAAATGCCTCTTCTGCATCCATTGAGATGATCATGTATTTATTTTGTTTTATTTATGTGGTGGATTATGTTGATTGAATTTCTAATGTTGAACTACCCTTGCATACCCGGTATGAATCCCACTTGGTTGTGGTCTATTATTTTTTTATATGGTGCTGAATTCTACCAAGCCATGGTAAAGAACAATGATGAATCTGCAAAACATCTCACAACATGGATGAATTTGGAGGGCATTATGCTAAGTGAAATAAGTCAATCACAAAAGGACAAATACTGTATGAGACCACTATTACAAAAACACATGAAAATGTTTCCACACAGAAAGAAACAATCTTTGATGGTTTCAAGGAAGGGGAGGACTGGGGAAGGAAAAGCACTAACTAGGTAATGGATAAGCAGTGACTTTGATGAAGGATAAGACAGTACACAATACTTGGGAAGTCAGCACAACTTGACCAAGGCAAAGTCTAGAAGCTTCCAAACTTCCTGAAGGACAGAGTTACTGGGCTGAGCATTGGGGACCATGGTCTCAAGAGACATTTAGCTCAGGCATAACATAGTTTATAAAGAAATTGTTCTACATCTGACTGTGGAGTAGCATCCGGGGTCTTAAAAGCCTGCAAACAGCCATCCAGGATACAGCTACTGGTCTCATCCTGGCTGGAACAAAGGAGAAATGAAGAAGACCAAAAACACAAGGGAAAGATTAGTCCAAAGGACTAATGGACCATGACTACCACAACCTCTACCAGACTGAGCCCAGAACACCTAGATAGTATCCAGTTACCACCACCCACAGCTCTGGCAGGTATCACATTAGAGGGTCCCGGACAGAGCAGGAGAAAAATGTAGAACAAAATTCAAATTCACAAAAAAAAAAGAAAGGCCAGGCTTGCTGGTCTGACAGAGACTGGATAAACTCCAAGAGTATGACCCTGGACACCCTTTTAATTCAGTACTGAAGTCATTCCTGAGGTTCATCCCTCAGCCAAAGATTAGACAGGCCTATAGGGTCACTATGAGTTGGAATCAACTTGATGGCAATGGCTTTGATTTTTTGTTTTTGTTTTTTTAATAGAGCCAACAATAACACATGTGCGGAATATGCTTCATAGTTCCATTCATGCATAGGAGACAAATGGGCACACCAGTCCAAAAGCAAAAATGAGAAGGTAGGAAGGGCCAGGAAAACTGGACAAATGGAAACAGGGAACCTAGGACAGAGAAGGGAAGAGTGTTGACACATCATGGGGTTGGCAATCAATGCCGCAAAACAATCTGCATATTAACTGTTTAATGAGAAACTAATTTGCTCTGTAAACATTCACCTAAAGCACAATTAAAAAATAAAGAAATGTGATTTTTGTTTGCTTGTTTTTAAGTTTCTGCTTTCATTCATTACTGAGAAAATCAGCAAGGGAGATTTTTTCAATTTATTTTTTTCTTTAAAGAAAGGCTGGTTTGAAGAATATTTGACAATATATAAAGACAGCCAAGAAAGGAACGCCTAAGTAAGACTGATAAATTAGGTACAAGAATCTTTTAACTTTCAATAGGATGATAAAAATCCTAACGGTCTCGGGTGTAACTTCTATAAACCAAACCAAACCAAACCCAGTGCCGTTGAGCCAATTCCAACTCATAGCGACCCTATAGGACAGAGTAGAACTGCCCCATAGAGTTTCCAAGGAGCACCTCGCAGATTCGAACTGCTGACCCTTTGGTTAGCAGCCGTAGCACTTAACCACTATGCCACTAGGGTTTCCACTTTAACTTCTATACCAGGCTATAAAATCTTATTAACCCAACCAAGCAGATGTAAACTGTCTACTTCTTTATCTGTTGTGAATTGTTCATCAAATATACTGTGCCAACCAAGCCACAAAAGTGTCAGATGGTAGAATATTAACAACTAGCAAGGACTTGCTACTCTAGCATGAGATAAAAAATGTAAGCAATCGCCATTTTGTCTTTTTCCAGGTTTGAAATGTCTTTTTCTGGGTTTCTTTCTTTCTTCTGCACTGACTCGAAGCAGGAGCACAATAAATGTTGGCAGCTTCCCTTCTCTTCAGCCTGCGGGGATTTAGAATGAATTCCCCCAGCCAGGAGGCAAGAAGACTAGCTGGCATCTGTGACTCAACCAAAACTCTCTTGCTCCCAAGTGAAGGGATGTACAAGTAAGTCCTTTTCATTGAAATAAGCTCTTTCACTCAGCTGCTGGAGATCACTTGCCCAATTCCAGATCCTTCTCCATGCCCTTTAGGACTTTTATCACAACCACTAGGAACTCGCTGAAGTCAAGAGCCCTGCTATGGGTGGGTGGAGAACCAGAGTTTCAGGCAGGGTATCCATACAGTCCCCGGAAATCTCAGCGGCCGGATCTGCCTCAATCGGTGAACCAAGGGCTCCTTTGTGGGTTCAAATGTTGCATGAGGTTTCTCTGCTAAACTACTATTTCTTAACTTCCCACTGCCTTGTTCTGCTTTCATAGCTGAGGAAACAGGAAACCAAATCACCTTGCTCAGGGCCACAAGCCATGTCTGACTCCACCCAGTGGTTCCTGTAACAGGCACAATCTTGTTTGTAAATTATAATCTCCAAGGCCGCCTCCTTCAGGTGCCTCCCTTACCCCACCTCTTGCTCCAGGCTGTCAGGGCCAACTGGGCCTCCTTCCCTGGCCCATAAGCTCAGAGATCAACTGTTGGTAGGTGAGTATTGGCCCAATTCTTCACAAAGAGTAGCCTTCACTTGTGGTGAAACCCCAAAGGACACTTCCAGACCACGGTCCCCAGGGTCCCTGTAGGTAGGTGCAGGAAAAGTGGACTCCTTGGACTTTCAACTAAAGGCAAGCAGAATTTATAACAGTAAATCCCCCCCTCAAAAAAAAAAAAAAAATCAACAGCAATTTTCGAGTGGGACGTAAGATACTGGAATAAGTCGCCCCACCTGCCTACCCAGACACACACACCACCAACAACCACCACCATCACCACCAGCACCGTGAATCACTGAGAGGCAGGATCTGGTCACGCTCTCCTTTTGTGGTGGTATTGTTGTTGTGATTTTTGTTGTTGCTGTTGGAACATTTCCCATCTTCTTTTGCATGACCACATCTGAGAGCACTGCTCAGCCTTGAACTAAGTGTTGGGGGAAATTGTACTTGGAGGAAGTTATACCAGTACCAGTTGCTATCAAGTTGATTCCAACTCATGGTGACCCCATGTGTGTCAGAGTAGACTGTGCTCCACATGGGTTTTGTGGAATTTTTTTGCTTGTTTTTATTTTCCATTGACTGATTTTTGGTAATAGATCACTTTTCAGAAGGCCTTTCTTCCTAGTTTGTCTTAGTCTGGAAGCTCCATTGAAACCTGTTCAGATCACAGCAACACACAAGCTTCCACTAACAGATGAATGGAGTTGCATTGGCTGGGAACCTAACCCAGGGCTCTTGTACGGAAGGCCAAAATTCTACCACTGAACCACTAATGCTCCATGGGGTATTCAATGGCTGATGTTTCAGAAGTAGATTACTAGGCCTTTCTTTTGAGATGCCTGTGGATGGACTTGAACCTCCAAACTTTCAGTTAGCAGCTGAGCACATTAACCATTTGCATGACCCAGGAACTCCAGAGGAAATTGTAGCACATATGTATTACTGATGAGCCTTGATGGAACAGTGGTTAAGAGCTATGGCTGCTAACTAAAAGGTTGGTAGTCTGAATTCTCCAGCCACTCCTTGGAAACCCTATAGGACAGTTCTACTCTGTCCTATAGGGTTGCTATCAGCCTGAAACAACTCAGTGGCAACAGGGAGGGGAGTGCCTCTCAGAATGCATAATCACCATTTCTATAATTCAGAGATTGTGTTCTACTGGCTCTGGTGGAAGGTGAAAGCACTGGCTTTGAGGGACAGGTAAAGCTATCCTTCAACAAAGTTGAAAAAGGAAGTTATTTAATCCTGGGCCTTCCCACTTGCTCTGGCAGGAGTTCATCTCCATACTCTGATGACCAGACACCCCCACCCCATTTTAGTCCCAATCTTAACTCTCAGCTAGCTGTCAACCATTCTCACTGATGTATAAACTAACAATAAAACTGCAAGGTAATTGAAGTGTTGATGAATAAAGATTTAGGCTGTAACCTTTCTCTGCTCATTTGAATTTTATTAAGATTAAAGTCTACTACAAACAAAAAGCCCAATGGCTTAAAGTGAGTAATCTGCAGTGTCAGAAGTCAGGTAATCTAAGTGGTATTTTACTGAGGAGAAGAGTGTCCTCCTGAAGTCCTGAAGGGATTAGCCACCTCCTCTTCTCCTCCTGGAGACCCTAGTGGCATAGTGGTTAAGGGCTATGGCTGCTAACTAAAAGGTCAGCAGTTTGAATCCACCAGGCACTCCTTGGAACCTCTATGTGGTAGTTCTACTCTGTCCTATAGGGTCACTATGAATTGGAATTGACTCAATGGCAAGGGTTTTGGTTAGTTTTATTCTTCTCTTCCTGGGCAAGAAGAATTCCTGGCTTCTCCAAAGAAGTACCACCACCAGCGCAGAGAAAGGTCCCTCTCTGCAGCCCAGGCTCCTGGGATCCAAGCCACTATACTCATCCCAGAGAAGGATGAAGGGTCCCAGCTGCTGTTTAAGCAGCGTGTGCAGCAGCTTAATGCCTTGTCCAGTGCAGAGGGACCCCACCTAGCCTTCTTCTCCCAGGGGCCCAGCATACCTCCAGCTTCACAGGGCAGGAGATTTTGGGACGGGTTTGGGCAGCAGGGTAGGAACTGATTTAACCCTTAGCAACACACAACCCCACAAAAATGGAACAGCCCACATGAAAGAGCAATGATGATGGTAGTACTCCGCCTTTCATTCCTGACTGCCAGCAGCTAGGAAAAGTGTTCTTAACCTTTTTGGGGGATCTTTGGAATCTGCTTATACACATATACTCAAAATGATGTGCTCAATTGCAATTCAATTTCAGAGATACATAGGCAGACTGAGTTAAGAACCCTGGCTTAGTGATTCTGGTTGACAGTTGCCTACCCCTTCCCCACCACCAACACCATTGCCCCACCTCCTGAGTGGAAACAGCAGAAAATTTCCCATGCCACAGCATAGAACCCCAGCTTGGAGTTCGAGTTCTGGTGAGAAGTGCCAGTTCATCTTCTGGCCTTTCCATGTTACCAGGCTCTTGGAAAAACCCACGGACATAATGATTGGGAAGTTATGTTAGATAATTCGCTGATCCACAGAGCAGAGATGCCATAAGGCAGGATTTGAGTAACCTATTCTTTGAGTTGAGTTTTACGAATGTATTGTTCTATCTGCCAATTACTTTATTACTTAATTAAGTTGGAAGGTTGGGAACAGGGATGAAGCAGGAAGCTTCCAAAATCTCTAAGGACAAACCCAAGGGTGGAGCCAGGTCTACTCTTACTTAATACAGGGCTTTAAACTTCCACATACAGTCCAGCCACACACAGTCTCTCTCTCTCTCTTTCTCACACACACGCACACACGCACGCATGCACGCACTCTCTCACTCCTATGTACCTATCTCCTTAGCTTCCCAAGAGTCACATCTAAGCCATTTAGTTTGGAAACTAAAATTTAGCTTAGAGAGCATTACCAATTTTCCTTATATCAACCTCTTCCCATAAATCACCCATTTGGGAACAACAAGGAAAATCATCAGCTATGGTAATATATCACAGACTTTTAGAATCCTTAAGTCCTAGAATCAATGACTCAGGACTGTGGGGGCTGGAAGAGACTCAGAAATGGTTTGGGGAGACAGTGGGGAGGACACCAGACGTGTGGTAAGGACTGAAAGCTTATGAGAGGTGGGGAATGGGGGGCAAGAGGTTCTTTTCCTTCCTTTGGGTTTCCAACCCTACCTCAGTCCCAGGAAGTTGATCCCACAAAAGAAAAGCAGGAGACTAAGGGAGCTCAAGACACCAATTACTTTATTATTCTGCACATACACGTCCAGGGGCCCAGCCCCAGGGCCCAGTAGCCTGCTACTCTTTGTGGATATCTTCATGAGCTATCACGCCCATCTTTACTACCAGGATGAGGAACTCCTCGAAGTTAATGGCACTATCACTATTGACATCCAACTCTTTGAACCAGGCGTTTGCATCCTTTATCTGTCAGGATTGAGGAAAAAAGCAAGAGTGTAAAGATCTCAGCGAGAACTGAGTCACAAAGCCTAAAGCAAGGAGGGCCAAAGGCCCAGCATCATCATAGCCAGGTAGAGAACACGACCACACCTGCCCTCCTCACCCTCAAATAGCGGCGACCCTCCGTCTCTAACAGCTTCTGAAAGTCGTCCCTGTAGAGGGCATGGGCATTCCCCTTCAGCAGAGAGTACTTGTGGAAGACTTCAATGAGCGAGTCAATGGCTCTCTCCAGGTCGGTCAGCATGGTGCCCAAGGTTTTGCCTCACCTGGAAGAAGGAAGCCACATGCAGAATCCCAGGATGGGGATGATGCCTCTGCCCAGGGCAGAGTGAAGAGTGGTGGGGACACACAGATGGTTCATCCCCCATAGTAATGGTTTCACCTGTCCTGCACCATTCAAATAATTCATCCAGAGGATGACTTTGGCTATAATGGGATAGGGTGGGATGCATGTGTGAGAAGGGTAGGGTCCACACATGCACAGATACACACAATTGCCTGCCAGCTCTTCCAACACCCCCACCCTTGCCCAAGAAGGCCCAGCTTAGGAAACACGCATGCCTTCACCCACTGGAAAAGGGCTCAGAGGACCCCGCCCCAGCAGCCTCCTGCCTGTCTCCCTCTCCGCCAGAAGCCCCTGATCTTTGCTCCAGACCTCCCGGAACTTTCTTGCTTCTCCTTCAGAGACAGCTGCTCCACTCCCCCGAGCTTCCCCCATACTGTGACAATCCCACATACCAGGTCTCCCCGAAGCAGACTTGACAAAGGACATGCAGGGCTGAGCGCCAGCTCCCTTTTATAGCAGGTAGGCCAGCTCAGCCGCCCAGGCCTCGGGCCATTCAGAGGCAGCAGCTCCCTGCTACGGTTGCTACAAACCACCAGTTTCCCAACCAGGTGAATTTGGCAATAACTTCGAGAATGGGGATTTCTGACGGGGTGAGGGGGGAGGAAGAGTGGAAGGAGGAAGCTGTTTGCCGAGCAGTAGTTTGCCTGGCAGGAGAGACCAGCAAGAGACGTGGGGAGCACTCATTTTCTGGGCTGCTGGCATCCACTGGCTTGGTACAGCCAGCACTCCCATTCCTGAGTCCTTTCCCCTGTTACTGATGCCGTGGCTATTACCAATCCCATGCATTTGAGGCCGTCTTTGCATCTCTAAGAGAGTCCTGGGTGATACAGTTAAGCACTCAACTACTAGCCTAAAGGTTGGTGGTTCAGACCCACCCAGAGGTACATCAGAGGAAAGGCCTGGCAATCTGTTTCTGAAAGGTCATAGCCTTGAAAACCCTCTGGAGCCACTTCTACTCTGACACACACTGGGTGGCCATAAACAGGAAACAACTCAATGGCAGCTGGTTTGGTTTTTTGGTTATGCGCCTCTGAAACTGAATTGAAATTGAAGGCATCACTTTGAATGTTTATGTGTAAGCACATCCCTCCACGGTCTGCGAGAGAGTTTGAAAAGCATCCAAAGGCCCCCAAAAAGGTTAGGAGCACTTGCTCTACTGCTGGTCTTCAGCAATGGAAGGCATATTACTATTATTGGTGTCGTTTTATGTGGGTAACTGGACTCTCTGGAGATGTATGTTGTTAAGGGCTAAATCAGTTGCTACCCTGCTGCCCACACCCCTCCAAAAATCTCCTGCTCTGTGAACCTGGGGGTGCACTAGGCTCCTGGGAGTCAAAGGCTGGGTGGGACCCCTCTGTGCTGGACAAGGCAATAAGCCACTGCACACCCTGCATAAACAGCAGCAGGGGCCCCAATCCCTCTTTGGGATGAGTATGGTGCCTTGGACCCCAGGAGGCTGGGCTGCAGAGAGGAACCTTCTCTATGGTGGAAGGGTTCCTTTGGAGAAAAGGAAGTGACTAATTCCCCCAGGATTTCAGGAGAAACAAGCCACCTCCCAACAAAATGCCACTCGGATTAACTGTCTCTCAGCACTGAAGTAGGTGATACATTTAATGTGTTACAAAGCCCTTCGGATCCATATTAATCTCAAAAGGGCCTGGAACTACGCCCATCAGGAAGGCAGAACACAGGACAAAGATCCAACAAGAATGTGACTCTGTTGGGGAAACCCCTCTTGTCTGGCCTTCCTCCATGTGTTCATCAAGCCTTTGCCCTGTGCTTCCTGAGGACCCAGGCCATTGTCGCCCCCTAGGGGAAGTAGATGGTATTAGCCTCTCTTTCCCTGTTTCCACAGCCCTTTGGGGTTTGTTACACCATTTCCTTACTTGTGTGATCTTGGGTAAATTACTTACCCTCTCTGTGCCTCAGTTATCTCGATTATTATAGAACCTCATAGCGTTTTTGTTAGGATTAATACTTGTTGTTAGTTGCAACTTGTCGATTCTGACACAGTAGAACTGTTCCATAGGGTTTTCTTAGCTGTAACCTTAAGGGAAGCTGATCACCAGGCCTTTTTTTCCGTGGTACCACTGGGTAGGTTCGAACTGCCAACCATTAGGTTAGCAATCAAGTACAAACAGTTTGCACCACCTAGGGACACTTAAGGATTGTAAAAGCCAAACCCATTGCCTTAGAGTCGATTCTGACTCTAGTAACCCTACAGGACAGAATAGAACTGCCCCATAGGGTTTCTAAGGCTGTTAATCTTTACAGAAGCAGACTGCCACATCTTTCTTTCGCAGAGCAGCTAGGGCGTTGGAACCGTCAACCCTTCAGTTAGCTGCTGAGTGCTTAACCACTGCGTCACCAGGGCTCCTTCAAGGATTAAGAGTAAATGCAAAATATTTATGATTTGTGGACTTTTCTTAATGTGTGCTACATTTTAATAAAAAGTTCACACACAAAAATTTGTGAAGCACTTAGAGAGGCACATAGGAAGCACTGTGGAAGTGTATACCATGAGTCCTGGCCCGATTCCCCAGCTGCTCTGTAAGCCCCCTCGAGGGCTCAGGTTGTGGATCATTCCTTTCTGCCTTCCCAGGACCCAGCACAGAGCCTGGCATACACAATAACAGCAACAAAAGCAACAAGTAACAGCATGATAACCATAAAAATAATAGCTCTTATTTATTATTGGTCATTCACCTTGTGCCAGGAATGGCTCTAAGTCCTTTTCTTACATCCAGTCATTTGATTCTGGCAACAATCCCATGAGGTGTGCACTGTTATAATTCCCATTCTACAAGCAGTGAAACTGAGGCCCATAGAGAGATACACGACATTGGGTGCATTGAACAATATAGGTGATTTATGATGTGATGCATCATAATCTACTTCCTGCCATTGCTAGGAAGGCCTCTTCTATCTGTAAAGTCTTACTCATCCATCCTGATCAGTCCAGGTGCTGTCTGCTCCACGCCCATCCCTGATCTTCCGTCTCCACCCCATCTAAACCAAAAAAAAAACCAAACCCACTGCTGTTGAGTCGATTCCGACTCATAGCGACCCTATAGGACAGAGTAGAACTGCCCCATAGAGTTTCCAAGGAGCGCCTGGTGGACTTGAACTGCCGACTTTTTGGTTAGCAGCCGTAGCACTTAACCACTGCGCCACCAGGGTTTCCCACCCCTATCTAGATGAAGTTAATCCCTCTCTGCTCGGTGCTCCCCAAATCCTTATCTGCCATACTGTAATTCCTCTGCCAGTTTTCTGTCTCTTCCTTGGTCCTAGGAGCCCCATTAGAGCAGAGGCTGTATTTATTTTTCACCCCTAGTGTCTGACGCAGAGTAGGTGCTCAATTAGTATTTACAGACGGAATAAATGAATGCAAAAATGAACTTTTGGCTTATCCTTTATCCAAAACAGAAATTACCTTTATTACGTTAAAACCAAAAAAACCAAACCCATTGCCATTGAGTCGATTCTGACTCGTTGAGATCCCATGTGCTACAAGGTAGAACTGTTCCATAGGGTTTGCTTGGCTGTAATTTTTATGGAGGTAGATCACCAGGCCTTTCTTCCACAGCACTGCTGGGTGGGCTCAACTGCCAACCCTTAGGTTAGTAGTTCAGTGCAAATTGTATGTGCCGGCCAGGGACCTTTTATCACCCAAGTCATCTTAGATCATTTTTGGAATAAGGTTGAATATAAATGAGTAAACCAAATACAGCCTAAGATCCTTGGCAAGAGGTTGTTGAAGCTCTGCTTGACCATTTGCAATGGCAAGAGAGAGAGCTGTTCTGACATACAACATGACAAGTTTTCAGCCAATGGTCAAGCACTTAGTACGTACCTATCAGCCACCAGGCACTATCCTATAGGACCTGGTTTAACAACATCTTACCCGAAAACAACGTATCATAGTTTCAAAGTGTTCTGACATCCCTTAACTCATTTGATACTCCCAACAACTGTGTGAAGAGGACATTACAGGTACGATTATCTCTGTTTGACAGATGAGGAAACTGAGGCCCAGGGAGTTGCTCAAGGTCTGTGGGTATATGTCCTGCTTTGTCTTGACAGTTTAGGTGCCAAAAAGAACACATTAGAACAAGCAAGGTGGCTTTTCTAAGACTCTTCTTAGGATTTCTCACCATTCTGAGATCAAGCTCATGCTAACTAACCTCTGATGATGAAGTTGATGGAGGTGTCATCCCAGACCCCTGATGCCTTAGGGAGGTGCCTCCCTTGAGCCCATTCCTCTGGGAACTGTCCTGGTGGATGTAGCTTTCTTTGTCTTGGTAGTAAGGAACCAGGACCCAGGTTCAGCAAGGGAGACTTAGGTAGACGTGAGTAAGGACTTCTTCCCAGCATCCTGTGCTTGTCAGTGGGGCAACATGAGCAGAGAGATCATGAAACACTGCCCCCTCCCCCATGAGATGCTCCCCCTGGGCAGACAGCCTGGAGGGCTTCAGGAACACAGGAGCCAGGCTAAGCTGACCTCTCAGAATATAGGTATCAGGAATTGGGTAAGCAGATGGGGAGAAAAGCAAAGAATGCAATCAGACTGACAGACATGGGGCAACCTAGGGGAGCTGGAACCTGGTCATATTTACAGGAAACATCTCAATTCTGGGGTGCGTGTCCCAATAGGCCTGAGCAGACCCATCCCCAAGGCTGAGGAAATGAAGACAGAGCAAGCAGAGCCGGTGGAGAAACCCCCAGGAGGGGCAAGAGGAAGGCAGAGGGCTCAGACTGGGCAGCCCTTGTTTGTGTGGAACCAAGCAGTTTTCAGGTGAGACAGGCAGGAAAAAATCTCTGGATGATAAAGCTCCCCTGGGCCTCGAGGAAGATGGCCTGAGTAACCCCATCAACTGTCTGTAGGTCTCTAGATGGGACAAACTGCCCCATGGAGGAAGCACGGAGCTGGGTCTTAGCGTTCCAATCTTGCAGGACCCCATTCTTGCATTCCTTCCTTTTCGAGCACTTGCTGAGCATAGACTGAGGGCCAGACACTGGGCCAGGGGCAGGGATGCAGAGATGGACAAGACAAGGTCCCTGCCTCGGTGGAGGACCAAACAAAACCAAACACCAGTTGCTGTCGAGTCTACTCCAACTCATGACAACCCCATGTGTGCAGACTAGAACTGCTCCATGAGGTTTTTGTGTTTGTGGTCTTTCGGAAGCAGATCACCAGGACTTTCTTCCGAAGTGCCTTTGGGTGGACCCAAACTGCCAACCTTTCAGTTAGTAGCCCAGCTCTTAGCCACTGGCACCTTAGGGATGGATAGAGAACAGTAAAGAGGCAACTGCAGTGTGGCAGGACATGGACCTCAGTAGGGGAAGTTCAGACATAGTGGAAGCTCACAGGAAGGACCAGAGGGAAATGGGTGCAGACATTTGCCCAGAAGAGGCAATGGCCCAGCTGGTCCTGAAGGGCAAGCCCTGGCAGGATTGACAGGTATGGAAGTGGAGGCAGGGGGCAGTCCAGGCCCAGGGAGCAGCACCTGCAGAACTCGGCTTCAGAACTGGGCCACTCAGGAGCCAGCATCTCCTGGGCTAAGCCCTTAGGAAGTTGCTTACTTGGTTTGGCACACAGACCTAGTTTGAGGGAGTGAACCAAATCAAGTCCCTTAAATGACTACCCCAATCATCTGAACAGGTGGGCAGGAGAGATGATCTCCCATCATTCTTTTAAATGTCACAGTAAGCTCAGGACGTCAGTTCCCAGGCCCATCCTCAGAAAAGAAAGCCCACCAAGGTGGGGCCCAACCAAAACACCAGTTGCCTTGGAGTTGACTCCAATTCATGGTGACCCCAAGCGTATCAGAGTAGAACTGTGCTCCACAGGGTTTTCAGCGGCTGATTTTTTGGAAGCAGATCGCCAGTCCTTTCTTCTGGGACACCTCTGGGTAGACTCAAACCTCCAACCTTTCAGTGAGTAGCCAAGCACATCAACTGTTTGCACCACCCAGGGTCCCCCAACAGCTCCTAAAGGCAGAGGAGACCCTTCGAGAGAAATTGTCCATCTGTTTTTTGGGCTTCCATGGAGAGAGAGACAACCCAGAGACAGGGAAGGGGCAGGTCTCAGGAAGGGTCAGGAACCATGGGAGGACTTGGACCAGTGAGTCATGAATTGCCGTGAGCATTTCTTACTAAGAAAACCCAGACCCCACCCTTGTCTCCTCCAGGAAGCCTTCCCTAACTGACAGTCTCTCACGGTCCACTTGCCCTACCCATGCCCTCTTCCCCACAGCAGGTGTTTACTGTTCTGCCAAGCTGGATTGTCAGCTTTTGACTCACTCAGCATGCACAAAACCAGACTTGTCATCTTCATTGAATACTGGCTCCCCGACCTGATCTGCGTGTCAGTTACAGGCATCATCTTGCCTGTCATTGAGGCCTGAAACCTCAGCCTCATTCTGGGTCTCCCCATTCCTCAGCCTCCACCTGCAGTCACTGAGGTCCAGGGTCTCTTGTGTCCACTCCCTCCTTACCACCCCTGCAGCCACTTATGCAGCCCAGCCTCATTGCCTCCTGCCCAAGCTGCGGCAAGATGCTCCTAATGGGTCTCCCGGTCTCCAGCCTCTGCCCTGTCTCATCTCCCCTTGGTGCCCCCAGCTTGTTCTGAAAGCACAGCTTTGGTCACATGACCTCCCTCCTGCTGCTTAAACAATCACTGGGCATCCCATTACCTGAAGAATAAAGTCTGAATTTCAACGTTCAGCATCCAAGGATTCCCAGAGTCTGGTCCGAACTCATCATTTTAAATTTATTCTGTAGGATTCTCCATGGACACTAACTTCCAACCAAACTATTTATTGTCCTAGGATATACCATATAAATTCCTACTACTACCATTCCCTCAGCTTGAAATGAACTCTCCCCATCCCCTGCCTTCCCATCTTGGCCTGTTCCCAGGCCCAGGCACTCCATCTTTTGTGTAGATTCCTTAGTGTTCTCCCTCAGAGCAGGGAGACCTTCAAGCAGGGAGCCACGTTGAGTGCTCCACTGCCCTAGGGGCTCCCATCCGATCATGTATGTGGAATGAGTGATGAATGATCCAATACACCCTAGTGTGGCCTAGATTCCTTCACGGACAGCCATCTCCCCAAGAGAAGAGACTCCTCCTTCCCAGGCAGAAAACTGAGGCTGGGGGCTGTCTCCCACTCAGACTGGGAACTCCCTGGAGGCAGGGACTGTCTTCCCCACTCAGACTGGGAGCTCTCTGGAGGCAGGGGCTGTCTCCCCCGCTGGCTGGGAGCTCCCAGGAGGCAGAGGCTTTGTCTCCCACCCAGAATGGATGTTCCACAGAGTGGGACAGAGAAGGGATAAAACCTCCTTCTGGGTCACAGAGAATGCCTAGAACCATGAATTGACTATTATCCATAAGTATTCATGAAATTGCTTTATTCTTCTCCCACACAGCTGTCCTCGCCCACAGACTCATACTTACATGTACACACATAGGTGCACACGCAGCAGAGTGAGGGCTGGGCCCCCTCTAGTAAAGGCCGTGCTGGGTGCAGTAGTGGGCGCAGAGCTGCCGGTGGTACTGCAGGTGGTAGTCTTTCGCCAGCTTGCCTAGGATGTAGAGGAACTCTTCAAAGCAGATCTGGTTGTCCTTGCTCTTGTCTGCTGCCCGGAACAACTCTGAGATGTAGTACAGCTGTTTCCAGCCCTGAGGATCGGGGCAGAGGTCAACACCACCCAAGCATGCATCCACCTACCAGGGCTCCCCACCACCTGCTGAGATGAGGGTGGGGACAAGTGTGGCATGGCCCTGCCTGCAGGGGCTTGCAGGAAAACAACTCCACACCCAAACAATCTTGGCAAGGACGCCACAGGCTGAAAATTAGGCAGAGACAAAGATGTGTAGATGCTCCGCTACGTGGACCTGAAGCTGCACGGTTATAACCTGGGCACCGTTGACAGTCCCTATGCTGGGCAGCCTGATGAGTCCAGGCCCCTTCACATCCACCATCAGTAGTTGTTGAGCCTGTCTGCCCAGCCTGACTGCAAGCTCCCTGATCAGATGCGTCCTGGAGGCAGGGGATAAGCCCCCTCCTTCTCTTCTGGTGCTCCCCGAGGGCAAAGTCAGGCATGCCCAACTCTGCACGCCCAGCAACAAGCAGGGGTGTAGACACTGCATGCTACGACATCTGCAGGGATTAGTGATGGCTTGCACACTCTGCTATGCCACTCAGGGAGGTGCAGGATGAGTGAAAGGGCAAAGTCACGAGGCCCGGAGCTGTCTAGGGTATCCTAGAGAAGGAAGGAGGTGGCCTTGTTCTGGCCCTGGGGGGTGGCATAGGAGAGGGTAGGAAGCATTTGAGGTGGAAGAGACAGCATGGAGGGCAGGGCACAGGCTGAGATGAGATGAGCACTGGGGACACTAGGCAGTGGCTGGAGAAGCATGCCTCAGCAGGATGTGGCTGGTGGGTGTGAAGAACCCAGCGTGGAGCCCTAGGAAAGCATCCAGAGGAAGGAGTATCTGGGAGCAACAGCAGCGAGCTGGGGAGTGCCCCTCATCCTTGAGGGCAAGCTTGCACCACTCTTCCTATCTCCCCACCTCCGCCATCTACTGTTCCTATAATTTTACCGCCTCCACAAAGCTGGTTAACCAGAAAAGAGCTGGAGGCTTCCCACCTTGGGCAGGCTGAACCCAGCTGCCCTCACCTCAGCCCGCCTTTGCGGTCTTCCTATCTGTCTGCTTTGTGCCAAGATGTCAGGACCCTAGAACCCTGTACCAGGGTGGGACAGCCCCATAAGTGGTAGCGCCTGGGAGATCCTGGCACAGCCCCACCATATGGGCAGTTTGGCTCTGGGAAAAAAAAAAGGTTCCCCTAGAAACAGGGGACCAAGCCTGATAACCTCCCACTGAATTCCCTCCCCTCTCCACAACCCTCAGATTTACACTCCAATGAACTGAGGGCAGGCTGTCTTTTCTGACTGGTTCTCCAAAATCAGGTGGGGGGAGATGGGAAGTGACCAAGGGAAGGCCTTCTCCTGGAACATAATGACCTTGAAGTCTGGGGAACAGACTTGCAGTCCTCTTGAGATGACACAGTCCAGAGACCCCCCAGGCATGGGACAGAGGGCGGAGGGCATGCCCCAGAGACACTTCTCCCAAGGGCCCTGCAGTCCTCAAGGAGCCTGGTAATCACAGGGCTGGGCCTAACAACAGAGATAGCAGGGCCTGAGGAGACCTGGGCCTGGGTTCCCGCGGCTGGTCTAAAAGACTCAATGAGCTCTTCAGACGGGAGGTGGAAGAGGAATGTTGCCTTTCCAACCCCCACCTACACCCTACTCCCACCCTGGTCTAGAGGTACAGCTGCAGCCTAAGTCAGCCCTCATCCCCAGGCACAGGGGGCAGGTGGGCCAGGTTTGTGGTAGACCCAGGAGAAGGGGCTAGAGCACAAAGGGCTCTGTGAGATGGGGGCGGGGGGGTGGGGCAGGATCACAGACCCAGTGGCCTGTGGGCAGAAGGCAAGTTTAGGGTTTGTACTAAGGATACAGGATGAGCAGAGGACTAAACAGGTTTGAGGTTAGGATTTAGTTTCGGGGATTAGCTGCAGTTGAACTGGAGTGGGGCCAGGCAGGGAGGTTCAGGGAAAGAATAGAAATAAAGCCAGTTGGGCCCATCCCCCTCCTCTGGCCACAGACCCTGCCCTCCCCTCTTCTGAGTTGAAAATGCTCATGGGAGACGGCTCCTGGTACCTCACAACGTCACCACTAACTTCCAATCCCTGATAGCCAACCCTACATGTGTCCCCTGCCCCATGTCCAGGCCCTCTCCTCACCCCTACCCTGACCCAAACCCCGCTCACCAAGCTCTCCATGAAGTGCGGCAGGTTGTCCATGAGCAGAGCCCTCAGCTCCTCCAGGGACAGGGTCTCCTTATCCCCTTCCCGTGCCGCATACTGGTGGTAGCAGTGAATGATTTGGAAGAGAGATTCCTCCACTGGCGTGCCTGTCATGGTGGCTGGGCCCAGGTCAGGGGCAGTGGGCAGCTCTGGAGATCTGGGGGTGGAGCAACTGGGGGCAGGGGAGAATCTGGGTGGAGGACAGAGCAGCACCTGGTCTGGGCCAGCCCACAGCAGTATGATCACATTCTCCAGAATCTTCTGCCCTCTTTCTTGCCCATATTCCTACACCTTGTCTCAGGTCCCCTCCCTGCCCTCAGTCTGGCTCCTTCCAAATTGGCTGAAAGTCCTTGACCTGCAAGCAGCCTTTCTGCTAAAGCTCAGGGCTGAGCTATGTGTCTTCGCTCAGATTGGAGCCTTCCTGAGGACAAAAGCTGTGCCCTTCTCCCCTCCAACCTCACTCTTAGTTCACCAAAACCAAGCCCATTGCTATCGAGTTGATGCCAGCTCAAGGAGACCCCATGCATTACAGAAAATAAACTCCTCCATAGAGTTTTCCTGGCTGTAATCTTCACAGAAGCAGATCGCTAGGCCTTTCTTCCTCAGTGCCACTAAGGTGGCTTAAGCTGCCAACCTTTAGGCTAGTAGTCAAGCTCAAACCGTTTGTACCGCCCATGGACCTTTTTATTACTAGTTCAGGAGTTACCTAAAGCAAGAATGAGGAGATACTAAAGACTCTTGGAATCAACACGGCCTTTACATTGTTTCCCAATGGAAATATTTTAAGACCCCTTGTAGAAGGCAGGTTTCGCACTACTATAGACTATCTTATACCACAAATGGACTGTTAAAATAATTACAGGAGTGCCTGGTGGATTAGAACTGCTGACCTTTTGGTTAGCAGGGGTAGTTCTTAACCACTACGCAGCCAAAGTTCCCTAAAATAATAATTATACTACCCGGAAACCCCAGCCCTGGTCATGGAGGGTGAAGATGTTTTCTTTCTCAACCGAATGTGCCTACAACACAGGGATTCGCGTCTTTGCTCCTACCTTGCAGGGAGGCCCTGTCTGGTGTCCGTTTCAGCATCTATAATAGGAGTCCACACAAAGCCAGTGCGGCACCTGCAGTCCTAAGAGCCCATTATCCACCCTGGGTTGGCCAGCAGCTGGACACTTGGCAGGCAGAGGCCCACAGCCTGTCCTGGTCGCCCTGCAGCTCCCATCCCAGTGCTCTACGTACCCCAGCTCCTGATGGCCGTGACTGCTCTCTCCCCACACCCCGCGGAGACCTCTGTCTTCAGGGGCGGCAGTACCCTGCTAGATCAACCAACAGGCTTTCCAGAATTCTGGGCAGATAAGAATCACAACCACCACTGCTTCCAGCTGCTTCTCCTGCCTATGGAGCTGGCCGGACACTGAGCTAAGCACTCTGTATGCATTATCCCATTTCAGCCTTGCAGTGACCAGGTGTCACCACCCCCATTTTCCTGAGGAGAAGATGAAACCCAGAGAGGTTAAGCAAGTTTCATAAGATCACATAAATTATCCACTTGGGATTGGATTCAAACCAAAATCTTTAAGAATAACCCCAAAAATATAATTCAGGGTCCAAAACCCCTTTGGAAAAAGGCCTGGTGATCTACTTCTGAATATCGTCCAGTGAAAACCCTACGGATCACAACGATCTGATTGGCAACCAATTATGGGAATGGCACAGGACAGGGCTGCATTTCATTCCATTGTATATAGGGTCGCCAATAGTAGGGGCCGACTCACTCCATGAGTCAGGGCTGACTTGGTGGCAACTAACAACAGGAAACCCCTTTGGGGACCACAGTAGTGCTTTGGGGGCATTCATCTACACTGCACACATTCTCTTAAACAGGTAAATTGTGCACCTCTGCTTTCTTGAACCTGTACAGACCCAAGACAGCCCTCCCCCATCCCCATGATTCTCTTGAAAGGGACACTAACCTGTTGCTGCTTGGGCAGGGGAGCTGTGCACCCACAGTCCTGGCCTGTGGCTTCTCCTGGAGATTCCCCAGTGCTCAAGCAGGAGTCCGCTACGTGCACAGGGGCCCCACCACCGAGCCCCACATCCTGCCCTTACCCAGTGCTGGATGCTCACAGGTTCTTCAACAGCAAGACGGAGCCTTAATCACATTCCCAAAAAGACATCACATGGTATTTTCTTCCTAGGATTAACTCAGCCAGTTTCAGGGACCCACCTTCCCTCCGAGCCTCATCTGAAGGCATCTAAGAATCACAAAGCCCATGTTATCTGTCTGCCTGCCTGGAGGAGCTCAGCCTCCTAGCTTCTGGGCTTGGATGGAGCCCAATATACAGCTTAAACACATCTTCCTTGGATGTCCTCCTGCAATTAGTGAACCCCCAAACTCCACAGCAAGGAAGGACATTCATTCACTCACTCATCCATTCATTCACTCACTCATCCATTCATTCATTCCACAAATACTTCTCAAGTATCCACAGGGTGCCAGGCCCTCTGCCAGGCAATATGAGTATGCCACGGGGCCAGCTCACGGGGTGGGGACACTGTTACGACCACAGTGAACATGACTGACTTAGTGGCACAAACCTGGGACTCCGGTGTCCAGGAAAGAACATCTTCTGCCTGAAGAGTTGAAGAAGACTTCCTTAAAACCCCAAACCCATTGCCATCTAATCTATTCCGATTCATAGCAACACCACAGGACAGAATAGAACTGTTCCATAGGGTTTCCAAGGCTTTAAATCTTTACTAATGCAGACTTCCACATCTTTCTCCCTTGGAGTGACTGGTTTGATCAAACCGCCGACCTTTCGGTTAGCAGCTGAGTGCTTAACCACTGTGCAACCAGGGCTTCTTTAAGACTTTCTTAGGGAGGTGATATGTGAGTTGGCACCTGAAGAAAAGTTTTGAGTTGCAAGGAAGAGAGTGGAGGACCATGTGTTCCAGGCACAGGAAATGGCAGGGGCAAAGGTATGGGTATGTGTGAGAAGGTGACTGCTTGGGAAATGAAATAAATGGGGTGGGGGGGTGAGGGGGGTGCAGGTAACAGGTGAAGGGCTCTGTATGCCAAGCTAGAGATAGAACTTTATTCTGTGCAGAAGCGAAGCTAAGAGAGGAGATAAATGGCTGGGTGATAGATGGGAGGTGAATGGGAAGTGGCAGGACCAGCTTTGTTTATCAGGTAATGATCAACAGCAATGTGGAAGTGATTTTACTCTAAAGGGGACCAGAAGCGTAGGCTTGACAAGCCTACAGGTGAACTCCCCTCCCCCATCTCACCCTACCACAAGCCTTCTCTCAGCACACTCTTCCTACCTCTCCTTAACCAGTTAATCAGTTGCCATGGAGTCCATTCAGATTCAGTGGTGACCCCCATGGGTGTCAGAGTAGAGCTGTGCTCCTTTGCGTTTTCAGAGGCCGATTTTTCAGAAGTACATTGCTGAGACTTTCTTCCAAAGTGCCTCTGGGTAGACACACACCTCCAACCTTTTGGTTAACAATCGCACACCTTAACTGTTGCACCACTCAGTGACTCCCTGTCCCCATGCATCCACCCTGGGAAGGACCACATGGGTTTATGAGTGAATCTCCAGAAGCGGGTGTCAAAAGACAAGTAATCAAACTGGAGAATGTGGCTGTCCAGGTGTTCCTGAAGGCTTGAGAAAAACTAAGCAGCTAATAAAGCCAACATTTTTTCCGGTTTCTGGAATAAGCCTTCACCTACCAAACATAACGGTCTCAACAAGCCAGTGTCTCATCACTACACTGTTATGTTTCAAACTAAAAAGATGGTTGGAGTTTCTAAAAATAAAAGCTATTTGACAATGTCAAGCTAGAGCCACAGAGAATTTTACTAAATACCTTTGATTCAGCCATCATTCCCCTGGTAATTCATCCCAAAAAAGTAATTCAACAGATGTTAAAAGCAATAATCAGGAAAATGTTCACCACTGCAATATCTACACACAATAAAAACAAAACCTTGAAACCGTTTAATGAACAAATGACTCACCTTCAGCCAGTTGCTGGATAACAATTTGTTGCTCAAGAGAAGCTCCATGTTATGGCCTTGGGGAAGGGCAGATTGCATCCCTCTTCACCCTGCCCTTTGTTCAACATGGGACAAAAACGAAACCCACACCAGGCCAATGCACAGTGGTGTCTCTTTCCACAGCTGGGCTATAGCTGCCCTCTTCCCTGCACACTTCCTTAATCAGTGCGAGTGAGGGCATAGTGATCATTTGTTTGCATGTATCAAAACTTTTTTTATTAACACTTAATAGACCATAGATAAGTGGTAACTTTGGTAAGACAGTACACACAATATTGGGGAAGCTAGCACAGCCTGTACAAGGCAAGGACATGGTAGCTCCATAGACACCTCCAAACTCCCTGAGGGACCAAACTGCTGGGCTGATAGCTGTGGGGACCATGGTCTCAGGGAACATCTAGCTCAATTGACATAACATAGTTTATAAAGAAAATGTTCTACTTTCTACTTTGGTGAGCATGGCTGGGGTCTTAAAAGACTGTGAGCAGCCATCTAGGATACTCCACTGGTCTGACACCTTTGGGAGCAAAGAAGAATGAAGAAAACCAAGGACACAAGGGAAAGATTAGTCCAAAGGACTAATGGACCACATCTACCATGGGCAACCAGATGGTGCCTGCTACCACCACTGGCTGCTCAGACAAGGATCACAATAGAGAATCCCAGACAGAGCTGGAGAAAAATGTAGAACAAAATTCTAACTCAAAAAGAAAGACCAGACTTGCTGGCCTAACGAAGACAGGAGAAGCCCTGAGATTATGGCCCCCAGACTCCCTTTCAGCTCAGTAATGAAGTTACTCCTGAGGTTCACCTTCAGCCAAAGATTGAACAGGCCCATGGAACAAAACGAGGCTAAGGTGGCACACCAGCCCTTGGGCAGGGACTGGAAGGCAGGAAGGAACAGGAAAGCTGGTAATAGGGAATCCAGGATTGAGAAGGGAAACTGTTGACATGTCATTGGGTTGTTAAGCAATGTCATACAACCATGAGTATACTATCTGTTTGATGAGAAACTAGTTTGTTCTGTAAACCTACATCTAAAGTACAATTAAAAAAACCTATTGATCCATTATTGGTAGATATTTAAATTATTTTTAGTTTACACATTTCCATGTCAATTCTTCCTTAATATTGCTATTTCTTAAGAATTTTGCCATGAGTAAAGCCCTTGCTAGTTGCTGGGGAGACACGGTGACAGAAATGAATAACATACTACCTTCCAAAGCTCATAATCTGGAGGCGGAGACAGACATCTCAACAAAGCTTCAAAGTAGTGTACTTAGTAAAGAACTGCAAACTTGATGCCAAACATGCACCACCACTGTGGCCTAAGCAGGGTCCTGAATACATATACATTCCAGCCTTTCCAGTTGTGCAGACCAGTCACAGAAGGCGACATCTTGTGGCAGTCAAAGGCCACTGCAGTAAAGGACAAGCCCTGGTTAGATTGAGGAAGTTGTTCTGACTCATGGAGACCCCACACACAACAGAATGAAATGTTGCCCAGGCTTGTGCCTTCTTCACTATCCTTGGTATGCTCAAGTCCATTGTTGCTGCCACTGTGTATTTTTAATGCCTTCCAACCTAGGGGGTTCATCTTTCAGCACTATGTTGCGTCATGTTCTGTTGTGATCCATAGGGACTTCACTGGCCAGTTTTCAGAAGTAGACCATCAGACCTTTCTTCCCAGCCTGTCCCAGTCTGAAAGCTCTGCTGAAACCTGTCCACCATGGGTGACCCTGCTGGTACTTGAAATACTGGTGGCACAGCTTCCAACATCAAAGCAACAGGTAAGCTACCACAGTAGGACAGACTGACTCATGGTAGTAAGGAAGGAGACATCCGCAACTGGCCCTGATGACCCCAGGGTTTTAGACAACTCAAAGCCCTCAAAAAAATAATATTAGACTTCTAGTTAAGAGGCCATTGAGGGAGGATAGAGCAATTACTTAAACTGATTTTTAAAATAAAAATTTTTTTTGTAAATTAGAAGAAATATGACCACTTTTATACCCAAGATGGTGAATCAGGTCATACTGGTTTAATATGAGGCTTCGTTGCAGATTTTTGCCAATTCTCATCAGTTTATATCTACTTTCTACTTTACAGACCTAGTTTATCTTTAGAATCAAGAGCAAACCGATACCCTAGTTCACGACCTTAACAATATATCTGAAACGCAAGATGGGCTATGCTTGAAGGGGGTTACCAGATGCTAGAATCCGTACCAGGGAGGATTGGGATGAAAGAGAAACACCACATGGTATTATTAAGTTTTCTGGGCAACTTAATCTCTTTGCTGTACAGAAAGTTAGAGCAGAATTAGAATATAAAGAGTACCTAAGAGGCTTCTACAGGGCCAGGAGGACTCCTGGAGGCTGAGAGAATAACTAAAGTATTGAGTGCTTCCTCTAAGCTGAGCATTATTCCATGAACATCCATTCGTGTCCTCTTTATAACAATTGCTGACAAGGAACCCAAGGAACAAGCACATTAAGCAACATGCCCAAGGTGACACAGCTAGTAAACACAGAGGCATATTTCAAACCCCGACTGTCTGGCTCCACAGCATTTGTTCTTAACCACTACATTACCTTACTCCTGAATAACAGGGTATCCAGGTTAGGCAAGACTGACGAAGTAACAACCTGAGTTTATTTTCCAAGTTGAAAGTCTGCAAAAAAAAAAAAAAAAAATGAGAGATGAGGGTTGTGAACAGCTTGAGAATGGAGTGAAGGTTAAAAAAGGACTTATTTTTCTTTTGATCCAGATGGCTTGATAGGAAGCTCCCTAAGGAAGCAGGGGGTGAGGTGAGAGGCTCAGGCCTAGGACTGTGAAACTCAGGAGAAGATCAAGTGGTCAACGGCAGTGCTGCCTGATAAGTAAAGGGTGTGGCAGGGCTGCCACTGCATGGGTTTAGGAGCTCCTGGTTCTGTGTACAGGGCAGCAGGGGTGGATGAGGATTGGCCATAGAGACAAGAGCGACATACCCGGTGACCAGAACCTGCTAATCATTGCCCACCTTCCTCTCCACTGCTTCAACCTAGCATCCATCACCCACTAAATCAGGAGCTCAAGTCTGCAGTCTTCAGTGGAAAACGCCAGCTCTGTCAGAACAGAACCAGAATCCTGGGGGACATTGCCTCCCAACTCAGAGGATGGGCAATGATTTTATGTTAATGGGGAAAGAACAACTCAGAAAAGGAGGGTAAGAATGGTTGCACAACTCGAAGAATGTAATCAATGTCACTGAATTATACATGTAGAAATTGTTGAATTGCTGTATATTCTGCTGTGTATATTCTCAATAACAAAAATAAAATGAATTATATATATGTGTCTATCTACCTATCCACCTATCCAGTCTATCCGTCTATCCGTCTATCCATTTATCGGTCTATCGGTCTATCCATCTATCCGCCTGTCTGTCTGTCTATCTGTCTGTCTATCTATCTATCATCTCTCTCTCTCTCTCTCTCTATCACCTATCTATCTATCTATCAAGAGTGGGTATAAAGACATATTACTTTTGCTACACTTCCCCAGGCCAGGTGGGGTAGGGAAGATCAGGAACACAGTTTCCTCCCTAAGAGCAAATGGGCAGCACCCTCAGTTCTTCATGTCTCAAAAGTTTCCTGAGTTACCCTGAGAGTCCCAGAATGAAGCTGTGCATCTGTTGGCTGCCAGACAAAATTTCACACAGTGATATAGGGATTTGAGGGTTACCCTCTCTATTGTACTAGCCAAGCTGTGGCTCTTTTTAATTACTAGGGAGAGCTGAGGTCTGATATGCAGTATTAGCACAAATCCTTGCCCAACTGTTACGATTTGTTTCCAGCCAGATCCCAGCAGGGAGGCTGTTTAGGCCAGTGGTTTTCAAAGTATGCTATTGGGGCCCTTTGGCAGAATCATCTGGCTCAACCCAAGACTTCATTATCCAAAGTCTTTAAGGGCGAGGGCTGTTGTTGTTAGCTGCCATCTAGTCAGCCCCACATTCAGGGTGACCCCATGAACAACGGAATGAGATGCTTCCCAGTCCTGCACCATCCCCATGATTGGTTGCAGATTGGGCCATTATGATCCATAGGATTTTTACTTGCCTGTTTGGTTTCATAACAACACATAAGCCTCCACCACCTGTCTGGTGGCTGTACATCAGGTGCTTTGGTCAGCAATTGAGCTCAGGACTCCCACATGGAAGGGGAAAAGAGAATTCTACCACTGAACCACCAGTGCCCTCTAAGGGTGAGACCTAGGAACCTGTATTTAACAACCTCCATTGGAATTGACTTGAAGGCACCCAACAACACCACCATAGGACAATTTAGCCGGGAAAGGCTAGTTTAGACAATGAGCTCCCTGGGGAAGGGACCAGGCTCATTAGGAAACTATTTGGCTCTGACTGGACTCAGGGTCTATACTTGATGCTGTAAAGACTACAACAGAAAGAGAAGCACTGACCTTCTCTTCAAGGAGGAAGCAGACGTACAGCTGGGTGCTCACTGGGTCTTTCCAGCCTCGTCTCAGCCTCCCTCTTCCAAGCACAGTGAACATGCCTTGCTTTCTATGACTCCATGGATTTGCCCACACTGGCCCCTGCGCCAGGAATTCACATCTCCTTCTCTGCTTGGGAAAGTCTTACTCATTCTTTAAGATACAATTCAAAAGTCACCTCCACAACAAAGTTTGTGTGGAAATCACCTCTTTAACTGTCTATATACATTCAAGCAATGAGCTTCCTGAAGGTTTGCACTTGTTCTTATTGATATTTGAGCCTGAGCACCAGAAGCCATAGCTGCAATGAAATAGACACTCCCACCGTGGGTTCTTTTACAGCACCAAACAAAAAAAACACAAACTATTGCCACCCAGTAGGGTTTCCAAGGCTGTAATATTTATGGAAGCAGATTGCCACATCTTTCTACTGTGGAGTGACTGGTGGGTTGGAACCAACAACATTTCGGTTGGCAGCCCAGTGCTTTTAACCACCGCCCACTGGGAATTCTAGCTGAATCTAGTCTGGGTGACCCAGGGTGAGACTCTTACCTCCTCCTGTAGCATTGTCTCATTTGTCAAAGGGAGAAAATAATGCACTGCATAGGATGCTCATGAGATTCACATGCAGTACTGGAGAAAGCAGTGCTGCATAAATGTAAGGGGAAAGATGGCAATATTGAGAGATTTAGAGCTGATGGGTTAGCTTGGAGACAGGTCAGCTGGAAGAGCAAATTGGAAGCAGCAAGAGAAAGCCCAACAAGGAGTTGGCAGGTGCACTGAACTGAGAATAAGCAACTTGATCCTAACAAACTGTGTGACCTCTCGCAGGTATTCCCTGGGACTCTGTTTCTTCATCCATAAAGTGGTTATTAAATCCTGTGTCGTGGGAGAGTGTGCCAATATCAGCTAACTCTCCCTATCCAGCTTTATATTCTACTCCCCTTAATCCGGCACCCTCAGGGTTCACTCTTGGACACACCCTCCTGGTTCCTCCTGTTGTCCTCTGTAGGCAGGTGTTGGCTGTAAGAGATGCTGATACAGAGCTGGGTGCCCTGGTTGAAACAGGAATGACAGGATCTTGGAGTAGCAGAGTCCAGGTGACAGCTCTTAATCATCAGAAGCCAGGTGCAGAAAATACCATAGCGGGCGTCGAAGTCAATGGCCTTGAAGATGGAGTAAGGGACCACAGGCCAAGGAATGTAGGTAACCTGGCTGACAGGGATCTAATAAAACTTGGTGTTCCTAGGAACAAGACAGATAGGCAGCCAACAAAGGTACTGCTTAATATCCAAAAAAAAACAAAAACAAAAAACCAAACCCAGTGCTGTCGAGTTGATTCCGACTCATAGTGACCCTATAGGATAGAGTAGAACTGTCCCATAGAGTTTCCAAGGAGCGCCTGGTGGATTTGAACTGCCGACCCTTTGGCTAGCAGCTGTAGCACTTAACCACTATACCACCAGGGTTTCTCTGCTTAATATATATAATCAAGAAATTCCAAGAATGAATGGGCAGGATATGTATATACATGTGCCCATCACCCAGCTTCTATCAGTGTTGGATACTAATAGGTCACATCTGCTTCCTTGCTCCTAAGAAACGCCAGGCCCAGGGATGCCTAGAGAGTTATACCTGTCCCTGGAGGTGGCCAGTAGCCAGTGACTAACTGACACAGGGTACAGAGGTGGGACAGCACTGTGGTTCCATTCAAGCCCCAGAGTTTCTTATAGAATGAGACTGCAGATAGACCTCAGCTGAAGCCACATCTTTACCTGGCTCGATGATCTTCCCATTTCAAGATCCTTAACTTAATCACATTTGCCAAGTTCCATCTGCCATGTGTTATGGATAGAATTGTGTCCCCCCAAAAGATATATTAAAGTCTTAACTTTTGGTACCTAAGAACATAACTTTATTTGGAAATAGGATTTTTGATGATTTTATCAGTTAACAGGAGGCCATACCAGAATATTGTGGGTCTTGGTCCAATCATAGTGGTCGCTATGAGTCAGAGCCATACTGGGGTTAGTCCAGTCATAGTGGTGTCCTCATAAAAGAAGAGAAGCCACAAGAAGAGACAGAGAGAAAAAGGCCATGTGACCACAGGTTTATGCTGCAGCTGTAAGCCAGGGAATGCCTGGGGCTACCAGAAGACTGGGGATACATGAAAGGCTCTTCCCCTAAAGCCTTCAGAAAGAACATGGCCTCTGAAAAACCTAAATTTGGATGACTAGCCTCCAGGACGGTAAGATAGTACTTTTCTATTGTTTAAAACAACCCAATTTGTAGTACTTGGCTACAGGCAGCCCTAGAAAACCAGCATACCATGTAAGGTAACTAACATACTCAAAGGTTCTAAGGATTAGGATGTAAACATTTTTGGAAGACGTTATTCAGCCTACCACACTGACCTAATACCCTGCACTCACCCCACATAAGTACTTGCAGTGAGATTGAGATGGAGAATGTTTCCAAGTGTCTAATTTCTCTATGAAGGAGGAGGGTGGCCAGAAGGTTGGTGTGAGAATGGAATCAGAAAGGAAGAGAATCTTCTGGCAGCATGACATGAGCCTCAAGGATAGGAGAAGGTTATGGAGATATGAGGATTAACGGAAAAATGATCTAAAAATGGCACTGGTAATGGAGGCAAGTGCTGACCCTTCCCCATGGCCAGAAGGGTTTGCAGGGCCTAAAACCAGGAACCCCCAGAGAAGAGGCCCCAAGAGGATGGGTGTTTTCTGGTGAGGCTCAGCTACTATTTCATTTTCTTCCTGCATCTTCAGTGCCTAGCCCAGTCCTGGCTCAGAGTTGAGCATCACTGTCTTCTCCCTGCCCCTTCATCTGGTGCATGAATGTTAGCCCCCTGGCCCATTAATGGTCCATTAATGACCACCCCGAAAGTATTGACCTGAATGAACCACACTTGCTACCAGTTTCATAAGTGTTGTCAGGATTCCCCCATTAGACTAGGAACTGACTAATTTTCCTTTGCACTCCCAGTTCCTAGCTGGGTGCCTGGCATTTAGAAAGCCATATTTGAGAGCAAAATTATGATGTCTGCTCACACTGACCCAAACACACATGCACAACAGCAAGGGTGCAGTGGCAGGGGCCAGGCCCCAGCATAAGGGTCTAGTGCTTAGGCCACTGCTGCCCCCTCCTACTCATGAAAGTGGCACAGACAGTAAGTGCCCACCTGGTCCCTGGCTAGGACTAGTTCTAGTTTACACTCTGATCAACACTCCCTAACCTATGTATAACACCTGGCTTCAGGATATGGGAAGCAGAAGTGTTACCCTGTGGGAAACCCCAGGTTTTGTGCCACACAACTTGTCACAGGCAATAAACAAGAGGTGGAGATGGGAGATCAGAAAGGTGTCTTTATTTTGTTGCAAAAGGAAAGGAACAGAGCCCGCAGGGCCTCGGTTGCAGGAACCTTCCCTCTACACCATCAAGGCTGTTTTCATCCTGGATAATGATGGGCGCCGGCTGCTAGCCAAGTATTATGACGACACACTCCCCTCCACGAAGGAGCAGATGGTCTTTGAGAAAAATGTCTTCAACAAGACCAGCCGGACCGACAGCGAGATTGCATTTTTTGGGGGCATGACCATTGTCTTGTATGTGGTGGGCTCATCCCATGAGAATGAGCTGATGCTCATGGCTGTTCTCACTTGCCTGTTTGAGTCTCTGAACCACATGTTAAGGAAGAATGTGGAGAAGCGCTGGCTGCTGGAAAACACGGATGGAGCCTTCCTGGTGCTGGATGAAATTGTGGATGGCGGCGTGATTCTAGCGAGTGACCCCCAGCAAGTGATCCAGAAAGTGAATTTTTGGGCAGATGATGGCGGCTTGACAGAACAGAGAGTGGCCCAGGTTCTTCAGTCTGCCAAGGAACAAATTAGATGGTCATTACTGAAATGAAGGCTGTGGATGTAAGGCTCCCTACCCCTGGAAAATTTCCCCAATCCTGGAAAAAGTCCAAAGACCCCAGAGGACAGGATAAACTCCTCTGCGTCCCCAGACTCCTCCTGGAACTGACTTCTGAGGTCTCTGCCAGGGACTCTAAAATGCAAAGGTTTGGCCCCAGCACTGAGTCATCCCTTCCCATGCCCTGGCCTGCCCACTGGGGCATGAGAACCAGTTGAGCTGCTTTAACTCAGACCTTAGGCATTCCTGGCCCCAGAACCCTAATAAACCTACTTTTGTTTGCGGGCAAAAAAAAAAAAAAGGAAAGGAACAGTCAGGGCTAGTGCGCCTCCAAGACTGCTTGATAAAGGCTAGCGGACAAGCTACTTTTATAGGGCTGACAAAGAGATCGTGTAACTCACATTAACAACATTCTTGGTCTTATTACGTAGGCGCAGTGGGGGCTATGTGCGATTACATAGGTTGCATGTTCAAAAAATGGAGGCTAAATTCCACATAGGAAAGGAGAAGTTAATATGCATGAGCCACTTACTGCTCTGTAGGTCACCAAGAGGGCATGAGACCAGACAAGACTGGTTCTAAACTGTTTTTTTTTAGCTCTCAGTGAGGCAGACAGTTCTTGGAAGAGGAAAACATCAGATGCTTAACAAAAGGGCTCTAGCCTGGCCTTCTGTAATTCCTTCCTCTTCTTTTTGGGCATTGGTCATTCAGGACCAATGTCCATTCTGAACTATAGCTCGGCTTAGAATTCTTTACCATAGTCTCTGGAAGGGGGCAAATATCGGACATAGTCTTGAACAGTTGGCCTTTTTAACCAGGACATGCAGGCAGGGATATATCACATGCAACAGCAGGAACATATACCTATGATTATTATTAAACGGTGCAGGAAATATCAAAAGAAGATGGAAGGGGAGGCGGGGCCAAGATGGCTGACTAGGTAGAAGCTACCTCGGATCCCTCTTGCAACAAAGACTCGGAAAAACAAGTGAATTGATCACATACATGACAATCTACGAACCCTGACCATCAAACACAGATCTAAAGAGTTGACCTGAGTGACAGAGACTGAGAACGAACAACCACGGGGAAGCAGCAACTGTTTTCAGAGCCTGAAGCCAGTGTCCCAGTCAGGAAACACTGGCGCCGGGCTTTGGACTGGGCGCAGGGGAGCTGAGCAGGGCATCCTGAGACGGCCCAAACATGGGACGCAGCTCTAGCCCCCTGAACTGACCTCAGGGGAAGCTCAGCCAGTGCACTCAGGCAGCACAGCAACACAGCTGACAGGAGGAGAAGTCACCGGGAGGCAGCGACTGGTTTTGGAGCCGGGAGTGCGGTGTTCCAGCCGGGGAACCCTGGCACTGGGCTTTGGACTGGGAGCGGACGAACTAACCGCAGCTTCTGAGACAGCTCAAGCACGGGATGCAGGCCTGACCCTCGGGGGCAATCTCTACTCAGCCAGCACACACAGTCGATGTGCCCCTCGGGAACCTCAGATAAAACAGTCATCCCAAGCAAGATAAGTAACTTTGTCTATGTTCCGGGGTGCTACTCTCTCCTATCTATCTGAACCCTCCCCTCGCCTTCCCAGGTGCTTCATTAACATTGGAATTTCCTGAGCCAGAGAATGAACTGTGCTGCGGTTTTTCTTTCTTTCTTTCTTTCTTTCTTTCTTTCTTTTTTTGGTCTTTTCCTAACCCATTCTCCTGGCCCGAGAGAAGCAGCTATAAAAAACCCAGGGACCAAAAATCCTTCCCTAATTGCACTAAAAACACAGAACCAGCTCCAGCCAAGCACGTGTGATCCACAGTCTTGGGCTTTCATCCCTACAGGGAACAAGGTGGCTATTATAATGCAAAGGCAATTCTGATAGGGATCTGACTGTAATTGTTTTAGCAGATTACTGGAAAGACAAGTTTCCCAGGTCTGATATCTCTGCGAATTCGACAGAGCCCTCACTGACCCACAACAGGGAACTGAGGGCTGACGCTCCACCCAAACCACCTCACCTCCTACCATAGGGGTCTGAGGATAGTGACTACTACCAATCTGTAGAGGTACATGCACTGGGTGCCTAAGGTACAGCTGCAGAGCCCACCCACAAAAAGGCTTTAGGAATAGAGACACACCTCCCCAACTGGCACTTGGGGGAAGCCTGTCAGCATCCTGCCCCCCCCTAGAGTGTAAACCCCTGCTGCTACTAGAATCTGGTGCACACAACTATCACCACTATTTCTATAGGTGGATAGGTGACAATCTTTACCACACACTTGATGACCCAAAATCAGATTCTACACAAGAATAGTGAATGGACTATCTGGTAACAGCCCAAACCAGCTGGTAATAGGACATAAGTGATTCCAAGGCTACAACAATCAAGACAGCACAATCTAGTAGCCCATCTATGTATATTGAAAGAAAACAAAACAAGATTAGACTCAGTGAGCAAACATAGAATAAATCACTACAATATCTTAGTGATGGCTTGGAGACAGCAGTCGATATCAAACCACATAAAGAAGCAGACCATGATTGCTTCTACAACTCCCCAAACTAAAGAATCAAAATCTTTTCCAAATGAAGATACAATCCTGGAATTGCCAGATGCAGAATATAAAAAACTAATTTACAGAATGCTTCAAGACATCAGGGATGACCTCAGAAGTGAAATAAGGCAATCTACAGGAAAAGCCAAGGAACACACTGATAAAGCAGTTGAAGAACTCAAAAAGATCATTCAAAAACATAGTGGAAAAATTTATAAGTTGCAAGAATCCATAGAGAGACAGCATTCATAAATCCAAAAGATTAACAATAAAATGACAGAATTAGACAACGCAATAGGAAATCAGAGGAGCAGACTCGAGCAGTTGGAATGCAGAGTGGGAGATCCGGAGGACCAGGGAATTGACAACAATATAGCTGAAAAAAAAATCAGATAAAAGAATTAAAAAAAATGAAGAAACCCTAAGAATCATGTGGGATTCTATCAAGAAGAACAACTTGCGTGTGATTGGAGTCCCAGAACAGGGAGGGATGACAGAAAACACAGAGAGAATAGTTGAAGATCTGTTGGCAGAAAACTTCCCTGACATCATGAAAGACGAAAGGATATCTATCCAAGATGCTCATCGAACCCCATTTAAGATTGATCCAAAAAGAAAATCACCAAGACATATTATCATCAAACTTGCCAAAACCAAAGATAAAGAGAAAATTTTAAAAGCAGCCAGGGATTAAAAAAAGATCTCCTACAAAGGAGAATCAATAAGAATAACTTGAGACTACTTTTACTCAGCAGAAACCATGCAGTCAAGAAGGCAATGGGATGACATATATAGAGTACTGAAGGAGAAAAACTGCCAGCCAAGGATCATATATCCAGCAAACCTCTCTCTAAAATATGAAGGCGAAATTAAAATATTTACAGATAAACACAAGCTTAGAGAATTTGCAAACACCGAACCAAAGCTACAAGAAATACTAAAGGAAATTGTTTGGTCAGAAAACCAATAATATCAGATACCAACACAACACAAGGTCACAGAACAGAACATCCTGCTATCAACTCAAATAGGGAAATCACAAAAACAAATTCAGATTAATTAAAAAAAAAACTGCTCAAAACAGGGAATCATTGAAGTCAATATGTAAAAGATCACAATAATCAAAAAGAGGGACTAAATACGGGTGGCATAGAACTGCCACATGGAGAGGGATACAAGGTGGTATAGGACAATACAAGTTAGGTTTTTACTTAGAAAAATAGGGGTGAATATTAAGGTAACCACAAAGAGGTATAACAACTCCATAACTCAAAATGAAAACCAAGAAAAACATAATGACTCTGCAAACATAAAGTCAAATACTATGAAAATGAGGCACACACAATTTACAAAGAAAAACACCTGAGCACAAAAAAGTAAGTAGTAAAAATGAAATTGTCAACAACACACATAAAAAGGCATCAAAATGATAGCACTAAACACATACTTATCTATAATTACACTGAATGTAAATGGACTAAATGCACCAATAAAGAGACAGAGAGTCTCAGACTGGATAAAGAAACATGATCCGTCTATATGCTGCCTACAAGAGACACACCTTAGACTTAGAGACACAAACAAACTAAAACACAAAGGATGGAAAAAAATATATCAAGCAAACAACAAGCAAAAAAGAGCCGGAGTAGCAATATTAATTTCTGACAAAATAGACTTTAAACTTAAATCCACCACAAAGGATAAAGAAGGACACTACATAATGATTAAAGGGACAATTGACCACGAAGATATAACCATATTAAATATTTATGCACCCAATGACAGGGCTGCAAGATACATAAAACAAACTTTAACAGAACTGAAAAGTGAGATAGACACCTCCACAATTATAGTAGGAGACTTCAACACACCACTTTCGGAGAAGGATAGGACATCCAGTAAGAAGCTCAATAGAGACACAGAAGAGCTAATTGCTACAATCAACCAACTTGATCTCATAGACTTATACAGAACACTCCACCCAACTGCTGCAAAGTATAATTTTTTTCTAGTGCACATGGAACATTCTCTAGAATAGACCACATATTAGGTCATAAAACAAACCTTTGCAGAATCCAAAACATCAAAATATTACAAAGCATCTTCTCAGACCATGAGGCCATAAAAGTGGAAATCAATAACAGAAAAATTAGGGAAAAGAAATCAAACACTTGGAAACTCAACAGTACCCTGCTGAAAAAAGACTGGGTTATAGAAGACATTAAGGAGGGAATAAAGAAATTCAAAGAATGCAACGAGAATGAAACCACTTCCTATCAAAACTTCTGGGACACAGCAAAAGCAGTGCTCAGATATCAATTTCTATCAATAAATGCACACATACAAAAAGAAGAAAGAGCCAAAATCAGAGAACTGTCCCTACGACTTGAACAAATAGAAAGTGAGCAACAAAAGAATCCATCAGGAACCGGAAGAAAACAAATAATAAAAATTAGAGCTGAACTAAATGAATTAGAGAACAGAAAAACAATTGAAAGAATTAACAAAGCCAAAAGCTGGTTTTTTGAAAAAATTAACAAAATTGATAAAGCATTGGCCAGACTGACGAAAGAAATACAGGAAAGGAAAAATAACCCGAATAACAAATGAGATGTGCCCCATCACAACAGACCCAACTGAAATTAAAAGAATCATATCAGATTATTACAAAAAATTGTAGTCTAACAAATTTGCAAACCTCGAAGAAATGGATGAATTCCTAGAAAAACACTACCTACCTAAACTAACACAATCAGAAGTAGAACAACTAAATAGACCCATAATGAAAAAAGAGATTGAAATGGTAATCAAAAAACTCCCAACAAAAAAGGCCCTGGCCCAGACGGCTTTGCTGCAGAATTCTACCAAACTTTCGGAGAAGAGTTAACACCACTACTACTAAAGTTCTTTCAAAGCATAGTAAATGACGGAATACTACCTAACTCATTCTATGAAGCCACGATCTCCCTGATACCAAAACCAGGTAAAGACATCACAAAAAAACAAAATTACAGATCTATATCCCTCATGAACATAGATGCAAAAATCCTCAACAAAATTCTAGCCAATAGAATTCAACAACATATCAAAAAAATAATCCACCACGACCAAGTGGGATTTATACCAGATATGCAAGGCTGGTTTAATATTAGAAAAACATTAAAAGATAGTCTTTTTAACAAATGGTGCTGGCATAACTGGATATCTATTTGCAAAAAAATGAAACAGGACCCATACCTCACACCATGCACAAAAACTAACTCCATTGGATCAAAGACTTAAACATAAAGACTAAAACGATAAAGGTCATGGAAGAAAAAATAGGGACAACGTTAGGAGCCCTAATACAAGGCATAAACAGAATACAAAATATTACCAAAAATGACGAAGAGAAACCAGATAACTGGGAGTTCCTAAAAATCAAACACCTATGCTCATCTAAAGACTTCACCAAAAGAGTAAAAAGACTACCTACAGACTGGGAAAGAATTTTCAGCTACGACATCTCCGACCAGCGCCTGATCTCTAAAATCTATATGATTCTGTTAAAACTCAACCACAAAAAGACAAACAACCAAATCAAGAAGTGGGCAAAAGATATGAACATGCACTTCACTAAAGAAGACATTCAGGCAGCTAACAGATACATGAGAAAATGCTCTCGATCATTAGCCATTAGAAAAATGCAAATTAAAACTATGATGAGATTCCATCTCACTCCAACAAGGCTGGCATTAATCCAAAAAACACAAAATAATAAATGTTGGAGAGGCTGCAGAGAGATTGGAACTCTTATACACTGCTGGTGGGAATGTAAAATGGTACAACCACTTTGGAAATCTATCTGGCGTTTTCTTTAAAAGTTAGAAATAGAACTACCATACAACCCAGAAATCCCACTCCTCAGAATATACCCTAGAGAAATAAGAGCCTTTACACAAACAGATATATGCACACCCATGTTTATTGCAGCACTGTTTACAATAGCAAAAAGCTGGAAGCAACCAAAGTGTCCATCAACGGATGAATGGCTAAATAAATAGTGGTATATTCACACAACGGAATACTACGTATCGATAAAGAACAGTGACAAATCTGTGAAACATTTCATATGGAAGGAACCTGGAAGGCGTTACGCTGAGTGAAATTAGTCAGAGGCAAAAGGACAAATATTGTATAAGACCACTATTATAAGATCTTGAGAAATAGTATAAACTGAGAAGAACACATACTTTTGTGGTTACTGGGGGGGAGGGAGGGAGGGTGGGAGAGGGTAATTTACTGATTAGTTAGTAGAAAAGAACTACTTTAGGCGAAGGGAAGGACAATACTCAATACACGGAAGGTCAGCTCAACTGGACTGGACCAAAAGCAAAGAAGTTTCCGGGATAAACTGAATGCTTCAAAGGTCAGCAGAGCAAGGGCAGGGGTTTGGGGACTATGGCTTAAGGGGACTTCTAAGTCAATTGGCAAAATAATTCTATTTATGAAAACATTCTGCATCCCACTTTGAAATGTGGCGCCTGGGGTCTTAAATGCTAACAAGCAGCCATCTAAGATGCATCCATTGGTCTCAACCCACCTGGATCAAAGGAGAATGAACACCAAGGTCACACGACAACTTTGAGCCCAAGAGACAGAAAGGGCCACATGAACCAGAGACTTACATCATCCTGAGACCAGAAGAACTAGATGGTGCCTGGCCACAACCAATGACTGCCCTTACAAGGAGCACGACAGAGAACCCCTGAGGGAGCAGGAGATCAGTGGGATGCAGGCCCCAAATTCTCATAAAAAGGCCCGACTTAATGGTCTGACTGAGACTAGAGGAATCCCGGCGGTCATGGTCCCCAAACCTTCTGTTGGCCCAGGACAGGAACCATTCCCAAAGACAACTCATCAGACATGGAAGGGACTGGACAATGGGTTGGAGAGAGATGCTGACGAAGAGTGAGCTACTTGTATCAGGTGGACACTTGAGACTGTATTGGCATCTCCTGTCTGCAGGGGAGATAGGAGGGTAGAGAAGGTTAGAAACTGGAAAAATTGTCACGAAAGGAGAGACTGGAAGGGCTGACTCATTAGGGGGAGAGTAAGTGGGAGTATGGAGTAAGGTCTATATAAGCTTATATGTGACAGACTGACTTGATTTGTAAACATTCACTTAAAGCTCAATAAAAGTTATTTTAAAAAAAAGAAGATGGAAGGAATACAAGAGTCATTATACCAAAAAGAATTGGTTGATGTTCAACCATTTCAGGAGGTAGCATATGGTCAGGAACCAATGATACTGAAGGAAGAAGTACAAGCTGTCCTAAAGGCATTGGCAAAAAATAAGGCTCCAGGAATTGACAGAATACCAAATGAGATATTTTGACAAATGAATGCAGCGCGGGAAATGCTCACTCATCTATGCCAAGAAATTTGGAAGACAGCTACCTGGCCAACCTACTGGAAAAGATCCATATTTATGCCTATTCCAAAGAAAGGTGATCCAACTGAACGCAAAAATTATAGAGAAATATCATCAATATCACACACAAGTGAAAGTTTGCTGAAGATCATTCAAAAGCAGTTGTAGCAGTACAGGAAAAGTGTGTATCAGGGTTGTATCTTTTCAGCATACTCATTCAGTCTGCATGCTGAGCAAATAATCTGAGAAACAGGACTATATAAAGAAGAATGGGGCCTGGGGATTCGAGGAAAACTCACTAACAATCTGCATTATGAAGATGACGCAACTTTGCTTGCTGAAAGTGAAGAGGACTTAAAGCACTTACTGAGGAAGATTAAAGACCGCAGTCTTCATTATGGATTACACCTCAACATAAAGAAAACAAAAATCCTCAGAACTGGGTCAACAGACAACATCATGATAAACAGAGAAAAGATTGAAGTTGTCAAGGGTTTAATTTTACTTGGATCCACAGTCAACACCCATGTAAGCAACAGTAGGGAAATCAAAAGATGCATTGCGTTGGGTAAATCTGCTGCAAAATACCTCTTTCAAGTGTTAAAAAGCAAAGATGCCACTTTGAGGGTTAAGATGTGCCTGACCCAAGCCATGGTATTTTCAATTGACTCATATGCATGCGAAAGCTGGACAATGAGTTAGGAAGACAGAAGAAGAATTGATGCCTTTGAATTATTATGTTGGTGAAGAATATTGAATATACCATGGACTGCCAAAAGAATGAACAAATCTGTCTTGAAAGAAGTATAGCCAGAATGCTCCTTAGAACCAAGGGTGGTGAGACTGTGTCTCACATACTTTGGACATGTTAACAGGAGGGGTCAGTCTCTGGAGAGGACAGCATGCTTGGTAAAGTAGAATGTCAGCAGAAAAAGAGGAAGACCCTCAAGGAGATAAATTGACACAGTGGCTGCAACAATGGGCTCAAGCATAACGATTGTGAAGATGGTGCAGGACTGGGTGGTGTTTGGTTTTGTTGTACATAGAGTCTCTGTGAGTTGGAACCAATTCGACAGCACCTAACAACAACAACAACATTATTAACACTATAAAAGCAACCAATGACTTCTACCATCCTAGGTTGGGTAACCACGATGTCAACCAGCTAAAATCAGGACCTGAAAAAAAAAAAGAAGGCATTGTTAATTGTTCAGTGGTCGCACGATCTCATTGTAGTTGTCTAACTACTGAACTCAACTTTTCTTGGTCATGTTCAATCTGTCCGGATGCATTGACTAAGAAACGACAGCTAGCATTGACCTATATACAAACTCCGCCATAAGAGGCTAGCATTAGATCTAATGCAGCTCAATTTAGTAGAATTATGATTTCAATGGAGTCTACTTCAGTCTGCTAAGTCTGGGTCAAGTTTTTGGCACTTTTGGTTACTGTCTAAAGTGAGAAAGAAACATTCTTAATTAACTGGTACAGGGTATGAATGTGGTCATAATTCTTCCCAACCCCAAGCATTAAGAGTAGCACCCTCTGTGCCTTTTTCCAAGCACTCTTAGTAATATCTATAGTTTCTCTTTTAAACTTACATATGCTTCTGGTAGAATACAGAACCTCTTCTAGTGGGAATAAAAGTATGCCTCCTGCCCATATCCAGCCCAGCATACATGTGCTAGTATAATCAGTTGGCCATGTTTTATTGGTTGAATGCCCACACAACCAATGAAGTTCTTGGTGTCTTAACGAGTAGGCTCTAGGGGGAAATTGGAAGTCTGCTTTTATAATGCTTTGATTGGCTACAGTTTGCCCTAATTTTTCTGACATAACCACGTTAGTGCTGTCCCATTCAGAAGAAGTATTGGTATTGAATTTAGCTCATATTTGGTTTGCATAGACCCAGATAGTGTTGTATCGTGGCCACTGACCTATTATTGATGGGTAGGATCACATGGAATGCACCAAACTGCTGTATAGTCAGACCTCACAGTAGTGTATTGGACTCTGCCTAGGATTTTGTTTTCATTTATTACCTGCATCCCCTTTTCTTTTAGCCAGTAAGTTGGATGGAGAGGTACAGGGATTATGGGTAACCCTTGCCCAACATGTAAAGGGGAGTGTAAACAAATCCAGCAATTGTTAGCCCATGCCTTATGGTTTACAACTGTTTGGTGCAACCTATTAAGAACATTGAAATCGCATCCAGTATTTACACACAGAGCAACTCCCAGGAATAACCATATCACCCTGTTTGTGGTTGATTCTGCTCACTCAAAGGTTTACAGCAATCTAACCTGTTCGAGTAGAGTATGCAGGTATAGAAGACAAAATACTAACGCCAAGGTTTTTAGCAGTGTTAAGTGTCTTTGGGGGATCTCACCCAAGCAGAAGAGTGTCTGGAAAATAAGTACTTAAGGTCTGCGACTAGTTCACAAGTCAGTTCTCACAGTTCTGACAAGTTTCTCCCTCGGTGTCTGGCAGGGTGGTTTTCTTTACCCAAGTATGGTGGATCCAAGCTTTGAGCCTATTGAGTTTGACAGCCGTCGGAGTAGCCAGGAGGACTTCAAAGGGGTCAGTCCACTTCTGCCGAAGGGGGTTGGCTTTCCATGCCTTGAGAAGGGGCACCTCTGGCTCAGGCAGGCCCAGGTGAGCATATCCATTGAGAGAAGACAGAGTTGCTGAAAGAGACTGAAAATATTTAGTAACTCGAACATCTCCAACCTCATGGATGGTGGGAGGGTGGCCATTATTAAGGCAAGCTAGGTTGGTCATATTGGGCTTCTCTAATAAAGGGTGCCTGTAAATGGATTAAGTTTTAGTTTGCCTCTGGGGCGGGTAGAACTCTTCAGAGGGCCATAAGCAGTGCTTTTGTCCATATCAACTTGGTCTCTTGGCACAACTTTGCTGGGTGTCTCTTCAGAGTCTGGCTAGCCCGTCCCACTTTACAGCTGAACTGGGGTATCCAGGCTGTGTGTAAATCCCAATTAATATCCAGGGCAGTTACCACCAAGACCACAAAATCGGGCCTGTTGTTGCTGCCAATGGAGACAGGAAGCCCAAATCAAGGGATGATTTTGTTCAAGAGGTATTTTACAACCTTGGTGGCCTTTTCAGTCCTTCAAAGAAAAGCTTCAACCCAGTTAGTGAAGGTGTTGATAAAAACTAGGAGGTATTTGTAATTCCCTGAAGGTCAAGGCATCTCAGTGAAATCTACCTGCCAGTCATCTCCAGGTATTGCCCCAGTTTGCTGGACCCCTGGGGACACTTCAGTAATGTTCTGGGGATTATTTTTTGAGTAGGTGGGGCAGCTCTGTATCACTGCTGAAACAGTGTCATGGATCTTTTGTCCAATTAAATGTCTTAACACAATCATATAGTCCACCACGCCCATAAACCGTGGACCAGTGGGGTCCTGTAGGATAGGGTGCGTGAGTTTTGATGGAATGAAAATCTTTCCATGGGCGGTGTACAGCCATCCATCCTTGTTTAGAGTGGCTCCCTAGGTCTTGGCAATGTTTTTATCCTGTTGTGAGTAGTCAGGGCAGAGACCAGGTCAGGGGTAGCTCTAGGTGGGGAATTAAGTGTGTGAATATCACAGGTTCCTGTTGCAAGTTCCGTTTTGGCAGCCAGATCAGCTTTGTTATTGCCTTTGGCTGTAGTGGTATCTCCTTTCTGATATCCCCTGCAGTGTACCACCACCACCTGGATTAGCAAAAGGATGGCCTGTAGGAGCTGAAGGATCTCTTGAGGGTGCTTGACGTCCTTACCAGTGGTCAGGAGGCCTCTTTCCTTCCAGCTTGCCCTGTGTGCATGCAATACTCCAAATATGTACTTGGAATCAGTATAAATGGTTGATCGCTTACTTGTGGTGATTCTAAGGGCCTGTAGCATGGCAATTAACTTGGCCTTCTGGGTGGAGGTACCCACCCAGGGTAAGCATGTTAGCCTCTAGAATCTCCTCCAAAGTGACCACCACATACCCAGTTTTCTTCTCTCCTTGTTCTATGTAACTGCTTCCATCTGTGAACAGTTCAAGTCTGGGTTTTGGAGTGGCTGGTCAGAGAGGTCAGGCTGACTGGCATACACCAGACTGATGGTCTTTAGGCAATCATGTTCCCTTTCTTGCTTTGGCAAGGTGGGCAGTAGGGTGGGTGGGCTCCAACTGGTGGTTTCCTGTAGGGTGATGGCTGGGTTGTCTAACAGCACTGCTTGGCACTGGGCCATCTGCCCCGGGGAGAGCCAACGTTACCCTCTCTGCTCTAAGATGGTCAGAACAGAGCGGGGCATGATCACATGGGGAGGTTGGCCAAGGGTGAGTTTGTTTGCTTCTTTGATGATTAATACTGCTGCTGCTACTGCCAAAAGGTGTTCTGGCCATCCTCCAGTGACCAGGTTTTGCTGCTTTGAGAAGTATGCCACTGGTTGCTTCCAAGTCCTGAGAGTCTGGGTAAGTACCCCGGCTGCCACTCTGGCAGATGCATGAACAAACTGGTCAATAAGTTTACTCATATGGGGGAGTCCTAAGGCTGAGGCCTCCATCAACTTTGTTTTAATGATATCAAAAGCCTGTTGCTCCAACATGGTCCATTCTAGGGGGTCTGTGTCTTTTCCCTCTAAGGCTCAATATAAAGGCTTGGCAATAAGTCCAAAGTTTGGGATCCAGTTGTGGCAAAAACCAGCCATTCCCAAAAAACCCTGGAGCTGTTTCCAGTTGGTAGGGACCACCAATCTACAGATAGTGTCCTTTTGGGCAGGGAGAAATTCTCTCTCCTCCTGTTTGATCCTGAAACCTAGATAAATCACCTTCTTTTGATTGACCTGAGCTTTTTCTTCCAAGACCTGATACCCTGCATTTCCTAGAAAGTTCAACCTCTATGGTATTCTGGAGGCAATCATACCCACTGTGGCTGGTGATGAGCAAATCATCCACATAATGGAGGAGTATATTATTGGTCGGGGTTTTTTGTCTCAGTTCTTTAGTTAGAGTGGACCCAGAAAAAAGTGGGGCTGTTTTTAAACTCCTAGGGATGGACTTGCCAGTGATCTGCTCCCAGCTTATTTACTGCCTATACTTCATGGCACCTGTTGGCCTCGGCCCCAGCCTTTTCTAAGAATCCTTGTTGGCACAGCTGCTTCTCCTGGAATGGAAGCATAAGAGGGGGGAGTTATGGGGGTGCCTTCCTGGGGTCAGAGGAGAGGACTGGCAGAACAGTCCACTGGCCCCCTTTTGGACTAGAATTTTGCATTTCTTCTGCAATCTTTTGTCCCGATAAAAAAAAAAAAAAAAAAAAACAGTGCCATAAAGGCTTCCACATAATACTTCTCATCCCACTTTCCCTTATGAGCACAGAAAAGGTCTAACTGAAGGACAGTATTATAATTTAAGGACCCATTCTCTAGCCATTCCTGTCCATCTGCCAATTTATATGGTGGACAGGCAGTGTTGCAAAGGAAAATCATTCTCTTTTTCATGTAGCTTGGCCTGAAATATTTCCAATTTGTAAGAATACATCCTAAGGGGCTGCAAATTGGGATCCCTGGCACATTGTGCACACACACACAATACTCAGACTCATTCAACCCCTGCATCTGGTAAAATGCTGAGCTGTTTTGGAAAACAGTTTGGCAGTTCCTTAAAAGGTTAAACATAGAGTTACCATATGACGCAGGAATTCCACTCCTAGGTAGATACCCAAAAGAGATGAAAACATATGTTCACACACAAACTTTCAAATTTTCAAAAAACACAAACGTTGAAAGTAGCATTACTCACAATAGCCAAAAAGTGGAAGCAATGCAAATGCCCATCACCTGGTGAATGGTTAAATACAACAAAGCGTATACATGCAATGGAATGTATTAAAAGGAATGTAAAAAAGGAATGAAGCACTGATACATGTATAAAAAGGTATGAAACACTGATACATTCTATGACATGGATGGACCTTGAAAACATTATATGATATGAAAGAAGCCAGTTACAAAAGACCACATATTGTATGATTCCATTTATATAAAAAGTCCAGAATAGGCAAATCTATAGAGACAGAAAACAAAGTAGTAGTTTCTTACGTCCCTGGGTGGTGCAAACAGTTTGTGCTTTGCTACTGGCCAGAAGGCTGACAATTGAGACCCACCCAGAGGCACCTCAGAAGACAGTCCTGGTGATCTGCTTTGGAAAATCACAGCCTTGAGAACCCATGGAGCAGTACTACTCTGTACAAAATGGTCACCGTGAGTTGGAATTGACGGCATCTAACAACAATGAACAACAAGGGATGACTAGGTGGGTGTGTGGGAGAGGGGGGAGTTGTGAGGGAGGTGTGAGCAATTCATCGTCACTGTGAAAGCTACAGCCTGGTCATCACAGCACCCTGCCCAGGTGAGCCTAGTAAGTGCAGACCTCAAAATCATTTCTCTGGAGAGTAGGGGCAGGGTGGTATGGGACACAGTAAAACCCTCGGATTGATTTTTTTTTTTTGGTGCACATATGCGCGTAAGTCCCCAACCAAAGACCAGCAGTCTTGTCTTTCAACTGCTTTTCCTTAGATTGATAATAATGTTCTGTGCCAAGGCTGTTTTGCTTTTATCTCACCTATGGAGAGAGTCCAGTTGCAAATACATTCTGAACCAACGAGACTCTGCTCTCCAACCAGTCCTTCTCAGTCTCCACCAATCTCTGCCTCTCAGTCTGTGTCTCTATCTTTCCACCTTGAAATCTCATATGGAAGGGTAGGAATGAAAAGAAGGTCCCCTGTCTCTTTTTGCTTTCAGTTAAACCAATACAGTTCAGTGACTTTTCCGCACAGAGGTCTGGGCAGATCGGGCCTCTGACATGCCCCCTGAGCCTGTCACTTTCATCATGGAGCCTTGGACAAGACCCTACCCTTGAGTAGGTAGAGTAGGTAGATAGGTAGTAGACGCATATATATAACTCATTTTATTTTTTTTTTGTTGTTGAGAATATATACAGCAGAATATACACCAATTCAACAATTTCTACATGTATAATTCAGTGACATTGATTACATTCTTCGAATTGTGCAACCATTCTCACCCTCCTTTTCTGAGTTGTTCTTTCCCTGTTAACATAAACTCATTGCCCCTTAAGCTTTCTATCTAATCTTTCAAGTTGCTGTTGTCAATTTGATCCCATATAGACAGATCTTTAAAAGAGCACAATGCTCAAGGCAGACATTCTCTACTAGTTAAGCTAAATATTGTTTGGTTTTAAGACTTTAAGGTATTTTTTCAGCCTAAGATTTAAAGATTATGTCAGGGCAATAGCTTCAGGGATTCATCTAGCCTCTATGGCTCCAGAAGTCTGAATTCCATGAGAATTTGAAATTCTGTTCTGCATTTTTTCCCTTTTGATCAGGATTCTTCTATAGAGTCTTCTATCAAAAATTTTCAGTAATTATACCCAATTTCTTGACTACAAATAGCACATACACATATAGTAAATACTACCTGCCAATAACTCTCCCAGGTGCTTTACATAGTTTGTCCTTTAATTTTCACAGCCACCTAGGTGATATGTACTATTATTGTCATCTCCTTTACCAATGAGTGCACTGAGTTCCAGAGATAATAAGTAACATGGCAGCCTGAATCTGGAAACCTGGGTGCTTTGGAGTGCTGTAGTGGCTGCTGCTGATGGCCACATTTCCATCCTTTCCCAAAACACCTCTGCTTTGTACAGTTTGACATTGCTGGCTCCCACATACAATTTTGTTTGCAGAAAGTATCTTGGAATAAAATCATTTGAAGAGTCTGGCTTGGGGATAAGAGATGAGAGGCGGGGATATTTTCAAGGAAGAAAGTGACGACTTAGTGTGTGTGTGTGTGTGTGTGTATGTTGGGGGCTGTCAGGACAGCCAGGAAGCCCTGATGTCAGGGAGACCACTGGTGCTCTTGATAGACCCTATGAGCTGGAAGAACAGTTTAGGGGGAATATGAAGGGCCCCAAGGACAGGCCCCATCCAAGGGAGGCATCAGAAGTGGCTCTGAGGAGCACCAGGGTGCCTGGGTGGGGCTCACTGAATAATCTACGTTCCCCTGGCTCCATGGAGGGCAATTAGGAGGGGAGCATAAAGCAGGCCAAGAGTAAACTCAAGAAGTCATCAGACCCCTGTGCCTGGCCTCTCCAGTTCCTGTTGGATAAAGGAATGGTTCTACTGGTGTGCCCCAGGGACCCCGTGAGGCTCTGAGGTCAGGCAGCAAGGCACTTACCGGGAATCAGAATTCTTGGACTCTGGCCCCAAGTCTGCCCTCCTCAACTCTGTGACTTTGCCCAAGCCCACATCCTCTCAAACTTTTGTTCCTTCATTTGATGTTGTTAGTTGCCACTGAACCAGCTTGGACTCTTAGAGACCCCATGTATAACAGAACAAAAGGTTCCCTGGTCCTGCGCCATCTTCATGGTCATTGGTATATTTAAGCTCATTGCTGTGGATATTGTATCAGTTGATCTCACTGAAGGTTTCCTTCTTTTTCACTGACTTTCTGCTTCACCAAACACGATGTCTTTTTCTAGCAATTGGTCTTTCTGATGAAGTTTCCAAAGTGAGTGAGTCAGAGCCTATCCATCCTCACGTCTAAGAAGGATTCTGATTGTATTTCTGCTAAGACTGATTTGTTGGTTCTTCTGGCAGTCCACAGTTTATTCAATATGCTTTGCCAACACCACACTTCAAATGCATCAGTTCTCCTTCTGTCTTTTTTCATTGTCCCCTTTCACATGCATATGAGGTTTAAAAGACCATAGCTCAGGTCAGGTGCACCTTAGTCATCAAGGTGACATCTTTGTTTTTTAAAATATCCTGATTATCTTTCTAGCCTCCTAGAGGATCTGGCAAGATGTTTCCATTAGAAGTGGTTTTCCTTAGAAAGCAAAAGTGAACCCTCTGCTGTTGTCCCCTCCAGAGCGGCTTGTGGCCTGCAAGAGTGTGAGAACCATGGCTCTGTAGACCACAGAGGTTCCCTCACTGCTGCCTAGGCCCTGGGCCGTGTCTCTCTGAGAGCCCTGGTCACTCTGCTGTGCATGTGTCTGTGCAAACAGCATCTGCTCCTGGGCAGTGGGCTCTTGTAGGGCAGGCCAGGGTGGCACCACTCACTCAGCAAAGAGACTGACATGACAGAGACTGGGCATTTCAGCAGAGTTCTAGAAGCTGGGCCTCTGAGTCAGTAGGACTTGGCTTCAAATTCTGGTTTTGCCATTTATGAGGGATGTACCCTTGGAAAAGAGTCTCTGGGTGGTGCTAATGGTTAATGCACTCAGCTGCTAACCAAAAGGCTGGTAGTTTGAGTCCACCCAGAGGTGGCTCAGAAGAAAGGTCTGGTGATCTACTTGTAAAACATCAGACACTGAAAACGCTATGGAGCACAGTTTTACTCTGATACACTTGGGGTCACCATGAGTTAGAACTAGCTCAATAGTAACTAGATACTCTTGGGAAATTTATCTAAACTCTCTATTCCACATCTGTAAGGTGCAATAATGATCCCCACCACACAGGGTTTTTCTGAGGATTAAATGAGACAATGCATTCAAAGCTCTCAGCATACTGCTGACATGTAGGAACCTGTCACTAATGGCAGCAGCTCTTACGTTATCGACCATTAATAAAAGCTAGTTGGATGACTCACTGGATACATAATCAGAGACTCTGATTCCACCTGCAAATCCTTAAATGCTCTATTTCCTGAGGCACAGTGGCCCCATCACCTGCTCTCCATCACCACCTGCCATTCCAGCCCTATAGGATTTAAAAAGGCAGAAGGTGGCCTGGGCTGGGCAGATGCTACTGAGCCCCAAGTCAGAGTCTTGGGTGTGAACCTCCACCAAGAGCACCATCATGTTGGGGCAACTGATGGGACAAACCTCAGGCCCTCAGCCATGGCCAAGCCCAGATCAGCACACCATAAAAGGGACGCTCTTCACCCTGATGCACATCTCTCATTTGCCCTCCTCCTCTGGGCCTCTTCCTCAGGGTCTACTGAGCTCCATCTGCCTCTCTGCTTCTTAATGCCCCAGCCTGCTTTGCTGCCTGCTAACCCCAGGGGAACAACTCTGGGCTGGGAGTTAGGGTTCCTCGTTCAAGTCACAGCTGGCCCCCTCCTGAGCTGTGTGGCCTCAGGAACTTCTTTCCTCTTTGTTCTCCAGGTCTCAGTGTCCTCTTCTGGGCAATGAGGGGGCTGGACTGGAAAATCTCCTGTGTTCCTTCTGCTCTGACTTTTGGTGGCTGTGAGGTGTGACACCCAGGGAGATTCACAGAAGGAGTACTGGGGTGAATGTCTTCATAGGAAACTGAGGACAGAGCCGAGTCCTGGGTATCCAGAGCCTTTTCTCTTTTCTGCAGCCCTCCACCTGACTCACTCCATGGTCTGTGGTTTCCGCTGGCTTTCTGAGCTCCAGTCTCTTCAAGATGCTCAGAGAGGCACTGTGGGGCTCAGAGTTAATCCCCCGCACTTTCCCCACTCTCTCCTCAAATTTTTGTTCCCTTCTCTGAACTTCACCTGGACCAAATAAATACCAGAATCATTCTGCTCCATCTAAGCCCTGCTCTCACTCTCTCCACAGCCCTGTGGCTCACGCCATTCCCAGCATATCTCATCTCCTCTCATCCCTGTTCCCCAGAGTCTCACACATGGGAAAGTGAAGCAAAGTGGCCATCTCTGTTTCCTGCAGCTTCTTGGAAAACGAAGATGAGTAACACTGAAGCTGAGAAGATGTTGATGGGCTTGCTCCACGAATTTCACAAATACTCTTGAGATTCAGATGCCATGGACAAATGTGGCTTGTCAAAGATGATGAAGGAAAATGTCCCCACCTTCCTGTCAGCCTGTGTGAGTGGGGGGCAGACGGGGCTGGGCAGGGAGTGGAGCAGAAGTGGGTAGGACACACAGCCCTAGTTTGCCAGAGAATTCCAATTCCCTAAGAGACTCTCATAGCCGGGTTGACAAGCAGACTCTGAGCCTCATTCTCTCTTTCACATCTTGCATCTCTCCCTAGCTTCCTGCAGGGCCTGCTCCTTGAATCCAAGGAGTGTAATAGACAGAATCCAGGATAGGGCTTAGAAGACCCTGGTTCCTACATAGCCACGGACATTTACTTACTAAATTGTTTTTGTTGTTGTAGTTAGCTGTCATCACATCAGCCCCCAATTCATGGCAACCCCATGCAAGAGAAGATCGGACCATTGTGATTCATTGACTGATTTTCAGAAGTAGCTTAACAGGCCTTTTTTCCTAGTCTGTCTTAGTCTGGAAGCTCCACTGAAATCTGTTCAGCATCATAACAACACACAAGCCTCCAATGACAGATGAATGGTGCCTCAGTTTGAGATGCATGGGCAGAAAAATCAAACGGGTCTCCTGCATGGAAGGCGAGAATTCTACCACTGAACAACCAATGCCCCCTGTTGCTAAATTACCCTAGGAAATTACAGACTCATTGAGCCTTAGTTATTGCATATGTAAAATGGGGACCCAAACCAACCCGTTGCTGTCGAGTCCATCCCGACTCATAGCAACCCTATAGGACAGAGTGGAACTGCCCTGTAGAGCTTCCAAGGAGCCACTGGTGGATTCGAACTGTCAACATTTTGTTTAGCAGCCAAGCTCTTAACCACTGCACCACCATGGCTTCAAAATGGGGACAATAGTACCTATTTTCCCAGCTTGTTGTGAGCTCTTCAATAAGGTGATGTATGCAAAAATGCTTCATAAAGTGCAAAGAAAGGTAGAGATATTAACCACTGTTATTAGCTGGTCAGCTATCTATGGTAGTTTGTAGGTCAGGAAAAACACCTCTCTTTTCTCTGCAACAAAAATTTTCCCCTTTAGACCTATTTGGAGACCTCTGGTGGCACAGTGGTTAAGAGCTTGGCTGCTACCTAAAAGGTCGGTGGTTGAAATCCACCAGATCCTCCTTGGAAACCCTATGGGGCAGTTCTATTCTGTCCTATAGGGTCGCTATGAGTCAGAATCAACTCAAAAGCAACAGGTTTGGTTTTTTGTTTTTTGTTTTTTTTTGGTTTGACTCATTTGGATTCTGTAGCTGCCTCTGGAAGTTTCTCTTCATGTACTCTTGAGAGCAGAAGTAACACAATAGAATTCTTAATGCCAAGTGAAATGAGGCAGCCCTAAAACTCTAGTTTTTGAGTCTCACTCACTGTCTTATCTAACTTCACCATTAAACCATCGCCACTGAGTTCATTAGCATGAAAAATGTAACGGATTAGATAAGTGAGTCCAAAAAGGAGGGGCCTCAGAACTTATGAATTTTAATGGGAGTGAATGAACGGAGGTAATTTTGAGATTGGAATTCAAAGGGTGCCAGGCCTGGGAGAATGAATATTGGGCATTCAAAGGGGGTGTAGACAAATCCTTCCTCAGAATTTTTGTGTCTCCTGTGTATGTTCTTATATGGGGACAGTAGTAGAATTCTCGCATTCCGTTTGGGAGACCCTGGTTCGATTCCCAGCCAATACACCTCAGGTGCAGCCACCACCCATCTGTCAGTGGAGGCTTGCATGTTGTTATGATGCTGAACAGTTTCACTGGAGCTTCCAGACTAAGATAGGCTAGAAAGAAAGGCCTGGCAATCTGTTTCAGAAAACAAATCAGCTAATGAAAACCCTGTGGATCACAATGGCCAGATCGAAAACAGATTATGGCGGGCAATCTTTTCTTCTGTTGTGCATAGGGTGGCCATGATTTGGGGGCCAACTCCACAGCAGTTAACAACAATGTATGCTCTTATTTGAGCCAGAGTCTTCAATTAAAAAGCCCAGGGTCAAGGCTCCCACCTCATTCATCGTGGCCTCCCCAGCCTCCCTCTAAATGGCAGTTTAATGTTGGAGCACCACAGGTCTCTGTCCTTGAACTTCTCTATCAAATCCCACTCCCTTGGAATTTTCATTAAATCTCATGGCTTTAAATAACAGCTATATGCTAATGTTGTCTCAAATTATATTTTAGTTAGAACATCTCCCCCAAACTCTAGACCAGTATATCCAGCTAGCTATTCGATATCTCTATTTGAGTGTGTAATTTTAAAAAGGAAAAAAAAAAAGCTATTGCCTTTGAGTTGATTCTGACTCATACTGAGCCCATAGGACAGAGTAGAACTGCCCCATAAGGTTTCCAAGGTTATGATCATCACAGAAGCAGTCTGCCACATCTTTCTCCTGCAGAGTGACTGGTGAGTATGTAATAAACCCAAAAAACCAAACCCACTCAGATTCCGACTCATAGCCACCCCATAGAATTTTCAAGGCTATAAATCTCTACAGAAGCAGACTGCCACATCTGTCTCCGGTGGAGCCACTGGTGGTTTCAAACTTCCGACCTTTCAGTTAGCTGTCCGTCACTTTAGCCGTTGTGACACCAGGACTCCTTGTGAAGTAGAGAAAACATATTTTCTTTAGGGTTTTAGTATCGAAGTAGACAGAATATATTTTCTAATGTTTTAGTATAACTGTATAAGCTAGTCTTTGAAATGTAATTACTTGCTCTGGAATCTGTCCCACGATTGTTCCTTTAAAGAAAAATAAGGTAATCAATTTTTAGTTGCTGATTAAGCTATGTTCCTCTCCCAAGGAAAAAAATACACAAAACCGAGGTAGCTGAACAAAGCTTAGATCCATCTTGTGACAAAAGCCAGGATGGCATGAAGAGACTTGCAGGACTCCAGGATGGCATGAAGAGACTTGCAGGACTTCAATCATAGACCACTTTATCACTGTGTCTACCTCAAAGAAAAACCAACGTTTTTGTTGTGTGTGTGTGTAATAGGTCTACCAAAATCAACATGCCCTTCTCAAACCCATTTTTCCTGCAGTTTTCTTTTAGCTTAGTTTCCTAGTGCTACTGTAACAGAAATATCACAAGTGGGTGGCTTTAAAGAACAGAAAATTATTTTCTCGTAGTTTAGGAGTTTACAACAGCTCTAGAGAAAGGCTCTCGCTGTTGGATCTGAAGGAAAATCCTTGTCTCAGCTTCTCTAGCCACATCCTTCCTTGGTGCTCTCCACATGACATCTATCTTTCCCCTCATTTGTTCTTGCTTGTCTCTGCTTAATCTTTATATCACTCAGGAGTGATTAGATTTAAGACACATCCTACACTGATATGGCCTCATTAACATAACAAATACAACCCTATTTCCAAACAGGATTATATCCACAGGGTTAGGGTTTAAGATATTTACGGGTTTTGGGGAAACACAATTCAATCCATAGCACCTATCTAATTCAATGGCAACTCCAAACCTCAGTTGTTCAGGCCAAAATCCTTGGAGTCGTCCTTTACAGTGATTTTTTCTTCATATTCCATGTTGTGTGAGTTGACATCCTTTTCAGCCTCCATCTGTTCAGAGCTAAGACTTGGGTGAATACAACATAATCACACCATTTGGGTTAAAGAATAGGTTTTATTGGAGGGAACTTGTAAATTAAGGGCCAGCAAGAAGAGATTAAGAAGAGAAGGCACAGGTTCCATGATTCTACTATTGTCCTCGTTGAGAGGCAGGTAAAAGCCAGGATATTTTGTTGGATATGCTGTGGGTGGATATTCTAGGGGAGAGATCCTGCCCTTCTGATTCTTTCTCTTCTTAAAGGGCAAGAATGAGAGCAGCATTGTCAGTGGAAAAGTAAACAGGCCGTTTGTTGTCAGGTGTCTGGATTTAGGGATGCTGTTTACAGGAGTAGTCTGATCAGAAAGTGTGAATACAAGGGACTTTGGGATTTGTAAATCGCATGTTCACTCTTTCGATTGCATTCCACTTGTGAGGCATTGGTGGTTCAGTGGCAGAATCCCTGCCTTCTATGTGGGAGACCTGGTTTGTTTCCCAGCCAATGTACCTCAAGGGCAGCCACCACCTGTCTGTCACTGGAGGGTTTTGTGTTGCTGTGATACTGAACAAGTTTCAGTGGAGCTTCCAGACTAAAACAGATTACTTCCAAAAATCAGCCAAGGAAAATGCTACGGATCACAATGTTCCAATCCACGGTTGATCATGGGGATGACACAGGACAGGGTGGAGTTTTGTTTCGTTGTACATAGGTTGCCATGAGTTGGAGGGCAATTCAATGGTAATTCAATGGTAGCTAACAACAATTGCATTTCATTCACTTTCCATTTCTGTGAGTCTCGTGGGATCATATTTCTTTTGCATGTAGAATTAAAAAACTTTTTTTCTAACTGAGAATCTTCCTGGAAATGTTTTATTTTACCTTCATTCTAAAAGGGGCCCTGGCAGCACAGTGGTTAAAGCACTTGGCTATTAACCAAAAAGACTTCTGCAAAGGTTACAGCCTTGGAAACCCTATGGGGCAGTTTTACTCTTTAAGGAGCCCTGGTGGCACAGTGGTTAAGTGCTCGGCTGCTAACCAAAAGGTCAAACCCATCAGCTGCTCCTAAGAAGGAAAACGTGGTGGCCTACTACTGTAAAGATTACAGCCTTGGAAACATCTAATGGCATGGTGGTTAAGTGCTATGGCTGCTAACCAAAGGGTGGGCAGTTCGAATCCACCAGGCTCTCCTTAGAAACTCTATGGGGTAGTTCTACTCTGTCCTGCAGGGCTGCTATAAGTCGGAATCGACTCGACAGCACTTGTTTTTTTTTTTCTTGGAAACATTATGTGGCAGTTCTACTCTGTTCTGTAGGGTCACTATGAGTCAGAATCAACTCAGTAGCAACAGGTGTATAGAATTCTTCGTTGGCAGTTATTCTATTTTAGCACTTTGAAGTTGTTATTCTACTGTCTTTTGGCTTCCATCATTTCTGTTGAAAAGTCAAGCTATAAGTCTTACATAACTCAAAGCTCCTTTGAAGGTATGTCTTTTTTCCTCAGCTTTAAGATTTTTTTCTTGTTTCTTGTTCTGGTTTACCATGATATACATAGAGGGGTTTTCTTGGTATTTATTCTGCTTGAAGTCCATAATGATACTTACGTATTTTTCTTGAAGACTCTTTTTTTTTTTCAATTGTGCTTTAGGTGAAAGTTTACAGAGCAAATTAGTTTCTTTCTTTCTTTTTTTTTTTTTTTATAATGGAAGCAGAGCTTTTAATGGGCCATAAGCTGCAGGAGAAATGACAGCTGCCTGGAACCTGGGGGTTTATCCTCCTCCTCCTGCTTCTTACCTGGTTAGGCGCACACGCATGAAGTCCACTGCATGCTCTGAGAAGTAGTCTGGCAAACCCAGCATTAGCCTTCGGTGCGCTCCAGTGTAAAACATGGTGGCCATACCGTTCATGGAGGTCAGCAGAGGTTTCCCTGTGACCATCTCAAACACAGTGCAGCCAACACTCCAGATATCCAACTTCCTTCCATAGCCAGACTTGTTGATGGATTCTGGGGCCATCCAGTATGGACTCCCATGCATTAACTTAGGCATGTCACTGTGAGTGCCATTTAAGCCTGCCGGGGGCAAGTGCTTGACACAGTCAAAGTCAATCAGCTTTATTATTCCAGTTGGCATGAGCATGACATTATTTCCTTTGATATCTTGATGCACCACACAGTCCTCATGGAGATAAGCAACACCCTGTAGAATTTGTTTTGTACATTTACAGAACACCATCTCAGGCAATGACCCGAAACAATTTATAATGCTAGAAATTGAACAACCAGGAACAAACTCCATGAAAATGTTCACAATAGTCTCTTCCAAGTGTGTATGCCCCCGAGTAGGCCACAATGTTGATATGTTTCAGTACTTTGAGAAAATCTACTTCTTCCTGTGGTTTTCAGTATTCTTTTTCAGTAGTTAATTTATCAGAGGTTTCCAAAGTCACATGTTTTACAGCTATTAGCTGCCCCTAGCTAGTAAGACCACAGTATACTGTGCCATGGGCTGCCTTCCTGAGGATCTAACCCTTCGTCCACAGGATAGGTTCGCCATACTTTAAACTGTTTTCAGAAAATGTCTTCTTTTCATTGAGTTGAGAAATTTCTCCTCCTTATCATAAATCCTGAACCCATTACTATACCTCTGTATTTTGACATTTGTTGCCTCTCTGCCCAGTTCTTATGTGGTATTTCCTCTCCTTCTAAAGTCAAGATTTAGACTTTGAGGATCTGTTTCATTTGCCATCATACAGTAAGAGTTGTTACCTTTTTCAACAAAAGGTAAGTTCTGCAGCTAGACAACCTAAGAGTTCATCCGTCAATTCTTCATTCTTTATGGACTCCAGAATTTCTTGGGAAATTGAATTTTCATCGTTTAAAGTTTTCCCAAATATTTGATATGTAATTGACTTATTTGATAAACTATCATGGTCCAAAGAATGTGCCCAATTCTGATATCTTTGGGAAGTTGCACTTTCTTGTTTCTCATGGAAAGAGGAGCTCCTGAGTGTTTTAAACTTATCTAAAACCCTATCAAATTCTAGATCATCAGTTAAAATTTGGTTGGCATTTAAATTACCAAGAGATGTTTTGTTCTGCTTTTCTTGCAATACATGTTTGTTGGAATTCTAACTGGGCGTTGCCCAGCTGTTTTCTGATGGAACAAACGGAATCTGGTGATGTAGTTCTTCAAATTCATGCAGATTTCTGAGAGAATCTGGTGATGTAGTTCTTCAAATTCATGCAGATTTCTGAGGCTCGTGGCAAGCAGTTGATTGTTAGAAGCGTCTCCTTCTTTGTAGACCCTTTCATAGAGACCTCTTTAAACACGAACAAATCTGAAAGAGGAAGGAATTCATTCTGCTCAATGGACTGTTCAGGATACTGAGCCAATTTCATGGGCTGATTGTCTTCAAAAGATAGAAAATCATTTCCTGAAGACTTTACCTTCCAGTCTGGTTCTGTAATATCATCATCATCATTTTCAATATCTTCTACGCTACAGGGTTGCAACTCTTTTCTTTAGAAATTAAAATTTTGTGCTTTTGTTTAATTTCTAGAGAAGCCTTTGGGGTTTAATACATGGTCTTTTCTGAGAATGTCTGGCTCTGCTGTTGTTGCTTCTCTCACTGTGTGAGGATTGACATTTATTGGTGATACACCTGCCAGATGGAGCTGAGCATATCTCGCAGTAATGTTTGTTTTCATGTCATCCAGCCTCTCTTACATGACAATAAACAGGGGTCCCAAATATTTCATAGATTCCAGGTCCATTGCCAGTTGAACTGACTTCTTTGAACATGTCACTATACTTAAGATCTGGGTAATTTAGGTTTGGTTCTGTTGGTTGAACAGAAAAAGGAACAGAAGACTTTTTATTACTGGATTTTTATAGATGCAAGGGAATAATGGCCTTCTTGGCTTCAGAGCCCTGCAAGTTGACTGCTTCTTTTCTGTCTGTGACATTTTCCTTTGCAACTTGGATGATTGCAGAGGCATGGAGCCAGCAAGCCCCAAAGCAGGGAAAACTTGAGTTCTTATGCTGGTTTTACGCATGGTAGGCATGAGTTCAGTGGAACTCATGAAATTCTGAGGTGCGCTGTTACTTATCTTGGTCTTTGAATCCAACTTCTTTCTACAGGTTTTCATCTTATGTCTGTCATTTTCCTGGTGTGTAAGTATATTGAAGCTATGGATGTTGGTATGAAGGGTACACTTTCTCTTTTGGAGACTTGATTTGGCCATTGCTGGTTCCTTGGGGACTCCATCTCCAGGGAAAGTAATGTGGTCAAGAGGTACCTTTTCACTCATTTCTGGTTTGGTTGCTTCTGCTACTGATATTTTTATGTTTGTCTCCATGCCACTACAACCTCTTGGGAGCTTTTCAATGGGATCATCAGGGACTATATTGGAAAAGCTTTTAAGCACAGGATACTCATCTAATTCTTCATGATTTCACTCAATTGCTTCTCCTTTATGCGCTGAAGAAGTTTTTGAGTCAATTTTTATCATTTCTATTCTCTTCATCCTGGTCCTGAGTTATCTCGGAATGCTGGGCTTCTCGGAGCTTGCTTGGGATGGCACAGGCAATTCTGATTCTTGTTCATAGTTTCTAAGTATTGAACTCTCTTTCTTTCTTTCTTTTTTTTTTTTTTTTTTTGTACTTTAGATGGAGGTTTACAGGACAAACTAGCTTCTCACTAAACAATTAGTACACATTGCTTTGTGACATTGGTTACCAACACTACGACATGTCAACACCCTCCCTTCTCAAATTTGGGTTCCCTATTACCTTTTTTTTTTTTTTTTTTTATTACCAGCTTTCCTTTCCCCTCCTCCCTTCTAGTCCTTGTCCATGGGCTGGTATGCCCCTTTAGCCTCATTTTTTTTTATGGGCCCATTCAATCTTTGGCTGAAGGGTGAATTTCAGGAGTGACTTCATTACTCGGCTAAAAGGGTGACCAGAGACCATACTTTCGGGGTTTTTCCAGTCTCTTTCAGGCCAGTAAGTGTGGTCTTTTTTGTGAGTTAGAATTTTGTTCTATATTTTTCTCTAGCTCTCTCTAGGACCCTTTATTCTGATCACTATCAGAACAGTCAGTCATGGTAGCTAGGCACCATCTAGTTGTGCTGGACTCAGTTTAGTGGAGGCTACGGTAGTTTGGACTAATCTTTCCCTTGTGTCTTTGGTTTTCTTCATTCTCCCTTGCTTTCGATGGAGAGTCCAGTGAAGTATCTTAGATGGCCGCTTACAAGCTTTTAAGACCCCTGATACTACTCACTAAAGTAGAATGTAGAACATTTTCTTTATAAACTATGTTATGCCAATTAAGCTAGAAGTTCCCTGAGACCATGGTCCCCACACCCCTCAGCCCAGTAATTCAATCTCTCAGGGAGTTTGGGTATGTCTATGGAGCTTCTATGACATTGCCTTGGACAAGTTGTGCTGGCTTCCCCAGTATTGTGTACTATCTTACCCTTCATCAGAATTTCCACTTATCCCTGTCTAGTGTTTTTCCATCTCTGTCCCTTCCCTCCCTTGTAACCATCAAAAATTGTTTCCTGTTGCGTGTAAATCTTTTCATAAGTTTTTATAGTAGTGGTCTCATACAATATTTGTACTTTTGTAATTGACTTATTTCACTCAGCATAATGCCCTCCAAATTCTTTCATGCTATGAGATGCTTCATAGTTCATCATTGTTCTTTATTGTTGAGTAATACTCCATTGTGTGTATGTACCACAGTTTGTTTATCCACTCATCTGTTGATGGGCATCTAGGTTGTTTCCATCTTTTTGCTATTGTGAACAATGCTGCCATGAACATGGGTATACATATGTCTATTGTTGTGATGGCTCTTATTTTTCTGGAATATATTCCTAGGAGTAAGATTGCTGGATGGCATGGTATTTCTATTTCTAGCTTTCTAAGGAAGCACAATATTGTTTTCCAGAATGGTTGTACCATTTTTCATTCCCACCAACAGTGCATAAGAGTTCCAATCTCCCCAAAGCCTCTCCAACATTTGTTATTTTCTGCTTTTTTGTTTTGTGCCAGTAATGTCAAGGCGATATAGTATCTTGTTGTGGTTTTGATTTGCACTTAAAGGCTAGTGATCGCGAGCATTTCCTCCTGTGTCTGTTAGCTGCTTGAGTGTATTCTTTGGTGAAGTGTCTGTTCATTTCCTTTGCCCATTTTTTAATTGGACTGGAGCCATCTCTAAGGCCTCCTTTGGAGCTAAGAGCAACCATGATCATTCTACCCGATTCTGACCAATGAAATCTAAACTGGATTCTGTTGAGCAGGGCTTCTGGGAACTTTGCTCTCCTGACAGAAGAGGTTGAGACAGTTAGTTCAGCCCTTTTCATAATCTTCCCCCACCAACGCCTCAAACCCAGGGGCTGAACGCAGAGCAGTCCATCAAAAAATGTCAGTTCTAATAAAGTCTCCATTCATGCTCTAAATGTTACATTTTGTTGTTAGTTGCTGTTGAGTCGATTCCAATTGTTGGCAACCCCACGCATGCAGAGTAGAATTGCTCCATAGGGTTTTCAAGGCTGTGACCTTTCACAACCAAATTGCCAGGCCTGTCTTCCAATGTGGCTCTGAGTGGGTTTGAACCACCAATCTTTTAGCTAATAGTTGAGTGCTTAACCATTTGTACCACCCCGGGACTACCATGTCATATGAACTCTCCTCTAACTCTTAACCAAAAATAAAACCAAATTCATTGGTGTCAAGTCAATTCTGACTCACAAAGGTCAGAGCAGAACTGTCCCATAGAGCTTCCAAGGCTGTAATCTTTACGGAAGCAGACTGCCACATCTTTGTACCAAGGAGCAACTGGTGGGTTCGAGCTGCTGACCTTTCGGTTCACAGCTGAGTGCTTTAACTACTGCACCAGCAGAGCCCCTTCCTCTAATTCTTATCTGTGAAAAATCACCTCAATCTGGGTCTTAGCCTCCCTGCCCTGTGATCTGCTTCGTGTAAGTTGTTTTTGTTGTCTCACTCGCCTGAGGCGCTGCCTCAGCTTCAGTGTGGCTGTGTCATCATCTGCTGGTTCCAGAGCTGAGCAGGAGGCACCAGGAGGTACTGCAAAAATGTGAGGAGAAAAGAAAAATAAATGGAGAAGAGGCCAATCAGGGAGTAATAAGGTGACCTGCCTCTGCCCCCTTCCCCACCCCCATCAAGGACACAAACCATAGGACACAGCAGGTCTCTGCTACCTTATTACCCTCTAGAAGGACAAAGAGCACGGTGGCCCTCCATTTGCAGGTACCTGTCCTGACACCCTCTGGACAGCTCCACCCTGGGATCAAGAATCATTTATGGTAGCTGAGGCCCAAACTTCTTCCTCCACAGCCTTATGGAACAGCTGAGAGAGCTGGGACAGCAGGAAGCTGGTGAGCCTCTGGTCTTCACCTTTTTCCAATCTTCAAGCACCTTTGGAGTTGAGAAAATAAAGCACCATCAGATTGCCCTTTCTCTCCAGCAGAGAAGGATGGCTCAGTGACTGGTTCCTCCCTTTCCTCTGTCAAAGGCCAGGTTGCCCGTACAAGGGGGTAGAATGCAGATGTGGATCCAAGGGTCAGCAGAGAAGAGTGGCTCAGACAAACACTGAGGGCCTCAAACAGGTCACTATAGGAGGAAACACAAGATGGCTAAAAGCACACAGTGCAAAGCTGAAAAGGGAGACAACCAAGAGCTGCCTCTTCTATCAAAGCACACCTTTGCCTACAAGAATGGAAGTCTCTCCAGTGGGCAGTGCTTGAGATGTCTCAGGCACCTCCAGAGGCTCAAGCATTCCATAGCTCCATCTCACAAACCCATGGAGACATCATCACCTGGATTTTTCCCAAACAACAGACTCAGATATCACCAAATGGCAGAGCTAAAGATTAATGGGGGATCATGGAATCGTGTTCCTTCGTAGCACATGTGGGGAAACTGAGGTCCAAAGAGGGGCGTGCTTTGTCCGAGGTCACACAGCTCAGTTTGGGGCAGAGCTGAGTCTAGACCTGACTCCCAGCCTGCGACGACTGTTCCCCTGGGGTAGGTGGGCAGCCAAGCAGACTGGGGCATTGGACATTACACTGGAGGAAGCAAAGTGGCAGGACACAACTCACCTGAGCCTGACAGAGAGCCATGGAGGAGGAGAATGAGGACCAGTGAAAAGCATGAATCTGGGCAAAAGAACAGGGCCTTCTGTGAGGTTCAAAGCTGCCCCATGTCTCAAGCCAAGAATCATGGCTGTGTCCCTGCAGCCTCCTGTAGCATGATGGCCCTGCCCAGTAAACATCTCATAACATGGGTGAATCTGGAAGGCATTATGCTAAATGAAATTAGTCAGTTGCAAAAGAACAAATATTGCATGAGGGCACTATTATAAGAACTCAAGAAAATGTTTAAACAGAGAAGAAAACACTCTTTGATGATTACGAGGGTGAGGAGGGAGGGAGGGAGAGAGGCATTCTTTAATTAGATAGTAGACGAGAATTATTTTTGGTGAAGGGAAGGAGAACACACAATACAGGGGAAATCACCACAACTGGACTAATCAAAAAGCTAAGGAGTTTCCTGAATACAACCAAACACTTGGAGAAACAGAGTAGCAGGTTCAGGGGTCTGGAGACCATGATTTCATGGCCATCTAGGTCAATTGTCATAAGAAAGTATATTAAGAAAACATTCTGCATCCCACTTTGGTGAGTGGCATCTGGGGTCTTAAAAGCTGGCGAGCAGCCATCAAAGATGCACCAAATGGTCTCAACATCCCTGGAGCAAAGAAGAATTAAAAACACCAAAGACACAAGAGAAAATATGAGCCCAAGAGAAAGAAAGAGCTACATAAACCAGAGAGACTCCAGCAGCCTGAGACTGGAAGAATTAGATAGATGGTGCCTGGCTACTACCAATGACTGACCTGACAGGGAACACAAAGGAGAATCCCTGATGGAGCAGGAGAAAAATGGGATGCTGACCTCAAATTCTAGTAAAAAGACCAGACTTAGCAGCCTGACCGAGACTGGAGGGACCCTAGAGGTCATGGGCCCCGGACTCTCTGTTAACCCCGATCTAAAACCATTCCCAAAGCCAACTCTTCAGACAAAGATTAGATTGGACTATCAGACATAAAATGATAGTGGTTAGGAGTGTGCTTCTTAGCTCAAGTAGACACATGAGACTATGTGGTCAGCTCCTGTCTGGAGGTGAGATGAGAAGGCAGAAAGGGACAGGAACTGGTTGACTGAATATGGGAATTACAAGGTAGAGAGAAGGAGAGTGCTGTCACATTGTAGGGAGAGTACCTAGGGTCACATAACAATCTGTGTGTAAGTTTTTGTATGAGAAATTGACTTGAATTGTAAACTTTCACTTAAAGCACAATAAAAAAATATATTTCAAATGCATCATTGTCAGGAATTTAGTATGTTCCCGTTCAGGTTGTTATGAAAACACATTAATAGTGTTTTCAAAATTATCTTTTAGAAAGATTTTTTTTTTCTTAAGAAAAACAGCTCTAGTGGAAATGGTTTTATAAGATATGAATTAATAAATATTTCCAGAATTAAAAAAATTTTTGGAGGCCTTTTATGAAGTCTTCCCTGACTCCCTCAAATAGAAGTTTTGCCCAGCCACTGGATTCCAATGGAACCTCCACATCTCTCAATTTTCTCACCCACAGGGTGCCACTTTCTTGACCTATTTGTGGTCCGTGGACAGGTCAGGTGCACAGGGTGCTGGTCCTAGCCCACACGTCATTCTTTGTGTGACTTGGCTGGGGGTGCCACTTAACACTCTGTGCCTTTGTCTTCCTATCTATCAATGGAGACACAGACACCTACTTCACAAAATTCTGAGGATCACAAGAGACAATAAAGTGAGAAAGCGTTGGTGAGGTAAAGCACTGAACAAATGTGAAGAGGAGACATTATCGACAGAGATTCAAATGTGCTTAAATGGTAACCGTGACTCAGTTTGAAAGCTCACCTCTTGGGGTAAAACCAATTTACCAAAGTTGTGTTGGTGCTACAGCTACAGCTTCCACAGGGTGTTAATGGTGGCTGGATAGAAAGACAGGTCAATTAGGCATGATGGGGAAGGAGTCACCTGTTCCTGAGGGCAGAGTCTCATTCAGGGAAGTAACACCCACTCTCTACTAACCCCCAGGGAGTCTCTTCCAGACCAGCCCTGAGGTAGACTCAGCTTCCTGAAGCACCTTCACCAAGGGAATATCCAGCCCCAGCTTCTGCTTACCACATCTGAGGCCATTCCTAGTGGCCTAATTCAAGCCTCCATCCTGCTAGCTAGCGTTACTGAATCTGGGAGGGCGAGGTGTCCATTCAGACAGGTCACTCTCTGAAATATGGCCACAGAACTGGTAGAAGGCAAAAAGCTAGGAAGCCAAGAGAATACAGAGTTCTGCAGGCTTTGGCCATAGAATTGGCCAGGAAAATAGATATTAGACATGGGCTAAGTCAAAAGAGTCTTTCTGCGAAACTTAACCATAATAATTAACTGATAGCAGATCTAAGAGTTCAAAAATACAAACAGAGACCATTCCCGTGCACTTTCTGCCCAATTCATAAGGGTAGGGGGATTAAAAAGCAATGGCTAACCTGGTCTGTGTGGAATTTCTGCCAAAGGCACAGAAGGTCTAGAAGAAGAAAGGAAGGAGAGTCCTTGCCTTGGTCTTTAAGTGGATGCTGGCTGTGAACAGTATGGGGAATGATCTCAAAACTAGAACAATGAAAGACTTTTTTCTAGTGCCTTTAGTTTGGATTTTAATTTTTTTAAGTGGCTCTTTTATATTTTTAGTTGTACAGTCTCAATATGTCTGTACATGTGTTAGGAATACAGACATCTCAGTTTTTAAGAAATGCAAAAATCCCAGCATTTGCATTAAAACTGGATAGATGCGACTCTCTGGGTTTTTTGTGTTTGTTTATACGTGACAATAAAAATCTTTTAAAATGTGCCAAAGATACCTGGGAAAGATATACATGTGAATGACTGTGAAATTATATCTGAATTGAGCTGCATGCCAATTGAGCTACTGCTTATTGTGAGTTCATGTGGGTTGGGGACACATCTGTCCATATCATGAAAGTGGCATGGAGAATAAGTTGTTTTTTGTAAATTTTGCAATTCTCTCAAAAATGTTTTTATACAGTTGGTTGTATCAAACAGGATCCAAACAACATCCACTCATTTTAGCAGGCTATTGTGTTTCTTAAAGCTCTTTTATTCTAAAATATCCCCCTTCAGTTTTTCATGGCTTTGTCTTACCAAGAAATTAGGCAGTTGTCCTGCAGAACGGCCTGCATTCTGAATTCGGTAGACTGCATCTTCTTGGTGCCTGTTATGGATTGAATCGTGTCCTCCAAAAATGTGTATCAATTTGCCTAGACCATGATTCCCAGTATTGTGTGATTGTCCACCACTTTGTCATCTGATGTGATTATCCTATATCTTGTAAATCCTAATCTCTATAATGTTAACGAGGCAGGATTAGAAGCAGTTATGTCAATGAGGCAGGACACAATCTACAAAATTAGGTTGTATCTTGAGTCAATGTCTTTTGAGATATAAAAGAGAGAAGGGAGCAGAGAGGAGAGGGAATTCATACCACCAAGAAAGAAGCACCAGGAGCAGAGCACATCCTTTGGACTCGGGGTCCTTGTGCTGAGACTCTCGTAGACCAGGGGAAGATTGATGGCAAGGACCTTCCTCCAGGGCCAACCGAGAGAAAGATTTCCCCTGGAGCTGGTACCCTGAATTTGAACTTCTAGCCCCTTAAACTGTGAGAGAATAAATTTCTTTTTGATAAAGCCATCCACGTGTGGCATTTCTGTTATAGCAACACCAGGTAACTAAGAAAGCACCTTTTAACTTATTTCTCAATCCTCTGTATTTTCTATAATTGGAAGTTAGCTATAGAACCTCAATTAGATTTGACTCAATTTTGTTAGCTAAAACACATCAGAAGTGATTCTTTGTCCTTCATATAGCGTCACATCAGGAGGCATATGGTGAATGGCTTTCCCACTTTTAGTGGTGGTAAAATCGATTTATGGGTTCAGCTGATGACAGCCCAAACCTTCCATTAAAAATTCTCCATCAAAAATGTAGAACAAAATTCAAAATCACACAAAAAAAAGCCAGACTTAGTGGTCTGAGAGAGACTGGAAAACCTCAAGAATATGGCCCCTGGACACCTTTCTTAGCTCAGTACTGAAGTCATTCCTGAGGTTCACCCTTCAGCCAAATGTTAGACAAACCTATAAAACAAACTATAACACTCGTAGTTCAACCAGGTATATGAGAAGGCAGGTGGGGATAGGAAAGCTGGATGAATGGAAATGGGAAAACTGAGACTGAGAAGCAGATAGTGTTGATACATCGCAGGGTTGGCAATCAACGCCACAAAACAGTATGAATGATCTTCAGCAAAATATTACTTGCATGTGACATTAATGATATTGTTCGAAAACTTCCACATTTGGTTGGATCACCTTTCTTGGTAATAGGCATAAGTATGGATGTCTTCCAGTTGGTTGGCCAGATGGCTCTCTTCCAGATTTCTTGGCATAGGTGAGTGAGCACTTCCAGTAGCTGAAACATTTCAATTGATATTCTGTCAATTCCTGGAGCTCTGTTTTTTGCCAATGACTTCAGTGCAGCTTGGACTTCTTCCTTCAGTACCATCGGTTCCTGATCATATGCTACCTTCTGAAATGGGCGAACACTGACCAATTCTTTTTGGTATGGTGACTCTGTGTATTCCTGCCATCTTCTTTGTATGCATCCTGCATCGTTTAATATTTTCTCCCTAGAATCCTTGAGTATTGCAACTCAAGACTTGAATTTTTTCTTCAGTTCCTTCAGCTCAATAAATGCTGGGCATGTCCTTCCCTTTTGGTTTTCTATTTCCAGCTCTTTACACATGTCAGCATAATGTTTTACTTTGTTTTTTTGAGCAGCTCTTTGAAATCTTCTGTTCACATTGGACATTTATTTACTGATTCTTTTTATTAGAATAAAAAAAAATGCTGCAATAAAATCCTTTTGTTATTTGTGTCTCTTTGTAAACCCCAGAGGAGGAATGGCTGGGACAATGGTTCTATAAAAAGAAGGATCATCATTAGCATAAAAGAGCCTTAAGCCCCACTGGCTCAAAGCAAGAAGAAAGGACTCCTACAAAGGATTGTCTACTGATGTGAGCCAGAGATGGGAAGCAGGAGGCAGAGTGGGTGGTAGGAGAAAGGCAGGAGCATTCAGTACCTCAAACAAAGTATTCCCCAACAGGTCATGCTTATGCCTCTGGGCAAGAGGTAATGGCATCTCCTGTGAACACAGGATTCTTTAGTTCTTCTTGGAGTGGCAACATCTCTCCGAAAAGCAAGTATGACCTGAGTTTGGGAGAATTGGTAATTATCCAAGAAGATCTCCAAACCAATACAATAACAACACAAAAAGTAATAATAACAGAAATAGTTGCCAATTGCTTTTGAGTGAAAGACTTCATACAGCAGCAAGGGCATAAACAACACCCAAACATAAATGGGTCTGACTCCAAAACTCAAACTCTTAACCACTACTCTGTATTGCCCATTCCTCACCAGTCTAAACAGTAACATTAGGCTCCCATCCAATTCCTTAGAATTCCCAGAAATTTAAAACACAGGTGTGGTGTAATGAATTACTTCATATGCCTCTTCTAGCCGTGGTCTTTGTGACTCACACACAATGATGGAGTGGGACTATGCAAATCAGGTATATGGATCATGTGATGGTTAGGGTTATGTGCCAACTTGGCTAGACCACGATTCCCAATATTGTATGGTTCTCCTCCATTTTGTGTGTCATGGATCCTGACCTCTAATGTTGATGAGGCAGGATTGGTGTAGGGTGTGTCTTGGGTTGCAGCCTTGCAGAAGGGCATGACTCAAGTCCCACCCTTACTCAAGTTATGCACTTCCCTGGGGTGTGGCCTGCATGTAAGGTATATGTGTGTATGACCTGGCAGGATTCTCCCTCTCTTTGCATCTGAATCCCAAATCTAGTTCATGATCAATTGACCTCCGGTTCGTGGGACTTGAGCCAAGGCCTGCTGTCTCACCTGCCAATCATGGGATTCACAGACCTTCACAGACCCATGGGACAGCAGCTTATCATCTGACCTCATTCTGCAGCCTAGTGAACCAGCAGCCTGTGGTCTGAAATGCCGGTTTGGGTTCATCAGCCCCTGCAGCCACCTGGATCAGGACAAGCTGCCACCTGACGCAGATTTGGGACTTGCCAGCCTCTACAATGTGTAAGCCATTTCCTTTATATGGTTCGTGAGCTCTGTGAGGTGTTGCAGTGAATTATGGAACCCAAAGATGGGAGGGAGAGTATTGAGAGGAGAGGGAATAGTTGATTTTAGAGATGATGGAGTGGTGCAGCAGCTTGGAAAAGTTGGACATTGAGGAGATCTTCAACCTCGGCATCATACAATCCAGCTCTGTGCTGATCCTTCTACAAGAGATTTTTGTTGAAGGTCTAATTAAAATTTTAAGCTCAGGGATGTGGCTGAGTTCACTGACCCAGTTGCCTCAATCACAGCTGAGCGATAGACTTGACACTAAATTCCTCTGAAAATTAACTCAATTTAACCCCAAGCTTCTCTCCCCTAGTGAATAGGGAAGACGGCCAAGTGCCTCTGAAACCTGTCAGAATATTTGCAGACCAACACACATGAGTTAAATGCCAGTTCCAAAGGTCCTGGCTGCGAGAAGCTCACATCTCTGGGTGGAGACAAACAAATGAAAACAGAAAACATAATGCAGACTGGTGAGTCCTAAAACCAGTATGAGCAGAAGTACAAACTGAACACAGCTTGTGGAGGAGAACTCAGCACCGAAGCTAGAAGGAGGAGTAAGAGAGTGGGAAGTTCAAAATCTAGAGGCCCTGCTCTGGTAATGATTTGTCTAAACTTCCAGCCTCATGTGAGCTGTGCTGCTCGGAATTGAAGCAACAGTTGTGGGTCCATGCAGAAAGTAGAGAATTTAAAGGTTGTGTGTCAACTTGTCTAGGCCATGGTTCTCAGTGGTTTGACAGTTATGTAAGGATGTAATTTGGCTGTTATATAATTGTGTAGTTATCTTCCATTTTGTGATATAATGTAACCACCTCTATGATGTGATCTGATGTGATCAGCCATTCAGCTGTAAGAGGAGTTTCCCCAGGGATGTGGCCTACATCCAATGGATATGGACATTCTGAAAAGGCTCTCTGGCTTTTGCTCACTCTGGATCCTGCATCCTACTTGTCATCATCTGACCTCTGGTTCTTCAGACTTGAGCCAGCAGCATACCACATTGCATGCCAGTCTTGGGATTCATCAGTCATTTCCTTGAGATAAATCTCTCTCTCTCTCTCTCTACCCCCCCCCAGTGGCATTGTGGTTAAGAGCTATGGCAAATAATCAAAAGGCCAGCAGGTCACATCCACCAGCTGCTTCTTTGAAATCTTGTGGGGCAGTTCTACTCCATCCTATAGGGCCGCTATGCCTGGAATCAACTCTATGGCAACAGATATACTTCTCTAGAAAAAGCAGCCTAAGACACCATCCAGGTTCCAATGCCTGCCTTTAGAAGAATCCATTTTTGTGATTCTATGGATGACCCCAACAGCTGTTTGGACTCTTGATTACCCTGACACACGGTTCTGACCTACTAGGGTCTGTAAATATTCCAAAAGGTGCCAGAGCCACTTTGCAGTCTGCCCTTATTACTAGGGCAGAAGAATTTGGGTTTTAAATTCAATCAATTTTCAGAGGAGTTTTGTGTCAACAAACATTTATAAACACCTACTCTGTGCCAGGTATACTGCTAGGTGTTGAGGATCCAGAGATGCAAACAGTCTCTGCCCTAGATCAGGTAAATGAAGTAGGTGTTGTGGATGCTAGAAGTAAAAACAAGCATAAAGTACAATAGAGACACAAAAGTGGAAGTTATCACATTCTTGGGGTCACCTGCAAGTACAATCACTGCAGAGAAGATGACAGTTAAACTCAAAATTAAGAGAAGATGTTCCAAGGCAGACAAGACTAGGAAAGAAATTTCAGGCAGAGGAAACAGAGACAGCAAATGTAATGAAAGCAGGAAACAGCATGGAGTGTTGTGGGTATTCACAAGTACTTGGATCTATACCCACAGCATAGCTGTTAGGAGGAGTTCAGAGAAAAATGCAGTCAAGGAGGTAGGCAGAAGACCAGCTTCAGGGCTGTGGCACAAAATGAACCATCAGGGATCAGCACCCTGGGTAGCAAAAGAGAGGAGGGAATGTTGAGAATGATTCTTGACTGGGGTGTTGCAAGACAAGTGTGGGTAAAGAAAAGATACAAGCCAATTTGAGTTGTAGTCATGGATCATGGAAGGTAGGCTGACAGAAGGAGGTGACACCAGCCACGGATGACAGGAAGAGAGAAGAATAAGAGGCTTAGTGACCGAAGGTCTTGATTTGTTTGAAAAGTAGGGGAAATGAAAGCGAGGGAGAGAAGGAACAGCAAGACTAAGCAGAGGTAGGTGGAGAGGAGAATGTCAGAAAAGAGGCCCTAGATAAGTAAAGCAACACTGAAAAAGAAGAACAAAGTGGGAGGCCTCATTCTACCTGATTTTAGAACCTATTATATTGCCACATTAGTCAAAACTGCCTGGTACTGGTACGGGTACAACAACAGATACATAGACCAATGGAACAGAATTGAGAATCCAGACATAAATCCATCCACATATGAGCAGCTGATATTTGATAGAGGCACAAATTCAGTCAGTTGGGGAAAAGGCAGACTTTTTAAACAAATAGTGCTGGCATAACTGGTTATCCATCTGCCAGGTGAGTGGTGGCTGTGCACCAAGGTACATTGGCGGGAAGTTGAACTCGGGTCTCCTGTTTGGAAGGTGGGAATTCTACCACTGTGAGAATCCTACCACTGAACTACCACTGCCAGTGGAAGAAGAGGTAACACACTGGGAATCATGAGCCCTACAGGCATGGCCACCATCTTTTATATGGGCAAAGTGCATTCATAGCCCTAATTTCATATAACTGTTAGAAGGAATCATTTGCACAGATTTAGGCTAAGGAACACTAAAGGTAGTTAACAGATACGTGAGGAAATGCTCATGATCATTAGCCACTAAAAAAAAGAAAAAAAATTCTTGCCACTAGAGAAATGCAAATCAAAACTCCAATGAGATTCTATCTCACTCTGACATGGCTGGCACTAATACAAAAAACACAAAATAATAAATGTTGGAGAGGTTGTAGAGGAACATTTATGCACTGCTGGTTGGGATGTCAAATGGTACAATGACTTCGGAAATCGATTTGTCTATTCCTTAAAAAGCTAGAAATAGAACTACCATACTATCCAGCAATACCACTCCTTGGAATATATCCTAGAGAAATAAGAACCTTACACGAACAGATATATACACACCCATGTTCATTGCAGCACAGTTTACAATAGCAAAAAGATAGAAGCAACCAAGGTGCCCATCAACTGAGGAATGCATAAATAAATTATGTTCTATTCACACAATGGAACAGCACACATCGGTAAAGAACAATGGTGAATCCATGAAACATTTCATAACATGGAGGAACCTGGAAGACATTCTGCTGAGTGAAATTAGTCAGTTGCAAAAGGACAAATATTGTATAAGACCACTATTATAAGAACTGAGGAGATAGTTTAAACAGAGAAGAAAATATTCTTTGATGGTTACGAGAGGGGGGGAGTGAGGGAAGGAGGGAGAGGTTTTCACTAATTAGATAGTAGACAAGTTTTATTTTAGGTGAAGGGAAAGACAACACACAATACAGGAGTGGTCAACACAACTCGATTAAGTCAAAAGCGAAGAAGTTTCCTGAATAAACTGAACACCTCAAAGGCCAGCATAGCAGGGACCAGGGTTTTGGGACCATGGTTTCAAGGGACATCTAAGTCAATTGGCATAATACAATCTATTATGAAAACATTCTGCATCCCACTTTGGAGATTGGCGTCTGGGGACTTTAACCCTAGTAAGCAGCCATCTAAAATGCATCAATTGGTCTCAACCCACCTGGAACAAGGAAGAATGAAGAACACCAAAGACACAAGGTAATTATGAACCCAAGAGACAGGAATGACCACATAAACCAGAACCTACATCAGCCTGAGATCAGAAGATCTAGATGGTGTCCAGCCACAACTGATGACTGCCCTGACAGGAAACACAAGAGAGAACCCCTGAGGGAGCAGGAGAGCAGTGGGATGCAGACCCCCAAGTTCTCGTAAAAAGACCAGAATTAATGGTCAGACTGAGATTAGAAGGACCCCAGGGTAATGATCCACAGACCTTCTGTTAGCCCAAGAAAGGAATCATTCCCAAAGCCAACTCTGCAGACAGGGATTGGACTGGACTATGGGATGGAAAATGATACTGGTAAAGAATGAGCTTCTTGGATCAAGTAGACACATGAGACTATGTTGGCATCTCCTTTCTGGAGGGGAGATGAGAGGGCGGAGGAGGCCAGAAGCTGGACAAATGGTTATGAGGAGAGAGAGCAGAAGGAAGCAGTGTGCTGTCTCATTAGGGAGAGAGCAATTAGGAGGGTAAAGCTAGGTGTATAAAAATTTTTCTGTGAGAGATTGACTTGATTTGTAAACTTCATTGTAAACTTAAAGCACAATAAAAATTAATTTTGAAAAGAAATATGTATATATAGGGAGTGGTTTCGTCTTCTGCACTAAACCCTGACAGTTGCCAATGGTGACTACAGACTCCCAGGCTCTTAAATGTACCTGGAGACATGGGGCTGAGCGAGGTGACCTCCCAACCCTGTGACTCTTGGCTCGCTAAGATGCAGAGAAGTGAAGAGGAGTCATAAAGTCTTTAGCATCTGTCCTCCTTCCTCTATGCAAAGCATTCCCATGAAAGTCTGTGCAAATCCCTTGTCACTGATGTGTTCCTGCCTGCTGCAGAAGAGCTAGAGCAGAAGCAGGAGCTGGCGGTCAGAAGGAGAGTTCCTGGGGGCACACTGAGGAATAGCTGCGCTAAATCACTGAAGTTTACTCTTTGCCTGTCACCCCTGCCCCTAAAATTCCCCCCAGGAGATCCTGGACCATTCAGACTGTTCCCCACAGCTGTTCCTAATACCATCACAGAAAAAACAAACCAGTTCCATCGAGTTCAGTCTGAATCATGGCAACCCCGTGTCCATCAGAGTAGAACTGCTCCACAGGGTTTCATGGCTATGACCGTTCGGAACAAGATCTCCAGGCTTTTCTTCCAAGGTGTCTCTGGGAAGGTTCTAATCTCCAATCCTTCAGTTAGTGGCCAAGAACTTAACCATTTGAGCCACCCTAGGACTCTTCCTACCAACCCTAGAAAACCTTGGCGGTATAGTGGTTAAGGGCTACGGCTGCCAACCAAAAGGTTGGCAGTTCGAATCTACCAGGCGCTCCTTGGAACCCCTGTGGGGCAGTTCTACTCGCTATGAGTCATAATCGACTCAATGGCAATGGGTTTGTTTTTGTTTTAGGGTGGGGCATATTCCCAGGCTTTTCGCATTCCCCAGTCAGCCCCTCTTTCAGTCTTCAGTGAAACTTACCAGATTTCTGGACTTACCCCTTTCTCTCATGCACTTGTCTCATACTCAAAAATTCCCCACAACATTCCTTGAAAATGTATCTACACCTTTCTGCTGCTGCCCCAAGCAGGACCTCTCGCCAGCCTGGCCCACCACCCCCACCAGCTGCAGTCTGGGTCTCTGCCTCCATCTCCACCCACCCTCACCCTGGCATCAGATCTCTCTTGATCACTGCTTAAAATCAGACATTATGGTTTTTAAATCCATCAGTTAAAGACATGTAAGAATTACTTATAATCGCCCATGGGGTAGATGGGGACAAGAGGAAAAACGATTGAATTTTACATTGAAAAACTTTTTGTGCTTTTTGAATGCTGTATCACAACCAATATGATTTCATTATATTTTAATTGACATTTGCTCATTTTGAATCACAGGTTCAGAGGAATGGAATGATAATCGCCCTTGGTTTATAGCGTATTATCAACATTGCTACACAAAATCTCCTCCTTTTGTTTTTTTTTAAAATTTTTCTCCATTCCCAATTCCCTCTCTCACTACACACTTATCATGTTTTATATGTGTCTATTTGTCTCCATGTTTACTTAATGTGTATTGTTATTTTGTGTGTGAGTTAAATTAAGAAAATTATATCCAATGTGTTTTATATCTTTCTGGTTTCTATTTTCATTCACCCAATAGTTTCTTCTTAATACACCCTGTTGCCACTTATACAGTGTATGAGACACAAGTTATGTGTCAACCCAGCTCCCCTCAGCCATGCCTGTCCCCCACAGCATGGCCGCGTGCCTTTCTTCCTGACCTGGATGGCACTAGTAATGGCTTACACCATTCTCAAACCCCAGCTACCACTGTTGGGTCCTCTTGCGACTGCACTGATTTCCTCAGCCTCCCTGAAAGGCAATGGCCAGGTATTCGATATGGCCTCAATCATGCTGTATGTGGTGGGAGCTGCAACAACCCCAGTGCCCAGGTATGATCAGGCTGGATCTACAAAGGCTCTGGTTTTCTTAGTGGTTGTCCCAAAACCAAAAAAAAAAAAAAAAAACAGTGCAGTCCTGTCGATTCTGGCTCATAGTGACCCTATAGAACAGAGGAGAACTGCCCAATAGAGTTTCCAAGGAGTGCTTGGTGGATTCGAACTGCCGACCCTTTGGTTAGCACTTAAACATTATGCCACCAGGGTTTCCTGTGGTCAGCCCAGGAGGTGAAAAAGTAGAACTGCAACAGGCGAAACGTAAACTTCACTGATTCAGCACAGCTGTTCCTCAGTGTGCCCATAGGGACTCTCCTTCTTACCCCAGCACCTGCTTCCAGCTCAAGCTCTTCTGCAGCAGGCTGGAATGCATCAGAGCCAAGGGCATTGCACGGACTCTCATGGGAATGCTTTGCACAGAGGAAGGAGGACAGATGCTAAAGACTCTATGACTCCTTTTCACTTCTCTCTGTCTTAGGGAGCCAAGAGTCACATGGCTTGACAGTCACCTCATCCAGTCCCATGTCTCCAGGTGCATTTAAGAGCCTGGGAGTCTGCAGTCACCACTGGCACCTGTCAGGGTTTAGTGCAGAAGACAGAAACCACTCCCTATATTTTAAGCAGAAAGACAATTAATCAAGGGACTCAAGGGCTTATAACACTTTGGAGGGCTAGAGGAAAGGAAGTTAAAGACCCACGGCAGGTCTGTTGCTTGCAAGGTGAAGCTTCCTGGTTGTGATCCAGAATTTAGGAAACTGATTCTATGACGGCTACCACCATGGCACCACCACAGCTCCCATGCCCACAAAGCAGATGACTGGGCAGTGTTGCTGGCGGTCCAGCTACTGCAAACACTCATGTGTGTTGGGGGTTTGCAACCACCTCTACAAAGTGGAGGTGTGGGGGGAGTTAAAGTCCTATGAGACAGACAAAAACTGACAAGAGACAAGAAGGGAGGAATTGGCAGATAAATCACTCACTTTTCCTCCCCATACCCATCCCTGACAGACTGTTCCAAGATGTAGTGCTCCCATATGACCTCTCTGGAGACATCCTCTGTGACCAAGCACCCAGCCCTGTTTTCTTAAGAAGTCGTGGTCAGCTCAGTAATGCACCGCACTGTCTATGCTGTCTCCTCTTCCCTCCTTACTTCTATTCCCTTCTCTCTTGCTTCCCTGGAATGATACATACGCACACACACACACACACACACACAGCACACACCAAAATGAAGGATTGGTACATATGCTTTGCCTTGGACTCTGTTTTCCAAGAAGCATGAACTAAGACAATTGCTACCAGGAATGACCCTAGAGTCTCAAAATGATATCTAGATCTTCCTCTTGTCTTAAGACTATAGAAACCCCATTACAAGTGGTACCCAAAGCAATCATACTCCCGGCATATATAGGAGCAGCATAATTACTGAAGTTTGCCCTGTGGTGGCTGTGATTAGGCGCCAAAGGAAGGAAAAGCACTGGGAAATCAAGTGCTACAATAGTTGGTCCGTATGGAAGGGATGATGCTTATGAAGACAGTAGCATAGACAGTAGAAGCTACAATTATGTAGCTTCTTCTTACATAATTGAAGGTTTTGATAAAAGAAAATAATAGGTGTGCAGCGAAAGACAAGCACCTCTAAGGTAACATTTAAGGAGACTTTAATCTCCTACAACTGCACTGGATACTGTGTGAAAAACTGACGCCCAGTACCTGATTATAATGGTGACAGAGCTGTAAAGGAGACCAAGTGCATCGTGTTTGACTTCTATAGAAAGGTCAGAGGTATGATTAGGGAAGATTAGAACCCCGAAAACTGAGATGGGGACATTTGGATGATAAACCGCCCCCCCCCAAAATTACTCTGATCCTTTCTTGTTGCCTGAGAAGAACAGCCTCCCTTCCCTGAAGAATAGGTAATGACCTCATCTAAAGCAGGTGCCTCCCAGGACGCTTGTTCCCCTGGAAATTTATCTTACCACACCTCATTGCTGCTAGCCAATAACCAGAGGCAGGCCTAAACACAATCTGAAGTACAAGCCCTGCTATGGTTAAAAAAAAAGAAAAACAGCCTGCATGCCAAAGGGTTTTCAGAACCTGATTACCATGAACCAGCAGGAAGAAAGGGAGCATTTGAGGATCTTGAGAGTGTTAGACGAGGCAGGTGAGAAAAAGGGTTGAATAAAAGAGATTTCACAGACATGGGGATATAAGTCCATGACTTAGGATTCAATTTTAGGCAAGGACATCTGGAGCTGGTCCAAACGGTTTGACAAAATGACTCCTTAATGTTTGGCTACAACACAGTGATGACCTTCAGAAATGAGGAAGAGCTGTCAGAACTTCCTGGGCACAGTATTGAGGAATGACTTGGAAGTCTTGGTTAGAATGAATTTACCATGCAATAACTGAGAGCCCATCACCTGACCATGTTCCTTAGGAGAGCCAGAGGACACTCCCCTCATAAGGCCGCAAGAAATACACTCGAGAGAGACAACAGCATCTTTGACAAGTTCAGTGGGAGCTACCCACTGCAAACTGGGAATAATAGTGAAGAATGCTACTATGGAACTGGGCTTCTTAATATCAGTGTGGATGATGGAATTCCTGAATGGCAGAGGGCAGGAAGGAAAATTTAACCATCAAGGGGAACATAAGAAGTAGTGGTTATCAGGGTCAGTGGAACCCTGGTACGGCAATGGTTAAGAGCTTGGCTGATAACAAAAAGGCCGGCAGTTCAAATCCACCAGCCACTCCTTGGAAACCCTATGGAGCAGTCCTACTCCGTTCTACATGGTTGCTATGAGTCGGAATCAGCTAGATGGCAATGAGTTTGGTTTTTTGTTTTTTGGGTTTCTTTTTTTTTTCTTTCTACCAAGGCAGAAATGGCTATGTATGATCCCAATAGCATCAGCTCCCTCTCACCAACGTTGATCTGATGGAAAATTACAAGCAATAAATCATCTCTCTAATGAACATAGATGCAACTCTAAACAAAATAGAGTCCATAGATATACAGAAAAGATAACTCACCATGACTGTTGTTGTTGTTAGGTGCCGTCGAGTCGGTTCCGACTCATAGAGACTCTATGCACAACAGAATGAAACACTGCCCGGTCCTGTGCCATCCTTACAATCGTTGTTATCATCACGACTATGTAGAGTTTATTCCAGTAACTCCAAGTTACTTTAATATCTTAAAATCAAAGTAATTCACCACATGAACAGAATGAAGTAACAAAACAAAAAATCATCTCAGTAGATACAAAATGTGCATTTGAAAAAAATTCAACATCCCATCATGTTAACAAAAACCTTTCCAAACAGTCATGGATTGAGTTGTGGCTCCCAAAAAATATGTGTCAACTTGGTTAGCCCATGATTTCTAGTATTGTGTGGTTATCCTCCATTTTGTGATTTACCTATGTAAATCTCTGCATGTGGTTAAAGAGGTTTAGGGTGGGATGTAACACCCTTGCTCGGGTCATATCCCCAATCCAGTGTAAAGGGAGTTTCCCTGGGGTGTGGCCTGCATCAGCTTTTATCTTACAAGAGATAAAAGGAAAGGGAAGCAAGCAGAGAGTTGGGGGACCTCATACCACCAGGGTCCCAGAGCAGACAAGCTCCTCAACCAGGGGAAGATTGAGGAGAATGACCTTCCTCCAGAGCCAACAGAGAGAGAAAGCCTTCCTCTGGAGCTGAAGCACTGAATTTGGGCTTCTCTCCTACTAGACTGTGAGAAAATAAATATCTCTTTGTTAGAACCATCCACTTGTGGTATTTCTGTTATAGCAGCACTAGATAACTAAGACACAAACTATAAACAGAAGGGCACTGTTTTAATCTGATGCAAAGTACCTACAAAGAAACTATAACAAACAAGCCTTTCCCTCTGAGATCAAGCATGATTCAAGAATGTATGTTATGAGCACGTTTATTCCGTTTTATATAGAGGGAGGGAGAAGGAGTCTTAAAGTGAAATGAGATGAAAAATTAAAGTGTAATTATTGGAAAGGAAAAAATAGAACTGACATTATTTTCAGGTGATCTCATCATTTACAAGGAAATCTAAAAGAATCTACAAACTATCAGAATTGATGACTAAAGTTAGCAAGAAAACTGAATACAAGATCAATATACATAAATTGCATATCTCTTTATATAAGCAGTAAAAAAAAAAGCAGTAGAGAATGTAATTTTAAAATACCACTGTTTTTATTTTTTAGTGTATTTTTGAAATATCATACCAAAACAGTAAATATATAGGTACAAATGCAATGAAATATGTACAAAGCCTCTATATTAAAAATGACTAATTTCATTCAGAGAAGTTAGAGAGGACCTAGATAAAGAAAAAGACCATGTTCATGAATTTCTAAAGATTCTATCATGTAGAAATGGCACTTCTCTTCAAATTGATTTACAGATTGAATGTAGTACCAGTCAAAATTTCAACAGGGAGGGAGCAAGAGAAGGGAGGGAGCAAGAGAGGGGAGGGAGCAAGAGAAGGGAGGGAGCAAGAGAAGGCAGGGAGATCCTTCACACTGCAATACAGATTTGACTTCTGTGTAGGAAAGGCGGAAGGAAAGAGGATTGGGTAGGAAGGGTCTCAGCCTGCAATACAGTTCCAAGAAAGGCTTAGCCAAGCCTATGGGGAGTCCACAACCCAAAGCTGTCCAATGAGGGATTCCACATCTTTCAGGTTAGCCCTGCCTTCGTATGTTCACCACACTCAGTCATTGGCTGAGAAAAGTCTTCAGGAAGCAAGGCCTCAGTGCAAGTGTAGTGGTGGTTTTGGAGGAGCAGCAGCTGAGACTGTCAATCAACTATGCAGGAGATCCAATTGGCATATTTTCTATGACCTCCACAGTCCACTCATTGCCCTACTTAGGTTTACTCTTCCATACTGGTCAATGGAGAAGCCCTCCATGGTTCCCACGGGCCTCTTTTCCTGAAGCACAGACTCAGAAGTGAATGAATTACAGCCCCCATCACTGTTCCTAGTCTCAGGGACACAAATTTTATTCATTCTCTTACTTCTCCAGTATGCATTCAAAATTCTCCTTATCTTTAGTTATCACCTTGGCAGGTCTTGATGGTTTTCCTAATGATGTGACCCAAATCCTTACTTCAGAGGAGTGTGAGCCCTAAGCTATCACATTGTTCTCAAACTAGAGTTGCTACATATGTCTCTTCACAGCTACACTGGGCCTAGGAGGTGACCAAGTGAATCACCTGGGTTCAACACATATACCTCCCTGCCTTTCTTCTATGACAGCATCCCTATTTCCTCCTACTGATCAGGATCCATTAATCCTGCCATGATGGTGACTTATCTTCTCCCCTGTTGGTCCCTAGACACAAGGAGCTTCTTTGGTGGCAGCTGTGGCTTGAAGTTGAATGAGACCCTTGCTCTGTCCCCTGGCAAGCATGTGCCACCTCTGGGACCAGGACCTTTACCCCTGCAGAACCCAGAGTTACAGGGGTAAGAAGTACAAACTCCCTAAATAGGACATTGGGAGTGATGAGCAGTGGGGACAACCATGAATCTTAGCTGAGGGAAGAGAAAGACTTAATGCATATTTTGAATCCTGAAGTGTGGTACTCCATCCTATCAGATTCTTCTCTCTGAGCTGGTGCTTCAGCTGTGCCTTTAGAAGATTGTTTCAGTGCTCTGTAAACTTGGGTTTTCTGGATGGTGTGGCATGTGATACTACCATGTTCTGGACCCAATCCTGCAACAATTTCACTGTAATGTTGAGGCCCCTGAATGTATTCCATCCCTATGGGTCAGGCATTCCATAAACCCCTAGATAGTGGTGCTGTTTGAGACTCTGTAGACAGGAAAGTTAAATTCATACCTAGAAAACATGTGTATGTCTGTGAGAACAATCACTGGTCCTTTCAGGACAGAAGGGGCTCTATGTAGTCCATTTGCCTCCAAGTGGCTGCCTACTGGTCTCCTCAAGGAATAGGTCCTTATCAGGAGCTCATCACTGGTTTCTGCTGATGAAAAGTTGGATATTCAGAGGCTACAGTAGCTAGGTAAGTCTTGGTAAGTTAGAGTCCTTGTTGTGGGATTCACTTGTAGCCTCTATCTCTGCCACCCTGGCCACTCCATCCAGTTCAGGTGTGGCCAAAGGCAAAGCTAGTTAATGTCAGTTGGCCAAGTCTTTTTGTCTACTTGGTTGTTCAGTGACTTTTCTGTAGTGGGTACTTTCTGGTGAGTGATAAAGTGTAATACAAAAATCTTCACACTCCATGCCGACCTCCGTATATCAACCCACATGCCTCTACCCCATAGTTCCTTATATCTGATCTTCTAGTTCTTTTCCTTCCAGACCTCTGACCAGACAGCCAGGTCATCGGCTTCTCCCGGGAATCTGTATATATTCTCACCTCAGGATAATTATCTTCCAAGTAAAGTGAATGACAAGGTGCTCAAAAGTTTATCCACTGGGAAGGAATTTCCCTCTGGCTGTCTTTTAAGAATGTGGCTGTAATGCAGCTGCTGTCCATTTCCAGTTTTCACCAAGCTGACCTACCCACAAACCAAGCTCATGTATTTTCCTTCTCCTTCAGCTGATAATTCCGATATAACAATAGATTTGATATGTGGGAGAGGTGCTGGTGCAATTTGGATGGGTGACAGGTTGTTCTGGGCTGTGTGCCCATGCAACTTATTCACTCCCTCCATTTGTGCTCAGGATTAATCCCAGAGTTATCATTTCTATCTCATGATGAATTTCTGAGCCCATATGATTTTATAAATTGACAAGTCCAGCAGAACACAGTATGTGATGGACAGCTACAGATGTGGAATCACTTGATACCCCCTGGTCAAACATTCTATCTCCACTACGGCCCAATAACATATCAGGAGCTGTTTCCCAAAAGGCATATAATTCCCTGGTGTGGAGGGCATAGCCTTGCTCCAAAATCCCAGAAATCTGCATTGTGATTCTCCCACTGGTACTTTCCCACCATTGACCCTTCCACCATCACAGGTCCGATCATATGGCCCAAGCAGTAGGGCTGCTAGCAGTGTAGCCTGAAACTGCTTGCAGAGCCCTTTCCCACCCCCTGCCAACTCAAAGATGTCACCCAGTGCAGAGGCCTGAGCAGTATTCCTAGGTGTTGAACATGTTGTTTCCAAAACCCAGGGAGGCCTACTAAGTGCCTTATTTCCTTCTTTGTGGTAGGGATATAAGATATAGCAACTTGCCTTTTACTTTGGTTAGAATTCCCAGGTTACCCCTGATCAATGGACATCTAAAAACTTCACTGAAGCAGTAGGCCCCTGAATTTTCATGGGGTTTATCTCCCACTCTCTGGAGTGCACATATCTCACCAATATCTTCAGAGTAATAGCCACCTCCTGTTCATCAACATGATGTCATAGTGAGTGTGGTAAGTGATAGAAGGAGGACCAAGTTCAGGATCAGTGCACCAGGATCTACACACAGCGCTGTCTGTTGAACTAGATTCTCAACCACACCAGGGCCCATGGATTCTTCCCCTCCTACCACCCTCCCAGCCTCAGACCCAACAAGCTTCTCCTTACAAAGCCCACAAGGGTTTTTGAAAATTCCCCATCATCTTCAACAGACCTGACTTAGCCTGTGCACCACCTTGTGGGTGTTGTTTTAAAATGCATCCATTGGGCTATTACAAAATTACCAGCATAAGTGTTACTCATTATTGTTTGTGAAAGATTGTTGGAAAAAAATAATAAGCTGTGTGTTTTGTCTCCAGGCATGGATCTGTGGGGGGATGAATAAGGTTGGTGGATGATAAGATGGGTTGAAGGGAATATGAAAAAAAGAGGATGTAAAAAGTGTTACGGCAGTGCTATATTGGAGCAGAATTCAATTTATTTTTAATTCTGATCCAAATGAAGTGATTGTAAAATTAGAGACAGCATCATTCACATTGTATTCTGAGAGTACTCCAAAGAGAATAAAATCTGAGTGGTGCCCCTGGAGTTGTGTAATGTTCAGTTTTGGATGAGATACTTCCATGAGAGGCGTAACAACAGGACACTATTCTGGAATCTGGGACCACTCAGCCCCTGTGAGGTCCCAGAGACAATGCAGGGGAGTGTTGTGATGCTTGCTATGCACAGGGAAGGGAGGGGGCTAAGCTTCCATTCTCAAGAGTCTGCCTACCTCTAAATGCTGGTTATTGGGAGATTCCAGTGGTGAACCATAAAGGGCACCACACTGTTTGCAAGGCTCTTCAGCCAAGCATTGCCTATCTTCTTTGCCTCAACTCCCAGACTTTGCCACAAAATCTTCCCAAGAGTATAGAAAATCAGAGCATGTGTGTTGGCAGCCCACAATCTGATGTCCACAGCAGGAAAGCAGTCCTGAAGAATCTGATTTTGCTTCACTCTGGACAGGTCCAGGAGCTAGGACCCCCTCAGAGTCCTGGACCTTTTCCAATCCCCCCACCAGCACACATGCACACACACCAGGATGATGGCTCTCGATAGCCATAGAGCACTCTCTGATGCAGCCTCCACACTGACAAAAAAGGGCACTTAGAGGCTACATCCCACTGATAAGCTTGAGCAGGAATAAAAATCCACTGTACCATTCGCAAAAACAGGTTATATGTCCAGATTGAAAATCAAGAGAAATGCATGCCAAGTTTCTTGATTTAGTGGCACATTAGGAGGTCTTTAGATTATCCACAATTGTGGGTTGTTTAACCCTAATCCCCGCTCAGTCAAACTAATCAATACCTAAGCTGCCTTAAAAAGGCCTGGACTAGGTTAAGCAACGTGTCCTGCTTTCCCAAGGACTGAGGGAAATCTTGGATACAGAGTCCCAAGCAAACCAGGACAAATTGGTCACCAATGCCTGGACTCAGGAAACCAGGTTGTCACACAAATGTACGCACGTGATTATGCCACCTAGTGATGCTTAGGGTTTGGGCTGCCCTGGGCACAGGACTGAAGCAAAAGAACAATGGCATCACCGTTATCAGCAAGAACTCCTCACTAAAATATCAAGCCCTCTTCACCTAGATCATGAATGTAGCCAGTTGATAGTTTCTACCCAAAGAGAATGAAACCCACATGCTGATGACCTAGTCAGGGAAGGCATTCCAGACTTAATGAGATGTGACTGGTTTGGTCGCTGGGGACAGTGAAGGTCTGTGCTTATAGGGCAATGGGGCTTTGCCTTCACAGGCCTGTGGAGTGACCCTGTCTTCTAGGCAAGGCTGAACGTGGCCAAGGCAATAGAGTATGAGAGACCCAGAACTAGACACAAGACAGAATATAAGATCGATTGGCTTATCTCTGAAGTATTTCACTGGGAACATTTTCAGAAGCCTCAAGTCCAGATTGCTGATAAAATTCAAGAAGGAAAGAGAGTTAGTGGCCAATGGGATAAAGTGGACTCTGGTTATCCTGGGGATGGCTTTGTCTTCAGCTCCCATTGAAGGCATTTTCCCGAGTGGTCCCCCATGACTGGAGACTCATATAGTCAGCTTCAGAGCTGGAATGGTTGTAGCCCAATATCCTGATTTTATACATAAAAACACTGAAGCCCAACGAAGGAGTGACTCATCCAAGTTCATATGGTACAGTTGGTGAATTGATAACCATTTAAAGGTACCTTACCCTGCTCTTCAGATATTGCACGTGGGGCTTTACACCTGAAGGAATAAAGGGGGCTCATGCAAACCCCGTGATGCATCACTGAGGAGAAGGACAAGTTGTAAAGAACAGAACCATCTCTTTATCTCAGGGCTGGCCAGTGCCCAGACCAGACATGCTGGCAGGGGTCTAGTATCCAGGCCCAGCAATTCCCAACAGAGTCCTGGGATCCACAAGAACCCTGGGACCTATCTGTGTCTTCTGAGCCTTCTAATCCATCCCAAGTCCCAGAACCTGAGGTGGGGGTGGTAGAATACATTGAGTTGAAGTAGAGGCTGCATTCAAAATCCAGCTAATATTCAGGGAGAAAACAGAGTCCCCAGTCCTACAACCACAAAGTAGTGAATTGTGCCACAACCTGAATGATCCTGGAAGCAGATTCTTTCCCAGAGTCTCCTGACAAGAGTCCAGCTGGCTCACACCTTGATTGCAATCCTGTGACACCCAAAGCCAAGAACTCATCCAAGGCCCCATCCACATTTCTGACCTACAGAACTGTGAGATAACAAATAGGTGTTGTTTTAAGCTGCTAAATTTATGATAATTTGTTATGCAGTAGTAGAAAACTAGCACACTAAAGGTCACTTCCATGTGCATAGTTAAGTAATTGCTAGCCACTCCAGTAAAGGAGTGGCTTCTAGGACTCCTACCATTCATTGTGTTCACTCACCCAGCATCAGAAAGGAAGGTGCAGGGTCAGAGGTTATATCATGTTATCAGTGTACCCACCAATGTCCAATATCAAGCTGTGATGCTGGAAACAAAAACTTTTCTAAACTATCAGTAACCAAAAAATTTTTTTCAACCAACAATGTCAGAAGAAAGGCTGAATTATCTTTCTGATCTCTATATAATAAATTATTTTACAAAACAATTGTCACATGGTACAATCAAAGATCACAGAGCCAAAAAACACAGGCAAGTAAAAAGTGTACAGTTGAGTCACCAGTTAATAAAAAATATTATGCCATTCTTCTGGCTTGTGTAATGTTTATAATTTGCTGTGATTTCTTTTCTCATTCTAAATAAAAATTTGCTTTTGAAATTTTGTACTTTTTTTTCTTAAAGGAAATCAAAATAGTTGAAGTCTCAGGGCCCACGAAACCTGAATCCTGCCTTCACATGCTTGTCCATTTTGTCCATGCATTTGCCCACACCACACGTCTGCCTGGCAACCCCTTCTGCCTCTTCTCTGCCTAAAAATCACTTAACTGTCCTTCAAGGCTGGACTCAAAGGTCACCTCTGCTGGGAATCCTTCCCAGAAGGCTTAAGAAAGCAGACTTCTTCTTCCTGTTTCCAGGACACAATAGCACTTTCCTACCTCTCTTTCAACCCTTTCTCATGGCACTCTAGTTACTCTGTACAGAAGCCTCCCCACAGCTAGGCAGCAAGCTTCCAGCAACACACACTGGGCTTAATCCTCTCCGTAGCATGTTCCCAGACTGAAACAGGAGCTTGCAGGGAACATGTTTGAGTTGTTGGTGCTGTCAGTTGCCATCAAGCTGGCTGTGATTCATGGCAACCTTATGCATAACAGAGCAAAGCATTGTCTAGCCCTGTGCTATCCTCACAATCCCTGGTATACTTCAGCCCACTATTGCAGCTATTGTGTCAATCCACCTTGTGAAGCGTACCCCTCGTTTTCACTGACCCTCTGCTTTGCCAAACATGATGCCCTTTTCTAGCGATTGGTGTTTTCTGATGACATATCCAGGGATAACAGAAAACACAGAGAGAATAGCTGAAGATTTCTTGGCAGAAAACTTCCCTGATATTGTGAAAGATGAGAAGGAATTAATCCAATATGCTCATTGAACTCCACATAAGGTGGATGTTAAAAGAAAGTCACCAAGACATATTACAATCAAACTTGCCAAAATGAAAGATAAAGAGAGAAACTTAAGAGCACCTAAGGAGAAACGAAAAGCACCTCTAATGGAGAGCCAATAAGAATAAGTTCGGACTACTCAGCAGAAACCATGCAGGCAAGAAAGCAGTGGGGTGACTTATACAAAAAATTGAAGGAAAAAAATTACCAAGCAAGAATCATGTATCCAGCAAAACTGTCTCACAAATATGAAGGCGAAATTAGGACATTTCCAGATAAACAGAAGTTTAGGGAATTTTTAAAAACCAAACCAAAACTACAAGAAATACTGAAGAGAGTCCTTTGGTTAGAAAACCAAAAATATTAGGTATCAACCCAAGACTACAACACTGGGCAGAGTAATCAGAAGTCAACCCAGAAAAGGAAATCAAAAAAATAAATCAAGATTAAAAAAAAAAAAAGCTCAAAACAGGTTAAGAGTGATGGTATTTTGTAAAAGAAGACAACATTAAAACAATGACGAGGGACAAAGAAATATAGTCATAGACCTTCCATGTGGAGAGGAAAATAAAGAGATACAAAGAAATAGAAGTTAGGTTTAAATTTAGAAAAATAGGAATAAATAGTAAGGTAAGCACAAAGGAGAAAAAACTATCCTACACAACAAAATAAAATACAAGAAAAAAACAGAGACTCAGCAGACACAAAATCAGCAACAACAAAAATAAGGAAAGGACAATATATAAAGATAATCTACTCAGCACCTAAAATTAACAAGGAAAAAGAAACTGTCAACAACACACAAAAAAAGACATCAAAATGATAGCACTAAATTCATACCTGTCCATAATTATGCTGGCTGTAAATGGACTAAATGCACGAATAAAGAGACAGAGAGTGGCAGAATGGATTAAAAAACACGATCCATCTGTATGCTGTCGACAAGAGACACACCTTAGACTTAGAGACACAAACTAAAACGCAAAGGATGGAAAAAAAATATATCAAGCAAACACCAATAAAAAAAAAAAAAAAACAGGAGTGGCAATATTAATTCCTGACAAAATAGGTTTTAAAGTTAAACCCATCATAAAGAATAAGGAAGGACACTATATAATGATTAAAGGGACAATACATGAAGAAGATATAACCACATTAAATATTTATGCACCCAATGACAGGGCTACAAGATACATAAAACAAACTCTATCGGCATTGAAAAGTGAGATAGACAGCTCCACAATAATAGTAGGAGGCTTCAACACACAACTTTCGGTGAAGGGCAGGACATACAGAAAGAAGCTCAATAATGACACGGAAGACCTAATTGCCACAATCAACCACCTTGACCTCATATACAGAACAGTCCACTCAACAGCAGCCAAGTATACTTTCTTTTCTACATGGAACATTCTCTAGAATAGACCACATATTAGGGCATAAAGCAAGCCTTAGCAGAATCCCAAACATTGAAATACTACAAAGCATCTTCTCTGACCACAAGGCCATAAAAGTGGAAATCAATAACAGAAAAAGCAGGGAAAAAAATCAAACACTTGGAAACTCAACAATGCCCTGCTCAAAAAAGGTTGGATTATAGAAGACATTAGGATGGAAAAAAGAAATTCATAGAATCCAATGAGAATGAAAACATGTCCTATCAGAACCTTTGGGACACAGCAAAAACAGTACGCAGAGACCAATTTATATTAATAAATGCACACATAAAGAAAGAAGAAAGGGCCAAAATCAAAGAATTATCTCTACAATTTGAACAAATAGAAAGAGAGCAATAAAAGAAATCCTCAGGCACCAAAAGAAAACAAATAATAAAAATTAGAGCTGAACTAAATGAAATAGAAAACAGAAAAACAACTGAAAGAATTAACAAGACCAAAAGCTGGTTCTTTGAAAAACTCAACAAAATTGATAAGCCAGTGGCCAAACTGACAAAAGAAAAACAGGAGAGGAAGCAAATAACCCGAATAAGAAATGAGATGGATAATATTAAAACAGATCCAACTGAAATTAAAAGAATCGTATCAGATTACTGTGAAAAATTGTACTCTAACAAATTTGAAAACCTAGAAGAAATGGATGAATTCCTAGAAATGCACTACCTACTTAAACTAACACAAACAGAGGTAGAACAACTAAATAGACCCATAACAAAAGAAGAGACTGAAAAGATAATCAAAAAACTCCCAACAAAAAAAAAAGCCCTGGCCTGGTCGGATGCACTGCAGAGTTCTACCAATCTTTCAGAGAAGAGTTAACACCACTACTGTTAAAGTTGTTTCAGAGCATAGTAAAGGGCAGAATACTCCCAAACTCATTCTAGGAAGCCAGCATATCCTTGATACCAAAACCAGGTAAAGATACCACAAAAAAAGAAAATTACAGACCTATATCCCTTATGAGTTTACATGCAAAAATCCTCAACAAAATTCTGGCCAATAGAATTCAACAACATATCAAACAAATAATTCACCATGATCAAACAGGATTCATACCAGCTATGCAAGGATGGTTCAACATTAGAAAAACAATTAATGTAATCCATCATATAAATAAAACAAAAGACAAGAATCACGTGATTTTATCAATTGATGCAGAAAAGGCCTCTAACAAAGTTCAACACCAATTCATGATAAAAAACTCTCAGGAAAATAGGAATAGAAGGAAAATTCCTCAACATAATAAAAGGCATTTATACAAAGCTGATAGCCAACATCATCCTTAATGGAGAGAGCCTGAAAGCATTCCATTCGAGATCGGGAACCAGACAAGGATGCCCTTTATCACCGCTCTTATTCAACATTAAGCTGGAGGGCCTAGCCAGAGCAATTAGGCTAGATAAAGAAATAAAGGGCAACCAGATTGGCAAGGAAGAAGTAAAAGTATCTCTATTTGCGGATGACATGATCTTATACACAGAAAACTCTAAGGAATCCTCAAGAAAACTACTGAAACTAATAGAAGAGTTCAGCAGAATATCAGGATACAAGATAAACATACGAAAATCAGTTAGATTCCTCTACACTAACTGAAGAGGAAATCACCAAATCAATATCATTTACAGTAGCCCCCAAGAAGATAAAATACTTAGGAATAAATCTTACCAGAGATGTAAAAGACTTATACAAAGAAAACTACAAAACACTTCCGCAAGAAACCAAAAGAAACCTAAGTGGAAAAACATACCTTGCTCATGGATAGGAAGACTTAACATTATAGAAATATCTATTCTACCAAAAGGGATCTATAGATTTCATGCAATTCAGATCCAAATTCCAACGACATTTTTCAATGAGGTGGAGAAACAAATCACCACCTTTATATGGAAGGGAAAGAGGTCCTGGATAAGTAAAGCATTACTGAAAAAGAAGAGCAAAGTAGGAGGCCTTACTCTACTTGATTCTAGAACCTGTTATACTGCCACAGTAGTCAAAACAGCCTGGTACTGGTGCAACAACAGATACACAGACCACTGGACCAGGACTGAGAATCCAGATATAAATCCATCCACACAAGAGCAGTTGATATTTGACAAAGGCCCCAAAACAGTTAAACGGAGAAAAGACAGTCTTTTTAACAAGTGGTGCTGGCATAACTGGATATCCATCTGCAAAAAAAAAAAAAAATGAAACAGGCCCATACCTCACTCCACGCACAAAAATGAGCTCAACATAGATTAAAGACCTAAATATAAAATCTAAAACAATAAAGATCATGGAAGAAAAAATAGGGACAACATTAGGAGCCCTAATACATAGCATAAACACTATACCAAACATTATTAAGAATACAGAAGAAAACCTAGATAACTGGGAGCTCTGAAAAAATCAAATACCTATGCTCATCCAAAGACTTCAACAAAAGAGTCAAAAGGTTACCTACAGACTGGGAAAAAGTTTTTAGCTATGACATTTCCGATCAGTGCTTGATCTCTAAAATCTACATGATACTGCAAAAACTCAACTACAAAAAGACAAATAATCCAATTAAAAAATAGGCAAAAGATATGAATACACAATTCACTAAAGAAGACATTCAGATAGCTAACAGATACATGAGGCAATGCTCAGGATCCTTAGCCATTAGAGAAATGCAAATCAAAACTACAGTGAGATTTCATCTCACTCCAACAAGACTGCATTAATTCAAAAAACACAAAACAATAAAAGTTGGAGAGGCTGTGGAGACATTGGGACACTTATATATTGCTGGTGGGGAAGTCAAATGGTACAACCACTTTGGAAATCGATTTGGCCCTTCCTTAAAAAGCTAGAAATAGAACTACCATACGATCCAGCAATCCCGCTCCTCGGAATATATCCTAGAGAAATAAGAGCATTTACATGAACAGATATATGCACACCCATGTTCATCGCAGCACTGTTTACAATAGCAAAAAGATGGAAGCAACCAAGGTGCCCATCAACAGATGAACAGATAAATAAATTATGGTATATTCACACAACGGAATACTACACATCGATAAAGAACAGTGATGAGTCTGCGGAACATTTCATAATAAGGAGGAACCTGGAAGGCAGTATGCTGAGTGAAATTAGTCAGTTGCAAAAGGACAAATATTGGAAAAGTCCACTATTATAAGAACTTGAGAAATAGTTCAAACAGAGAAGAAAATATTCTTTGATGGTTACAAGGAGAGGGAGGGTGGGAGAGTGGGAGGGGGGCATTCACTAATTAGGTAGTTGTTAAGAACTACTTTAGGTGATGGGAAAGACAACACACAGTACAGACAAGGTCAGCACAACTGGACTAAACCAAAAGCAAAGAAGTTTCCTGAATAAACTGAATGTTTCAAAGGCCAGTGTAGCAGGGGCCGGGGTTTTGGGACCATGGTTTCAGGGGACATCTAAGTCAATTGGCATAATACAATCTATTATGAAAACATTCTCCATCCCACTTTGGAGAGTGGCGTCTGGGGTCTTAAATGATAGCAAGCAGCCATCTAAGATGCATCAATGGGTCTCAACCCACCGGAATCAAAGGAGAATGAAGAACACCAAGGACACAAGGGCCACATAAACCAGAGACTACATCAGCCTGAGACCAGAACAACTAGATGGTGCCTGGCTACAACTGATGACTGCCCTGACAGGGAACACAGCAGAGAACCCCCGAGGGAGCAGGAGAGCAGTGGGATGCAGACCCCAAATTCCAGTAAAAAGACCAGACGGAATGGTCTGACTGACACTAGAAGGACCCTGGTGGTCATGGCCCCCAGACCTTCTGTTGGCCCAGGACAGGAACCATTCCCAAAGCCAACCCTTCAGGTAGGGATTGGACTGGGTTGGAGAGGGATACTGGTAAGGAGTGAGCTTCCTGGATCAGGTAGACACTTGTGACTATGTTGGCAGCCCTTCCCTGGAGGGCAGAGGGGAGGGTAGAAGGGGTTAGAAGCTGGTCAAATGGACATGAATAGAGAGAGTGGAGGGAGGGAGCCGGCTGTCTCACTAGGGGGAGAGCAACTGGGAGTATGTAGCAATGCATACATAAGATTTTGTGTGAGAGACTGACTTGATTTGTAAACTTCCACTTAAAGCACAATAAAAATTAAAAAAAAAATTCTCCATCAATACTTCACCAAATGCTTTTAAAATCCACTAATGTTTATTCCCGGAATTGTTTTTGTTTTTGTTTTTTTCCATTTGGAGTTTCCAAATGATGGTTTTCTAATTATATCATTCCTTTTGCATTTATTAGCTAGATGCTTCTAACAAACTTTCCCTCATCCAGTAGGACTATTTGGTTATACTGAAATACAGTTTATACCAGAAAAGCAGAATAAATTCTATCTTTAATTATCAATTTTCAGAGTATTAAGTTGATACCTAACAACCTCCTCCTCATCCTCACTCCTTACCTTCTTCCTTTTGTTTCAGGATCATTAAGACCTCATGGATTTTACATACTCAACATATTTAAATAAATAGCTGGCACCTTTGCTTTATTACAGGACCCCATTTGTCCTTGGCAATATTCTTGATTCATGGCCCACCAATATGTACAACTCACCTTGTCTATTTTCTGCTCTGGTTTTAAGTTATATTTTAAAAGATGCCAATTGGTTAAACTCTCCTGGAACTAATGGCAAGCTACATTTACTAATTACCAAAGGGCTCTGAGGAATTAAAGCTCAGCACTAAGACTGGCAGTAATAAACAATAGCAATGCTGAAGAAAAATGAGTCTCGAACAAGACAACTTTCTGAGAGTTCCACCCCCAGCCTTGCCCAGCCCCTGGGGACAGCAGCAGGAAACCCTCCAGGTCTTGAGTCCATTCACATCTCTCCCTCAGCCTTCACTCTGATTAGGACTCTCAGTTATTTGTCCCTGGACTATCTGGTCTTATCTTCCATCCTGGGGCCTTTTTCTTTGCCTTCCCCAGCCCTAACCAGAGCCTACTGATCTTCCCCAACACTTCCCTAATGCTTAACTCATCAATCTTGCCACTTCCACCACCCTCAGTGTCTCCATATACCCATGTCCTCTTCCCCTATCTTTGGCTTCCCAAAATGAAACCAACTTTAATATGAATATAATATGTATGTTTTTCAACTCGATGGCACTGGGCTGGGGGTTATGTATGCTTTTTAAAGTAATACATAAAAAAAGAAATACATACTCATTGAAAAATACATCAGAAAATACAGAAGCTATCACAGACACATCCAAACTCCCTGAGGAACTGAGTTACTGGGCTGAGGGCTGGGGGCCGTGGTCTCAGGGAACAATTAGCTCAAAAGGAATAATATAGTTTATAAAGAAAATGTTCTACTTCTGACTGTGGTGAGTAGTGTCTGAGATCTTAAAAGCCTTCAAGTGGCCATGTAAGATACATCTACTGGTCACATCCCCACCGGAGCAAAACAGAATGAAGAAAACAAAAGACACATGGGTAAAATTAGTCTAAAGGACTAATGGACCACAACTACCACAACCTTCACCAGATTGAATCCAAACCAACTCGATGGTACCTGGCTACCACCTCTGACTGCTCTGACAGGGATCACAATAGAGGGTCCTGGACAGAGTGGGAGAAAAATGTAGAACAAAATTTGAATTCACAACAAAAACACCAGGCTTGCTGGTCTGATAGAATTGAGAAACCCCAAGAGTGTGGCCCCTGGACACCTTTTAACGCAGTACTGAAGTCACTTCTGAGGTTCACCCTTCAGCCAAAGATCAGACAGGCCTATAACAGCAAACAATAACACCCATGAAGAATGTGCTTGGAAGTGTAATCATGTATACAAGACTAAATGGGCACAGTAAACCAAAAGCAAAGACAAGAAGGCAGGAAGGGATTGGAAAACTGATGAATGGAAACAGGGAGCCTGGGGTGGAGAAGGGGAGAATGTTGGCACATGACAAGTTGGCATCCAATGTCACAAAACAATTTGTGAATTAATCACTTAATGAGAAACTAATTTGTTCCGTAAACTTTCACCTAGAGTAAAATTAAAAAAAAAAAAAAAAACTTATAAGTTGGTAAAACAGCTGCTTCAAACAGGGAAAAGTTGTATGTAAAAAAAAGAAACATTCTATATGCAACTTATTATAACTTTGTAAACACTCAAGTTTTTCAAAAGTCCCAAGATGTTATCTAAAGATACTGACACATTAGGATTCGTGACTTATAAGAAACTATAATTTGATATCAAATTTAAGGAAATATTGAAAATAATAATTGAGGTATGTATTTGATGCATTACAAACTACTATTTGAAAACTATTTAATATTAAATATAATTTAATTATACAGTCTAATTTCACGTTAGAATCTGTAAACGGAGGTTAGTTTGGATTGTATGATAGGAGACAATAAAATTATTCTCAAAAAAAAAAAAAAACACAGAAGCTAGCCCAGCACTGTTTCATCATCCAAAGACATACTGTGCAGAATTATTTTCTATGTTTTTTCACATGTGGGGGGGGGTGATTTAACAAAACCTGAAGCCACTTTACAGGCATCCTGCAAATCCATTCTTCACTTATCATTATGTCATTCATAACGTTCGCTTAACAAATATTTAGTAAGAGCCTACTATGTGCCCGGCTTATGGCACCCCTATAGGACAGAGTAGAACTGCCCATAGGGTTTAAAAGGCATGGCTGGTAGATTCAAACTGCTGACCTTTTGGTTGGCAGCCAAACACTCAACCACTGTACCACCAGAGCTGTGATTCAGAATCAACTCGACGGCAATGGCTTTTTGTTTGTTTGTTTGTTTGTTTTTGATGTGTCAGGCACCCTTCTACATGCTGAACATTCCGAGGACAACAATATGGACTTATTTCCTTCTTTTCAATGATACACAGTATTCCATAGTATAGACATTCCAGAGCTTGTTTAGCCAAGACCTTCTGACTGAACATTTATTTGTTGTTGTTCTTAGGTGCCCTCAAGCTGGTTCCAACCCATAGTGACCCCATCCTCACAACTGTTGCTATGCTTGAGCCCATTGTTGCAGCCACTGCACCAGCTCATCTCATTGAGGGGCTTCCTTTTTTCGCTGACCCTCTATTTTACCAGAGCATGGTGTCCTTCTCCAGGGACTGATCCCTCCTGATAACAAGATCAAAGCATGTGAGATGTAGTCTCACCATCCTTGCTGATAAGGAGCATTGTGCTTGTACCACTTCCAAAACAGATTTGTTCCTTCTTCTGGCAGCCCATGGTATGTATAGTCAACATTCTTCACCACAATTCAAAGGCATCAATTCTTCTTCAGTCTTCCTTATTCATTCTCCAGCTTTCACATGCATAGGAGGCAAATGAAAACATCACGGCTTGGGTCAGGCGCACCTTAGTCTTCAAGGTGACATCTTTGATTTTCAACTCTTTAAGAGGTCTTTTTCAGCAGATTTGCCCAGTGCAATGCATCTTGTGATTTCTTGACTGCAGCTTCCACGTGTGTTGATTCTGGATCCAAGTAAAATGAAATCCTTGACACTCTCAATCTTTTCTCCCTTAATCATGATGTTGCTTAGTGGTCCAGTTGTGAGGATTTTTGTTTTCTTTATGTTGAGCTGAAATCCATATTAAAGGCTGTGGTCTTTGATCTTCATCAGTAAGTGCTTCAAGTTCTCTTCACTTTCAGCAAGCAAGGTTGTATCATCTGCATAACGCAGGTTGTTAGTGAGACTTTCTCTGTCTCAGTCATCTAGTACTGCTATAACAGAAATACCACAACGGGATGGATTTAACAATGAGAAATTTATTCTCTCACAGTCCAGTAGGCTAAAAGTTCAAATTCAGGGCATCAGCTCCAGGAGAAGGCTTTCTCTCTCTCTGTTGGCTTTGAAGGAAGGTCCTTGTGATGCATCAGTCTTCCCTTGATCTGGGAGCATCTCAGCTCAAGAATCTCAGGTCCAAAGGATGCGCTGTGCCCCCAGCACTGCTTTCTTGGTGGTATGAATTTCCCGTCTCTCTGCTTGCTTCTCTCTTTTATGTCTCAAAAGAGATTGGTTTAAGACACTACCTAATCTTATAGGCCTCATTAATATAACTGCAGCTAATCCATCTTATTACACCATAGTATTAGGATTTACAACACAGGGAAATCACATGAGAAGATAAAATGGTAGGCAATCGTACAATCATACAAGGGAATCATGACCTAGCCAGGTTGAGAGATATTTTGGGGAGACACAATTCAATCCATGACATCCTCCAGTCCTGATGTCCCATTCTCTTCATACACTCCAGCTTCTCGGATTATTTGCTCAGAATACAGATTGAATAGGTAGGGTGAAAGGATACAACCCTGTTGCATACCCTTCCTGACTTTAAACTATGCAGTAACCCCTTGTGCTGTTCCAATGACTGCCTCTTGATCCATGTACAGATTCCTCATGAGCACAATTAAGTGTTCCGGAATTCCCATTCTCTACAATGTTATCGATAATTTGTTATGACCCACAAAGCCGAATGCCTTAGTGTAGTCAATAAAACACAGGTAAACATCTTTCTGGTATTCTCTGCTTTCAGTCAGGATCCACACGACATCAGCAATGATATCTCTGGTTACACGTCCTCTTCTAAAACCAGCTTGAATTTCTGGCAGTTTCCTGTCTATACACTTCTGCAGCCACTTTTGAATAATCTTCAGCAAAATATTACTTGTATGTGAAATTAATGATATTGTTCAATAATTTCCACATTCAGTTGAATCACCTTTCTTGATAATAGGCATAAATATGGATGTCTTCCAGTTGGTTGGCCAGGTAGCTCTCTTCCAGATTTCTTGGCATAGATGAGAGAGCAGTTCCAGTTGCTGAAACATTTCAATTGATATTCCACCAATACCTGAAGCTTTGTTTTTTGCCAATGACTTCAGAGCCGCTTGTACTTCTTCCTTCATTGCCATTGGTTTCTGATCATATGCTACCTCCAGAAAGAGGTGAACATTGACCAATTCTTTTTGGTATAGCAACTCTGTGTATTCCTTCCATCTTCTTTGTATGCTTTCTGTATCATTTAATATTTTCCTCCTAGAATCCTTGAATATCGCAACTCAAGACGTGAATTTTTCCTTCAGTTCTTTCAGCTCAAGAAACGCTAAGCGTGTCCTTCCCATTGGTTTTTCTATGTCCAGCTCTTTGCACATGTCAGCATAACACTTTACTTTGTTTTTTCAAGCAGCTCTTTGAAATCTTCTGTTCAGCTCGAACATTTATTTACTGATTTTTTTTATTAGAATAAAAATATGCTGCAATAAAATCCTTTTGTTGTTTGTATATCTTTGTAAACCCCAGAGGAGGAATGGCTGAGGCAATGGTTCTATAAAAAGAAGGATCATCATAAGCACAAAAGAACTCTAAGCCCCACTGCCTCAAGGCAAGAAGAAAGGACTCCTACAAAGGATTGTCTACTGATTTGAGCCAGAGATAGGAAGCAGGAGGCAGAGTAGGTGGTAGGAGAAAGGCAGGAGCATTCAGTGCCTCAAACAAAATATTCCCCAACAGCTCACGCTTATGCCTCTGGCCAAGAGGTAATGGCATCTCGTGTGAGCACAGGATTCTTTAGTTCTTCTTGGAGTGGCAACAACTCCCTGAAAAGCAAGTATGACCTGAGTTTGGGAGAATTGGTAATTATCCAAGAAGATCTCCAAACCAATACAATAACAACACAAAAAGTAATAATAACAGAAATAGTTGTCAGTTCCTCTTGAGTGAAAGACTTCATACACCAGCAAGGGCATAAACAACACCCAAACATAAATGGGTCAGACTCCAAAACTCAAACTCTTAACCACTATTCTGTATTACCGTTTCCTCACCAGTCTAAACATTAACACTGGGCTCTCATCCAATTCCTTGGAATTCCCTGAAAATTAAAACACAGGTGTGGCGTAATGAATTACTTAATACGGCCCTTCTAGCCGTGGTCTTTGTGACTCACACACAATGATGGAGTGGGACTATGCAAATCAGACATGTGGATCATGTGATGGTTCAGGTTATGTGCCAACTTGGCTAGACCAAGATTCCCAGGATTATATGGTTCTCCTCCATTTTTTATGTTGTGGATTCTGACCTCTAATGTAGATGAGGAAGGATTGGTGTAGGGTGTGTCTTGGGTTGCAGCCTTGCAGGAGGGACTCAAGTCCCACCCTTACTCAACTTATGCACTTCTCTGCGGTGTGCCCTGCACATAATGTATATGTGTGGATGACCTGGCAGGATTCTCTCTCTCTACATCTGAATCCCAAATCAAGTTCATGATCAATTGACCTCCAGTTCGTGGGACCTGAGCCAAGCCCTGCTGTCTGACCTGCTGATTATGGGATTGGCAGACCTCCACAGCCCCATGGACCAGCAGCTTATCATCTGACCTCATTCTGCAGCCTTGGAGCCAGCAGCCTGTGGTCTTAAATGTTGGTTTAGGTTCATCAGCCCATGCAGCCACATGGGTGAGGAGAAGCTTCCACCTGACTCAGATTTGGGACTTACCAGCCTCTACAACTTCGTGAGTCATTTCCTTTATAAGGCTCGTGAATATTGTGAGACATTGCAGTGAATTACAGAACCCAAAGCTGGGAGGGAGAGTATCAAGGGGAGAGGGATTAGTTGATGTTAGAGATGATGGAGTGGTATAGCAATTTGAAAGTTGGACATTTAGGACATCGTCAACCTCTGCATCATTGGATCCAGCTCTGTGCTGATCCTTCTAAAAGAAATTTTTGTCGAACTGTCTAACTAAAATTTTGAGCTCAGGAATGTGGCTGAGTTCACTGACCCAGTTGTCTTGTTCACAGCTGAGCCATGGACTTGACACTAAACTCCTCTGAAAATTAACTGAATTTAACGCCATGCTCCTCTCCCCTAATGAATAAGGCAGACTGCCAAGTGCCTCTGACACCTGTCAGAATATTCACAGACCAACACACATGAGTTATATGTCAGTTCTAATGGTCCTGGCTTTGAGAAGCTCACATCTCTGGGTGGAGACAAACAAAAACAGAAAACATAATATAGACTGGTGAGTCCTAAAACCAGTCAGAGCAGAAGGTATAAAGTGAACACAGCTTGTGGAGGGAAGCTCAGCACTGAAGCTAGAAGGTGGAGTAAGAGAGTACGAGGTTCAAAATCTAGAGGCCCTGCTCTGGCAATGATCTGTCTAAAGTTCCAGCCTCATGTCAGCCGTGCTGTTCAGAGTTGAAGCAACAATTGTGGGTCCATGCAGAAAGTGGAGAATTTAAAGGTTGTCTGCCAACTTTGCTGGGCCATGGTTCTCAGTGGTTTGACAGTTAAGTAATGATATAGTCTTACTGGTATGAAATGACGTAATTTGGCCACTTGTGTTATATAATGTAATACCTCCATGAAGTGATCTGATGTGATCAGCCAAACAGTTGTAAGAGGATTTTCGTCAGGGATGTGGCCTACATCCAAAATATATGGACATTCTGGCAAAGCTCTCTGGCTTTTGCTCACTCTGGATCCTGCATCCCACTGCTGTCTTACCTCCTGACTTTGGATTTGTCAGACCCTGCAGCTACGTGAGACAGAAGAAGCCTCCAGCCTGATGCCTATCACAAGGATTTCCAGCTTCTACAACTGCATGAGCCATTTCCATGAGATATCTCTCTCTCTCTATATATATATACATATGTAGATAGATAAATAGATATAGATAAAGACAGATAGATAGATAGATAGATAGATAGATAAAGATATACATAGATATATATATATAGGTATAGAGATATATACACGCTTCACGGTTTTCCTTCTCTAGAGAAACCAGCCTAAGACATTTCATAACAAGCATGGGTCTAGGGAAAGAAAATTAAAACGATGAGTTTTCTAAACTGGTTCTTAAGTCTACTTAGTCTTAAAGATGTGGATGACTCTGCTTCCGGTAGTTAAGAGAGCATTGCTAATCCATGGCATGAGGTGGCAATAGAAAAACACAAAATATCACCACCAATACACGAAGTATTGGTGAGAGGCAAAGCTCGGAATGATTGTATGTTTCATACTTTTGTACAATTTTGTCGGAATGAGAAGTATTAGGAAGCTGGTTTGGTGGTCATACTTTTGCTAGACAAAGTGGTAAAAAGAAGAGGTGAGCTCAAAACTTCAGAGTCACAGCTCAAGTGCCACACAAATGACCTCAAAGTTGCCACTTGTGCCCTGAAAGAAACCTTATTCGTGTAATAAATGAGCTGATATTGCCAAAAACAAACCCAGGGTCTAATAAGAGTGGCTGAATTACAACAGCAATGAATTCTCAATCGCTAATGGTGTCTGAAGTTAAACTGGGGGCATAGGTTGGGAAGATATAAGACCCTTAAATGTGGGATGGGGACATATGCATAGATAATCAGGAAGCTGTGGATACCAGGCCCCAAAATTCTGTTGAATCACTACTGCCAACAAAACCATTCCTCTCACTCCCATCTGAATAGATTACTGCATCTTTGTCTGCTAAGTCACAATCTCCAGTAAACTCATTAGCCTTTCCACCCCCATCTGATGAGATTAACCCAACTGTGTCTGAAGAGTCTTTATCTAAGATAGTGCCTGGCACTGTATCTGACTCATTGCTTAGAGCATAACCTGAGACAGATGCCTTACAGGACATTGCTGAATGTTCTCAGAACACATCCCCACCACCCATTTTTGCTTTCAGACCTATAACTAGATGTAAGTCCCAAGGAGTCCCAAAAGGTGAAGTACAAATTGTGACCCAGGAAGAGGTACTCTACATTCCAAAATAACTCTTTGGTTTTTCTAATATGTACAAACAGAAATGGAAATATGTGTGAGAAAGGCTTTTAAAGGAGAATAGCGCAAGGAACATAAAGTTGGATCGGTCTGAGATTATTGCTATGGGCCCACTAAGCTCAGATTCTTCATTCAGTGTTTCTGCTCAAGAGGTTAGAAAATAATCTAATAGTTTATTTGGATGGTTAAATGAAGCATGGATTAAATGGTGGCCTACACTAAATCAAGTTGAACAACCAGATTTCCCTTGATATACTGTAGAAGAAGGTATCCAAAGCCTTAGGGAAATGGTAAAGTGGGCCCACAGATCCACACATGGAGTGCTCAGAGGACACACCTTTTAATACAACAGTGGGGAACAAATTTGTGAAGGGAGCCCCACCATCCTTAAGGACTGCTGTGACTGCTATTTTACGTAAGTTAGATTTTACAGTGGGAATTTTCCTAACTGAATTAAGACACCTAAATACAATGGAGCCGATTGGACCCTGTGAAGGTAGAGGCCAAGCAGCAGTATTCAATCAACAAAAACAAGGTGGGCTTGGTTACCATAATGGCCAGTCCAGCCAAAGCAGTAATCGGAACAGCCTAACTCATATGGACTTACGGAGTTGGAACTTAATCATGGTGTCCCTAGGAGTGAAATAGATGGGAAATCTACTAAATATTTACTTGATCTGTACAAGCAGAAGAATTCTAGGTCAAATGAACAGCAGTCTGACTCAAATAGCCAGAATAGAGAGTCATGGCCCCTCAATCAGTTCCCAGACGAGGGAGTTTTCAGACCCACAATTCACTGGATGAAGAAGAGGCCATGTCACTTGATGAAGGACCCAACTACACTGCCAAAAATCTATACTGTTAATTTTTCTCCCAGCCTTCCCCCAAAGAAATCTACAGCCTTTTACAAGAGTGATTGTTCACTGGGGAAAAGGGAATAATCAGAATTTCTGGGAATTACTGAACTGACACTAATTTTAGGAGACCCAAAATGTCACTGTGGCCCACCAGTCAGAGTAAGGGCACATGGAGATCAAGTTACTAATGGAGTCTTAGCTCAGCTTCATGCTACAGTGGGTCCCCAAATCCATCCTGTGGTGATTTCCCCAGTCCCAGAATACATGATTGGAATAGATACACTCGACAACACTCAGCACCCCCACATTGGAACCCTGAAGTGGAGTAAAGGCTACTATGGTAGGAAAAGCCAAATGGAAGCCATTAGAACTACCCATACCTAGGACAACAGTAAGCCAAAAGCAGCACCACATTCATGGAGGGATTGCAGACATTACTGCCACTATCAAAGACTTCAAGGATGCACAGGTGGTGATTCGCACCACATTCCTATTCAACTTACCTATTTAGCCAGTGCAAAAAATAGATGGATCTTGGAGAATAAGAGTGGATCGTCATAAACTTAACCAGGTGCTGAACATAATTGCAGCTGCTGTTCCAGTTGTGGCTTCACTGAGCAAATTAATACATCTCCCAGTACCTTGTATGCAGTTAGTGAACTGGCCAAAGCATTCTTCTCAATTCTGGTTTTGAATGAATACCAGAACCAGTTTGCCTTCAGCTACTAAAGCCAGCAATACACCTGCACTGTCCTGGACCAGAGGTATATCAACTCTCCAGCCCTATCTCATAATTGAGACTGCAGGGAACTTCATCACCTTTGCTTTCCACAAGATGTCACACTGCTCCATTACATTGATGACATATGCTGATTGAACCTAGTAAGGAAGTAGTGTCAGTGACTCTGGACTTGCAGGTAAAACATTTGCATGCTAGAAGGTGGGAAATTAATGCAACAAAAATTTAGGCACCTTCCACCTCAGTGAAATATCTAGGGGTCTTGTGGTGTGGGGCATGTCAAGACATTTCTTCTAAAGTGAAAGAAAAGCTGTTGCATCTGGCTCCTCCCACAACTAAAAAGGATGCACAACGACTTGTGAATCTCTTTGCATTTTGGAGGCAACATATCCCTCATTTGAGTGTGTTACTCTGGTGTATCAAGTGACTTGAAAACTGCTAGTTTGAGTTGGGGCCCAGGACAAGAGAAGGATCTTCAACAGCTTCAGGCGGCTCTGCAAGCTGCCCTGCCACTTTGGCCATATAATCCAGTTGATTCAATGGTATTTGAAATGTCAGTGGTAGATAGAGATGCTGTTTTTGGAGTCCTTGGCAAGCCACTACTCGTGAATCGCAGTGCAGACCCTTAAGATTTTGGAGCAAAACCCTGTCATCCTCTGAAGATAACTACTCTCCTTTTGAGAAACAGTTTTTGGCTTGTTACTGGGCCTTAATAGAGACTGAACGCTTAACCATGCTTAGCCATAGACCACCAAGTGACCCTGTGCCCTGAAGTGCCCATCAGCAACTGGGTGTTGTCTGACCCTCAGAACCATAAAGTCAGACGTGCATAGCAGCAGTGTGTCATTAAATGGAAGTGGTATGTATGAGACTGGCCACAAGAGGGACCCGAAGGTACAAGTAAGCTGAATGAGGAACTGGCCCAAATGCCCAGGGCCTCCACTCCTGTTATGTTACCTACCCTCTCCCAGTCTGCACCTATGGCTTCATGGGGAGTTCCTTACCATCTGTTGACTAAGGAAGATAAAAGTCACACCTGGTTTACAGATGGTTCGGCACAATATGCAGGCACCACTGAAAAGTGGACACTTGGCAGCACTATAGGCCCTTTCTTCCTAAAGGTCAGTGGTGAAGGGCAATTCTCCCAATGGGCAGAACATCAAGCAGTGCACCAGGCACTTCATTTTCTATGGAAGGAGAAATGGCCAGATGTGCGATTCTGTACTGATTCACGGACTGTGGCCACTAGTTTGGCTGATCAGTCAGGGACTTGGGAGGAACTTGATTGGAAAATAGGAGATAAGGATGTACGGGGAAGAGGTATGTGGATAAACCTCTCTGAATGGAACAAAGAAGCGAATATATTTGTTTCTGATGTGAATGTTCACCAAAGGGTGCCCTTCGCAGAAGAGTATTTTAACAATCAAGTGGGTAAGAAGGCACATTCTGTGGAAACAAGTCATCCTCTTTCTCTAGCCACTTGGGTCATTGCCCAGTGGGCTCATGAATGAGGTGGCTGTGGTGGGAGGGATGGAGGTTATCTATGGGCTTAGCAACATGGACTTCCACTGACCAAGGCTGACTTGGCTACAGCTACAGCTGAGTGCCCAATCTGCCAGCAGCAGAGACCAACATTGAGTCCCTGATATGGCACCAGTCCTCAAGATGATCAACCAGCAGCCTGGTAGCAGGTTGATTACACTGGACGGCTTCCATCATGGAAAGGGCAACATTTTGTTCTTACTAGAACAGACCATCTGGATATGGATTTTCCTTCCCTGCATGCAATATTTCTGCCAAAACTACCATCTGTGGGCCTACAGAATTCTTTTTCCACCATCGTGGTAACCCACAGCATCACCTCAGATCAAGGGACTCACTTCACAGCAAATGAAGTGCCACAGTGGGTCCACCCTCATGGAATTCACTGGTCTTACCATGTTCTCCATCATTCTGAAGCAGCTGGCTTAATTGAATAATGGAATGGCCTTCTAAAGACAATTGAAGCACCAGCTAGGTGACAATACCTTGCAGGGTTGGGGCAATGTTCTCCAGAAAGCTGTGTGTACTCTAAACCAGGGTCCAATATATGGTTTTTTTTCTCCCATAGACAGGATTCATGGGTCCAGGAATCAAGGGGTGGAAATGGGAATGGCACCACTCACTATTACCCCTAGTCACCCACTCATAAAATTTTGGTTTCTCATCCCTTCAACCCTATGCTTTGTGAGTCTAGCGGTCTTAGCTCCAAAGGAAGGAATGCACCCACCAGAAGACACAACACTGATTCCATTGAACTGGAAGTTAAGAATGCCTTCTGGCCACTCCTCATGTTTCTGGATCGACAGACAAATAAGAGAGTTACTATATTGTCTGGTGTGATTGACCCTGATTACCATGTGGAAATAAGAGTGATATTACATAGTGGAGGCAATGAAGAGTATGTCTGGAATGCATGAGATCCCTTAGGACATCTCTAAGTACTACCATGCCCTGTCATTAAAGTCAATGGAAAACTATAGCAGCCCAATTTGGACATGACTATTAATGGCCCAGACCCTTCAGGAATGAAGGTTGGGACACCCCACCAAGCAAAGAACCACAAGCAGCTAAAGTGCTTGCTCAGGGCAGAGGGAATGCAAAATGGGTGGTGGAAGAAGGTAGTTTTAAATACCAGTTACAACCACATACCCAGTTGCAGAAACAAGAATTGTAATTCTTATGAAGATTCCATCTTTGTATCTGTGCATCAAATATTTTTGTTTTCTTCATTTATAAAATACAAGAAGTAAACTGGTTTTTGGTTATTTGCATGGTAGTTATGTTAGGTGCAAGTATGACTCTGTAATTCTCTTTATTCAGAGATAGTGTATGGTTTAAGGAGATGTGTACAGGTGCCAAGTTGACAAGGGGTGGACTGTGATTGATAAGTTTGTTTTTCGACTTGGCTGGCACATGATTCTCAGTGATTTAGCAGTTATGTAATGATGTAGTTTGGTGATTATGGAATGATGTAGTTTGGGCAGTTATGTAATTATGTATATATCCTTCATTTTGTGATATAATGCAATCACTCCCAGAATGTGATCTGATATTATCAGCCAACGCATCGTAAAGGTGTTTCTTCAAGGATGTGGCGTGCATTCAATATACATGGACCTTCTGGCAAAGCTTTCTGGCTTTTGCTCACTCTTAACCCTGCATCCCACTCTTCATCATCTGACCTCTGATTCTTGGGACTTGAGCCAGCAGCCTCCATATTGCCTGCCAGTCTTGGGGGTTGTCAGCCTCTGCAGCCTGTGAGCCAGCAGCCTACTGTCTTACCTCCGATCTTGGATTTATCAACCTCCACAGCCTATGAGCCAGCAATCTGCCATCTCACTTACCAATCTTGAGTTCATAAGCCCTTGCTGCTATGTGAGCCAGAAGAAGTCTCCAACCTGACACCTGACCCACAGGCTGTGGACTTGAAAGCCTCTTATATCTGCATGAGCCATTTCCTTGAGATAAATCTCTCTCTCTCTTTATGTCTCTCTCAGTATCTCTCTCTCTCCACCTCCTGCCTCCCCCCTTGGTGGCACTGTGGTTAAGAGCTATGGCACCTAATCAAAACGCTGGCAGGTCAAATCCACCAGCCGCTTCTTTGAAATCGTATGGGGCAGTTCTACTCCATCCTATAGGGCCGCTATGACTTGGAATCAACTCGAAGACAAGAGATATACTTCTCTAGAGAACCCAGCCAAAGACACGACCCAGGTTCCAATGCCTGCCTTTGCAAGTATCTATTTTTATGATTCTATAGATGATCCCAACAGCTGTTTGGACTGTTGCTTGCCCTGACGCAGGGTCTGTAAATATTGCAAAAGGTGCCAGAGGCACTTTGCAGTCTGCCCTTATCACTAGGGCAGAAGAACTTCGTGGTTAAATTCAATCAATTTTCCGAGGAGTTTTGTGTCAACAAACATTTATAAACACCTACCCTGTGCAAGGTATACTGCTAGGTGTTGAGGATTCAGAGGTGCGAACAATCTCTGCCCTCTAAAAACTCATATTATACAAGAGATCAGGTAAATGAAGTAGGTGTTGTGGATGCTAGAAGTAAAAACAAGCATAATGGACAATAGGGACACAAAAGGCGAAGTTATTACATCCTTGGGGTCACCTCCGAGTACAATCACTACAGAGAAGATGACATTTAAACTCAGAATTAAGACAAGATGCTCCAAGGCATGCAAGACTAAGAAAGAAATTTCAGGCAGATGAAACAGAGACAGCAAATGTAATGAAAACAGGAAACAGAATGGAGTGTTGCAGGGATTTGCAAGTACTTGGATCTATACCCACAGCATAGCTGTTAGGAAGAGTTCAGAGAAAAATGTGGTCAAGGAGGCAGGAAGGAGACCAGCTTCAGGGCCATGGCACAAAATTAGCCATTGGGGATGACCACCCTGGGTAGCAGAAGAGAGGAGGCAAAAGTTGAGAATGATTCTAGGCTGGAATGTTGCAAGACAAGTGTGGGTAAACAAAAGATAAATCGAAGTTGAGTTGTGGTGGTAGATCATGGAAGGTAGGCTGAGGGAAGAAGGTGACAGCAGCCAAGGTTGACAGAAAGAGAGAAGAAGAAGAGGCTTAGAGACCCAACGTCCTGATTTGTTTGAAAAATAGTGGAAATGAAAGTGAGGGAGAGAAGGAGCAGCAAGGCTAAGAAGAAGTAGGTAGAGAGGAGAATGTCAGAAAGGAGTACAGCCAACTTGTGACAAAGCCCAGAGTGGAAGGGGACTCCAAGTGAAGAGGAGGAATAGGTGAGGAGGGACTTGTTAGTTAATTAGTAAATGATTATTACCTTATCTCAAGCAGATCCTGTTGGTGGGATAGAGAAGGAAATAGCAGACCAGGTTGAAAGATGGGAGTGACCAGTAGGTGAGTAGGTGACTGTGACCAAGTGGATAGGAGCAAAGGAACGAGATGGAGTGAACCTCAAGAAGGAGGTGTAGGGGACATGGCCTGGAAGTGGCACTGGAGATGGAAGTGAATACTGGCCCCTCCTGCCTCCTGTCTCTTTCAGGCTTGACCATGTAGAGAGTGAGCAGCCCCCCTGCCTTCCCAGGGAAGAGGCCATAAGGGGATTGGTGTCCTCCAGAGAGCCAGGACTGGGAAGACAGTCCCTATGCCATGCTGGTTTCTGAGTCCTAAGTGCCCAGCAGTGTGTGACCCCAAGTAGAGCATCCACAACTTGGAGTTTGTTTCTCCCTTCCCACTTTATCCAGCCAAAAGGTTAGTTTGTTTTTCAAGTATCCCACTGAGGCAAGACTCCTTCCAACACCCACAAGGGAACGCAGAACTAGTGTGGACTTTAACCAGCCCTATTCTTTCACCTGCTTCCTGTGGGACTGCCCCACTAGAAAACATGCTCTTCAAATCTTCACTGTTCCCTCACTTCTGTCTCCACAGTGCACATGTCTCACACCGCAGTGAGGAGAAACACCTCAGAGCAGAAGCTCCCTCTCATTCACACACAAACACAACACACGTTCTGCAGGTTAACACATACAAGCACAAAAAAATCATATACATGGACTTCAGGAGGCGGAGCTGGTTCTCAGGACCCTGCTGCCTCTTCCCATTCATGACAATGGCCCATAGAGAAAATACCCACTGGCCCTCAGGCTCAAGGGTAAGGCATGACTTTGGTCCAGGATGTACTTTTGACCTCAGAGGAGAGATCCAACTACTCCTTGGCCCTTAGAAGCAGCTGCACTGAAGGGCTAGGAAAAAAAGCATTTGCTCCTCCTCCCAGCTCTTTCCTAAACAGCCAGGTGGGTGATGGATATCTCAGTGCCATACCTGAGGTGCCCCACCTCCTACACACTCAAGCACAGAGCGACAAAGGGACACCCCAGGATCCCAGCTCTATCCCAGGAGAAAAAAGAGCGTATGCCATACTGGCAGGGACCTCCTGTGATGCCAGCAGTTGGGCTATATTGGGGCCCTGAGAAGCAGAAGTGGGCCTGGAGCAAGACCAGGAAGGCCTCTCTGGAGTAAATGTCAGCTGGGTTGATCCCCCTTGTGGAGAGTCTACAAAGCTGAGAGTCAGTATTTGTCCGTTTGTCCAGTCATACCACCAAAAGAGAAGGAAGAAGTAATGCAAGTATCAGGTGCAAGGACATACTTTATTGTTTCGGGGGTTTCTGGAGGCCTCTAGGCTGGACTGGCCAGGGATCACTGGCAAACCCCAGAACAGGGCGGCGCACCATGGCTCTGTTTGTTGTAGTCAGTGGCTATGTCTCCCACCACACAGAGAAACTCGGAAAAGTCAATCTTCTTATCCTTATTCTTGTCTTTTTCATCAAAGACATTGCATAAGTAATTTTTGCCCCTTCTTTCCTGTGGGGTTAAAAAAACATACAAACAAACATAAAAACATTATCCAAGGAGAAGAGGAGAATAGAGACAGAAGAGACAACACCTAGGTCTGAACCAAAGGTGTGGTTGGTCAGGTGAGGCTATGGAGATGGAAAGATGGGGTCAAGCAAGGTCAAGCCCTGACTCATCACTGGAGATTTCTGGCCAAAAATGGCAACTTGCATGGGAAGTACATTGGTTAATGACAAAGGGACTCAGGCTTATCCACCACCTCCCCTTCAGGACCACTGTCTTCATTCTTCCCCCAGGGGACCAATACAGCCCAGCCAGTTACTCTCCTCATTCTCTAATGCTCTTCCCACTTAAATTCTTTCCCATCAAAAACCTATCAGTTTGGCCCCATTTATTCTGTTCCTTAGTCTCAATCTGTGCTGATGATTCCTTCTAACAGTTAAATGAAATTAAGACTATAAATGCACTTTGTCCGTATAAAAGATGGTGGCCTTGTCTGTAGGGTTCATGATTCCCACCGTGATACCTCTGCTTCCATGGGTAGTGATAGTTCAGTGGCAGAATTCCCACCTTCCAAACAAGAGACCCGAGTTCACATCCCCGCCAATGTGCCTTGGTGCACAGCCACCACTCATCTGGCAGTGGGGGCTTGCATGTTGCTATGATGCTGAAAAGCAGCTAACAATAACCTCTTCTCCCAGGATAATGTGAAGAAGAGCCTTTAGGAGGCAACCTTTTACCCCAAGGCAACCAGACACTTGGAGGGACTCTCAGTGACCAGTGGGAGGGCAGATGCTTTAGCCTATTCACTGCCTTTCAAATCATAACACTTTCTTGAGTCTCTAATATGGCCACCACTTTTTCTCATTTTCAAAGCAATTTCAGATAAATCATTTCATTTCAACACCAGCAACTCAGGAAATTAAGTTCTATTAACTCCTTTTGCAGATGAGAAAACCAAGGATCAGATTGTGGGTGATTTGTCCAGATTTACACATCAAGGGAGCCCCAGTGGCAGGACAGGTGCCTAGGAGACAAAAGAGCATGACTCTTTGTCCTGAGCTCCTAGAATCTTCCATTCTGCCTCCACATGGGACTGGCCCTGCCTTGGGCCTGGAGGTAAAATGAGGAGAGGGAGGAGGTGTGGAGAGTGAATCAAGGAAGGGCCAGACTCCAGATCGGACAATCACAAACAGTGCGTCCACCTCATAGCGCGGTCCTCAGACTTGCCAAAGCCCATGGACCCCATTCACCCACCCCACCTCCTCCCTGCACACACATACACAGCCTCTTCCTGTCCCAGAGAAGTCAGACCCCTATTCACACAGTCATTGAGGAAGTTGGGGAAGTTCTCCTTCAGCAGCTTCAGCAAGTTTTCCCTATTGATCTTATCATCATGCCCAGTGTATCGATGAAATAGTTCGACCACATTCAGTACCAAATTCTCAGCTGGAGTGTGGCATATCTTGACTTTCTCAGCTGCAATTTTGCTCATCTTGGCTTTTATTCCAAGACAAGAGTCTACAGACAAGAAATTAATGAGAATGAACAGAGTGGAAGAGACTTTGAAGGACAAGGCCAAGGAGTGAGTGAGGACAGAGCTAACACAGAACAAAAAGAACTTGTCTTTCTCAACTGGTGAGGTAAATTGGTCTCAGGGACGGGAGAGTGCAACTGAATCCTTGGTCCTGACACCATTCCTGGGGGAGTCTGGAAGGAGCGGGAGGGGAACAGTGGAGATCAGGGCTGTGTTAGTGAGGGGCAGGGGCTGAACTGCAGGGGGTGGGTATGCAATGTCTTCTGGCTCATCCGGTTGGGAGCAAGATCACAAAGAGAAACATCAAATCCCAAGGGAAGACATGCCCATGAAGCCTAGCCTTTGGTCTACCCCACTCTCCCCACTTCCACCTAGGAAATCACCAAGGACCACCAGCCTGAGCAATCAGGTCTAGACTCCTGGGTTTCTGGTTATCTGTCACAGTGGTAGAACTCCCACCTTCCAAACAGGAGGGCTAAGTTCAATTCCCCACCAATGTACCTCAGTGGCAGCCACCACTGGTTCTGACCCCTCCACCCTCCAAGACCCTCCCAAAAGTTATTTTAGAAGAGCTTGTGCACAAAGAGCACACTGAAACCAGGGAGTAAAGAAAACCAAGGGCTACAGAAGGAAGATATTTTTTACCTGGCAGTTCTCAGAAAAGCACCTAATACTGAGCCAAGAGGAATAACAAGATCATCTAGTCAAGCCAGCCCCCTGCTGAGATGGGTGCAGAAGAGGGGATATGGGATTTCCCAGGACAAGCACAAGGTCCCACTCTATTAGTTGCAGAACCCATGCATACTGACTCCCAGGCAAGGTTAGTATTCCCACAGCTGCAGGCAGCAGAGCAGGTGGGCACTAGACATGACTCCTAGGAAAGAACAGAGACAGGTACAGACTTACTGGAGCTGAGGATGATCACGGAGGAGAGAATTAGTGAAATTAGGTACCTGGGCACAAAGCAGGCCCTTTATGCACGTTGGCCTGGGATCGTCCCAGAGCCTGGGTGTCCTGTGGCAGTGTTTGTTAGTTTCTCCAAACCTTGCACCACTTTGGGTGTGGAGACACACGAAAGATGCTATACTCAAAACTTCCTTCTAGATATGCTGGGTCTCCAGTGCCTACCACTATCAGACCACATCACCACAATTCTGCCCAGCCAGGTTCCTGGCCAGTGGGAGAAGACCCTATGCAAGAGAGGTGTGGACAGAGCTGAGTACATTGCCACAGCTCAAGGATGATGGAATCTAGGGATCTTGGAGGGAAGAAACACCTGTTTGTTTACTCAGTCATTCCACAACATTCTATTAATGGCTAGTAATAACTGCCTCCTTTTCCAAGTACTGGAATGAGCCAGGCAGTGGGTTGCTGTTTTAGGTACATTGCCTCAGAGTCCCATGAGAGCCCTGTGAGTTCACATAGGGCTCATTACCACTGTGAGGTAGGTATTGCCCCTTCTTACAGATGAGCAAATTGGGACCGAGGCTGGGTTTCTCAAGGTAACTCAGATAGAATATGAGAAAGTCAGGATTCAAACCCAGATCTCTCAGACTTCAAAGCCCTCTCCGAATCATACTGCCCTCTTGCTTAGCCTCTGATGGTGTTACTGTCTGGGCTGGGCAAGGGATCACACCATTGCCTGCCCTGCAGGAGCCCACACTCCAGGACAGATGACCCTGGACAGAAGGATCTCACAGGTACGTCCATCCAGGAAACTGTGGGCTTCAGGGTCACGGTGGCAGTGAGTGTGGCCTCTGTGATTCCCAAAGCCCTGGTTGTCACAACTTTCAGACCATGAGTCTCTCTGCAAGGGCTGTCTGTGGGCACCATTGCCCCAGGAACAAAACCTTTTCCATCAGGGAAGCTCACTATGTTTTAAAAAACACCTTCACTGACATCATCTTTCCAGATCCTCACAGGAATCCCCAGAGGGACCCTGCAATTACTGAATCTCAGCCAGAGGTGGTCAGTGAGACACTTCAGTATCATCTCACCACACAGCCTCGTGCGGACCCCGGGGGTATGCCATGTACCACTATTGAGATCCAAATTCAGCTGTGTGGTCAGTACGGTAATGACCATCTCAAACTCTCCTATTTGGAGATTGAAAGTGGAAAATCACATTTTGAAGTTCTTTTGCATCCAGGGCCCAGATATGATTAGCTTGAGAATCTCCAGAGAGATTTAGAAGGTGCAGCAGTGGCAGCTGCAAAGCCAGCTCCAACACAAGTAAGCTTTCACAGAAGCTAAACCCTCAGTGACACTGTCCAGTCATCTCCTTTGAGGGCATGGGAGCTGTGGTGATTTCATGGTGGTAGCCGTCCTAGAACCAGTTTTCTAAATTCTGGGTCACAGCCGAGAAGGTTCACCTTACAAGCAACCTATCTGCAGTGGCTTTCTAACTTCCTCTCCTACAGCCCTCCAAAGAGTTATAAGCCCTTGAGACCCTTGATTAATTGTCTTTCTGTTTAAAATATAGGAAGTGAACCCTCAGGAACCAGAAGAAAGCAAATAATAAAAATTAGAGAAGAATTAAATGAATTAGAAAACAGAAAAACAATTGAAAGAGTTAACAAGACCAAAAGCTGGTTCTTTGAAAAAATTAACAAAACTGATAAACCACTGGCCAGACTGACAAAAGAAAAAACAAGACAAGAAGCAAATAACCCAAATGAGAAATGAAATGGGAAATATTACACCGGACCCAACTGAAATTAAAGAATGATATCAAATTACTATGAAAAATTGTACTCCAACAAATTTGAAAACTTAGAAGAAAAGGACGAATTCCTAGAAACATATTACCTACCTAAACTAACACAAACAGAGGTAGAACAACTAAACAGACCGATAACAAAAGAAGAAATTGAAAAAGAAATTAAAAAACTCAAAACAAAAAAAAAGCCCTGGCCCTCATAGCTTCACTGCAGATTTACCAAACTTTCAGAGATGAATTAACACCACTACTACTAAAGGTATTTTAGAGAATAGAAAAGGATGGAATACTTAAAAATTCATTCTAAGAAGCCAGCATATCCCTGATAGCAAAACCAAGACCACAAAAAAAGAAAATTATGGACCTATATCTCTCATGAACTTACATGCAAAACTCCTCAACAAAATTATGTCCAATAGAATTCAATGACATATCAAAAAATAATTCACCATGACCAAGTGGGATTCATACCAGGTATGCAGAGATGGTTCAACATTAGAAAAACAATTAATGTAATTCATCATATAAATAAAAGAAAAGACAAGAAACACATGATTTTATCAATTGATGTAGAAAAGGCATTTGGCAAAGTTCAAAAAGCATTCATGACAAAAACTCTCAGCAAAAGAGAAATAGAAGGAAAATTCCTGAACATCATAAAGGGCACTTATACAAAGCCAACAGACAAGATCAGCCTAAATGGAGAGATGCTGAAAGCATTCGCCTTGAGAATAGGAACCAGATGAAGATGCCCTTTATCACCACTCTTATTCAACATTGTGCTGGAGTTCAAGAGAGAGAAATTAATCTAGGTAAAGAAATAAAGGTCGGAGGCAGGGTCAAGATGGCTGACTAGGCAGACGCTACCTCGGATCCCTCTTGCAACAAAGACTCAGAAAAACAAGGGAATCAATCACATACATGACAATCTACTAACCCTGACCATCAAACACAGATCTAAAGAGTTGACCTGAGTGACAGGTGAGCGAAAAGCTGTACCCTGAACCAGTGACCACTTCTGGAACCCGCGAATCACCCCACAGCCTTGAGCCCCTGCGGTTCCCTGGTGCTGAGTGGCGGGGTTGGTAGCGGCTTGCTGAGGAGGGGCAGGCATGGGACACAGCCCTAACCCCTAGCCCCTGGGGTAATCTCCATAGAGACTCAGCCAGCACAAGCAGGCTGCACACTGACGGGGCTAACGAGAGAACAAACAACCACGGGGAAGCAGCGCCTGTTTTCCAAGCCTGGAGCCAGCATCCCAGTCAGAAAACCTTGGCACTGGGCTTTGGACTGGGCACAGGGAAGCGGAGCACGGCATCCTGAGATGGAGCAAACACGGGGCGCAGCCCTAGCCCCCTGAAGTGACCCCAGGGGAAGCCCAGTCAGTGAGCGCAGGCAGTGCAGCAAAATGGCTGACAGGAGGAGAAGTCACCGGGAGGCAGTGACTGGTTTTGGAGCCAGGAGTGTGGCATCCCAGATGGGGAACCATGGCGCTGGGCTTTGGACTGGAAGCGGAGGAACTAACCACGGCTTCTGGGACAGCACAAGCACAGGACACAGGCCTGACCCTCGGGAGCAATCTCTACCCAGCCAGCGCACACAGTCAACACGCCCCTCAGGAATCTCAGATAAAACAGTCATCCCAAGCAAGATAAGTAACTTTGTCTGTATTCCTGGGTGCACTCTCTCCTATCTATCTGATCCCTCCCCTCCCCTTCACTGGCAGCTTCATTAACATTGAAATTTCGTGGGCCAGAGAGTGAAGTGCTCTGCGGTTTTTTTTTTCTTTGTTTGTTTGTTTTGTCTTTTCCTAACCCATTCTCCTGGCCTGAGAGAAGCAGCTACAAAAAACCCAGGGACCAAGAATCTTCCCTGAATTCCTGAAATTGGACTACAAATACAGAACCAGCTCCAGCCAAGCATTTGTGATCCACAGTCTCGGGCTTTCTTCCCTACAGGGAACAAGGTCGTTATTATAATGCAAAGGCAATTCTGATAGGGATCTGACTGTAATTGTTTTAGCAGATTACTGGAAAGACAAGTTTCCCAGGTCTGATATCTCTGCATATTCAACAGAGCCCTCACTGACCCACAACAGGGAACTGAGGGCTGACGCTCCACCCAAACCACCTAACCTCCTGCCATAGGGGTCTGAGGATAGTGACATCTACCAGTCTGTAGAGGTACATGCACTGGGTACCTAAGGTACAGCTGCAGAGCCCACCCATCAAAGTGCTTTAGGAATAGAGACACATCTCCCTCACTGGCACTTGGGGAAAGCCTGTCAGCATCCTGCCCCCCCCCAGAATGTGACCCTCTGCTGCTACTAGAATCTGGTGCACACAACTATCACCACTACTTCTCTAAGTCAATAGGTGACAGTCTACACCACACACTTGGTGACCCAAATTCAGATTCTACACAAGAATAGCGAATGGAAACTTAGGCTTATATTTCTGGTACTGGCCCAAACCAGCTGGTAGGAGGACATAGGTGATTCAAAGCCTACAACAATCAGGACAGCACAATCTAGTAGCCCATCTAAGTATATTGAAAGAAAACAAAACGAGATAAGACTCAGTGAGCAAATATAAAATAAATCATTACAATATCTTATAGATGGCTCGGAGACAACAGTCGATATCAAACCACATAAAGAAGCAGACCATGATTGCTTCTACAACTCCCCAAACTAAAGAATCAAAATCTTTCCCAAATGAAAATACAATCATGGAATTGCCAGATGCAGAATATAAAAATCTAATTTACAGAATGCTTCAAGACATCAGTGCTGACCTCAAAAATGAAATAAGGCAATCTACAGAAAAAGCCAAGGAACACACTGATCAAGCAGTTGAAGAAATCAAAAAGATTATTCAAGAACATAGTGGAAAAATTAATAAGTTGCAAGAATCCATAGAGAGACAGCATTCAGAAATCCAAAAGATTAGCAGTAAAATTACAGAATTAGACAACTCAATAGCAAGTCACAGGAGCAGAATCGAGGAATCGGAATGCAGAGTGGGGGACCTGGAGGATAAAGCAACTGACACCAACATAAAAAAAAGAAAAATCAGATAAAAGAATTAAAAAAAATGAAGAAACCCTAAGAATCATGGGGGACTCTATCAAGAAGGATAACTTGTGTGTGATTGGAGTTCCAGAACAAGGAGGGATGGCAGAAAATACAGAGAGAATAGTTGAAGATCTGTTGGCAGAAAACTTCTCTGACATCCTGAAAGATGAAAGGATGTCTATCCAAGATGCTCATCACACCCCATTTAAAACTGATCCAAAAAGAAAATCACTAAGACATATTATCATCAAACTTGCCAAAACCAAGGATAAAGAAAGGTCTCCTACAAAGGAGAATCAATAAGTTCAGACTACTCAGCAGAAACCATGCAGTCAAGAAGGAAATGGGATGACATGTATAGAGGACTGAAGGAGAAAAACTCCCAGCCAAGGATCATATATCCAGCAAACCTCTCTCTAAAATATGAAGGTGAAATTAAAACATTTACAGATAAACACAAGCTTAGAGAATTTGCAAAAACCAAACCAAAGCTACAAGAAATACCAAAGGAAATTGGTCAGAAAATCAATAACATTAGATAACAACACAACACAAAGACACAGAACAGAACATCCTGATATCAACTCAAATAGGGAAATCACAAAAACAAATTAAGATGAATTTTAAAAAGAAAAAATGTTCAAAACAGGGAATCATTGAAGTCATTATGCAAAAGATCCCAAAAATCAAAAAGAGGTACTAAATACAGGAGGCATAGAACTGCCATATAGAGAGGAAAACAAGGCAATATAGGACAATACAAGTTAGGGTTTTACTTAGAAAAATAGGGGAAAATATTAAGGTAACCACAAAGAGGTATGACAATTCCATAACTCAAAAGAAAAACATAACGACTCAGCAAACATAAATTCGACTACTATGAAAATGAGGAACACACAATTTACAAAGAAAAACATCTCAGCACAAAAAAATAAGTGGAAAAAAGAAATTGTCAACAACACACACAAAAAGGCATCAAAATGACAGCTCTAAACACATTCTTAACTATAATTACACTGAATGTAAATAGATTAATGCACCAATAAAGAGACAGAGAGTCTCAGACTGGATAAAGAAACATGATCCGTCTATATGCTGCCTACAAGAGACACACCTTAGACTTAGAGACACAAACAAACTAAAACTCAAAGGATGGAAAAAAATATATCAAGCAAACAAGAAGCAAAAAAGAAGAGGAGTAGCAATATTAATTTCTGACAAAATAGACTTTGAACTTAAATCCACCACAAAGGATAAAGAAGGACACTACATAATGATTAAAGGGACAATAGACCAGGAAGATATAACCATTTTAAATATTTATGCACCCAATGACAGGGCTGCAAGATACATAAATCAAATTTTAACAGAACTGAAAAGTGAGATAGACACCTCCACAATTATAGTAGGAGAATTCAACACACCACTTTTGGAGAAGGACAGGACATCCAGTAAGAAGCTCAATAGAGACACGGAAGACCTAATTACAACAGTCAACCAACCTGACCTCATTGACTTATACAGAACTCTCCACCCAACTGCTGCAAAATATACTTTTTTTTCTAGCGCACATGGAACATTCTCTAGAATACACCACATATTAGGTCATAAAACAAACCTTTGCAGAATCCAAAACATCGAAATATTACAAAGCATCTTCTCAGACCACAAGGCCATAAAAGTGGAAATCAATAATGGAAAAATCAGGGAAAAGAAATCAAATACTTGGAAACTGAACAATACCCTGCTCAAAAAAGACTGGGTTATAGAAGACATTAAGGAGGGAATAAAGAAATTCATTGAATGCAATGAGAATGAAAACACTTCCTATCAAAACCTCTGGGACAAAGCAAAAGCAGTGCTCAGAGGTCAATTTCTATCGATAAATGCACACATACAAAAAGAAGAAAGAGCCAAAATCAGAGAACTGTCCCTACAACTTGAACAAATCAAAAGCGAGCAACAAAAGAATCCATCAGGCACCAGAAGAAAACAAATAATAAAAATTAGAGCTGAACTAAATGAATTAGAGAACAGAAAAAAAAATTGAAAGATTTAACAAAGTCAAAAGCTGGTTCTTTGAAAAAATTAAAAAAATTGATAAACCAGTGGCCAGACTAACTAAAGAAATACAGGAAAGGAAACAAATAACCCGAGTAAGAGACGAGATGGGCCATATCACAACAGACCCAACTGATATTAAAAGAAACATATCAGATTATTACAAAAAATTGTAGTCTAACAAATTTGCAAACCTAGAAGAAATGGATGAATTCCTAGAAAAACACTACCTACCTAAACTAACACAATCAGAAGTAGAACAAGTAAATAGACCCATAACAAAAAAAGAGAATGATAGGATAATCAAAAAACTCCCAACAAAAAAAAGCCCTGACCCAGATGGCTTCACTGCAGAGTTCTACAAAACTTTCAGAGAAGAGTTAACACCACTATTACTAAAGGTATTTCAAAGCGTAGAAAATGATGGAATACACCTAACTCATTCTATGAAGCCACCATATTCCTGATACCAAAACCAGGTAAAGACACCAGCAAAAAAAGAAAACTACAGACCTATATCCCTCATGAACACAGATGCAAAAATCCTCAACAAAATTCTAGCCAATAGAATTCAACAACATATCAAAAAAATAATCCACCACGACCAAGTGGGATTTATACCACTTATGCAAGGCTGGTTTAATATGAGAAAAACCATTAATGTAATCCATCACAGAAATAAGACAAAAGACAAAAACCACATGATCTTATCAACTGATGCAGAAAAGGCATTTGACAAAGTCCAACACCCATTCATGATAAAAACTCTCAGCAAAATAGGAATTGAAGGAAAATTCCTCAACATAATAAAGGGCATCTATACAAGCCAACAGCCAACATCACTCTAAATGGAGAGAGCCTGAAAGCATTTCCCTTGAGAACGGGAACCAGACAAGGATGCCCTTTATCACCCCTCTTATTCAACATTGTGCTAGAGGTCCTAGCCAGAGCAATTAGGCTAGACAAAGAAATAAAGGGCATCCGGATTGGCAAGGAGGAATTAAAATGATCTCTATTTGCAGATGACACGATCTTATACACAGAAAACCCTAAGGAATCCTCCAGAAAACTACTGAAACTAATAGAAGAGTTCGGCAGAGTCTCAGGTTATAAGATAAACATACAAAAATCACTTGGATTCCTCTACATCAACAAAAAGAACATTGAAGAGGAAATCACCAAATCAATACCATTCACAGTAGCCCCCAAGAAGATAAAATACTTAGGAATAAATCTTACCAAAGATGTAAAAGACCTATACAGAGAAAACTACGAAGTACTACTGCAAGAAACTAAAAGGGACCTACATAACTGGAAAAACATACCTTGCTCATGGATAGGAAGATTTAAGATAGTGAAAATGTCTATTCTACCAAAGCCATCTATACATACAATGCACTTCCGATCCAGATTCCAATGACATTTTTTAATGTGATGGACAAACAAGTCACCAACTTCATATGGAAGGGAAAGAAGCCCCAGATAAATAAAGCATTACTAAAAAAGAAGAAGAAAGTGGGAGGCCTCACTCTACCTGATTTTAGAACCTATTATACAGCCACAGTAGTCAAAACAGCCTGGTATTGGTACAACAACAGGCACATAGACCAATGGAACAGGATTGAAAACCCAGATATAAATCCATCCACATATGAGCAGCTGATATTTGACAAAGGACCAGTGTCAGTTAATTGGGGAAAAGATAGTCTTTTTAACAAATGGTGCTGGCATAACTGGATATCCATTTCCAAAGAAATGAAACAGGACCCATACCTCACACCATGCACAAAAACTAACTCCAAGAGGATCAAAGACCTAAACGTAAGGACTAAAACGATAAAGATCATGGAAGAAAAAATAGGGACAACGTTAGAAGCCCTAACACAAGGCATAAACAGAACACAAAACATTACCAAAAATGATGAAGAGAAACCAGATAACTGGGAACTCCTAAAAATCAAACACCTATGCTCATCTAAAGACTTCACCAAAAGAGTAAAAAGACCACCTACAAATTGTGAAAAAATTTTCAACTATGACATCTCTGACCAGCGCCTGATCTCTAAAATCTATATGATTCTGTTAAACCTAACCCACAAAAAGACAAACAACCCAATCAAAAAGTGGGCAAAGGATATGAACACGCATTTCACTAAAGAAGATATTCAGGCAGCAAACAGACACATGAGAAAATGCTCTCGATCATTAGCCATTAGAGAAATGCAAATTAAAACTACAATGAGATTCCATCTCACTCCAACAAGGCTGGCATTAATCCCAAAAACACAAAATAATAAATGTTGGAGGGGCTGTGGAGAGATTGGAACTCTTATACACTGCTGGTGGGAATGTAAAATGGTACAACCACTTTGGAAATCTATCTGGCGTTTTCTTAAAAAGTTAGAAATAGAACTACCATACAACCCTGAATTCCCACTCCTCGGAATATACCCTAGAGAAATAAGAGCCTTTACACAAACAGATATATGCACACCCATGTTTATTGCAGCACTGTTTACAATAGCAAAAAGCTGGAAGCAACCAAGGTGTCCATCAACGGATGAATGGTTAAATAGATTATGGTATATTCACACAATGGAATACTACACATCCATAAAGAACAGTGAAGAATCTGTGAAACATTTCATAACATGGAGGAACGTGGAATGCATTATGCTGAGTGCAATTAGTCAGATGCAAAAGGACAAACACTTTATAAGACCGCTATTATAAGTTCTTGAGAAATAGTATAAACTGAGATGAACACATTCTTTTGTGGTTACAAGAGGGGGGAGGGAGAGAGGGTGGGAGAGGGTTATTTACTGATTAGTTAGTAGGTAAGAACTACTTCAGGTGAAAGGAAGGACAATAGTCAATACAGGGAAGGTCAGCTCAAATGGACTGGACCAAAAGCAAAGAAGTTTCCGGGATAAACTGAATGATTCGAAGGTCAGCAGAGCAAGGGTGGGGGTCTGGGGACTATGGCTTAAGGGGACTTCTAAGTTAATTGGCATAAAAACCTCTATTATGAAAACATTCTGCATCCCACTTTGAAGTGTGGCATCTGGGGTCTTAAATGCTAACAAGCAGCCATCTAAGATGCATCAATTGGTTTCAACCCATCTGGATCAAAGGAGAATGAAGAACACCAAGGTCACACGATAACTATGAGCTCGAGACAGAAAGGGCCACATGAACTAGAGACTTACATCTTCCTGAGACCAGAAGAACTAGATGGTGCCCAGCTACAACCAATGACTGCCCTGACAACGGAACACAACAGAGAACTCCTGAGGGAGCAGGAGAACAGTGGGATGCAGACCCCAAATTCTCAGAAAAAGACCAGACTTAATGGTCTGACTGAGACTAGAGGAATCCCAGTGGTCATGGTCCCCAAATCTTCTGTTGGCCCAGGACAGGAACCATTCCAGAAGACTACTCATCAGACATGGACGGGACTGGACAATGGGCTGGAGAGAGATACTGATGAAGAGTGAGCTACTTGTATCAGGTGGACACTTGAGACTGTATTGGCATCTCCAGTTTGGAGGGGAGACGGGAGGGTAGAGTGGGTTAGAAACTGGGAAAACAGTCACAAAAGGAGCGACTGGACGAAGGGAGCGGGCTGACTCATTAGGGGGAGAATAAATGGGGGTATGTAGTAAGGTGTATATAAGCTTATATGGGACAGACTGACTTGATTTGTAAACTTTCACTTAAAGCACAATAAAAATTACTAAAAAAAAAAGAAATAAAGGTCATCCAGATTGGTAAGGAAGAAGTAAAAGTGTCTCTACTTGCAGATAACATAATCTTATACACATAAAACCCTAAAGAATCCTCAAGGAAGCTACTGAAACTAATAGAAGAGTTCAGCAGAATATAACCATACAAGATAAACATACAAAAATCAGTTGGATTCTTCTACACCAACAAAAAGAACATTGAGGAGGAAATCACCAAATCGATACAATTTACAGTGACCCCCAAGAAGATAAAATGCTTAGGGATAAATCTTACCAGAGATGTAAAAGACCTATATGAAGAAAACTACAAGACTCTAGTGCAAGAAACCAAAAGAGAATTACATAAGTGGAAAAACATACCCTGCTCGTGGATAGAAATATTTAACATTGTAAAAATATCTATTCTACCGAAAGCCATCTATAGATACAATGCAGTTCTGATTCCAATTCCAAAGACAATTTGTAATGAAATGGAGAAACAAATCACCAACTTCATAGGGAAGGGAAAGAGGCCCTGGATAAGCAAAGCAACACTCAAAAAGCAGAACAAAGTGGGAGGCCTCACTCTACCGGATTTTAGAATCTATTATACCGCCACAGTAGTCAAAACAGCCTGGCACTGGTACAACAGATATATAGACCAATGGAACAGAATTGATAATCCCAGACATAAATCCATCCACATATGAGCAGCTGATATTTGACGAAGGCCCAAAGTCAGCTAATTAGGGAAAAGGCAGTCTGTTTAGCAAGTCATACTGGCATAACTGGATATCTATCTGCAAAAAATGAAACAAGACCCATACCTCACACCATGCACAAAAAAGGACTCAAAATGGATCAAAGACCTAAATATGAATCTAAAACAATAAAGGTCATGGAAGAAAAAATAGGGACAAAGCTAGGAGCTCTAATACCTGGCATAAAAGTGCACAAAACATTACTAACAATGCAGAAGAATAACTACAAAACTAGGAGCTCCTAAAAATAAAACACCTACACTCATCCAAAGACTTCACCAAAAGAGTAAAACGACTACCTACAGACTGAGAAAAAGTTTTTAGCTATGACATTTCCAATCAGCACCTGACCTCTAAAGTCTACATGACACAGCAAAAACCCAACTACAAAAAGACAAACAACCCAATTAAAAAATGGGCAAAAGATATGCACAGACACTTCAATACAGAAGACATTCAGGTAGCTAAGAGATACATGAGGAAATGCTCATGGTCATTAGCCACTAGAGAAATGCAAATCAAAACTACAAGGAGGTTTCATCTTACTCCAACAAAGTTGGCATTAATCCAAAAAACACAAAACGATAAATGTTGGAGAGGCTGTGGAGAGATTGGAACACTTATACACTGCTGGTGGGAATGTAAAATGGTACAACCACTTTGGAAATCAGTTTGGCACCTCCTTAAACAGCTAGAAATACAACTACCATGTGATCCAGCAATTTCACTCCTTGGAGTAAGCAGCCATCTAAGATGCATCAATTGGTCTCAACCCACCTGGAACAAGGAAGAATGAAGAACACCCAAGACACAAGGTAATTATGAACTCAAGAGACAGGAATGATCACATAAAACAGAGACTACATCAGCCTGAGTCCAGAAGAGCTAGATGGTGCCCAGCCACAACAGATGACTGCTGTGACAGGAAACACAAGGGACAGCCCCTGAGGAAGCAGGAGAGCAGTGGGATGCAGACCCCAAATTCTCATAAGAAGATCAGACTTAATGGTCAGACTCCCCAAATTCTCATAAGATCAGACTTAATGGTCAGACTGAGATTAGAAGGATCCCAAATGTCATCGTCCACAGACCTTTTGTTAGCACAAGACAGGAACCCTTCCCAAAGCCAATTCTTCAGATAGGGTTTGGACTGGACTGTGGGATAGAAAATGATACAGGTAAAGAATGAGCTTCTTGGATCAAGTAGACACGTGAGACTATGCTGGCATGTACTGTTTGGAGAAGAGATGAGAGGGCAGAAGAGGCCAGAAGCTGGCCAAATGGACACAGGGAGAGAGAGTAGAAGGAAGGAGTGTGTTGTCTCCTTAGGGAGAGAGCAAATAGGAATGTAAAGCAAGGTGTATACAAATTTTTGTGTGAGAGACTGACTTGACTTGTAAACTTTCCCTTAAAGCACAATAAAAATTGATTAAAAAAATATATATATATTTCATACATATAGGGAGTGATTTCTGTCTTCTGCACTAAAACCTGACTGTTGGCTATGGTGACTGCAGACTCCCAAGCTCTTAAATGCACCTGGAGACCTGGGACTGAGCTGAGTAACCTCTCATCCCTGTGACTCTTGGCTTCCTATGGAGAAAGGGAGTGAAGACAAGTCATAGAGTCTTTAGCATCTGTCCTCCTTTCTCTATGCAAAGCATTCCCATGAAAGTCTGTGCAACGCCCTTGGTGCTGATGTGTTCCTGCCTGGTGCAGAAGAGCTGGAGTGGGAAGCAGGAGCTTGTGGTCAGAAGGAGAGTCCCTGGGGGCACACTGAGGAATAGCCGTGCTAAATCACTGAAGTTTACTCTTTGCCTGTTACCCTTCCCCTTAAAAATCCCCACAGGAGACCCTGGACCATTCAGACTGTTCCCCAATGCTGTTCCTAATACCATCACAGAAAAAACAAACAGGTTTCCATCAAGTTGAGTCTGACTCATGGCAACCCCATGTACATCAGAGTAAAACTGTTCCATAGGGTTTTCATGGCTATGACCTTTCAGAACAAGATCTCCAGGCTTTTCTTCCAAGATGTCTCTGGGAAGGTTCTAGTTTGCAATCCTTCAGTTAGTGGCCAAGAACTTAACCACTTGAGCCACCCTGGGACTCTTAATACCACTCCTAGGAAACCCTGCTGGTGTGGTGGGTAAGAGCTACAGCTGCTAACCAAAAGGTCGGCAGTTCGAATCCACCAGGCACTCCTTGGAAACCCTGTGGGGCAGTTCTACTCGCTATGAGTCACAATCCACTCAATGGCAAAGGGTTTGTTCTTGTTTTTGTTTTAGAATGGGGCTTATTCCCATGCTCTTCACATTCCCCTATCAGCCCCTCTTTCAGTCTTCAGTGAAACTTACCAGCTTTCTGGACTTACCCCTTTCTCTCATGCACTTGTCTCATACCTAAAAATTCCCCACAGAGTCCCTTGAATATGTATCTACACCTTTCTGCTGCTGGCCCAAGCAGGACCTCTCACCAGCCTGGCCCACCAGCCCCACCAGCTGCAGTCTGGGTCTCTGCCTCCATCTCCTCCCACCCTTCCATTGGCATCAGATCTCTCTTGATCACTGGTTAAAGCCAATCATTACGGTTTTTGAATCCATCGGTTAAAGACATGCAAGAATTAGTTATAATCGTTGCCCATGGATAGAAGGACTGAGTAGGTGGGGACAAGAGGAAAAACGATTGAATTTTACATTGAAACATGTTTTATGCTTTTTGAATGCTGTATCATAACCAATATGATTTCATTGTATTTTAATTGACATTTGCTCATTTTGAATCACAAGTGCGGAGCAATGGAGTGATAATCACCCTTGGTTCATGGCCTATTATCAACATAGCTACACGAAAGCTCCTCTTTTGGGTATTTTTAAAATTTTCTCCATCCCAATTCCCTCTCTCACTACACACTTATCATGTTTAATATGTGTCTATTTGTCTGCATGTTTATTTAATGTGTTTTTTTTCATGTGTGAAATTCAGTTTGCGTGAAATTAAGAAAATTATATCCCATGTGTTTGATATCTTTCTGGCTTCTATTTTCTTTCTTTTTAATACATCCTGTTGCCATTTATGCACTGTATGAGACACAAGTTATCTGTCAACCCAGCTCCCCTCAGCCATGCCTGTCCCCCACATCATGGCCCCATGCCTTTCTTCCTGGCCAGGATGGCACCTGTGATAGCTCACGCCATTCCCAAACCCCAGCTACCATTGCTGGGTCCTCTTGAAACTGCACAGATTTCCTCAGCCTCCCCGAAAGACAATGGCCAGGTTTTCAATATGTCCTTGATCACGCTCTATGTGGTGGGAGCTGCAACAACCCCAGTGCCCAGGTATGACCAGGATGGATCTACAAAGGCTCTGGTTTTCTTGGTGGTTGTCCCAAAACAAACAAAAAAAAGGCAAACCCAGTGCCATCCATTCGATTCCAACTCACAGTGACCCTATAGAACAGAGTAGAACTGCCCCATAGAGTTTCCAAGGAGCTCCTGGAGGATTCGAACTGCCGACCCTTTGGTTAGCAGCCATAGCACTTAACCACTACGCCAACAGGGTTTCCTGTGCTCGCCCCAAACCCAAAATCGCTGAGCCCCAGGAGCAGAAAAATTAGAACTGTGAACAGGAGAAATGTAAACTTCACTGATTCAGCACAGCTGTTCCTCAGTGTGCCCACAGGGACTCTCCTTCTGACCCCCAGCTCCTGCTTCCCACTCTAGGTCTTCTGCAGCAGGCTGGAACACCTCAGAGCCAAGGACTTTGCACAGACTGTCATAGGAATGCTTTGCACAGAGGAAGGAGGACAGATGCTAAAGACTCTATGACCCCTCTTCACTCCTCTGCGTCTTAGAGAGCCAGGAGTCACAGGGGTGGGAGGTCACGTCTTCCAGCCCCATGTCTCCAGGTGCATTTAAGAGCCTGGGAGTATGCAGTCACCATTAGCAATGGTCGGGGTTTAGTGCAGAAGACAGAAACCACTCCCTATATTTTAAGCAGAAAGACAATTAATCAAGGGACTCAAGGGCTTATAACACTTTGGAGGGCTAGAGGAGAGGAAGTTAGAGGACCATTGCACGACTGTTGCTTGCAAGGTGAAGCTTCCTGGTTGTGATCCAGAATTTAGGAAACTGGTTCTATGACGGCTACCACCATGGCACCACCACAGCTCCCATGCCCACAAAGCAGATGACTGGGCAGTGGCACTGGGGGTCTAGCTGCTGCAAACAGTCATATGTGTTGGGGCTTTGCAACCACCTCTGCAAAGTGGAAGTGTGGGGGTGTTAAAGTCCTATGAGGCAGACATAATCTGACAAGAGACAAAAAGGAAGGAATTGGCAGATAAATCGCTGACTTTTTCTCCCCCTACCCAACCCTGACAGACTGTTCCAAGATATAGTGTTCCCATATGACCTCTCTGGAGACATCCTCTGTGACCAAGCACCCAGCCCTGTTTTCTTAAGAAGTAGTGGTCAGCTCAGTAATGCACCTCACTATTTATGTTGTCCCTTCTTCCCTCCTTACTTCTATTCCTTTCTCTCTTGTTTCCCTGGAATGATACACACACACACACACACACACACACACACACACACTCCAAAATGAAGGATTGGTACATATGCTTTGCCTTGGACTCTGTTTTCCAAGGAGCCTGAGCTAAGACAATTGCTACCAGGAATGACCCTAGAGTCTCAAAATGGTATCTAGAATAGATCTTCCTCTTAAGACTATAGAAACCCCATTACAAGTGGTACGTGAAGCGATCAAACTCCTGGCATATAGGGGCAGCATGATTACTGAAGTTTTCTCTGTGGTGACTGGGATTAGGTGCAGATGGAAAGGAAAGCACTGGGAGATCAAGTGCTACAACAGTTGTCCCATAGGGAGGCGATGATGCTTATAAAGAGTAGCATGGGAAGGCTCCTTTTTACATAATTGGAGGTTTTGATAAAAGAAAATAATAGGGATGCAGCAAAAGACGAGCACCTTTAGGGCAACATTTAAGAAGACCTTAATCTCCTACAACTGCAGGGCATACTGTGTGCAGAACTGAGACCCAGTACCTGATTATAATGGTGACAGAGCTGTAAAGGAGACTAAATGAATAGTGTTTGACTTCTGTACCAAGGTCAGAGGCCTGATTAGGGAAGATTAGAACCCTGAGCGCTGAGATGGGGACATTTGGGTGATAAACCCCCCCAAATTACTCTGATCCTTTCTTGTTGCCTGAGAAGAACAGCCTAGGAAATGTCCTCATCTGAAGCAGGTGCATCCCAGGACGCTTGTTCCCCTGGAGATTTATCTTACCACACCTCATTGCTGCTAGCCAATAACCAGAGGCAGACCTAAACACAATCTGAAGTACAAGCTCTGTTCTGGTTAAAAGAAAAAACAGTTTGCATGCCAAAGGGTTTTCAGAACCTGATTACCATGAACCAGCAGGAAGAAAGGGAGCATTTGAGGATCTTGAGAGTGCTGGACGAGGCAGGTGAGCTAAAGGGTTAAATAAAAGAGATTTCATAGACATGGGGGCACAAGTCCATGACTTGGGATTCAATTTTAGGCAAGGACATCTGGAGCTGGTCCAAACAGCTTGCCAAAATGACTCCTTGATGTTTGGCTACAACACAGTGCTGACCTTCAAAAATGAGGAAGAGCTGTCAGAACTTCCTGGACACGGTATTGAAGAATGACTTGGAAGGCTCGGTTAGAATGAATTTACCAGGCAATAACAGAGCCCATCACCTGACCATGTTCCTTAGGAGAGCCAGAGGACACTCCCCTCATAAGGCCACAAAAAATACACTCAAGAGAGACAACAGCATCTTTGACAAGTTCAGTGGGAGCTATCCACTGCAAACTGGGAATAATAGTGAAGAATGCTACTACAGAACTGGGCTTCTTAATATCAGTGTGGATGATGGAATTCCTGAATGGCAGAGGGCAGGAAGGAAAATTTAACCATCAAGGGGGACATAATAAGCAGTGGTTAGCAGGGTAGACGGAACCCTGGTGCTATAATGGTTAAGACCTCAGCTGATAACCAAAAAGCTGGCAGATCAAATCCACCAGCCACTCCTTGGAAACCATATGGAGCAGTCCTACTCTGTTCTACAAGGTTGCTATGACTCAGAATTGGCTAGATGGCAATGAGTTTGGTTTTTTGTTTTTCGGTGGTTTCTTTTTTTTTTTTTTTTTTCTTTCTACCAAGGCAGAAATGGCTATGTGCAAACCCAATAGCATGAGCTCCTGTCACCAAAATTGATCCGATAATAATAACAGGCAATAAATAATCTCTCTAATGAACAATAGATGCCACTCTAAACAAATAGAGTCCATAGATATACAGAAAAGATAACTTATCATGACTAAGTGGAGTTTATTCCAGTAAATCAAAGTTAGTATAATATCTTAAAATCAAAGTAATTCACCACATGAACAGAATGAAGTAAAAAAAATAAAATTATCTCAATAGATGCAAAATATGTATTGAAAAAAATTCAACATCCAATCATATTAACAAAAACCTTTGCAAACAGTCATGGATTGAGTTGTGCCTCCCAAAAAATATGTGTCAACTTGGTTAGGCCAGGATTTCCAGTATTGTGTGGTTGTCCTCCATTTTGTGACTTACCTATGTAAATCTCTGCATATGGTTAAAGAGAATTAGGGTGGGATGTAACATCCTTGCTCGGTCACGTCCCCGCTCCAGTGTAAAAGGAGTTTCCCTGGGGTGTGGCCTGCATCTCCTTTTATCTTACAAGAGATAAAAGGAAAGGGAAGCAAGCAGAGAGTTGGGGGACCTCATACCACCAAGAAAGCAGACTGTGTCCTTTGGACCCAGGGTCCCAGAGCAGACAAGCTCCTCAACCAGGGGAAGATTGAGGAGAAGGACCTTCCTCCAGAGCCAACAGAGAGAGAAAGCCTTCCTCTGGAGCTGAAGCACTGACTTCGGGCTTAATAAATATCTCTTTGTTAGAACCATCCACTTGCGGTATTTCTGTTATAGCAGCACTAGATAACGAAGACACAAACCATAAACAGAAGGACACTGTTTTAATCTCATGTAAAGTACCTGCAAAGAACCTATAGCAAACAAATCTTTCCCTCTGAGATCAAGCATGATTCGAGAATGTATGTTATGAGCACGTTTATTCCGTTTTATATAGAGGGAGGGAGAAGGAGTCTTAAAGTGAAATGAGATGAAAAATTAAAGTGTAATTATTGGAAAGGAAAAAATAGAACTGACATTATTTTCAGGTGATCTCATCGTTTACAAGGAAATCTAAAAGAATCTACAGACAAACTATCAGAATTGGTGACTAAAGTTAGCAAGGAAACTGAATACAAGATCAATATACATAAATTGCGTATCTCTATTTAAACAGTAAATAGAGAATGTAATTTTAAAATACCACTGTTTTTATTTTTTAGTGTAATTTTGAAATATCATACCAAAACAGTAAATATGTAGGTACAAATCCAATGAAATATGTACAAAGCCTCTATATTAAAAATGACAAATTTTATTCACAGAAGTTAGGGAGGACCTAGATAAATAAAGAAAAAGACCATGTTCGTGAATTTCTAAAGATTCTATCACGTAGAAATGGCACTTCTCTTCAAATTGATTTACAGATTGAATGTAGTACCAGTCAAAATTTCAACAGGGAGGGAGCAAGAGAAGGCAGGGAGATCCTTCACGGTGCAATATAGATTTGACACCTGTGAAGGAAAGGGGGAAGGAAAGAGGATTGGGTAGGAAGGGTCTCAACCTGCAGTACAGTTCCAAGAAAGGCTTAGCCAAGCCTATGGGGAGTCCACAATTCAAAACTGTCCAATGAAGAATTCTGCATGTTTCAGGGTAGCCTTGCCTTAGTATGTTCACCACACTCAGTCAATGGCTGAGAAAAGTCTTCAGGAAGCATGGCCTCAGTGCAAGTATAGTGGTGGTTTTGGAGGGGCAACAGCTGAGACTGTCAATCAACTATGCAGGAGATCCAATTGGCATATATATATTTTTTTTCTGTGTCCACCTGATTTAATTAGCTCTCTCTTCATCAGCATCTCTCTCCCCGCCGCTGACCAGTCCCTTTCATGTCTGATGAGTTGTCTTCGGTGATGGTTCCTGTCCTGTGCCAACAGAAGGTCTGGGGAGCATTGCCGCCGGGATTCCTCTAGTCGCAGTCAGACCATTAGGTATGGTCTTTTTATGAGAATTTGGGGTCTGTATCCCACTGATCTCCTGCTCCCTCAGGAGTTCTCTGTTGTGCTCACTGACAGGGCAGTCATCGATTGTGGCCGGGCACCAACTAGTTCTTCTGGTCTCAGGATGATGTAGGTCTCTGGTTCATGTGGCCCTTTCTGTCTCTTGGGTTCTTAGTTGTTGTGTGACCTTGGTGTTCTTCATTTTCCTTTGCTCCAGGTGGGTTGAGACCAATTGATGTATCTTAGATGGCCGCTTGTTAGCATTTAGGACCCCAGACGCCACATTTCAAAGTGGGATGCAGAAAGTTTTCATAATAGAATCATTTTGCCAATTGACTTAGAAGTCCCCTCAAACCATGTTCCCCAGACCCCAGCCCCTGGTCCGCTGACCTTTGAAGCATTCATTTTATCCCGGAAACCTCTTTGCTTTTAGTCCAGTCCAATTGGGCTGACCTTCCTTGTATTGAGTGTTGTCTTTCCCCTCACCCAAAGCAGTTCTTATCTACTGATTAATCAATAAAAAACCCTCTCCCACCCTCCCTCCCTCCCCCTCCTCGTAACCACAAAAGTATGTGTTCTTCTCAGTTTTTTCTATTTCTCAAGATCTTATAATATTGGTCTTATACAATATTTGTCCTTTTCCCTCTGACTCATTTCGCTCAGCATAATGCCTTCCAGATTCCTCCATGTTATGAAATGTTTCAGAGATTCGTCACTGTTCTTTATCGATGCATAGTATTCCATTGTGTGAATATACCACAATTTATTTACCCATTCATGCGTTGATGGACACCTTGGTTGCTTCCAGCTTTTTGCTATTGTAAACAGAGCTGCAATAAACATGGGTGCGCATATATCTGTTTGTGTGAAGGCTCTTGTATCTCTAGGGTATATTCCGAGGAGTGGGATTTCTGGGTTGTATGGTAGTTCTATTTCTAACTGTTTAAGATAACGCCAGATGGATTTCCAAAGTGGTTGTACCATTTTACATTCCCACCAGCAGTGTATGAGAGTTCCAATCTCTCCGCAGCCTCTCCAACATTTATTATTTTGTGTTTTTTGGATTAATGCCAGTCTAGCTGGTGTGAGATGGAATCTCATCGTAGTTTTAATTTGCATTTATCTAATGGCTAATGATCGGGAGCATTTTCTCATGTATCTGTTGGCTGCCTGAATATCTTCTTTAGTGAAATGTGTGTTCATATCCTTTGCCCACTTCTTGATTGGTTGTTTGTCTTTTTGTGGTTGAGTTTTGACAGAATCATATAGATTTTAGAGATCAGGCGCTGGTCGGAGATGTCATAGCTGAAAATTCTTTCCCAGTCTGTAGGTGGTCTTTTTACTCTTTTGGTGAAGTCTTTAGATGAGCATAGGTGTTTGATTTTTAGGAGCTCCCAGTTGTCGGGTTTCTCTTGGTCATTTTTGGTAATGTTTTGTATTCTGTTTATGCCTTGTATTAGGGCTCCTAACGTTGTCCCTATTTTTTCTTCCATGATCTTTATCGTTTTAGTCTTTATGTTTAGGTCTTTGATCCCCTTGGAGTTAGTTTTTGTGCATGGTGTGAGGTATGGGTCCTGTTTCATTCTTTTGGAAATGGATATCCAGTTATGCCAGCACCATTTGTTAAAAAGACTATCTTTTCCCCAATTAACTGACACTGGGCCTTTGTCAAATATCAGCTGCTCATACATGGATGGATTTATATCTGGGTTCTCAATTCTGTTCCATTGGTCTATGTGCCTGTTGTTGTACCAGTACCAGGCTGTTTTGACTACTGTAGCTGTATAATAGGTACTGAAATCAGGTAGAGCGAGGCCTCCCACTTTCTTCTTCTTTTTCAGTAATGCTTTGCTTATCCGGGGCTTCTTTCCCTTCCATATGAAATTGGTGATTTGTTTCTCTATCCCCTTAAAATATGACATTGGAATTTGGATCGGGAGTGTGTTATATGTATAGATCGCTTTTGGTAGAATAGACATTTTTACTATGTTAAGTCTTCCTATCCATGAGCAGGGTATGTTTTTCCACTTAAGTATGTTCTTTTGAATTTCATGTAGTAGAGCTTTGTAGTTTTCTTTGTATAGGCCTTTCACATCTTTGGTAAGATTTATTCCTAAGTATTTTATCTTCTTGTGGGCTACTGTGAATGGTATTGATTTGGTGCTTTCCTCTTTGGTGTTCTTTTTGTTGATGTAGAGGAATCCAAGTGATTTTTGTATGTTTATTTTATAACCTGAGACTCTGCCAAACTCTTCTATTAGTTTCAGTAGTTTTCTGGAGGATTCCTTAGGGTTTTCCGTGTATACGATCATGTCATCTGCAAATAGTGATAGCTTTACTTCCTCCTTGCCAATCCGGATACCCTTTATTTCTTTGTCTAGCCTAATTGCCCTGGCTAGGACTTCAAGTACGATGTTGAATAAGAGCAGTGATAAAGGGCATCCTTGTCTGGTTCCCGTTCTCAAGGGAAATGCTTTCAGGTTCTCTCCATTTAGAGTGATATTGGCTGTTGGCTTTGCATAGATGCCCTTTATTATGTTGAGGAATTTTCCTTCAATTCCTATTTTGGTAAGAGTTTTTATCATAAATGGGTGTTGAACTTTGTCAAACGCCTTTTCTGCATCTATCGATAAGATCATGTGGTTTTTATCTTTTGTTTTATTTTTGTGATGGATTACATTAATGGTTTTTCTGATATTAAACCAGCCTTGCATACCTGGTATAAATCCCACTTGATCAGGGTGAATTATTTTTTTGATGTGTTGTTGGATTCTATTGGCTAGAATTTTGTTGAGGATTTTTGCATCTATGTTCATGAGGGATATAGGTCTATAATTTTCTTTTTTTGTAATGTCTTTACCTGGTTTTGGTATCAGGGAGATGGTAGCTTCATAGAATAAGTTGGGTAGTATTCCGTCTTTTTCTATGCTTTGAAATACCTTCAGTAGTAGTGGTGTTAAGTCTTCTCTGAAGGTTTGGTAGAACTCTGCAATGAAGCCATCCGGGCCAGGGTTTTTTTTTGTTGGAAGTTTTTTGATTACCATTTCAATCTCTTTTTTTGTTATGGGTCTATTTAGTTGTTCTACTTCTGAATGTGTTAGTTTAGGTAGGTAGTGTTTTTCCAAGAATTTATCCATTTCTTCTCGGTTTTCAAAATTGTTAGAGTACAATTTTTTGAAGTAATCTGAAATGATTCTTTTAATTTCATTTGGCTCTGTTGTGATGTGGTCCTTCTCGTTTCTTATTCGGGTTATTTGTTTCCTTTCCTGTTTTTCTTTAGTCAGTCTAGCCAATGGTTTATCAATTTTGTTAATTTTTTCAAAGAACCAGCTTTTGGCTTTGTTAATTCTTTCACTTGTTTTTCTGTTCTCTAATTCATTTAGCTCAGCTCTAATTTTTATTATTTGTTTTCTTCTGGTGCCTGATGGATTCTTTTGTTGCTCACTTTCTATTTGTTCAAGTTGTAGGGACAGTTCTCTGATTTTGGCTCTTTCTTCTTTTTGTATGTGTGCATTTATCGATATAAATTGGGCTCTGAGCACTGCTTTTGCTGTGTCCCAGAGGTTTTGATAGGAAGTATTTTCATTCTTGTTGCTTTCTAAGAATTTCCTTATTCCCTCCTTAATGTCTTCTATAACCCAGTCTTTTTTCAGGAGGGTATTGTTCATTTTCCAAGTATTTGAGTTCTTTTCCCTAGTTTTTCTGTTATTGATTTCTAGTTTCATTGCCTTGTGGTCTGAGAAGGTGCTTTGTAATATTTCTATGTTTTGGATTCTGCAAAGATTTGTTTTATGACCTAATATGTGGTCTATTCTAGAGAATGCTCCATGTGCACTAGAAAAAAAAGTATATTTTGCAGCAGTTGGGTGGAGAGTTCTGTATAAGTCAATGAGGTCAACTTGGTTGATTTTTTTAAGTAGGTCTTCCGTGTCTCTATTGAGCTTCTTACTGGAAGTCCTGTCCTTCTCCGAAAGTGGTGTCTTGAAGTCTCCTACTATAAATGTGGAGGTGTCTATCGCACTTTTCAAGTCTGTTAAAATTTGATTTATGTATCTTGCAGCCCTGTCATTGGGTGCATAAATATTTAATATGGTTATGTCTTCCTGATCAATTGTCCCTTTTATCATTATATAGTGTCCTTCTTTATCCTTTGTGGCGGATTTAAGTTCAAAGTCTATTTTGTCAGAAATTAATATTGCTACTCCTCTTCTTTTTTGCTTCTTGTTTGCTTGATATATTTTTTTCCATCCTTTGAGTTTTAGTTTGTTTGTGTCTCTAAGTCTAAGGTGTGTCTCTTGTAGGCAGCATATAGATGGATCGTGTTTCTTTATCCAGTCTGTGACTCTCTGTCTCTTTATTGGTGCATTTAGTCCATTTACATTCAGCGTAATTATAGATAAATAAGTTTTTAGTGCTGTCATTTTGATGCCTTTTCATGTGTGTTGTTGGCCATTTCATTTTTCCGCATAGTTTTTTGTGCTGAGACATTTTTCTTGGTAGATTGTGAGATCTTCATTTTCATAATGTTTAACTTTATGTTAGTTGAGTCATTACGTTTTTCTTGGCTTTTTTCTTGAGTTATAGATTTGATATTCCTTTTTGTGGTTCCCTTATTATTTACCCCTATTTTTCTAAGTAAAAACCTAACTTGTATCGTTCTATATCGTCTTGTATCACTCTCCATCTGGCAGTTCAATGCCTCCTGTATTTAGTCCCTCTTTTTGATTATTGTGATCTTTTATCAATTTATTTCCAGGATTCCCTGTTATGTGTATTATTTTGTTTATTTATTTATTTTTTTAGAATTAATTTTAGTTTGTTTGTTTTTGTGCTTTCCCTATTTGAGTTGATATCAGGACGTTCTGTTTTGTGACCTTGTATTGTGCTGGTACCTGATATTATTGGTCATCTGACCAAACAATCTCCTTTAGCATTTCTTGTAGCCTTGGTTTGGTTTTTGCAAATTCTCTAAACTTGTGTTTATTTGTAAATATCTTAATTTCTCCTTCATATTTCAGAGAGAGTTTTGCTGGATATATGATCCTTGGTTGGCAGTTCTTCTCCTTCAGTGCTCTGTATACGTCGTCCCATTCCCTTCTTGCCTGCATGGTTTCTGCTGAGTAGTCTGAACTTATTCTTATTGATTTTCCCTTGAAGGAAACCTTTCTTTTCTCCCTGGCTACTTTTAAATTTTTCTGTTTATCTTTGGTTTTGGCAAGTTTGATGATAATATGTCTTGGTGTTTTTCTTTTTGGATCAATCTTAAATGGGGTTCGATGAGCATCTTGGACAGATATCCTTTCGTCTTTCGTGATGTCAGGGAAGTTTTGTGTCAGGAGTTCTTCAACTATTTTCTCTGTGTTTTCTGTCCCCCCTCCCTGTTCTGGGACTCCAATCACTCGCAAGTTATCCTTCTTGATAGAGTCCCACATGATTCTTAGGGTTTCTTCATTTTTTTTAATTCTTTTATCTGATTTTTTTTCAGCTATGTTGGTGTTGCTTCCCTGGTCCTCCAGATGTCCCAGTCTACATTCTAATTGCTCGAGTCTGCTCCTCTGACTTTCTCTTGTGTTGTCTAATTCTGTAATTTTATTGTTAATCTTTTGGATTTCTACATGCTGTCTCTCTATGGATTCTTGCAACTTGTTAATTTTTCCACTATGTTCTTGAATAATCTTTTTGATTTCTTCGACAGTTTTATCGGTGTGTTCCTTGGCTTTTTCTGCAGTTAGCCTAATTTCATTTGTGATGTCTTGAAGCATTCTGTAAATTAGTTTTATATTCTGTATCTGATAATTCCAGGATTGTATCTTCATTTGGGAAAGATTTTGATTCTTTTGTTTGGGGGGTTGGAGAAGCTGTCATGGTCTGCTTCTTTATGTGGTTTGATATGGACTGCTGTCTCCGAGCCATCACTGGGAAACTAGATTTTCCAGGTAATCAGCTAAAAAAAAAGCAGTCAGATCCCTATCAGAATTCTCCCTCTGGCTCAGGGTATTCGGATGTTAATGGAGCCGCCTGGGGAGGGTGGGGGAGGGATCAGAGAGCTAGGAGTGTAGCACCTCAGAATATAGCCAGAGTTGTTTGTCTCACTTGGAATGACTCTTATATCTGAGATTTCCGCGGTGCACGTCGCCTATATATACTGGGTGTGTGGAGATTGCCCCCAGGGGGGTCTGTCCCTCTGGCGTCACGGTCAGATCCTCCGCTGTCAGCCCCACCCCCAAGGTTAAGGCTCCCCTACTGGGATGGTGCACTCCCGTCTCCAAAATCCTTGGCTGCCTCCCGGGGGCTCCCCATCCCTCCAGTCGCGTCGCGCAATGCTCCCGCAAACCGGGGTGTGACTGCACATCCCGGCTGGGACGCCACTCTCCCCGCTCCAAGACCAGCCACTGCCTCCCGGGGACTTCTCCCTCCAGGGCGCCACGCCGCTCGTGCGATCCGGGTGGGCGCCTCCCGCACGAACGACTGGACCCCCCCCAGGTTCAATTCAGGGAAATGTAGGTGGTCCCCGCACTAACGCCCCGCCCGCCGCCAAACTCCCGGCGGGACGACTCCCTGGCTGGGATGCTGCTCTCCCCACGCCAAGACCAGTCACTGCCTCCCGGGGACTTCTCCCACTGGTTGCGCCACCACGCCGCCCATGCCAACCAGCTGGGCTCGCTCCCGGGATGAGTTCGGGGGCTAGGGCTGGGCCCCTTGTCTGTGTCATCTGCCCCCCTGGGCTCTGCCCCAACTTGGGCTCCGAAGGTCATCTGCCTGGTGCGCTGGCTCCTGGCTCTGAAAACAATCGCTGTCTCCCTGTATTTGTTCGTTCTCCGTCTCTAAATCTGTGTTTGTTGTTCAGAGTTCATAGATTGTTATGTATGTGATCGATTCACTTGTTTTTCCAAGTCTTTGTTGCAAGAGGGATCCGTGGTAGCATCCACCTAGTCCGCCATCTTGGCCCCGCCTCTGACATATTTTTTCTGACCTCCACAGTCCACCCCTTGCCCTACACAGATTTACTCTTCCATACTGGTCAATGGAGAAGCCCTCCATGGTTTCCATGGGTCTCTTTTCCTGAAGCACAAACTCAGAAGAGTAATGAGTTACAGCCCCCATCACTGTCTCTAGTCTCAGGCACACAAGTTTTATTCATTCTCTTACCTCTCCACTGTGCATTCAAAATTCTCCTTATCTTTAGTTATCACCATGGCAGGTCTTGATGGTTTTCCTGATGGTGTGACCCAAATTCTTATTTCAGAGGAATGTGAGCCCTAAGCTATCATATTGTTCTCTGACTAGAGTTGATACACAGGTCTCTTCACAGCTACACTGGGGCTAGGAGGTGACCAGGTGAATCACCTGGGTTCAACACATACTTCTCCCTGCCTTTCTTGTATAACAGCAGCCTTTTTTCCTCCTGCTGATCAGGATCAATTAATCCTGCCATGACGGTGACTTATCTTCTCCTCTGTTGGTCCCTGGACACAAGGAGCTTCTTTGGTGGCAGCTGTAGCTTGTAGTTAAATAAGACCCTTGCTGTGTCCCCTGGCAAGCATGTGTCACCTCTGGGGAGAGGACCTTTAACCCTACAGAACCCACAGTTAGAGGAATAAGAAGCACAAACTCGCTAAATGGGTCATTGGGAGTGATGAGCAGTGGGGACAACCATGAATCTTAGCTAAGGGGAGAGAAGGATTTAATGCATATTTTCCTTCCTGAAGTATGGTACTCCATCCTTTCAGATTCTTCTCTCTGAGGTGGTGCTTCAGCTGTGCCTTTAGAACATTGTTTCAGTGCTCTGTGAACTTGGATTTTCTGGATGGTGTGGCATGTGATACTACCATGTTCTGGACCCACTTCTGCACCTATTTCACTGTAATGTTGAGTTCCCTGAATGGATTCCGTCCCTTTGGGTCAGGCATTCCATAAACCCCTAGATAGTGGTCCTGGATGAGGCCCTATAGACAGGAAAGGAAAATTCATACCTAGAACATAAGTATATCCCTGTGAGAAAAAAACCACTGGTCCTTTCAGGATAGAAGGGGCACTATGTAGTCCATTTGCCTCCAAGTGGCTGCCTACTGGTCTCCTCAAGGGATAGGTCCTCATCAGGAGCTCATCACTGGGTTTTGCTGATGAAAAGTTAGATACTCAGAGGCAACAGTAGCTAGGTAAGCCTTGGTAAGTTAGAGTCCTTGTTGTGGGATTCACTAGTAGCCTCTACCTCTGCCACACTGGTCACATCATCCAGTTCAGGGGTAGCCAAAGGCAAAGCTAGTTAATGTCAGTTGGCCAAGTCATTTTGTCTACTTGGTTGTTCAGTGACTTTTCTGTAGTGGGTGATTTCTGGTGAGTGATAAAGTCTGATACAAAAATCTTCACACTCCATGCCAACCTCCATATATCAACCCACATGCCTCTACCCCATACCTTCTATTGTCTGATCTTCTAGTTCTTTTTCTTCCAGGTCTCTGACCAGACTGCCAGGTCATTGGCTTCTGCCAGGAATCTGTATATATTCCCACCTCAGGTTAATTATCTTCCAAGTAAAGTGAATGACAAGGTGCTCAAAAGTTTATCCACTGGGAAGGAATTTCCCTCTGACTGTCTTTTAAAAATGTGGCTGTAATACAGCTGCTGTCCATTTCCAGTTTTCACCCAGATGATCTATCCACAAACCCAGCTCAGGTATTTTCCTTCTCCTGCAGCTCATAATCCCCATATAACAATAGATTTGAGCTGGGGGAGAAATGCTGGTGCAATTTTGACAGGTGACACTTTGTTCTGGGCTGTGCATCCATGCAACTTACACCCTCCACTTGTGCTCAGGCTTAGTCCCAGAGGTATCATTTCTTTCTTATGATGATGTTCTGGGCCCATATGATTTTAAGAACTGACAGGTCCAGCAAAACCCATTTCACGATGGACAGCTACAGGTGTGGAATCACTCGATGTCCTCCGGTCAAACATTCCACCTCCACCAGGGTCCAATAACATATCAGGAGCTATTTCCCAAAAGGCATTTAATTCTCTGGTGTGTAGGGCATAGTCTTGCTCCAGAATCCCAGAAATCTGCATTGTGATTCTCCCACCGGGGCTTTCCCACCACTGACCCTTCCAGCATCACAGGTCTGATCATATGGCCCAAGCAGATGGGCTGCTAGCAGCGCAGCCTGAATCTGCTTGCAGAGCCCTTTCACACCCCCTGCCAACTTAAAGATGTCACCCAGTGCATAGGCCTGAGCAGTATTCCTAGGTGTTGAACACATTCTTTCCACAACCCAGTGAGGCCTACCAGGTGCTGTGTGTCCTTCTTTTTGGTAGGGATACAAAATACAGTAATTTGCCTTTTATTTTGGATAGAATTTCCCAGGTTACCCCTGAACAGTGGACATCTAAAAACTTCACTGAAGCAGTAGGTCCCTGAATCTTTGTGGGGTTTATCTCCCATCCTCTGGAGTGCACGTAGCTCACCAATATCTCCAGAATAATAGCCACCTCTTGTTCATCAACATAATGTCATAGTAAGGGTGGTAAGTGATAGAAGGAGGACCAAGTTCAGGGTCAGCCCACCAGGATCTACTCACAGAGCTCTCTGTTGAGCTAGTTTCTCAACCACACCAGGACCTGTGGATACTTCCCCTCTTACCACCCTGCCAGCCTCAGACCCAACAAGCATCTCCTCACAAAGCCCACAAGGGTTTTTTAAAATTCCCCATCATCTTCAATAGACCTGACTTAGCCTGTGCACAGCCTCGTGAGTGTTTTTGTGAAATACATCCATTGGGCCATTAGTAATTTACCAGAATATGTGTTACTCTTCCTTGTTTGCGAAGGACTGCTGGAAAAAAAAAAATAAGCTGTGTATTTTGTCACAAGGCATGGATCTGTAGGGGAAAAATAAGGTTAATGGATGATAAGATGGGTTGAACAGGCTCTGAAAGAAAGAGGATGTAAAAAGTATGAGGGCAGTGCTATATTAGAGCAGAATTAAATTTCTTTTTAACTTTGATCCAAATAAAGTGATTGTGCAATTACAGACAGTGTCATTCACGTTGTATTCCATGACGACTCCACAGAGAATAAAATCTGAGTGGTGCCCCTGGAGTTGCGTAATGTTCCAATTTGGAAGATATACTTCCAGGAGAGGCATACGGCAGGACACTGTTCTGGAAGCTGGGACCACTCAGGCCCTGTGAGGTCCCAGAGACAATGCAGGGAAATGCTGTGATGCTTTCTATGCACAGAGAAGGGAGGGGGCTGAGCTTCCATTCTCAGGAGCCTGCCTACCCCTAAATCCTGATTAGTGCAAGGTTCCAGTGGTGAACAACAAAGGGCACCACACTCATTGCAAGGCTCTTCAGCCAAGCATTGCATATCGTCTTTACCTCAACTCCCAGGCTTCACCACAAAATCTTCCCAAGAGTATAGAAAATCAGGGCATGTGTGCTGGCAGCCCAAGATCTGATGTCTACAGCAGGAAAGCAGTCCTGAAAAATATGATTTTGGTTCACTCTGGACAGGTCCAGGAGCTATGACCCCCTCAGAGCCCTGGACCTTTTCAAATCACACCACCAGCACACATGCACACACACCTGGATAATGACCCTCGATGGCCATAGAGTACACTATGGTGCAGCCTCCACTCTGATGAAATGGGCACTGACAGGTCACTTCCTACTGATAAGCACGAGCAGGAATAAAAATCCACTGAAGCATTCACAAAAACAGGTTGTATCTCCAGGTTGAAAATCAGGAGAAATGCATGCCAAGTTTCTTGATTTGATGGCAGGTTAGGAGATCTTCAGATTACCCACAGTTGTGGGTTGTTGACCCCGATCCCCTCTCAGTCAAACAAATCAATACCTAACCTGCCTTAAAAAGGTCTAGACTAGGTTAAGCAACATGTCCTGCTTTGCCCAGGATTGAGGGAATTCCTGGATACAGCGCTAAACCCAGGAAAGTCCCAAGCAAACCGGGACAATTTGGTCACTGTTGTCTGGGCTTAGGAAAGAAGATTGTTACACAAATATATGCACGTGATTATGCCACATAGTGATGCTTAGGGTTTGAGCTGGGCTGGGTACAGGGCAGAAGCAAAAGAACAATGCCGTTTTTATCACCAAGAACTCCTCACTAAATTAGCAATCCCTCTTCAACTAGGTCATGAATGTAGGCAGCTGATAATACGCTAAATGTTTCTACCCAAAGAAAATGAAATCCACATACTGGTGACCCAGTCAGGGAAGACATTCCAGACCCTACTGAGAAGTAACTGGTTTGGTCACTGGGGACAGTGAAAATCGGTGCTTATAGGGCAATGGGCCTTTGCTCTCACAGGCCTGTGGATTGACCTCGTCTTCTAGGCCAGGCTGAACGTGGCCAAGGCAATAGAGTATGAGAAACCCAGAACTAGAGGCAAGACAGAATATAAGATTGATTCATTTATCTCTGAAGGATTTCACTGGGAATATTTTGAGAAGCCTCAAGCCCAGATTGCTGATAAAAGTCGAGGAGAAAGGAGAGTTAGTGGCCAATGGGATAAAGTGCACTCTGGTTATCCTGGGGATGGCTTTGTCCTCAGCTCCCATTGGAGGTATTTTCCCCAGTGGTTCCCCACGACTGGAGGTTCATAGTGTCAACTTTAGAGCTGGAATGGTTGTAGCCTAATATTCTGATTTTATACATAAAAACACTGAAGCTCAGAGAAGGAGTGACTCACCCTAGTTCATATGGTGTAGCTGGTGAACTGATGGATAGTTAAATGCACCTTATCCTGCTCTTCAGATATTGCACGTGGGGCTTTACACCTGGAGGAATAAAGGGGGCTCATGCAAATCCCATGATGCATCACTGAGGAGAAGGACAAGTTGTAAAGAACAGAATCATCTCTTTATCTCAGGGCTGACCAGTGCCCAGACCAGACATGCTGGCAGGGGTCTAGTATCCAGGCCCAGCAATTCCCAACAGAGTCCCAGGATCCACAAGAACCCTGGGACCTATCTGTGTCTTCTGAGCCTTCTAATCCATCCCAAGTCCCAGGAACTGAGGTGGGGGTGATAGAATACATTGAGTTGAAGCAGAGGCTGCTTTCAAACTCTAGCTAATAGTCAGGGAGAAAACAGAGTCCTCAATACTACAACATCAAAGAAGGGAATTCTGTCACAACCTGAATGATCCCAGAAGCAGATTCTTTCCCAGAGTCTCCTGAAAAGAGTCCAGCTGGCTCACACCTTGTGACACCCAAAGCCAAGAACTCATCCAAGGCCCCTGCCCAGATTTCTGACCTACAGAACCGTGAGATAACAAATAGGTGTTGTTTTAAGCTGTTAAATTTATGCTAATTTGTTTTGCAGCAATAGAAAACTAGTATACTGAAGGTCACATCCATGTATAAAATAGTTAAGTAATTGCTAGCCATTCCAGTAAAGTAGTGGCTTCTAGGACTCCTACCACTCACTGTGTTGACTCACCCAGCATCACGAAAGGAAGGTTCGGAGTCAGAGGTTATATCATGTTATGAATGTACCCACCAATGTCCAATAATCAAGCTGTGATGCTGAAAACAAAACTTTTCTAAACTATCAATAACCAAAATTTTCTTTTCAATCAGCAATATCTGAGGAAAGACTGGATTATCATTCCAATCTCTATGTAGTAAATCATTTTACAAAACAATTGTCACATGAAGCAGTCAAAGATCACAGAGCCAAAAAACTATGGCAAATAAAAAGTGTACAGTTGAGTCACCAGTTAATAAAAAATATTATACTGTTCTTCTGGCTTGTATAGTGTTTGTAATTTGCTGTGATTTCTTTTCTCATTCTAAATAAAAATTTGCTTTTGTAATTTTGTACTCTTTTTCTTAAAGGAAATCAAAATAGTTGAAGTCTCAGGGCCCACAAAACCTGAATCCTGCCTTCACGTGCTTGTCCATTTTGTCCATGAATTTGCCCACACCACACATCTGCCTGGCAACCCCTTCTGCATCGTCTTTGCCTAGAAAACACTTAACCATCCTTCAAGGCTTGACTTAAAAGTCACCTCTTCTGGGAAGCCTTCCCAGAAGGCTTAAGAAAGTAGATTTCTCCTTCCTGTGTCCAGGATACTATAGCACTTTCTTAGCTCTCTTTCAACCCTCTCTCATGGTACTCTAATTACTCTGTACAGAAGCCTCCCCCCAGCTAGGCAGCAAGCTCCCAGCAACACACACTGGTCTTAATCATTTCCATAGCATCATCTTCCCATCCTGAAACAGGAGCTCCCAGGGAACACGTTTGTGTTGTTGTTGTTAGTTGCCATCAAATTGGCTCTGATTCATGGCAACCTTATGCCTAACAGAGCAAAGCATTGTCTGGCCCTGTAGCATCCTCACAATCACTGGTATACTTCAGCCCACTCTTGCAGCGATTGTGCCAATCCACCTTGTGAAGGGTTTCCCTCATTTTCACTGAAACTCTGCTTTGTCAAACATGATGTCCTTTTCTAGCAACTGGTGTTTTCTGATGACATATCCAGGGATAACAGAAAAGACAGAGAGAATAGTTGAAGGTTTCTCGGCAGCAAATTTCCTTGATATCGTGAAAGATGAGAAGATATTAATCCAATATGCTCATTGAGCTCCACATAAGGTAGATGTTAAAAGAAAGTCACCAAGACATATTATAATCAAACTAGCCAAAACCAAATATAAAGAGAGAATTTTCAGAGCAGCTAGGGATAAATCAAAAGTCACCTATAAAGGTGAGCCAAAAAGAATAAGCTCAGACTACTCAGCAGAAACCATGCAGGCAAGAAGGCGGTGAGTAGACTTATATAAAAAATTGAAGTAAAAAAATTGCCAACCAAGAATCATATATCCAGCAAAACTGCCTCTCAAATATGAAGGTGAAATTAGGACATTTCCAGAAAAACAGAAGTTTAGAGAATTCATAAAAACCAAACCAAAACTACAAGAAATACTAAAGGGAGCTCTTTGGTTAGAAAATCAATAATATCAGGTATCAACCCAAGACTAGAACCCTGGGCAGAGTAATGAGAAGTCAACCCAGACAAGGAAATCAAAAAGATAAATCAAGAGGAAAAAAAAAAAAAAAGCTCAAAGCAGGGTAAACCTAATGTTATTGGGTGAAGGAAGACAACATTAAAACAATAAAGAGGGAATAAGAAATGTAGTCATAGATCTATATGGAGAGGAAGATAAGGTGATCAAAGAAATAAAAGTTAGGTTTAAATTTAGAAAATCAGGTTAAACAATAAGGTAACCACAAAGCAGACAACTATCCTACACATCGAAATAAAATGCAAGAAAAAAATAGAGACTCAGCAGAAACAAAATCAACAACAATAAATATGAGGAAATGACAATATATAAAGATAATCTACTCAGCACATAAAATTAAGTGGAAAAAAGAAATTGTCAGCAACACACAAAAAAAAGACATCAAAATGATACCACTAAATTCATACCTATCCATAATTATTATGGATGTAAATGGACTAAATGCACCAATAAAGAGACAGAGAGTGGCAGAATGGATTAAAAACATGATCCATCTATATGCTGCCTACAAGAGACACACCTTAGACTTAGAGACACAAACAAACTAAAACTCAAAGGATGGAAATATATATATAAAGCAAACAACAATCAAAAAAAGAGCAGGAGTGGCAATATTAATTTCTGACAAAATAGATTTTAAAGTTAAATCCATCATAAAGGATAAGGAAGGACACGATATAATGATTAAAGGGACAATATACAAAGAAGGTATAACCATATTAAATATTTATGCTCCCAATGACAGGGCTGGAAGATACATAAAACAAACTCTCTTGGCATTGAAAAGTGAGATAGACAGCTCCACAATAATAATAGGAGGCTTCAACACACCACTTTCGGTGAAGGGCAGGACATCCAGAGAGAAGCTCAATAAAGACACGGAGGATCTAAATGCCACAATCAACCAACTTGACCTCATGGACATATACAGAACACTCCACCCAACTGCAACCAAGTACACTTTCTTGTCTAGAGCACATCGAACATTCTCTAGAATAGACCACATATTAGGGCATAAAGCAAGCCTTAGCAGAATCCAAAACATTGAAATTCTACAAAATATCTTCTCTGACCATAAGGCCATAAAAGCAGAGATCAATAACAGAAAAAGCAGGAAAAGAAACCAAACACTTGGAAACTCAACAATACCCTGCTCAAAAAAGACTGAATTATAGAAGACACTAAGGATGGAATAAAGAAATTCAAAGAATCCAATGAGAATAAAAACATTTCCTATAAGAACCTTTGGGACACAGCGAGAGCTGTGCTCAGAGGTCGATTTATATCAATAAATGTGCACATACAAAAAGAAGAAAGGGCCAAAATGAAAGAATTACCTCTACAATTTGAACAAACAGAAAGAGGGCAATAAAAGAAACCCTCAGAAACCAGAAGAAAATCAATAATAATAATTAGGGCACAATTAAATGAAATAGAAAACAGAAAAAAAAATAAAGAATTAACAAAACCGAAAGCTAGTTCTTTGGAAAAATCAACAACATTGATAAACCGTTGGCCAAATGACAAAAGAAAAACAGGAGAGGAAGCGAATACCCCAAATAAGAAATGAGATGGGCAATATTACAACGGACCCAGCTGAAATTAAAAGAATAATATCAGATTACTATGAAAAATATCCTCTAACAAATTTGTAAAACTAGAAGTAATGGATGAATTCATAGAAACACTCTACCTACCTAAACTAACACAGAGGAAGAACAACTAAATAGACACATAACAAGAAACTGAAAAGGTAGCCAAAAAACTCCCAAAGAAATAAACCCCTGGCCTGGATGGCTGCACTGCAGAGTTCTACCACACTTTCAGAGAAGAGTTAACACCACTACGACTAAACTATTTCAGAGCATAGAAAAGGACAGAATACTCCCAAACTCATTCTAGGAAGCCAGCATATCCCTGATACCAAAACCAGGTAAAGACATCACAAAAAAGAAAATTACAGACCTATATCCGTTATGAAATTAGATGCAAAATTCTAGCCAATAGAAATCAACAACATATCAAACAAAGAATTCACCGGGACCAAATGGGATTCATACCAACTATGCAGGGATGGTTCAACATTAGAAAAACAATTAATGTAATCTATTACATAAATAAAACAAAAGACAAGTATCAATTGATTTTGTCAATTCATGCAGAAAAGGCCTCTAGCAAAGTTCAACACCCATTCATAATAAAAACTCTCAGCAAAATAGGAATAGAAGGAAAATTCCTCAACATAATAAAGGGCATTTATACAAAGCTAATAGAAAACATCATCCTAAATGCAGAGAGCCTGAAAGCTTTCCCCTTGAGACAGGGAACCAGACAAGGATGCCCTTTATCGCTGTTTTTATTCAACTTTGTGCTGGAGGTTCTAGCCAGAGCAATTAGGGTAGATAAAGAAATAAAGGGCAACCACATTGTCAAGGAAGAAGTAAAAGTATCTGTATTTGCACATGACATGATCTTATACACAGAAAACACTAAAGAATCCTCAAGGAAGCTACTGAAACTCACAGAGTTCGGCAGAGTATCAGGATACAAGATAATGATACTAAAATCAGTTAGGTTCCTCTACACCAACAAAAAGAACATTGAGGAGGAAAAAGCCAAATCAATACCATTTACAGTACCCACCAAGAAGATAAAATACTTAGAAATAAATCTTACCAGAGATGTAAAAGAATTACAGAAAGAAAACTACAAGACTCTACTGCAAGAAACCAAAACAGACATACAAAAGTGGAAAAACAGACAATGAGGAAGGGGGCCAAGATGGCAGACTAGGCAGATGCTACCTCGGATCCCTCTAGCAACAAAGACTTGGAAAAACAAGTGAATCCATCACATACATGACAATCTACGAACCCTGACCAACACACACAGATTTAAAGCGTTGACCTGAGTGACAGAGACTGTGAACGAACAAGTACGGGGAAGCAGCGACTGTTTTCGGAGCCTGGAGCCAGCGTCCCAGTCAGGTAACCTTGGCGCCGGGCTTTGGACTGGGCGCAGGGAGGCTGAGCACAACATCCTATGACGGCACAAACACGGGGAGCGCAAGATAAGTAACTTTGTCTACATTCCGGGGCGCTATTCTCTCCTGTTTTTCTGAACCCTCCCCTGCCCTTCCAAGGTGCTTCATTAACATTGGGATTTCCTGAGCCAGAGGGAGAACTGCTCCGAGCTTTTTCTTTTCCTTTTTTTTGGTCTTTTCCTAACCCATTCTTCTGGCCTGAGAGAAGCAACCACAAAAAACCCAGGGACCAAAAATCCTTCCCTAATTGGACTAAAAACACAGAACCAGCTCCAGCCAAGCATACGTGATCCATAGTCTCTGGTTTTCATCCCTACAGGGAACAAGATGACTATTATAATTCAAAGGCATTTCTGATAGGGATCTCACTGAATTTTTTTTTCAGCGGATTTACTGGAAAGACAAGTTTCCCAGGTCTGATATCTCTGCGTATTCAACAGAGCCCTCACTGACCCACAACAGGGAACTGAGGGCTGAAGCTCCCCCCAGGCAACCTAGCCTCCTGCCTTAGGGGTCTAAGGAGGGTGACACCTACCAATCTGTAGAGGTACTTGCAACGGGGGCCTAAGGTACAGCTGCAGAGCCCTCCCACCAAGGTGCTTTAAGAATAGAGACACACCTACCTCACTGACACTTGCGGGAAGCCTGTCAGCATCCTGCCCCCCCTGGAGTGTGAACCCCAGCTGCTACTAGAATCTGGTGCACACAACTATCACCACTACTTCTCAAGGTGGATAGGTGACAGGGTGCATCACACACTTGATGACCCAAAATCAGATTCTACTCAAGAATAGTGAATGGACTCAGGCATATATATCTGGTAACAGCCCAAACCAGCTGGTAATAGGTCATAAGTAAGTCAAGGGCTACAACAATCAAGACAGCACAATCTAGTAGCCCATCCACGTATACTGAAAGAAAACAAAACAAGATAAGACTCAGTGAGCAAACATAGAATAAATCACTACAATATCTTACTGATGGCTCGGAAACAGCTGTTGATATCAAACCACATAAAGAAGCAGACCATGACTGCTTCTACAATCCCCCAAACAAAAGAATCAAAATCTTTCCCAAATGAAGATACAATCCTGGAATTATCAGATACAGAATATAAAAAACTAATTTACAGAATGCTTCAAGACATCAGGGATGACCTCAGAAATGAAATAAGGCAAACTGCAGAAAAAGCCAAGGAACACACTGAAAAAACACTTGAAGAACTCAAAAAGATTATTCAAGAACATAGTGGAAAAATTAATAAGCTGCAAGAATCCATAGAGAGACAGCATGCAGAAATCCAAAAGATTAAAAATAAAATTACAGAATTAGACAACGCAATAGGAAGTCAGAGGAGCAGACTCGAGCAATTAGAATGCAGAGTGGGACATCTGGAGGACCAGGGAATTAACACCAACATAGCTGAAAAAAAAATCAGATAAAAGAATTAAAAAAAATGAAGACACCCTAAGAATCATGTGGGACTCTATCAAGAAGGATAACTTGTGAGTGATTGGAGTCCCAGAACAGGGAGGGGGGACAGAAAACACAGAGAGAATACTTGAAGATCTGCTGACAGAAAACTTCCCTGACATCATGAAAGACGAAAGGATTTCTATCCAAGATGCTCATTGAACCCCACTTAAGATTGATCCAAAAAGAAAAACACCAAGACATATTATCATCAAACTTGCCAAAACCAAAGATAAAGAGAAAATTTTAAAAGGAGCCAGGGATAAAAGAAAGGTCTCCTACAAGGGAGAATCAATAAGAATAAGTTCAGACTACTCAGCAGAAACCATGCAGTCAAGAAGGCAATGGGATAACATATACAGAGCACTGAAGGAGAAAAACTGCCAGACAAGGATCATATATCCAGCAAAACTCTCTCTCAAATATGAAGGTGAAATTAAGATATTTACACATAAACACAAGCTTAGAGAATTTGCAAAAACCAAAGCAAAGCTACAAGAAATACAAAAGGAAATTGTTTGGTCAGAAAACCAATAATATCAGATACCAGCACAACACAAGGTCACAGAACAGAACATCCTGATATCAACTCAAATAGGGAAATCACAAAAACAAATTCAGATTAATTAAAAAAAAATGCTCAAAACAAGGAATCATTGAAGTTAATATGTAAAAGATCACAATAATCAAAAAGACGGACTAAATACAGGTGGCATAGAACTGCCATATGGAGCGGTATACAAGGTGATATAGGACAATACAAGTTAGGTTTTTACTTAGAAAAATAGGGGTAAATATTAAGGTAAAAACAAAGAGGTATAACAACTCCATAACTCAAAATAAAAACCAAGAAGAACGTAATGACTCAGCAAAGATAAAGTCAAATACTATGAAAATGAGGATCTCACAATTTACAAAGAAAAACGTCTCAGCACAAAAAAGTAAGTGAAAAAATGAAATTGTCCACAACACACATAAAAAGGCATCAAAATGACAACACTAAACACTTATCTATAATTACGCTGAATGTAAATGGACTAAATGCACCAATAAAAAGACAGAGAGTCTCAGACTGGATAAAGAAACAGGATCCGTCTATATGCTGCCTACAAGAGACACACCTTACACTTAGAGACACAAACAAACTAAAACTCAAAGGATGGAAAAAAATATATCAAGCAAACAAGAAGCAAAAAAGAAGAGGAGTAGCAATATTAATTTCTGACAAAATAGACTTTGAACTTAAATCCACCACAAAGGATAAAGAAGGACACTACATAATGATTAAAGGGACAATTGACCAGGAAGATATAACCATTTTAAATATTTATGCACCCAATGACAGGGCTGCAAGATACATAAATCAAATTTTAACTGAACTGAAAAGTGAGATAGACACCTCCACAATTATAGTAGGAGAATTCAACACACCACTTTCGGAGAAGGACAGGACATCCAGTAAGAAGCTCAACAGAGACACGGAAGACCTAATTACAACAGTCAACCAACCTGACCTCATTGACTTATACAGAACTCTCCACCCAACTGCTGCAAAATATACTTTTTTTTCTAGCGCACATGGAACATTCTCTAGAATACACCACATATTAGGTCATAAAACAAACCTTTGCAGAATCCAAAACATCGAAATATTACAAAGCATCTTCTCAGACCATAAGGCTATAAAAGTGGAAACCAATAACAGAAAAATTAGGGAAAAGAAATCAAATACTTGGAAACGGAAAAATACCCTCCTGAAAAAAGACTGGGTTATAGAAGACATTAAGGAGGGAATAAGGAAATTCTTAGAAAGCAACGAGAATGAAAATACTTCCTATCAAAACCTCTGGGACACAGCAAAAACAGTGCTCAGAGCCCAATTAATATCGATAAATGCACACATACAAAAATAGGAAAGAGCCAAAATCAGAGAACTGTCCCTACAACTTGAACAAATAGAAAGTGGGCAACAAAAGAATCCCTCAGGCACCAGAAGAAAACAAATAATGAAAATTAGAGCTGAACTAAATGAATTAGAGAACAGAAAAACAATTGAAAGAATTAACAAAGCCAAAAGCTGGTTCTCTGACAAAATTGACAAAATTGATAAACCATTGGCCAGACTGACTAAAGAAATACAGGAAAGGAAACAAATAACCCGAATAAGAAACGAGAAGGGCCATATCACAACAGAACCAACTGAAATTAAAAGAATCATATCAGATTATTATGAAAAATTGTATTCTAACAAATTTGCCAACCTAGAAGAAATGAATGAATTCCTGGAAAAACACTACCTACCTAAACTAACACATTCAGAAGTAGAACAACTAAATAGACCCATAACAAAAAAAGAGATTGAAACGATAATCAAAAAACTCCCAACAAAAAAAAGCCCTGGCCCGGATGGCTATACGGCAGAGTTCTACCAAACTTTCAGAGGAGAGTTAACACCACTACTACTAAAGGTATTTCAAAGCATACAAAATGATGGAATACTACCCAACTCATTCTATGAAGCCACCATCTCCCTGATACCAAAACCAGGTAAAGACATCACAAAAAAAGAAAATTACAGACCTATATCCCTCATGAACATAGATGCAAAAATCCTCAACAAAATTCTAGCCAATAGAATTCAACAACATATCAAAAAAATAATTCACCACGACCAAGTGGGATTTATACCAGGTATGCAAGACTGGTTTAATATTCCCCCATTTAAAAAAAAAAAAAAAAAATTTTATGCAACACTGGATTAATATTAGAAAAACCATTAATGTAATAGACCACAGAAATAAAACAAAAGACAAAAGACAAAAACCACATGATCTTATCAACTGATGCAGAAAAGGCATTTGACAAAGCCCTACAACCATTTATGATAAAAACTCTCAGCAAAAGAGGAATTGAAGAAAAATTCCTCAACATAATAAAGGGCGTCTTTTTTTTTTTATACAAAGCCAACAGCCAACATCACTCTAAATGGAGAGAGCCTGAAAGCATTTCCCTTGAGAACGGGAACCAGACAAGGATGCCCTTTATCCCCCCTCTTATTCAACATTGTGCTAGAGGTCCTAGCCAGAGCAATTAGGCTAGACAAAGAAATAAAGGGCATCCGGATTGGCAAGGAGGAAGTAAAATTATCTCTATTTGCAGATGACATGATCTTATACACAGAAAACCCTAAGGAATCCTCCAGAAAACTACTGAAACTAATAGAAGAGTTTGGCAGAGTCTCAGGTTATAGGATAAACATACAAAAATCACTTGGATTCCTCTACATCAACAAAAAGAACACCAAAGAGGAAAGCACCAAATGAATACCATTCACAGTAGCCCCCAAGAAGATAAACTACTTAGGAATAAATCTTACCAAAGATGTAAAAGTCCCATACAAAGAAAACTACACAGCACTACTACAAGAAATTAAAAAGGACATACTTAAGTGGAAAAACATACCTTGCTCATGGATAGGAAGACTTAACACAGTAAAAATGTCTATTCTACCAAAAGCCATCTATACATACAATGCACTTCTGATCCAAATTCCAATGTCATTTTTTAATGTGTTAGAGAAACAAATCACCAACTTCATATGGAAGGGAAAGAAGCCCCGGATAAGCAAAGCATTACTGAAAAAGAAGAAAAAAGTGGGAGGCCTCACTCTACCTGATTTCAGTACCTATTATACAGCTACAGTAGTCAAAACAGCCTGGTACTGGTACAACAACAGGCACATAGACCAATGGAACAGAATTGAGAACCCAGATATAAATCCATCCATGTATGAGCAGCTGATATTTGACAAAGGCCCAGTGTCAGTTAATTGGGGAAAAGATAGTCTTTTTAACAAATGGTGCTGGCATAACTAGATATCCATTTCCAAAAGAATGAAACAGGACCCATACCTCACACCATGCACAAAAACTAACTCCAAGGGGATCAAAGACCTAAACTTAAAGACTAAAACGATAAAGATCATGGAAGAAAAATTAGGGACAACGTTAGGAGCCCTAATACAAGGCATAAACAGAATACAAAACATTACCAAAAATGACCAAGAGAAACCCGACAACTGGGAGCTCCTAAAAATCAAACATCTATGCTCATCTAAAGACTTCACCAAAAGAGTAAAAAGACCACCTACAGACTGGGAAAGAATTTTCAGCTATGACATCTCCGACCAGCACCTGATCTCTAAAATCTATATGATTCTGTCAAAACTCAACCACAAAAAGACAAACAACCCAATCAAGAAGTGGGCAAAGGATATGAATACATATTTCACTAAAGAAGATATTCAGGCAGCCAACAGATACATGAGAAAATGCTCTTGATCATTAGCCATTAGAGAAATGCAAATTAAAACTAAATGAGATTTCATCTCACTCCAACAAGGCTGGCATTAATCCAAAAAACACAAAATAATAAATGTTGGAGAGGCTGCGGAGAGATTGGAACTCTTATACACTGCTGGTGGGAATGTAAAATGGTACAACCACTTTGGAAATCTATCTGGCGTTATCTCAAACAGTTAGAAATAGAACTACCATACAACCCAGAAATCCCACTCCTCGGAATATACCCTAGAGATACAAGAGCCTTCACACAAACAGATATATGCGCACCCATGTTTATTGCAGCTCTGTTTACAATAGCAAAAAGCTGGAAGCAACCAAGGTGTCCATCAACGCATGAATGCGTAAATAAATTGCGGTATATTCACACAATGGGATACTACGCATCGATAAAGAACAGTGACGAATCTGTGAAGCATTTCATAACATGGAGGAACCTGGAAGGCATTATGCTGAGCGAAATTTAGTCAGAGGGAAAAGGACAAATATTGGATAAGACCACTATTATAAGATCTTGAGAAATAGTAAAAACTGAGAAGAACACATACTTTTGTGGTTACGAAGGGGGGACGGAGGGAGGGAGGAAGAAGGTTTTTTATTGATTAATCAGTAGATAAGAACTGCTTTGGGTGAAGGGAAAGACAACACTCAATACATGGAAGGCCAGCTCAATTGGACTGGACCAAAAGCAAAGAAGTTTCTGGGATAAAATGAATGCTTCAAAGGTCAGCGGAGCAGGGGCGGGGGTCTGGGGAACATGGTTTGAGGGGACTTCTAAGTCAATTGGCAAAATAATTCTATTATGAAAACATTCTGCATCCCACTTTGAAATGCGGCATCTGGGGTCTTTAATGCTAACAAGCGGCCATCTAAGATGCATCAATTGGTCTCAACCCACCTGGATTAAAGGAAAAAGAAGAACACCAAGGTCACACAACAACTAAGAACCCAAGAGACAGAAAGGGCCACATGAACCAGAGACCTACATCATCCTGAGACCAGAAGAACTAGTTGGTGCCCGGCCACAATCGATGACTGCCCTGTCAGTGAGCACAACAGAGAACTCCTGAGGGAACAGGAGATCAGTGGGATGCAGACCCCAAATTCTCATAAAAAGACCATACTTAATGGTCTGACTGAGACTAGAGGAATCCCGGCGGCCATGCTCCCCAGACCTTCTGTTGGCACAGAACGGGAACCATCCCCGAAGACAGCTCATCAGACATGAAAGGAACTGGTCAGCGGGTGGGAGAGAGATGCTGATGAAGAGTGAGCTAATTATATCAGGTGGACACTTGAAATTGTGTTGGCATCTCTTCTCTGGAGGGGGGATGGGAGGATAAAGAGAGAGGGAAGCTGGCAAAATTGTCACGAAAGGAGAGACTGAAAGGGCTGACTCAATAGGGGGAGAGCAAGTGGGAGTACGGAGTAAGATGTATGTAAACTTATATGTGACAGACTGATTGGATTTGTAAACGTTCACTTGAAGCTTAATAAAAGTTAATAAAAAAAAAAAAAGACCTAAACATAAAGATTAAATGATAAAGATCATGGAAGAAAAAATAGGGACAACGTTAGGAGCCCTAATACAAGGCATAAACAGAATACAAAACATTACCAAAAATGACCAAGAGAAACCAGATAACTGGGAGCTCCTAAAAATCAAACACCTATGCTCATCTAAAGACTTCACCAAAAGAGTAAAAAGACCACCTACAGACTGGGAAAGAATTTTCAGCTATGACATCTCCGACCAGCACCTGATCTCTAAAATCTGCATGATTCTGTCAAAACTCAACCACAAAAAGACAAACAACCCAATCAAGAAGTGGGCAAAGGATATGAACACGTACTTCACTAAAGAAGATATTCAGGCAGCTGACAGATACATGAGAAAATGCTCTCGATCATTAGCCATTAGAGAAATGCAAATTAAAACTAAATGAGATTTCATCTCACTCCAACAAGGCTGGCATTAATCCAAAAAACACAAAATAATAAATGTTGGAGAGGCTGCGGAGAGATTGGAACTCTTATACACTGCTGGTGGGAATGTAAAATGGTACAACCACTTTGGAAATCTATCTGGCGTTATCTTAAACAGTTAGAAATAGAACTACCATACAACCCAGAAATCCCACTCCTCGGAATATACCCTAGAGATACAAGAGCCTTCACACAAACAGATATATGCGCACCCATGTTTATTGCAGCTCTGTTTACAATAGCAAAAAGCTGGAAGCAACCAAGGTGTCCATCAACGCATGAATGGGTAAATAAATTGTGGTATATTCACACAATGGAATACTACGCATCGATAAAGAACAGTGACGAATCTGTGAAGCATTTCATAACATGGAGGAACCTGGAAGGCATTATGCTGAGCGAAATTAGTCAGAGGCAAAAGGACAAATATTGGATAAGACCACTACTATAAGATCTTGAGAAATAGTATAAACTGAGAAGAACACATACTTTTGTGCTTACGAGGGGAGGAGGGAGGGAGGGTGGGAGAGAGTTTTTTACTGATTAGTTAGTAGATAAGAACTGCTTTAGGTGAAGGGAAGGAGAACACTCAATACATGGAAGCTCAGCTCAACTGGACTGGACCAAAAGCAAAGAAGTTTCCGGAATAAACTGAATGCTTCAAAGGTCAGCGGAGCAAGCGAGGGGGTTTGGGGAACATGGTTTAAGGGGACTTCTAAGTCAATTGGCAAAATAATTCTATTATGAAAACATTCTGCATCCCACTTTGAAATGTGGCACCTGGGGTCTTAAATGCTAACAAGTGGCCCTCTAAGATGCATCAGTTGGTCTCAACCCACCTGGAGCAAAGGAGAATGAAGACCACCAAGGTCACACGATAACTAAGAGCCCAAGAGACAGAAAGGGCCACAGGAACCAGAGACCTACATCATCCTGAAAGCAGAAGAACTAGTTGATGCCCGGCCACAATTGATGACTGCCCGGACAGGGAGCACAACAGAGAACCCCTGAGGGAGCAGGAGACCAGTGGAATGCAGACCCCAAATTCTCACAAAAAGACCATATTTAATGGTCTGACTGAGACTGGAGGAATCCCGGCGGTCATAGTCCCCAAACCTTGTGTTGACCCAGGACAGGAACCATTCCCGAAGACAGCTCATCAGACATGAAAGGGACTGGACAGTGGGTAGGAGAGAGATGCTGATGAAGAGTGAGCTAATTATATCAGGTGGACACTTGGGAGTGTGTTGGCATCTCTTGTCTGGAGGGGGGATGGGAGGAGAGAGAGAGTTGGAAGCTGGCAAAATTGTCACGAAAGGAGAGACTGGAAGGGCTGACTCATTGGGGGAGAGCAACTGGGAGTACGGAGTAAGGTGCATATAAACTTATATGTGACAGTCTGACTTGATTTGTAAACGTTCACTTGAAGCTCAATAAAAGTTGATAAAAAAAAACGGAAAAAATATCATACACCTATGTTCATCCAAAGACTTCAACAAAAGACTAAAAAGATTACCTACACACTGGGAAAAAGTTTTCAGCTATGACATTTCTGATCAGTGCCTGATCTCTAAAATCTACATGATCCTGCAAAAACTGAACTACAAAAGACACATAACCCAACAAAAAATGGGCATAAGATATGAACAGACACTTCACTAAAGAACACATTCAGGTAGCTAACAGATACATGAGGAAATGCTCACAATAATTAACCATTAGAGAAATGCAAATCAAAACTACAATGAGATTTCATCTCACTCCAACAAGAATGGTATTAACCCAAAAAACACAAAACAATAAGTTGGAGAGGCTGTGGGGAGATTGGAACACTTATACACTGCGGGTGGGAATGTAAAATGGTACAACCACTTTGGAAATTGATTTGGTGCTTCCTTAAAAAGCTAGAAATAGAACTGCCAGCAATCCCACTCCTTGGAATATATTCTAGAGAAATAAGAGCCTTTACACAAACAGATATATGCACACCCATGTTTATTGCAGCACTGTTTACAATAGCAAAAAGCTGGAAGCAACCAAAGTGCCCATCAACGGAAGAATAGATAAATAAATTACGGTATATTCACACAACGGAATACTATGCATCGATAAAGAACAGTGAGGAATCTGTGAAACATTTCATAACATGGAAGAACCTGGAAGGAATTATGCTGAGTGAAATTAGTCAGTTGCAAAAGGAAAATATTGTATAAGACCACTATTATAAGAACTTCAGAAATAGTTTGAACTGAGAAGAAAATATTCTTTTGGGGTTATGAGAAGGGGAAGGGAGGGAGAGTGAGAGAGGGGTATTCACTAATTAGATAGTAGATGAGAACTACTTTAGGTGAAGGAAAAGACAGCACACAATACAGGGGAGGTCAGCACAATTGGCCTAAACCAAAAGCAAAGAAGTTTCCTGAATAAACTGAATGCTTCTAAGGCCATTGTAGCAGGGACAGGGGTCTGGGGACCATGGTTTCAGGGGACATCTAAGCCAACTGGCATAATAAAATCTATTAAGAAAACATTCTGCATCCTACTTTGAAGAGTGGTGTCTGGGGTCTTAAAAGCTAGCAAGCAGCCATCTGTGGTCTAAACTGCCAGTTTGGGTTCATCAGTCCCTGTAGCCAAGTGGGTCAGGAGAAGCTTCCACCTGGCTCAAGTTTGGGACTTGCCAGCCTCTACAAATTCGTGAGCCATTTCCTTTATATGGTTCATGAGATCTGTGAGACATTGCAGTGAATTACAGAACCCAAAGAAGGGAGGGAGAGCATTGAAGGGAGGGGGATTAGTTGATGTTAGAGATGATGGAGTGGTACAATAGTTTGGAAAAGTTGGACATTTAGGACATCTTCAATCTCTGCATCATAGGATCCAGCTCAGGGCTGATCCTTTTAATAGAAATTTTTTGTTGAACTGTCAAAACTTTTAAGCTCAGGGAGGTGGCTGAGTTCACTGTCCCAGCTGCCTCGTTCACAGCTGAGCCATGGACTTGACACTAAACTCCTCTGAAAATTAAATCATTTTAACCCCAAGTTCCTCTCCCCTAGTGAATAAGGCAGACTGCCAAGTGCCTCTGACACCTGTCAGAATATTTACAGACCAATACACATGAGTTATATGCCAATTCCAAAGGTCCTGGCTTTGAGAAACTCACATCTCTGTGTAGAGACAAACAAACAAAAACAGAAAACATAATACAAATTGGTAAGTCCTAAAACCTGTCTGAGCAGATGGTATAAAGTGAACACAGCTTGTGGAGAAGAGCTCAGCACTGAAGCTCGAAGGAGGAGTAAGAGAGTGGGAGGTTCAAAATCTAGAGTCCCTTCTCCGGCAATGATTTGTCTAAAGTTCCAGCGTCAAGTCAGCCGTGCTGCTCAGAATTGAAGCAACAATTTTGGGTCCAAGCAGAAAGTGGAGAATTTAAAGGTTTGTGTCAACTTGGCTGGGCCATGGTTCTCAGTCATTTGACAGTCATGTAGTGATATAGCCTGACAGTTAAGTAAAGATGTAAGTTGGCAGTGATGTAATTATGTAGTAATCTTCCATTTGGTGATATAATGTAATCACCTCCATGATGTTATCTGATGTGATCAGCCAATTAGTTGTAAGCGGAGTTCCCTCAGGGATGTGACCTACATCCAATGGATATGGACATTCTGGCAAGGCTCTCTGGCTTTTGTTCACTCTGAATCCTGCATCCCACTCATCATCATCTGACTTCTGGGGCTTGGGAAGAGAGCCAGCAGCCAACCACATTGCTTGCTGATCTTGGGATTCATCAGCCTCCACAGCCTGTAAGCCAGCAGCCTGTTGTCTTACCTCCTGATCTTGGATTTGTCAGCCCCTGCAGCTACATGAGACAGAAGAAGCCTCCAGCCCGATGCCTAACCCAAGGATTTGCAGCCTCTACAATTGCATGAGCTATTTCCTTGAGATAACTGTCTCTCTCTCTCTGTATATATACACATATATACAGAGAGCGAGAGAGATACTTATACAGAGAGATATATACATGTTTCATGGTTTTGGTTCTCTAGAGAACCCACCCTAAGACATTTCATACCAAGAGTGGTTCTAGGGAAAGAAAATTAAAAGCATGAGTTTTCTAAACTGGTTCTCAAGTCTGCTTAGTCCTAAATATGTTGATGACTCTGCTTCCAGTAGTAAAGACAGCGTTGTTAATCCATGGCATGAGATGGAAATAGAAATACCCAAAATACCACCACCAATAGATGAAGTATTGGTAAGAGGCAAAACTCGGAATGATTGTATGTTTCATACTTTTCTACAATTTTGTAAGAATAAGAAGTATAAGGAAGCTGGTTTGTTCGTCATACTTTTGCTAGACAAAGTGGTAAAAGAAAGAGGTGAGCTCAGAACTTCAGAGTCACAGCTCAAGTGCCACACAAATGACCGCAAAGTTGCCACTAGTATGCTGAAAGAAACCTTATTCTTGTAGTAAATGAGCTGATATTGCCAAAAACAAACCCAGAGTCTAATAAGAGTGGCTGAATTACACCACCAATTGAATTCCAGAATGCTAATGGTGTCTAAAGTTAAACTGGGGGCATAGGTTGGGAAGATATAGGACCCTTAAATGTGGGATGGGGTCATATGGGTAGATAATCAGGAAGCTGTGGATACTGAGCCCCAAAATTCTGTTAAATCACTCCTGCCAACAGAACAATTCCTCTCACTCCCATCTGAATAGATTACTGCATCTTTGTCTGCTAAATTACAGTCTCCAGTAAACTCATTAGCCTCTCCACTCCCATCTGATGAGATTAACCCAGCTGTGTCTGAAGAACCTTTGTCTAAGATAGTGCCTGGCACTGCATCTGACTCATTGCTTAGGGCATCGACTGAGACAGATGCCTTACAGGACATTGCTGAATGTTCTCAGAACACATCCCCACCACCCATTTTTGCTTCCAGACCTCTAATTAGTTGTAAGTCCCAGGCACTCCCAAATGGGGAAGTACAAATTGTGACCCAGGAAGAGGTACTCTACATTTCAAAATAAACTGCTTGGCTTTTCTAATATGTACAAACAGAAATGGGAATATGTGTGAGAAAGGCTTTTAAAGGAGAATAGTGCAAGGAACATAAAGTTGGATCAGTCTGAGATTATTGCTATGGGCCCACTAAGTTCAGATTCATCATTCAGTGTTTCAGTTCAAGAGGTTAGAAAATAATCTAGTAGTTTATTTGGTTGGTTCACTGAAGCATGGATTACACGGTGGCTCATACTAAATCAAGTTGAAGCACCAGACCTGCCTTGGTATACTGTAGAAGAAGGTACCCAGAGCCTTAGGGAAATGGTACAGTGGATGCACATACCCACACATGGAGTGCCCAGAGGACACACTTTTACCACAGCACTGGGGAACAAATTTGTGAAGTGAGCCTCAGCATCCTTAAAGACTGCCGTGATTGCTATTTTACGTAAGTTAGATTTCATAGCGGGAAATTTCCTAACTGAATTAAGACACCTAAATACAACGAAGCCGATTGGACCCTGTGTTGGTAGAGGCCAAGTGGTAGCACTCAACCAACAAACACAAGGTGGGCTTGGTTACCATAATGGCCAGTGGAGTCAAAGCAGTAATCAGAACAGCCTGACTCGTATGGAATTATGGAGCTGGAACTTAGACATGGTTTCCCTAGGACTGAAATAGATGGTAAATTTACTAAACATTTACTTGATATGTACAAGCAGAATAATTCTAGGTCAAATGAACAGCAGTCTAACTCAAATTTCCAGGATAGAGAGTCATAGCCCCTCAATCATCCCAGACTTCAGGGAGTTTACAGACTCACAACCCACTGGATGAAGAAGAGGCCAGGTCCCTTGATGAAGGATCCCACTGCACTGTCAAAAATCTCTACTGTTAATCTTTCTACCAGCCATCCCCAAAGAGATCTACAGCCTTTTACGACACTGACTATTCACTGGGGAAAAGGAAATAATCAGAATTTCTGGGTATTACCGGATAGTGGCTCTGAACTGACACTAATTTCAGGAGACCCAAAATGACACCGTGGCCCGCCAGTCAGAGTGAGAGCATATGAAGATCAAGTTTTAATGGAGTCTTAGCTCGGGTTCACGTTACACTGGGTCCGCAAATCCATTCTGTAGTGATTTCCCCAGATCCAGAATGCATCACTGGCAAAGACCTACTCAACAACACTCAGCACCCCCACATTGGATCCCTGAAGTGGGGTAAAGGCTATTATGGTAGGAAAAGCCAAATGGAAGCTATTAGAACTACCCTCACCTAAGAAAATAGGAAGCCAAAAGCAGTACCACATTCATGGAGGGATTGCAGTCTTTACTGCCACAATCTAGGATTTGAAGGATGCACAGGTGGTGATCCTTACCACATTCCTATTCAACTTACCTATTTGGCCTGAGCAAAAAATAGATGGATCTTGGAAAATAAGAGTGGATCATCATAAATTTAAGCAGGTGGTGACCATAATTGCAGCTACTGTGCCAGTTGTGGTTTCATTCCTTGAGCAAATGAATACATCTCCTGGTACCTTGTATTCAGTTAGTGATCTGGCCAATGCATTTTTCTCAATTCTGATTTATGAATGCACACCAGAAGTAGTTTGACTTCAGCTAGTAAGGCCAGCAGTACATCTTCACTGTCCTAGATCAGTGGTATATCAACTCTCCAGCCCTATGTCATAATTGAGACCGCAGGGAACTTGATCACCTTTGCTTTCCACAAGATGTCACACTGCTCCATTACATTGATGACATTATGCTGATTGGACCTAGTAAGGAAGCAGTGTCAATGACTCTGGACTTATAGTTAAAACACTTGCATGCTAGAAGGTGGGAAATTAATTCAAGAAAAATTTAGGGACTTTCCACCTCTGCAAAATGTCTGGGGGTCTTGTGGTATGGGGCATGTGGAGACACTTCTTCTAAAGTGAAAGATAAGTTCCTGCAACTGGCTCCTCCCACAACTAAAAAGGATGCACAAGGACTTGTGAATCTCTTTGCATTTTGGAGGCAACATATCTCTCATTTGGGTGTGTTACTCTGCCGTATGTATCAAGTGACTTGAAAATTGCTAGTTTGAATTGGGGCCCAGGACAACAGAATTATCTTCAACAGCTTCGGGAGGCTCTGCAAGCTGCTCTGCCACTTGGGCCATATAATCCAGTTGATCCAATGGTATCTGAAATGTCAGTAGCAGATAGAGATATTGCTTGGAGTCTTTGGCAAGCCACAGTGCAGACCCTTAGAATTTTGGAGGAAAACCTGTCATCCTCTGAAGATAACTGCTCTCCGTTTGCAAAACAGCTTTTCGCTTGTTACTGAGCCTTAGTAGAGACTGAACGCTTAACCGTGCTTAGCCATAGACCACCAAGTGACCATGTGGCCTGAAGTGCCCATCAGGAACTGGGTGTTGTCTAACTGACAGAACCATAAATTCAGACGTGCACAGCAGCACTCCGTCATTAAATGGAAATGGTATATATGAGACTGTAAGTTGAATGTGGAAGTGGCCCAAATGCATAGGGTCTCAACTTCTGTCATGTTACCTACCCTCTCCCAGTATGCACCTAAGGCCTTATGAGGCGTTCCTTATGATCAGGGGACTGAGAAAGAGAACAATCATGCCTGGTTTACAGATGGTTCTGCACAATATGCAGGCACCACTGAAAAGTGGACAGTGACAGGACGATACGCAAGTTCAGTGGTGAAGGACAATTCTCCCAATAGGCAGAACTTCAAGCAGTGCAACAGGCACTTCATTTTCTTTGGAAGGAGAAATGGCCAGATGTGCGATTCTGTACTCATTCACAGACTGTGGCCACTGCTTCGGCTGATAGATCAGGGACTTGGGAGGAACTTGATTGGAAAATAGGAGATAAGGAGGTTCGGGGAAGAGGTATGTGGATAAACTTCTCTGAATGGACCAAAGAAGCAAATATATTTGTTTCTGATGTGAATGTTCACCAAAGGGTGCCCTTGGCAGAAGAGTATTTTAACAATCAAGTGGATAGGAAGACACATTCCTTGGAAAAAGTCATCCTCTTTCTCAGGCACTTGGGTCATTGCCCAGTGGGCTGCTGAATGAAGTGGCCGTGGTGGCAGGCATGGAGGTTACCCGTGGGCTCAGTAAAATGGACTTCCACTGACCAAGGCTGACTTGGCTACAGCCACAGCTGAGTACCCAATCTGCCAGCAGCAGAGACCAACACTGAGTCCCTGATATGGCACCAGTCCTCAAGATGATCAACCAGCAGCCTGGTAGCAGATTGATTACACTGGATGGCTTCCATCATGGAAAGGGCAGCATTTTGCTCTTACTAGAATAGACCATCTGGATATGGATTTTCCTCCCCTGCATGCAATATTTCTGCCAAAACTACCATCTGTGGGCCTACAGAATTCTTTTTCCACCATCGTGGTAACCCACAGCATCACCTCAGATCAAGGGACTCACTTCACAGCAAATGAAGTGCAACAATGGGCCTACCCTCATGGAATTCACTGGTCTTACCATGTTCTCCATCATTCTGAAGCAGCTGGCTTAATTGAATAATGGAATGGTCTTCTAAAGACAATTGAAGCACCAGCTAGGTGACAATACCTTGCAGGGTTGGGGCAATGTTCTCCAGAAAGTTGTATATACTCTAAACCAGGGTCCATTATATGATTTTGTTTCTCCCATAGCCAGGATTCATGGGTCCAGGAATCAAGGGGTGGAAATGGGAATGGCACCACTCACTATTGCCCCTAGCCACCCACTCATAAAATTTTTGTTTTCCGTCCCCTCAGCCTATGCATTGTGGGTCTAGCGGTCTTAGTTCAAAAGGGAGGAATGCACCCACCAGAAGACACAGCACTGATTCCAGTGAACTGGAAGTTAAGAATGTCTCCTGGCCACCCCTCATGCTTCTGGATCAACAGACAAATAAGAGAGTTATTATATTGGCTGGTGTGATTGACCCTGATTACCATGTGGGAATAAGATTGATATTACATAATGGACGTAATGAAGAGTATGTCTGGAATACATGAGATCCCTTAGGACATCTCTAAGTACTACCATGCCCTGTCATTAAAGTCAATGGAAAACTACAGCAGCCCAACTCGGACATGACTACTAATAGCCCAGACCCTTCAGGAATGAAGGTTGGGTCACCTCACCAAGCAAAGAAACACAACCAGCTAAAGTGCTTGCTGATGGCAAAGGGAATGCAAAATGGGTGGTGGAAGAAGGTAGTTCTAAATACCAGTTACAACCACATACCCAGTTGCAGAAAAAAGATTGTAATTGTTATGAGTATTCCTTCTTTGTATTTGTGCATCAAATATTTTTGTTTTCTTCATTTATAAAATATAGGATGAAAACTGGTTTTTGATTGTATGCATGTCAGCTATGTTGCGTGCAAGTAAGACTCTGTAATTGTCTTTATTCAGAGATTCCGCATGGTTTAAGAAGATGTGTACAGGTGCCAAGTTGACAGGTGGTGGACTGTGATTGGTAAGGTTGTTTTTCAACTTGGCTGGGCCATGATTCTCAATGATTTGACTGTTATGTAATGATGTAGTTTGGCAATTAGGTAACGATGTAGTTTTGCCAGTTATGTAATCATGTATTTATCCTTCATTTTGTGATATAATGTAATCACTTCCATGATGTGATCTGATATGATCAGCCAACTCATCGTAAGGGGGTTTCCTCAAAGGTGTGGACTGCATCCAATGTATACAGACGTTCTGGCAAAGCTCTCTGCCTTTTGCTCACTCCTGACCCTGCATCCCTATTGTCATCATCTGAACTCTTGTTCTTAGGACTTGAGCCAGTGGACTGCCATACTGACTGCCAATCTTGGGGGTTGAAGGCCTCTGCAGCGTGTGAGCGAGCAGCCTCCTGTCTTACCTCCAATCTTGGATTCGTCAACCTCCACAGCCTATGAGCCAGCAGCCTACCATCTGCTTGCCAATCTTGAATTCATCAGCCTCTGCTGCTACGTGAGCCAGGGAAAGTCTCCAACCTGACACCTGACCCACAGGCTGGGGACTGGCCAGGCTCCTACAGCTGCTTGAGGCATTTTCTTGAGATAAATCTCTCTCTCTCTCTTTCCTTGGTGACACAGTGGTTAAGAGCTCCAGCAGCTAATCAAAAGGCCGGCAGGTCAAATCCACGAGCCACTCCTTGGAAATCCTATGGGGCAGTTCTACTCCATCCTATAGGGCCGCTATGACCTGGAATCAACTTGATAGCAAAAGATTTACTTCTGTAGAGACCACAGCCTAAGACACAACCCAGGTTCCAATGCCTGCTTTTGCAAGTATCCATTTTCGTGATTCTATGGATGACCCCAATAGCTGTTTGAACTCTTGATTGCCCTGATGCAGGGTTCTGACCTACTAGGGTCTGTAAATATTCCAACAGGCGCCAGAGCCACTTCGCAGTCTGCTCTTATCACTAGGGCAGAAGAACTTGGGGGTTAAATTAAATTAATATTCAAAGTTGTTTTGTGTCAATAAACGTTTATAAACACCTAGTCTGTGCCAGGTATACTGCTAGGTGTTGAGGATCCAGAGGTGCAAACAGTCTCTATCCTCGACGAACTCATATTATAGAAGAGATCAGATAAATGAAGTAGGTGTTGTGGATGCTAGAAGTAAAAAAAGCATAATGTACAATAGATAAACAAAAGGGGAAGTTCTCACATCCTTGGGGTCACCTGCAAGTACAATCACTACATAGAAGATGACACTTAAACTCGGAATTAAGACAAGATGTTCCAAGGCAGGCAAGACTGAGAAAGAAATTTCAGGCAGAGGAAACAGAGACGGCAAATGTAATGAAAGCAGGAAACAGCATGGAGTGTTGTGGGGATTTGCAAATATTTGGACCTATTCCCAGAGCATAGCTGTTAGGAGGAGTTCAGAGAAAAATGAGGTCAAGGATGCAGGCAGGAGACCAGACCACTGTCAGGGCTCTAGCTGAAAATGAATCATCATGGATAAGCACACTGGGTAGCGGAAGAGAGGAGGCAAAAGTTGAGAATGATTCTAGACTGGGAAGTTGCAAGACAGGTGTGGGTAAAGAAAAGACAAAAGCCAAGTTGAGTTGTGGCGGTGGATCATGGAAGGTAGGCTGAGGGAAGGAGGTGACAGCAGCCAAGGCTGACAGGAAGAGAGAAGAAGAAGAGACTTAGAAACCCAAGGACCTGATTTGTTTGAATAGTAGGGGAAATGAAAGTGAGAGAGAGAAGGAGCAACAAGACTAAGCAGAGGTAGGTGGAGAGGAGAACATCAGAATGGAGTACAGCCAACTTGTGACAAAGCCCAGAGTAGAAAGGGAAACCAAGTGGAGAGAAGGAATAAGTGAGGAGGGACTTGTTAGTTAGTTAATTAGCAAATGATTATTATCTTATCTCAAGCAGATCCTGTTGGTGGGATATAGAAGGAAACAGCAGGTCAGATTGAAAGACGGGAGTGACCAGTAGGTGAGTAGGCGACTGTGACCAAGTGGATAGGAGTGACAGAATGAGATGGAGTGAACCTCAAGAAGGAGGTGTAGGGGACATGGCCTGGAAGATGGACATGGTACTGGGGATGGAAGTCAATACTGACCCCTCCTGCCTCCTGTCTCTTTCAGGATTGAGCACGTCGAGAGTGAGCAGCCCACCTGCCTTCCCAGGGAAGAGGCAACAAGGGGATTGGTGTCCTCCAGAGAGCCAGGGAAGGGAAGGCAGACCCTGTGCCATGTTGATTTCTGAGCCCTAAGTGCCCAGTAGTGTGTGATCCCAAGTAGAGGACACCACACTGGGAGTTTGTTTCTCCCTTCCCACTTTATCTGACCAAAAGGTTAGTTTGTTTTTCAAGTATCCCACTGAGGGAAGACTCCTTCCAGCACCCATAAGGAAACACATAACTAGTGTGGACTTTAACCAGCCCTATTCTTTCAGCTCCTTCCTTTGGGACTTCCCCACTAGACAACAAGCTCTAAATCTTCACTGTTTCCTCACTTCTCTCTCCACAGTGTACATGTCTCACACCTCAGAACAGAAGCTCCATCTCATTCACGCACACACATATGCATAAACACACACAAACACACACACACGTACTGCAGGCTCATACATACGAGAAAAAAAAATCCATGGACTTCTGGAGGAGGAGGTGGTTCTCAGGACCCTGCTGCCTCTTCCCATTCATGACAATGACCCATACAGAAAATACCCACTGGCCCTCAGGCTCAAGGGAAAGGCAGGACTTTGGTTCAGGGTGTACTTTTGACCTCAGAGGAGAGATCCAACTCCTCCATGGCCCTTAGAAGTGACTGAACTGAAGGGCTAGGAAATAAAGCATCTGTTCCTCCTCCCTGCTCTTTCTTAAACAGCCAGGTGGGTGATGGACATCTCAGTGCCACACCTGAGGTGCCCCACCCCCTACACACTAAAGCACAGACAGGCACCACTTGGGAGACAAGGAGACACCCCAGGATCCCAGCTCTATCCCAGAAGAAAAAAGAGCATGTGCCATACTAGCAGGGCCCTCCTGTGATGTCAGCAGTTGGGCTACATTGGGGCCCTAAGGAGCAGAAGTGGGCCTGGGGTAAGAACAGGAAGGCCTCTCTGCAGTAAATGTCAGGTGGCTTGACTCCCTTGTGGAGAGTCTACAAAGCCAAGAGTCAGTATTTTTCCATTTGTCCACTCATACCACCAAAAGAGAAGAAAGAAGTAATGCAAGTATCAGGTGCAAGGAGATACCTTATTGTTTTGGGGGTGTCTGGAGGCCTGTAGGCTGGACTGGCCAGGGATCACTGGCATCCCCTGGAACAGGGCGGTGCACCATGGCTCTGTTTGTGGTAGTCAGTGGCTATGTCTCCCAGTACAGAAAGAAACCCAGAAAAGTCAATCTTCTTATCCTTATTCTTGTCTTTTTCATCAAAGACATTGCATAAGTAATTTTTGCCCCTTCTTTCCTGTGGGGTTAAAAAACATACAAACAAACATGAAAATATTATCCAGGGGGAAGGGGAGAATAGAGACACATGAAGAGACAACACCTAGGTCTGAACCAAAGGTGTGGTTGGTCAGGTGAGGCTATGGAGATGGAAAGATGGGGTCAAGCAAAATCAAGCTCTGACTCGTCACTGGAGATTTCTGGCCAAAAATGACAACTTGCATGGGGAGTACACTGATAAATGACAAGGGGGCTCAGGCTCATCCACCACCTCCCCTTCAGAAGCACTGTCTTCATTCTTCTCCCAGGGCACCAATACAGCCCAGCCAGTTACTCTCCTCATTCTCTAATGGTCTTCACACTTAAACTCTTTCCCATCAAAACCTATCAGCTCTGTCCCATTTCTTCTGTTCCTTAGTCTCAATCTGTGCTAATGATTCCTTCTGACAATTAAATGAAATTAGGAATACGAATGCACTTTGCCCGCGTAAAAGATGGCGGCCTTGCCTGTAGTGTTCTTGATTCTCACTGATACCTCTGTTTCCACAGGCAGTGGTAGTTCAGTGGCAGAATTCCCACAGTGCTAGGATTCCCACCTTCCAAACCAGAGGCCCAAGTTCAATTCCCCACCAATGTACCTTGGTACACAGCCACCACTCGCCTGGCAGTGGAGGCTTGCCTATTGCTAAGATGCTGAAAAGCAGCTAACAGTAACCTCTTCTCCCAGGAAACTGTGAAGAAGAGCCTTTAGGAGGCAACCTTTTCCCCTAAGGCAACCAGACAGTTGGAGGGACTCTCAGTGACCAGTGGGAGGGCAGATGCTTTAGTCTATTCACTGACTTTCAAATCATAACACTTTCTTGAGTCTCTAATATGTCCACCACTTTTTCTCATTTTCACAGCATTTTCAAATAAATAATTTCATTTCAACAACGCCACCTCAGGAAATTAAGTTCTATTATCTCCTTTTGCAGATGAGAAAACCAAGGATCAGAGTGTGGGTGATTTTTCCAGGGTCACGAGCAGGGAGCCCCAGGGGCAGGACAGGTGTCCAGGAGAAAGAAGAGCATGACTCTTTGTCCTGAGCTCCTAGAATACTCAATTCTGCCTCCACATGGCACTGGCCCTGCCTTGGGCCTGGAGGTAAAATGAGGAGAGAGAGGAGGCGTGGAGAGAGAATCAAGGAAGGGCCAGACTGCAGATCAGCCAATCAGAAACAGTGCATCCACGTCAAAGCGGGGTTCTCAGACATGCCAAAGCCCATGGACTCCATCCACCCACCCTGTCTCCTTCCTGCACACGCATACACAGCCTCTTCTTGCCCCAGAGAAGCCAGACCCCTACTCACACAGTCATTGAGGAAGTTGGGGAAGTTCTCCTTCAGCAGCTTCAACAAGTTTCCCTATTGATCTTATCATCATGCCCCGTATATCGATGAAATAGTTCGACCAAGCTCAGTGCCAAATTCTCAGCTGGAGTGTGGCATATCTTGACTTTCTCAGCTGCAGTGTTGCTCATCTTCACTTTTATTCCAAGACAAGAGTCTACAGACAAGAAATCAATGAGAATGAACTGGGTGGAAGAGAGTTTGAAGGCCAAGGCCAAGGAACGAGTGAGGGCTGAGGTAAGACAGAAAAAAAGGAACTTGTCTTTCTCAAATGGTGAGGTAAATTGGTCTCAGGGAGGGGAGAGTGGAACTGAGCCCTCGGTCCTGACACCATTCCTGAGGGAGTCTGGGGAGAGAGGGAGGGGAACAGTGGAGATCAGGGTTGTATTAGTGAGGAGCAGGAGCTGACCTTCAGAGGATGGCTACCCAATGTCTTCTGGCTCACCCAGTTGGGAGCCAGATAACAAAGAGAAGCATCAAATCCCAAGGCAAGAATTCCCATCAAGCATAGCCTTTGGTCTACCCCATTCTTCCGACTTCCACCTAGGAAATTACAAAGGACCACCAGCCTGAGCAATCGGGTCGAGAATCCTGGGTTTCCGGATATCTAACACAGTGCTAGAACTCCCACCTTCCAAGCAGGAGGCCCAAGTTCAATTTCCCACAATGTACCTCAGTACACAGCTACCACCAATTCTGACCCCTCCGCCCTCCAAGAATCCCCAGAGTTGTTTTGGAAGACCTTGTGCCAAAACAATGCACTGAAACCAGGGAGTAAAGAAAACCAAGGGCTACAGAAGCAAGATATTTTTTACTTGACAGCTCTCAGGAAAGCACCTAATACTGAGCCAAGAGGAATAACAAGATCATCTCGCCAAGCCAGCCCCCACTGAGACCAGTTGAGAGGAGGGGATATGGAATTTCCCAGGACAAGCACAAGGTCCCACTCTATTGTCTGCAGAACCCATGCATACTGACTCCCAGGCCAGGTTAGTATTCCCCCACAGCTGCAGGAAGCAGACCAGGTGGGCACCCTGACTCCTAGGAAAGAACAAAGACAGGTACAGACTTACTAGAGTGGAGGATGATCCCAGTGGAGAGAATTAGTGAGACTGTGCATCTGGGCACAAAGCAGGCCCTTTATGCAGCTCGGCCTGAGATCTTCCCAGGGACTGGGTGCCCTGTGGTAGTGTTCATTAGTTTCACCAAACATTGTACCACTTTGGGTGGGGCTACACACCGAAGAAGCTATCCTCAAAACTTCCTTCTAGATATGCTGGGTCTCCAGTACCTATCACTATCAGGCCACATCACCACAATTCTGCCCAGCCCAGGCTCCTGGCCAGTGAGAGGAGGCCCCATGTAAGAGAGATGTGGACAGAGTTGAGTACATTGCCTTATCTCAAGGATAATGGACTCTAGGGATCTGGGAGGGAAGAAATACCTGTTCATTCAGTCATTCCACAACATTCTATCAATGGGTAGTAATAACCACTTCCTTTTCCAAGTACTGGAATGAGCCACGGAGTGGGTTACTGTTTTATGTACATTGCCTCAGAGTCCCGTGAGAGCCCTGTGAGTTCACATAGAGCTCTCTAACACAGTGAGGTAGGTATTGTAGCTTCTTACAGATGAGCAAATTAGGACTAAGGCTGGGATTCTAAAGGTTACTCAGATTGAATATGACAAAGTTGGGATTCTAATCCAGATCTCTCAGACTTCAAAGACCTCTCCAAATCATACTGCCCTCTTGGTGAGCCTCTGATGGTGTTACCGTCTGGGCTGGGCAAGGGGTCACACCACTGCCTTCCCTGCAGGAGCCTACACTCCAGGACAGGTGACCCTGCACAGGAGAATCCCACAGGTACCTCCATCCGGGAAAATGTGGACTCCAGGGCAACGGCAACAGTGAGTGGGGCCTCTGTGATTCCCAAAGCCATGGTTGTTCTACTGTTCAGGCCTTGAGCCCCTCTGCAAGAGCTGTCTGTGGGCACTATTTCCTGGGAACAAAACCTTTCCCATTAGGGAAGCTCACTATGTTTTAAAAAAAATCCTCACTGACATCATCTTGCCAGATCTTCACCCGAATCCCCAGAGGGAGACTGCGATTACTGACAGAGGAAGGACTGACACTCAGCCAGAGATAGTCAGTGAGACACTTCAGTATCATCTCATCACACAGCCACGTGGGGACCCCGGGAATATGCCAGGAATCACTGTCAAGATCCAAATTCGGCTCTGTGGTCAGTATGGTAATTACTCTCTAGATCTCTCCTATTTGGAGACGGAAAGTGGAAAATCACATTTTGAGGTTCTTTTGCATCCAGGGCCCAGATATGATTAGGTTGAGAATCTCCAGAGAGATTTAGAAGGTGCAGGAGAGGCTGTTGCAAAGCCAGCTCCAACACAGGTAAGTGTTCACAGAAGCTGTACCCTCAGTGACACTGTCCAGTCACCTGCTTTGTGGGCATGGGAGCTGTGGTGGTGCCATGATGGTAGCTGTCCTAGAACCAGTTTTCTAAATTCTGGGTCACAGCCAAGAAGGTTCACCTTGCAAGCAACAGTTCTGCAGTGGGTCTCTAACTTCCTCTCCTCCAGCCCTCCAAAGAGTTATAAGCCCTTGAGACCCTTGATTAATTGTCTTGCTGCTTAAAATATAGGGAGTGAACCCTCAGGCACCAGAAGAAAGTGAATAATAAAAGTTAGAGAAGAATTAAATGAATTAGAGAGCAGAAAAACTATTGAAAGACTTAACAAGACCAAAAGCTGGTTCTTTGGGAAAAAATTAACAAAACTGATAAACCATTGGCCAGACTATTAAAAGAAAAACAAGAGAAGATAAAAATAACCCAAATAAGAAATGAGATGGGTGATATCAAAGCAGACCCAACTGAAATTAAAAGAATCATATCAGATTAGTATGAAAAATTGTGCTCTAATAAATTTGAAAACCAGGAAGAAATGGATGAATTCCTAGAAACACACTACCTGCCTAAATTAACATGAACAGCGTTAGAACAACTAAATAGACCCATAACAAAAGAAGAGATTGAAAAGGTAATCAAAAAACTCCCAACAAAAAAAAAAAGCCCTAGTCCAGACGGCTTCACTGCAGAGTTCTACCAAACTTTCAGAGAAGAGTTAACACCGCTACTACTAACGGTATTTCAGAGCATAGAAAATGATGGAATGCTTCCAAACTCATTCTAGGAAGCCAGCATATCCCTGATACCAAAACCAGGTAAAGACCATGAAAAAAGAAAATTACAGACCTATATCCCTCATGAACGTGCATGCAAAAATCCTCAACAAAATTCTAGCCAATGATTCACACCAGGTATGCAGAGATGGTTCAACATCAGAAAAACAATGTAATTCATCATATAAATAAAACAAAAGACAAGAACCAAACGATTTTATCAATTCATGTAGAAAAGGCATTTGACAAAGTTCAACACCCATTCATAATAAAAACTGTCAGCAAAAAAGAAAGAGAAGGAAAATTCCTCAACATAATGAAGGGCATTATACAAAGCCAAAAGACAACATCACCTAAATGCAGAGATTCTGAAAGCATTCCCCATGAGAATGGGACCCAGAGAAGGATGCCCTTTATCACCACTCTGATTCAACATTGTGCTGGAGTACTAGCCAGAGAAATTAAGCTAGGTAAAGAAATAAAGGGCATCCAGATTGGCAAGGAAGGAGTAAAAGTATACCTATTTGCGCATGACATGATCTTATAAACAGAAAACCCTAAAGAATCCTCAAGGAAGCTACTGAAACTAATAGAAGAGTTCAGCAGAGTATCACGATACAAGATAAACATACAAAAATCAGTTGGATTCCTCTACACCAACAAAAAGAACATTGAGGAGGAAATCACCAAATCAATACAATTTACAGTGACCCCCAAGAAGATAAAATGCTCAGGGATAAATCTTACCAGAGATGTAAAAGACCTATATGAAGAAAACTACAAGGCTCTACCACAAAAAACTGAAAGAGTCCTACATAAGTGGAAAAACATACTCTGCTCATGGATAGGAAGACTTAACTTTGTGAAAATGTCTATTCTACCGAATGGCATCTATAGATAAAATGCAATTCTGATCCAAATTCCAAAGACATTTTTTAATGAAACGGAAAAAAATTGCCAACTTCATAGGGAAGGGAAAGAGGCCCTGGATAAGTAAAGTAACAATGAAAAAGAAGAACAAAGTGGGAGGCCTCACTCTACCTGTTTTTAGAGTCTATTATACTGCCACAGTAGTCAAAACAGCCTGGTACTGGTACTGGTACTGGTACAACAACAGATACATAGACCAATGGAACAGAATTGAGAATCCAGACATTAAAAAAAAAAAAAAAAACAGAATTGAGAATCTAGACATAAATTGATCCATATATGAGCAGCTGATATTTGACAAAGGCCCAAAGTCAGCTAATTGGGGGAAAGGCAGTCTTTTTAACAAGTGATGCTGGCATAACTGGATATCTATCTGCAAAAAAATGAAACAAGACCCATACCTCACACAATGCACAGAAAAAGACATAAAATGGATCAAAGACCTAAATATAAAATCTAAAACAATAAAGATCATGGAAGAAAAAATAGGGACAATGCTAGATATCCTAGTACATGGCATAAACAGTATACAAAACATTAATAACAGTGCAGAAGAATAACTAGAAAACTGGGAGCTCCTAAAAATCAAACACCTGTGCTCATCCAAAGATTTCACCAAAAGAGTAAAAAGACTACTGGGAAAAAGTTTTTAGCTGTGACATTTCCGATCAGCACCTGATCTCCAAAATCTACATGATACTGCAAAAACTCAACCAGAAAAAGACAACCCAATTAAAAAACAGACAAAAGATATGAACAGGCACTTCACTAAAGAAGACATTCAGGTAGCTAACAGATACGTGAGGAAATGCTCATGATCATTAGCCACTAGAGAAATGCAAATCAAAACTACAATGAGATTCCATCTCACTCCAACATGGCCGGCATTAATTCAAAAAGCACAAAATAATAAATGTTGGAGAGGCTGTGGAGAGACTGGAACACTTATACACTGCTGGAGGGAATGTAAAATGCTACAGCTACTTTCGAAATCAATTTGGCGCATCCTTAATTTTTTTTTTTTTTAAAGCTAGAAATAGATCTACCGTACGATCCACCAATTCCACTCCTTGGAATATATCCTAGGGAAATAAGAGCCTTTACATGAACAGATATATGCACACCCATGTTCATTGCAGCACTGTTTACAACAGCAAAAAGATGGAAGCAACCAAGGTGCCCATCAACAGATGAATGGATAAATAAATTATGGTATATTCACACAATGAAATTCCATGCATCGGTAAAGAACAATGATGAATCCATGAAACTTTTCATAACATGGAGGAACCTGGAAGACACTATGCTGAGTGAAACTGGTCAGTTGCAAAAGGACAAATATTGTATAAGAACTCTATTATAAGAACTGGGGAGATAGTTTAAACAGAGAAGAAAATATTCTTTGAAGGTTACGAGAGGGGGTAGTGAGGGAAGAAGGGAGAGAGATTTTCCCAATTAGATACTAGGTAAGTTTTATTTAGGCAAAGGGAAAAACAACACAGAACACAGGAGAGGTCAACACAACTGGACTAGGCCAAAAGCAAAGAAATTTCCTTTATAAACTGAGCACTTCAAAGACCAATGTAGCAGGGACGGGTGCTTTGGGACCATGGTTTCAGGGGACATCTAAGTCAATTGGCATAATAAAATCAATTATGAAAACATTTGGCATTCCACTTTGAAGAGTGGTGTCCAGGGACTTAAACGCTAGGAAGCAGACAACTAAGATGCGTCAATTGTTCTCAACCCACCTGGAACAAGGAAAAATGAAGAACACCAAAGATACAAGGTAATTATGAACCCAAGAGACAGGAATGCCCACGTAAAACAGAGATTACATCAGCCTGAGACCAAAAGAACTAGATGGTACCCAGCCACAACCAATGACTACCCTGACAGGAAACACAACAGAGAACCCCTGAGGGAGCAGGAGAGTAGTGGGATGCAGACCCAAAATTCTCATAAAAAGACCAGACTTAATGGTCAGACTGAGATTAGAAGGATCCCAAAGGTCATTGTCTACAGACCTTTTGTTAGCCCAAGACAGGAACCATTCCCAAAGCCAACTCTGCAGACAGGGATTGGACTGACTGTGGGATAGAAAATGATTCTTTATCGAATGAGCTTCTTGGATCAAGTAGACACATGAGACTATGCTGGCATCTCCTGTCTGGAGGAGACATAAGAGGGCAGAGGAGGCCAGAAGCTGGCCAAATGGACACAAGGAGAGAGAGTAGAAAGGAAAGAGTGTGCTGTCTCATTAGGGAGAGAGCAATTAGAAATTTAAAGCAAGGTGTATACAAATTTTTGTGTGAGAGACTGACTCGATTTGTAAACTTTCAATTAAAGCACAATAAAAATTTGTTAAATATATATATATACACACACACGGGGAGTGATTTCTGTTTTCTGCACTAAACCCTGACGGTTGCAAATGGTTACTGCAGACTCCCAGGCTCTTAAATGCACCTGGAGACATGGGACTGAGCGAGGTGACCTCCCAGCCCTGTGACTCTTGGCTGCCTATGGAGGAAGGGAGTGAAGACAAGTCATAGAGTCTTTAGCATCTGTCTTCCTTCCTTTAGGCAAAGCATTCTCATGAAAGTCTGTGAAACACCCTTGGCACTGATGTGTTCCTCCCAGCTGCAGAAGAGCTGGAGTGGGAAGCAGGAGCTTGTGGTCAGAAGGAGAGTCCCTGGGGGCACACTGAGGAAAAGCTGCGCTAAATCACTGAAGTTTACTCTTTGCCTGTTACCCCTGCCCCTAAAGTTCCCCACAGGAGATCCTGGACCACTCAGGCTGTTCCCCACAGCTGTTCCTATTACCATCACAGAAAAAACAAACCAGTTCCATCAAGTTGAGTCTGAATCATGGCAAGCCCGTGTACATCAGAGTAGAACTGCTACGTAGGGTTTTCATGGCTATGACTATTCGGAGCAAGATCTCCAGGCTTTTCTTCCAAGATGTCTCTGGGAAGGTTCTAATCTCCAATCCTTCAGTTAGTGGCCAAGAACTTAACCATTTGAGCCACCCTGGGACTCTTAATACCACTCCTAGGAAACCCTGGTGGTGTAGTGGTTAAGAGCTATGGCTGCTAACCAAAAGGTTGACAGTTCAAATCCACCAGGCTGTCCTTGGAAACTCTGTGGGGCAGTTATACTCACTATAAGCCACAATGGACTCAATGGCAACGGGTTTGTTTTTGTTTTTGTTTTAGGATGGGGGTTATTTTCAGGCTCTTCACATTCTCCAGTCAGCCTTTCAGTCCTCAGTGAAACTTACCCGCTTTCTGTACTTACCCCTTTCTCTCATGCACTTGTCTCGTACCCAGAAATTCCTCACAGCGTTACCTGAAAATGTATCTACATCTCTCTGCTGCTGCCCCAAGCAGGAACTCTCGCCAGCCTGGCCCACCAGCCCCACCAGCTGCAGTCTGGGTCTCTGCCTCCATCTCTACCCACCCTCCCACTGACATCAGATCTTTCCTGATCACTGCTTAAAGCCAGTCATTATGGTTTTTAAATCCATCAGTTAAGGACATGCAAGAATTAGTTATAATCGTTGCCCATGGTGAGAAGGACTGAGTAGGTGCGGACGAGAGGAAAAATGATTGAATTTTACATTGAAAAACTCTGTGCTTTTTGAATAGTGTGTCATAACCAACATGATTTCATTGTATTTTAATTGGCATTTGCTTATTTTGAATTACAGGGGCGGAGGAGTGGAGCGATAATCACCCTTGGTATATGGCATATTATCAACATTGCTACAGGAAAGTTCTTCCTTTTGGTTATTTTTAAAAATTTTTCTCCATTCCCAATTCCCTCTCGCACTACACACTTATCATGTTTAATATGTATCTATTTGTCTGCATGTTTACTTAATGTGTACTGTTTTATCGTGTGGGAATTTAAGTTTGCATAAAATTAAGAAAATTATTTCCAGTGTGTTTTATATCCTTCTGGTTTCTATTTTCTTTCACCCAATAGTTTCTTTTTAATACATCCTGTTGCCACTTGTACACGGCTAGAGACAGAAGTTATGTGTCAACCCAGCTCCCCTCAGCCATGCCCGTCCCCCACACCACGGCCACGTGCCTTTCTTCCTGGCCTGGATGGCACTAGTGATGGCTCACACCATTTCCAAACCCCAGCTACCACTGTTGGGTCCTCTTGCAACTCCACTGATTTTCTTGGCCTACCCAAAAGGAGATGGCCAGGTTTTCGATACGGCCTCAATCATGCTCTATGTGGTGGGAGCTGCAACAACCCCATTGCCCAGGTATTACCAGGCTGGATCTACAGAGGCTCTGGTTTTCTTAGTGGTTGCCCCAAAATCAAAAAAAAAAAAAAACCCACTGCCATCTAGTCGATGTTGACTCATAGTGACCCTATAGGACAGAGTAGAACTGCCCCATAGAGTTTCCAAGGAGTGCCTGGCAGATTCAAACTGCCGACCCTTTGGTTAGCACTTAACCTCTAAACCACCAGGGTTTCCTGTGGTCACCCCAGGAGGGGAAATAGTAGAACTGCAAACAGGAGAAAGGTAAAGTGCAGTGATTCAGCACAGCTGTTCCTCACTGTGCCTCCAGGGACTCTCCTTCTGACCTCCAGCTCCTGCTTCCCACTCCAGCTCTTCTGTACCAGGCTGGAATGCATCAGAGCCAAGGGTATTACACAGACTCTCATAGGAATGCTTTGCATAGAGGAAAAGGGACAGATGCTATAGACTCTATGGCTGCTCTTCACTCCTCTCCGTCTTAGGCAGCCAAGAGTCACAGGGCTGGGAGGTTGCCTCATCCAATCCCATGTCTCCAGGTGCGTTTAAGAGCCTGGGAGTCTAGAGTCAGCATTGGCAACTGTCAGGATTTAGCGCAGAAGACAAAAACCACTGTCTGTATTTTAAGCAGAAAGACAATTAACCAAGGGACTCAAGGGCTTATAACTCTTTGGAGGGCTGGAGGAGAGGAAGTTAGAGACCCACTACAGGACTGTTGCTTGCAAGGTGAAGCTTCCTGGTTGTGACCGAAATTTAGAAAACTGGTTCTACGATGGCTACCACCACGGCACAATGACAGCTCCCACGCCCACAAAGCAGATGACAGGGCAGTGTTGCTGTGGGTCCAGCTACTGCAAACACTCATGTGTGTTGGGGCTTTGCAACCACCTTTGCAAAGTGCAAGTGTGGGGGGAGTTAAAATCCTATGAGGCAGACATAAACTGAAAAAAGACGAGAAGGGAGGAATTGGCAGATAAATCGCTAACTGTTCCTGCACATACCCATCCCTGACAGACTGTTCTAAGATGTAGTGCTCCCATATGACCTCTCTGGAGACATCCTCTGTGACCAAGCACCCAGCTCTGTTAAGAAGCAGAACAGCTCAGTAACGCATCACACTATTTGTGCTGTCCCTTCTTGCCTCCTTACTTCTATTCCCTTCTCTCTTGTTTCCCTGGAATTATACTTACACACACACGCAAGCACGCGCACACACCACACACCAAAATGAAGGATTGGTATATATGCTTTGCCTTAGACTCTGTTTTCCAAGGAGCCTGAATTAAGACAATTGGTATCAGGAATGATCCTCGAAATCAGAGTCTCAAAATGGGATCTAGAACAGATCTTCCTCTTCTCTTAAGGCTATAGAAACCCCATTACCAGTGGTAAGTGAAACGATCAAACCTCTGGCATATAGGGGCAGCATAATTACTGAAGTTTTCCCTGTCGTGACTGGGATTAGGCGCAGGTGGAAGGAAAAGCACTGGGAGATCAAGTGCTACAACAGTTGCTCCGTAGGGAGGAGATGATGCTTATAAAGACGGTAGCATGGGTAGGCTTCTTTTTACATAATTGGAGGTTTTAATAAAAGAAAATAATAGGCATGCAGCAAAAGACAGCATCTGTAGGGTAACATTTAAGGAGACTTTAATCTCCTACAACTGCAGGGCATACTGTGCGCAGAACTGAGGACCAGTACCTGACTATAATGGTGACAGAACTGTAAAGGAGACTAAAGGCATAATGTTTGACTTCTATACCAACATCAGAGGCCTAATTAGGGAAGATTAGAACCTGAGAGCTGGAAAGGGGACATTTGGATGATGTTGTTTTTGTTAGGTGCTGTCGAGTTGGTTCCGAATCATAGAGACTGTATGCACAACAGAAGGAAACACTGCCTGACCCTGAGCCATCCTTAAAATCGTTGTTATGCTTGAGCTCGTTGTTGCAGCCACTGTGTCAATCCACTTCGCTGAGTGTCTTCCTCTTTTCCACTGACCCTGTACTCTGCCAACCATAATGTCCTCTCCAGGAACTAATCCCTCCTGACAACATGTCCAAAGTATGTACGACACAGTCTCGCCATCCTTGCTTCTAAGGAGCATTCTGCTTGTACTTCTTCCAAGACAGATTTGTTCATTCTTTTGGCAGTCCATGGTATGTTCAATATTCTTCGCCAGCACCACAATTCAAAGACATCAATTCTTCTTCAGTCTTCCTTATTCATTGTCCAGCTTTCACATGCTTATGATGCCATTGAAAATACCATGGCTGGGATATTGGGATGATAAAAAATCCCCCAAATTACTCTGATTCTTTCTTATTGGCAGAAAACAACAGTCACCCCTTCCCTGAAGACTAGGAAATGACCTCATCTAAAGTAGGTGCCTCCCAGGCACTTGTTTCCCAGGAAATTTACCTTACTACACCTTGTTGATGCAAGCCAATAACCAGAGGCAGACCTAAACACAACCTGAAGTACAAGCCCTGCTCTGGCTAAAAAAAAAAAAAAATAGTCTGAGGAATTTCAGAACCTGATTACCATGAACCAGCAGGAAGAAATGCAGCATTTGAGGATCTTGGGAGAGTTAGACGAGGCAGGTGAGATAAAGTTTTGAATAAAAGAGATTTCACTGACATGGGGGTGCTAGTCCATGACTTGGGACTCAATTTTAGGCAAGGACATCTGGAGCTAGTCCAAACAGTTTGCCAAAATGACTCCTTGATGTTTGGTTACAACATACTGATGACCTTCAGAAATGAGGTAGAGTTGTCAGAACTTCCTGGGCACAGTATTGAAGAATGACTTGGAAGGCTCAGTTAGAATGAATTTACCATGCAATAACTGAGAGCCCATCACCTGACCGTGTTTCTTAGGAGAGCCAGAGGACACTCCCCTCATAAGGCCACAAGAAATACACTCGAGAGAGACAAGAGCATCTTTGACAAGTTCAATGGGAGCTATCCACTGCAAACTGGGAATAATAGTGAAGAATGCTACTATAGAACTGGGCTTCTTAGCATCAGTGTGGATGATGGAATTCCTGAATGGCAGAGGGCAGGAAGGAAAATTTAACCATCAAGGGGGACATAATACGTAGTGGTTAGCCAGGTAGATGGAGGCCTGGTGCTGCAATGGTGAAGAGCTTGGCTGATAACCAAAAGGTCACAGTTCAAATCCACCAGAAACTCCTTGGAAACCCTATGGAGCAGTCTTACTCTGTTCTACATGGTTGGTATGAGTTGGAATTGGCCAGATGGCAATGAGTTTGGATTTTTTTTGAGGTTTCCTTTTTCTTTTTTTACCAAGGCAGGAATGCCTATGTATGGACCCAACAGCATCAGCTCCCTCTCACCAAAGTTGACCTGATGGAAAATTACAGGCAATAAATAATCTCTTTAATGAACATAGATGCAACTCTAAACAAAATAGAGTCCATAGATGTACAGAAAGATAACTCACCATGACTAAGTGGAGCTTATTCCAGTAATACAAACATAGTTTAATATCTTTAAATCAGAGTAATTCACCAAAACAACAGAATGAAGTAAAAAAAAAAAAAAAATCATCTCAATACGTACAAAATATGCGTTTGAAAAAAATTCAACATCCAATCATGTTACCAAACACCTTTGCAAAATGTCATGGATTAAGTTGTGACCCCCAAAAAATATGTGTCAACTTGGTTAGGCCATGATTTCCAGTATTGTGTGGCTGTACTCCATTTTGTGATTTACCTGTGTAAATCTCTGCCTCTGGTTAAAGAGGATTAGGGTGGGATGTAATACCCTTGCTCAGATCACATCCCCGATCTAGCGTAAAGGGAGTTTCCCTGGTGTGTGGCCTGCATCAGCTTTTATCTTACGAGAGATAAAAGGAAAAGGAAGCAAGCAGAGAGTTGGGGGACCTCATACCACCAAGAAAGCAGAGCATGTCCTTTGGCCCCAGGGTCCCAGAGCAGACAAGCTCCTCAACCAGGGGAAGAATGAGGAGAATGACATTCCTCCAGAGCCAACAGAGAGAGAAAGCCTTCCTCTGGAGCTGAAGCACTGAATTTGGGCTTCTCTCCTACTAGACTGTGAGAAAATAAATATCTATTTGTTAAAATCATCCACTTGTGATATTTCTGTTATAGCAACACTCAATAACTAAGACACAAACTATAAACAGAAGGGCACTGTTTTATTCTGATGTAAAGTACCTACAAAGAACCTATAGCAAACAAATCTTTCCCTCTGAGAAAAAGCATGATTCGGGAATGTATGTTATAAGCACGTTTATTCCATTTTGTATGAGAGGGAGAGACAAGTAGTCTTAAAGTGAAATAAGATGAAAAATTAAAGTATAACTAATGGAAAGGAAAAAATAGAACTGACATTATTTTCAGGTGATCTGATTGTTTGCAAGGAAATCTAAAAGAATGTACAGACAAACTATCAGAGTTCATAATTAATTTAGCAAGGACACTGAATACAAGATCAGCACACATAATTTGCATTTCTATACATAAGCAACAAATACAGAACTGTAATTTTAAAATACCACTGTTTTTATTTTTTACTGTAATTATTAAATATCATGACAAAATGGTAAAAATGTAGGTATGAATTCAACGAAATATGTGCAAGGCCTCTACATTAAAAAAGACAAATTTTATTCAGAGAAGTCAGACAGGACCTAGATAAATATACCATATTCATGAATTTTTAAAGATTCTATCTTATAAAAATGACAGTTCTCTTCAAATTGATTTACAGATTGAATGTAGTACCAGTCAAAATTTCAACAGGGAGGGAGCAAGAGAAGGCAGGGAGATCCTTCAGACTGCAATACAGATTTCACACCTGCGAAGAAAAGGGGGAAGGAAGGAGGATTGGGTAGGAAGGGTCTCAACCTGCAATACAGTTCCAAGAAAGGCTTAGCCAAGCCTACGGGGAGTAAGCAACCCAAAACTGTCCAAAGAGGAATTCCACATTTTTCACCAAAGCCCTGCCTTAGTATGTTTCCCACACTCAGGCATTGGCTGAGAAAAGCCTTCAGGAATCATGGCCTCAGTGTAAGTGTAGAGGCGGTTTTGGAGGGGCAGCAGCTGGAGCTGTCAATCAACTATGCAGGAGATCCAATTGGCATATTTGTTATGACCTCCACAGTCCACCCCTTGCCCTACACAGATTTACTCTTCCATACTGGTCAATGGAGAAGCCCCCCATCGTTCCCATGGGCCTCTTTTCCTGAAGCACAAACTCAGAAGAGTAAATGAATTACATCCCCCATCACTGTATCTAGTCTCAGGGGCACAGATTGTACACATATTCTCTTATTTCTCCACTATGCATTCTGAATTCTCCTTATCTTTAGTTATCACCTTGGCAGGTCTTGATGGTTTTCCTAATGGTGTGACTCAAGTCCTTATTTCAGAGGAGTGTGAGCCCTAGGCTACCATATTGTTTTCAGACTAGAGTTCCTACATACTTCTCTTTACACTTACAGTGGGGCTAGGAGTGACCAAGTGAGTCACCTGGGTTCCACACAAACTCCTCCCTGCCTTTCTTGTAAAACAGCAGCCCTATTTCCTCCTGCTTCTCAGAATCAATTAATCCTGCCATGATGGCAACTTATCTTCTTCCTGTTGGTCCCTGGAGACAAGGAGCATCTTTGGTGGCAGCTGTAGCTTGTAGTTGAGTAAGACCCTTGCTGTGTCCCCTGGCAAGCATGTGTCACCTCTGGGGAGAGGACCTTTAACCCTACAGAACCCACAGTTAGAGAAATAAGAAGCACAAACTCTCTAAATGGGTCATGGGGAGTGATGACAGGTGGGGACAACCATGAATCTTAGCTGAGGGAAGAGAAAGATTCAATGCATATTTTGCATCCTGAAGTATGATACTCCATCCTTTCAAATTCTTGTCTCTGAGCTGGTGCTTCAGCTGTGCCTTTGGAAGGTTGTTTCAGTGCTCTGTGAACCTGGATTTTCTGGATGGTGTGGCATGTGATACTACCATATTCTGGACACACTCCTGCACCTATTTCACTGTAATGTTGAGTCCCCTGAATGGATTCCATCCCTATGGGTCAGGCATTCCATAAACCCCTAGATAGTGGTCCTGGTTGAGGCCCTATAGACAGGAAAGGAAAATTCATACCTAGAAAATAAGTATATCCCTGTGAGAAAAAACCACTGGTCCTTTCAAGATAGAAGGGGCACTATGTAGTCCATTCCCCTCCAAGTATCTGCTTGTCTTCTCAAGGAATACTTCCTTATCAGGAGCTCATCACTGGTTTCTGGTGAGGAAAAGTTGGATCCTCAGAAGCAGCAGTAGCTAGGTAAGTCTTGGTAAGTTAGAGTCCTTGTTGTGGGATTCACTTCTAGCCTCTATCTCTGCCACTCTGGCCACTCCATCCAGTTCAGGCAAAGCTAGTTAATGTCAGTTGGCCAAGTCATGTTGTCTACTTGGTTGTTCATTGACTTTTCTGTAGTGGGTGCTTTCTGGTGAGTGATAAAGTGTAATATAAAAATCTTCACACTCCATGCCAACCTCCATATATCAACCCGCATGCCTCTACCCCATACTTCCTTATATCTGATCTTCTAGTTTTTTCCTTCCAGGCCTCTGATCAGACAGCCAAGTCAATGGCTTCTGCCAGGAATATGTATATATTCTCACATCAGGATAATTATCTTCCAAGTAAAGTGAATGACAACGTGCTCAAAAGTTTATACACTGGGAAGGAATTTCCCTCTGACTGTCTTTTAAGAATGTGGCTGTAATACAGCTGCTGTCCATTTCCAGTTTTCACCAAGCTGACCTATCCACAAACCAAGCTTAGGTATTTTCCTTCTCCTTCAGCTGATAATCCCCATATAACAATAGATTTGAGCTGGGGGAGAGATGTTGGTGCAATTTCGACAGGTGACACGTTGTTCTGGGCTGTGCGTCTATGCAACTTACTCACACCCTCCACTTGTGCTCAGGCTTAATCTCAGAAACATCATTTCTTTCTTATGATGAATTTCTGGGCCCATATGATTTTAAGAATTGACAGCTCCAGCAAAACCCAGTTCACAATGGACAGCTACAGATGAGGAATCACTTGATGCCCTCTGGTCAAACATTCCATCTCCACCACGGCCCAATAGCATATCAGGAGCTGTTTCCCAAAAGGCATATAATTCTCTGGTGTGGAGGGCATAGTCTTGCTCCAGAATCCCAGAAATCTGCATTGTGATTCTCCCACTAGAGCTTTCCCACCACTGACCCTTCCAACATCACAAGTCTGATCATATGGCCCAAGCAGAAGGGCAGCTAGCAGCGTAGCCTGAATCTGCTTGCAGAGCCCTTTCCCACCCCCTGCCAACTCAAAGATGTCACCCATTGCAGAGGCCTGAGCAGTATTCCTAGGTGTTGAACACGTTCTTTCCACAACCCAGTGAGGCCTACCAGGTGCTCCGTTTCCTTCTTTGTGTTAGAGATACAAGATACAGCAATTTGCCTTTTACTTTGGATAGAATTCCGAGGTCACACCTGATCCCTGGGCATCTAAAAACTTCACTGAAGCAGTAGGCCCCTGAATCTTTCTGGGGTTTATCTCCCAACCTCTGGAGTGCACGTAGCTCACCAATATCTCCAGAATAATAGCCACCTCTTGTTCATCAACATAATGTCATAGTAAGAGTGGTAGGTGATAGAAGGAGGACCAAGCAGGGTCAGCCCACCACGATCTACTCACAGAGCTTCCTGTTGAACTAGATTCTCAACCACACCAGGGCCCACGGATTCTTCCCCTCCTACCACCCTCCCAGCCTCAGACCCAACAAGCATCTCCTCACAAAGCCAACAAGGGTTTTTTAAAATTCCACATCATCTTCAACAGACCTGACTTAGCCTGTGCACCACCTCCTGAGTGTTGCAGGAAAATATATCCATTGGGCTCTTACAAACTTAACAGCATCAGAGTTACTCATCCTTGTTTGCGAAGGACTGCTGGAAAAAAAAGTGTGTGCTTTGTCACAAGGTGTGGATCTGAAGGGAAAGAATAAGGTTGATGGATGATAAGATGGGTTGAAGAGGATCTGAAAGAAAGTGGATATAAAAAATGTGAGGGCACCTCTATATTGGAGCAGAATTAAATTTATTTTTAATTCTGATCCAAATGAAGTAATTGTAAAATTACAGATAGCATCATTCACGTTTTATTCTATGAATACTCCACACAGAATAAAATCTGAGTGACGTCCCTGGAGTTGTGTAATATTCAGCTTTGGATGATAAACTTCCAGGAGAGGCATAACGGCAGGACAGTGTTCTGGAATCTAGGACCACTCAGGCCCTGTGAGGTCCCAGAGGCAATGCAGGGAAATGCTGTGATGCTTGCTATGCACAGAGAAGGGAGGGGGCTGAGCTTCCATTCTCAGGACGCTGCCTACTCCTAAATGCTAGTTAGTGCAAGATGCCAGTGGTGAAGAATAAAGGGCGCCAGACTCATTGCAAGGCTATCCAGCCAAGCATTGCATATCTTCCTTACCTCAACTCCCAGACTTCACCATAAAACCTTACCAAGCATGTGGTAAATCATGGCATGTGTGTTGGCTGCCCAAGATCTGTTGCCCACAGCAGGGAAGCAGTCCTGCAGAATCTGATTTTGCTTCACTCTGGACAGGCCCAGGAGCTAGGACCCCCTCAGAGTCCTGGACTTTTTCCCATCCCACCACCATCACACATGCATGCACACCAGAACGATGGCTCTCGATGGCCATAGAGTACACTATGGTGCAGCCTTCACACTGACAAAATGGGCACTGACAGGCCACTTCCTACTGATAGGCGTGAGCAGGAAGAAAAATGTACCGAAGCATTCGCAAAAACAGGTTGAAATCAGGAGAAATGAATGCCAAGTTTCTTGATTTGGTGGCAGGTTAGGAGGTCTTTAGATTATCCAGAGTTGTGGGTTGTTGACCCCTGATCCCCTCTCAAACAAACAAATCAATACCTAAACTGCCTTAAAAAGGTCTAGCATAGGTTAAGCAATGTGTCGTGGTTTGACCAGGACTGAGGGAATTCCTGGATACAGCGCTAAACCCAGAGTCCCAAGCAAACTGGAAGAAATTGGTCACCAATGTCTGGTCTCAGGAATGCAGGCTGTTACACAGATGTACGCACGTGGTTATGCCACATAGTGATGCTTAGGGTTTGGGCTGGACTGAAGAAAAAGAACAATGACATCTTTATCACCAAGAACTCCTCACTAAAATAGCAATCCCTCATCACCTAGGTCATGAATGTAGGCAGTTGATAACAGGCTAAATGTTGCTACCCAAAAACAATGAAATCCACATTAGGGTCTGGAATGTCTTCCCTGACTGGTAACCCAGTCAGGGAAGACATTCCAGACCCTATTGAGATGTGACTGGTTTGGTCACTGGGGACAATGAAGATCTGTGCTTATAGGGCAATGGATTTTACTCTCACAGGCCTGTGGTCTGACCCTGTTTTCTAGGCAAGGCTGAACATGGCCAAGGCAATAGAGTATGAGACACCCAGAACTAGAGGCAAGACAAAATATAAGATTGATTGGTTTATCCCTGAATTATTTCACTGCGAACATTTTGAGAAGCCTCAAGCCCAGATTCCTGATAAAAGTTGAGGAGAAAGGAGAGTTAGCGGCCAAAGGGATAAAGTGGACACCGGTTATGCTGGAGATGCCTTTGTCCTCAGCTTCCATTGCAAGTATTTTCCCCACTTGACCCCCATGACTGGAGACTCATAGTGTCAACTTCAGAGCTGGAATGGTTATAGCCAATATTCTGGTTTTATAGATAAAAACACTGAAGCCCAGTGAAGAAGTGACTAACCCAAGTTCATGTGGTCTAGCTGGCGAATTGATAACCAGTTAAAGGCACCTTACCCTGCTCTTCAGATATTACACCTTGGGCTTTACACCTGAAGTAATAAAGGGGTCAGATGCGACCTCTGTGATGCATCATTGAGAAGAAGGACAAGTTGTAAAGAACAGAACCATCTCTATATGTCAAAGCTGGCCAGTGCCCAGACCAGACATGCTGGCAGGGGTCTAGTATCCAGGCCCAGCAATTCCCAACAAAGTCCAGAGGTCCACAAGAACCCTGGGACCTATCTGTGTCTTCTGAGCCTTCTGATCCATCCCAAGTCCCAGGAACTGAGGTGGGGGTGATAGAATACATTGAGTTAAAGCAGAGGCTGCTTTTGAACTCTAGCTAATAGGCAGGGAAAAAACGGTGTTCTCAGTCCTACAACATCAAAGAAGTGAATTCTGTCACAACCTGAATGATCCTAGAAGCAGATTCTTTCCCAGAGTCTCCTGACAAGAGTCCAGCTGGCTCACACCTTGAATGCAATCTTGTGACACCCTAAGCCAAGAACTCATCCAAGGCCCCTGCCCACATTTCTGACCTACAGAACTCTGAGACAACAAATAGGTGTTGTTTTAAGCTGCTAAATTTATGCTAATTTGTTATGCATTAATAGAAAACTAGTATGCTGAAGGTCACTTCCATGTATATAGTTAAGTAATTGCTAGCCATTCCAGTAAAGAAGTGACTTCTAGGACTCCTACCACTCACTGTGTTGACTCACCCAGCATCACGAAACGAAGGTGCAGGGTCAGAGGTTATATCATCTTATGAATGTACCCACCAATGTCCAATATCAAGCAGTGATGCTAAAAACAAAAACTTTTCTAAACTATCAATAACCAAAAATTTGTTTCAATCACCAATATCAGAGGAAAGACTGAATTCTTTCCAATCTCTGTATAGTAAATTGTTTTACAAAACAATTGTCACATGATGCAATCAAAGATCACAGACCCAAAAACACAGGCAAATAACAAGTGTACGGTTGAGTCACCAGTTAATAAAAAATATTATGCCATTTTTCTGGCTTCTGTAATGTTTGTAATTTGCTGTGATTTCTTTTCTCATTCTAAATAAAGATTTGCTTTTGTAATTTTATACTGTTTTTCTTAAAGGAAATCAAAATAGTTGACGTCTCATGGCCCACAAAACCTGAATCCTGCCTTCACATGCTTGTCCATTTTGCCCATGAATTTGCCCACACCACATCTCTGCCTGGCAACCCCTTCTGCCTCTTCTCTGCATGAAAAAAAAAACCATCCTTCAAGGCTTGACTCAAAAGTCACCTCTTCTGGGAAGCCTTTCCAGAAGGCTTAAGAAAGTAGACTTCTCCTTCCTGTCTCCAGGATACCATAGCACTTTCTTACCTCTTTCAACCCTCTCTCATGGCACTCTAATTACTCTGTACAGAAGCCTCCCCCCAGCTAGGCAGCAAGCTCCAAGCAACACACACTGCACTTAATCATCTCCATAGCATGTTCCCAGGCGAAAACAGGAGCTCCCAGAGAACATGTTTGTGTTGTTGTTGTTCTTGTTAGTGGCCATCAAGTTGGTTCTGATTCATGGCATCCTTATGCATATCAGAGCAAAGCATCGTCTAGCCCTGTGCCATCCTCACAATCCCTGGTATACTTCAGCCCAGTAGTGCACCTATTATGTCAATACACCTTGTGAAGGGTTTCCCTCGTATTCACTGACCCTCTGCTTTGCCAAACATGATGTCCTTTTCAAGCAATTGGTGTTTTCTAATGACATATCCCGGGATAACAGAAAAGACAGAGAGAAGAGTTGAAGATTTCTTCTCAGAAAATTTCCCTGATATCGTGAAAGATGAGAAGGTATTAATCCAATATGCTCATTGAATTCCACATAAGGTAGATGTTAAAAGAAAGTCACCAAGACACATTATAATCAAACTAGCCCAAACCAAAGCTAATGAGAGAATTTTAAGAGCAGCTCGGGATAAATGAAAAGTCACCTATAAAGGAGAGCCAGTAAGAATAAGCTCAGACTACTCAGCAGAAACCATGCAGGGAAGAAGGCAGTGGGATGACTTATATAAAAAATTGAAGGAAAAAAATTGCCAACCAAGAATCATATATCCAGCAAAACTGTCACTCAAATATGAATGTGTAATTAGGACATTTCCAGATAAACAGAAGTTTAGGGAATTCATAAAAACCAAACCAAAACTACAAGAAATACTAAAGAGAGTTCTTTGGTTAGAAAATCAATAATATTGGGTATCAACCCAAGACTAGAACACTTGGCAGAGCAATTAGAAGTCAACCCAGACAAGGAAATCAAAAAACCAAATCAAGGTTAAAAAAAAAAAGTGCAAATCAGAGTAACCGCGATGTTATTGGGTGGAGGAAGACAACAATAGAACAATAAAGAGGGAATAAGAAATGTAGTCATAGATCTTCCATATGGAGAGGAAGATAAAGTGATACAAAGAAATAAAAGTTAGGTTTAAATTTAGAAAAATGGGGGTAAATAATAAGGTAACCACAAAGGAGACAAACTATCCTACACATCAGCAGTAACAAAATCAACAACAATAAATACAAGCAAATGACAATATATAAAGATAATCTACTCAGCACATAAAATTCAGTGTGAAAAAGAAATTGTCAGCAACACACAAAAAAAGACATCAAATCATAGCACTAAATTCATTATCCATAATTACGCTGTTGTAAATGGACTAAATGCACCAATAAAGAGACAGAGAGTGGCAGAATGGATTAAAAAACACCATCCATCTATATGCTGCCTACAAGAGACACAGCTTAGACTTAGAGACACAAAGAAACTAAAATTCAAACAATGGAAAAAAACATATCAAGCAAACAACAATCTAAAAAGAGCAAGAGTGACTATATTAATTTCTGACAAAATAGATTTTAAAGTTAAACCCACCATAAAGGATAAGGAAGGACACAATATAATGATTAAAGGGACAATATACCAAGAAGATATAACCATGTTAAAATTTATGCTCCCAATACAGGGCTTCAAGATACATAAAACAAACTCTACTAGCTTTGAAAAGTGAGAGACAACTTCACAATAATAGTAGGAGGCTTCAACATGGCACTTTCGGTGAAGGGCAGGACATCTAGAAAGAAGCTCAATAAAGACATGGAAGATCTAAATGCCACAATCAACCCACATAACCTCATAAACATAGACAGAAAATTCCACCCAATAGAAACCAAGTAGACTTTCTTTTCTAGTGCACATAAAACATTCTGTAGAATAGGCGACATATTAGGGCATAAAACAAGCCTTAGCAGAATCCAAAACATTGAAATTCTACAAAGCGTCTTCTCTGATCATAAGGCCATAAAAGTGGAGATCGATAACAGAAAAAGCAGCGGAAAGAAATCAAACACTTGGAAAGTCAAAAATACCCTGCCCAAAAAAGACTGGATTATAGAAGACATTAAGGATGGAATAAAGAAATTCAGAGAATCCAATGAGAATGAAAACATTTCCTATCAGAACCTTTGGGACACAGCAAAAGCTGTGCTCAGAGGTCAATTTATATCAAGAAATGCGCACATCCAAAAAGAAGAAAGGGCCAAAATCAAAGAATTATCCCTACAATTTAAACAAATAGAAAGAGGGCAACAAAAGAAACCCTCAGGCACCAGAAGAAAACAAATAATAAAAATCAGAGCAGAACTAAATGAAATAGAAAACAGAAAAACAATTGAAAGAATTAACAAGACCAAAAGCTGGTTGTTTGAAAAAAATCAACAAAATTGAGAAATCATTGGCCAAACTGACAAAAAAAAAAAAAAAAAAAAAAAAACAGGAGAGGAAGCAAATACCCCAAATAAGAAATGAGTTTGGTGATATTACAACAGACGCAACAGAAATTAAAAGAATCATATCAGATTACTATGAACAACTATACTCAAATTTGAAAACCTAGAAGAAATGGATGAATTCCTAGAAACACACTACCTACGTAAACTAATACAAACAGAGGTAGAACAACTAAACAGACCCATAACAAAGAAGAGACTGAAAAGGTAATCAAAAAATGAAGCCTCGGCCTGGTCAGCTGCACTGCAGAGTTCTACCAAACGTTCAGAGAAGAGTTAACACCACCACTACTGAAGGTATTTCAGAGCACAGAAAAGGACAGAATACTCCCAAACTCATTCTAGGAAGCCAGCATATCCCTGATACCAAAACCAGATTAAAAAAAAAAAAAAAAAACTTTTTTTTTTTTAGATAAAGACACCACAAAAAAGAAAATTACCGACCTATATCTGTTATGAAATTATGCAAAAATCTGCAACAAAATTCTAGCCAATAGAATTCAACAACATATCAAACAAATAATTCACCATGACCAAGTGGGAGTCATACCAGCTATGCAGGGATGGTTCAACGTCAGAAAAAAAATTAATGGAATCTATAAAACCAAAGACAAGGATCACGATTTTATCAATTGATGCAGAAAAGGCCTCTAGCAAAGTTCAACACCCATTCATAATAAGAACTCTCAGCAAAATAGAAATAGAAGGAAAATTCCTCAACATAATAAAGGGCATTTATACAAAGCTAGTAGAAAACATCACCCTAAATGGAGAGAGGCTGAAAACACTCCCCTTGAGATGCAGAGCCAGAAAAGGATGCCTTTTATCACCATTCTTATTCAACAGTGTGCTGGAGGTCCTAGCCAGAGCAATTAGGCTAGATAAAGAAATAAAGGGCAACCAGATTGGCAAGAAAGAAGTAAAAGTATCTCTATTTGCACATGACATGATCTTATACACAGAAAACACTAAAGAATCCTCCAGAAAACTACTGAAACTCATATAGGAGTTTAGCAGAGTACCAGGATAGAAGATAATCATACTAAAATCAGCTGGATTCCTCTACACCAACAAAAAGAACATTGAGGAGGAAAAAACCAAATCAATACCATTTACAGTACCCACCAAGAAGATAAAATACTTAGTAATAAATCTTACCAGAGATGTAAAAGACTTATACAAAGAAAATACAAGACTCTACTGCAAGAAAACAAAACAGACCTACAAAAGTGGATAAACATGCTCTGCTCATGGATAGGAAGACTTAACTTTGTAAAAATGTCTATTCTACCAAAAGCCATCTATAGATACAATTCTGATCCAAATTCCAACAACACTTTTTAATGAGATGAAGAAACAAATCACCAACTTCATATGCAAGAGAAAGAGGTCCTGAATAAGTGAAAAAAAAAAAGCAACATTGAAAAAGAAGAACAAAGTGGGAGGCTTCACTCTACCTGATTTTAGAACCTATTATACTGCCATAGTAGTCAAAAGAGCCTGGCACTGGTACAACAAGAGATACATAGACCAAAAGAACAGAATTGACAATCCAGACATAAGTCAATCCGCATATGAGCAGCTGATATTTGACAAAGGCCCAAAGTCAGTTAACTGGGGAAAAGGCAGTCTTTTTAGCAAGTGGAGCTGGCATAACGGGATATCCATTTGCAAAAAAAAAAAAAAAGACTTATCCCTCACACCATGTGGAAAAAAGAACTCAAAATGGATCAAAGACCTAAATATAAAATCTAAAATGATAAAGATCCTGGAAAAAAAATAGGGACATTAGGAAACCTAATACATAGCATAAACGGTATACAAAACATTACTAAAAATGCGAAAGAAAAACTACATAACTGGGAGTTCCTAAAAATCAAACACCTATGCTCATCCAAAGCCTTCAACAAAAGAGTAAAAAGATTACCTACAGACTGGGAGAAACATTTTAGCTATGACATTTCCGATCAGCGCCTGATCTCTAAAATCTACATGATACTGCAAAAACTCAACTACAAAAAGACAAATAACCCAATTAAAAAAAAAGGCAAAAGATATGAACAGACATTTCACTAAACAAGACATTCATAAGATACATGAGGAAATGTTGACAGTCATTCGCCATTAGAGAAATGCAAATCAGAATTACAATGAGATTTCATCTCACTCCAACAAGGCTGGCATTAATCCAAAAAACACAAAACAATAAATGTTGGAGAGGCTATGGAGAGATTGGAACAATTATAAATTGCTGGTGGGAATGTCAAATGGTACAACGACTTTGGAAATCGATTTGGCGCTTCCATAAGCTAGAAATAGAACTACCATATGATCCAGCAATCCCACTACTTAGAATATATCCTAGAGAAATAACAGCCTTTACACGAGCAGATATATGCACATCCATGTCCACTGGAGCACCCTTTACAATAGCAAAAAGATGGAAGCAGACAAGGTGCCAATCAACAGATGAATGGATAAAGAATTTATGGTATATTCACACAACAGAATACTACAAATCAAAAAAGAATAATGATGAATCCGTGAAACATTTCATAACATCGAGGAATCTGGAAGACATTATGCTGAGTGAAATTAGTCAGACGCAAAAGGACAAATATTGTACAAGAACACTATTATAAAACTCGAGAAATAGTTTATACAAAGAATAAAATATTCTTTGATGGTTACAAGAGGGGAGAGCGAGGGAGGGTGGGAGAGGGGTATTCACTAACTAGAAAATACATAAGAACTGCTTTAGGTGATGGGACAGACAACACGCAATACAGGTGAGGCCAGCACAACTGGACTAAACCAAAAGCAAAGAAGTTTCCTGAATAAACTGAACACTTTGAAGGCCAGAGTAGCAGGGCCAGGGTTTTGGGGACCATGGTTTCAGGGGACATATAAGTCAATTCACATAATACAATCTATTATGAAAACATTCTGCATCCCACTTTGGAGAGTGGCATCTGGGGTCTTAAACACTAGTAAGTGGCCATCTAAGATGCATCAATTGCTCTCAACCCACCTGGATCAAAGGACAATGAAGAACACCAAGGACTCAAGGTAATTACAGCCCCAAGAGACAGAAAGGGCCCCATAAACCAAAGACTACATCAGCCTGAGACCAGAAGAACTAGATGGTGCCGGGCTACAACCGATGACCGCCCTGACAGGGAAAACAACAGAGAACCCCTGAGGGAACAGGAGAGCAGTGGAATGCAGACACCAAATTCTCGTAAAAAGACCAAACTTAATAGTCTGACTGAGACTAGAAAGACCCCTGTGGTCATGGCGCCCAGACCTTCTGTTGACCCAGCACAGGAACCATTCCCAAAGCCACCTCTTCAGACAGGGATTGGACTTGACAATGGGTTGGAGAAGGATGTTGCTGAGGAGTGAGCTTCTTGAATCAGGTGGACACTTGAGACTATGCTGCCATCTCCTCCTGGAGGAGAGATGAGAGGGTAGAGGGGGTTAGAAGCTGCAGAAATGGACATGAAACTAGAGAGTGGAGGTAGGGAGCAGGCTGTCCCATTAGGGTAAGAACAATTGGGAGTATGTAGCAAGGTGTATATAAGTTTTTGTGTGAGAGACTGACTTGGTTTGTAAACTTTCACTTAAAGCACAATAAAAATCAAAAAAAAAAAAAAATTCTCCATCAATACTTTACCAAATGCTTTTACCATCCACTAATGATCATTGCCTGAATTGTTTTTGTTTTGTTTTGTTTTTTCCATTGAGAGTTTCCAAATGATGATTTTTCTAATTATGTCATTTCTTTGCTTTTATAATCTGGATGCTTCTAACAAAAGGACTTTCCCTCATCCAGTAGGGCTATTTGGTTATACTGAAATACAGTTTATACCAGAAAGCAGAATAAATTCTATATCTTTAATTATCCCTTTTCAGAGTATTAAGTTGGTACCTAACAACCTCCTCCTCAACCTCACTCACTCCTTACCTTCTTCCTTTTCTTTCAGGATCATTAAGGCCTCACGGCTTTTACATACTCAATATATTTAAATAAACAGCTGGTTCCTTTGCTTTATTACAGGACCCCATTTGTCTTTGGCAGCTTTCATGATTCATGGCCCACCAAGATGTCCAACTCACCTTGCCTATTTTCTGCTCTGGTTTTAAGTTATATTTTAAAGATGCCAGTTAGTTAAACTGTCCTGGAACTGATGGCAAGCTACCTTTACTAATTAAGTACCAAAGGGTCTCTGAGGAGTTAAAGCTCACCACTAAGACTGGCAGGAATAAAGAACAGCAATGCTGAAGAAAAATGACTCTTGAATAAGACAACTTTCTGAGGGTTCCACCCCCAGCCTTGCTCAGCCCCTTGGGACAGCAGCAGGAAACCGTCCAGGTCTTCAGTCCATTCACATCTCTTCCTCAGACTTCACTCTGATTAGGACTCTCAGTTATTTGTCCCTGGACTATCTGGCCTTATCTGCCATGCTCGGGCATTTTTCTTTGCCTTCCCCAGCCCTAACTGGAGCCTACTGAACTTCCCCAGCACTTCCCTAATGCTTAACTCATCAGTCTTGCCACTTCCACCACTCTCAGTGCCTCCATATACCCATGTCCTCTTCCCCTATCTTTGGCTTCCCAAAATGAAACCAACTTTAATATGAATATAATATTTATATTTTTTAAAGTAATACATACTCATTGAAAAATACATCAAAAAACACAGAAGCTATCACAGACACATCCAAACTCCCTGAGGGCCCGAGTTACTGGGCTGAGGGCTCGGGGCCATGGTCTCAGAGAACAATTAGCTCAAAAGGAATGATATAGTTTATGAAGAAAATGTTCTACTTCTGATTGTGGTGAGTAGTGTCTGAGATCTTAAAAGCCTTCAAGTGGCCATGTAAGACATATCTACTGGTCCCATCCCCACTGGAGCAAAACAGAATGAAGAAAACAAAAGACACATGGACAAAATTAGTCTGAAGGGCTAATGGACCACAACTACCACAACCTCCACCAGATTGAGTCCAAAACAACTCGATGGTGCCTGGCTACCACCACTGACTGCTCTGACAGGGATCACAATAGAGAGTCCTGGACAGAGTGGAAGAAAAATGTAGAACAAAATTTGAATTCACAACAAAAACACCAGGCTTGCTGGTCTGACAGAATTGAGAAACCCCAAGAGTGTGGCCCCTGGACACCTTTTAACGCAGTACTGAAGTCACTTCTGAGGTTCACCCTTCAGCCAAAGATCAGACAGGTCTATAATGACAAACAGCAACACACATGAAGAATGTGCTTAGAAGTGTAATCGTGTATACCTGACAAAATGGGCACAGTAGACCAAAAGCAAAGACAAGAAGGCAGGAAGGGATTGGAAAACTGATGAATGGAAACAGGGAGCCTGGGGTGGAGAAGAGGAGAATGTTGGCACATCGCAAGTTGGCATCCAATGTCACAAAACAGTTTGTGAATTAATCACTTAATAAGAAACTAATTTGCTCTGCAAACTTTCACCTAAAAAAAAAGCACAATTAAAAAAAAAAAACTTATAGGTTAGTAAAACAGTTACTTCAAACTGGGAAAAGTATGTAAAAAAAAGAAAAAAATCTATATGCAACTTATTATAACTTTGTAAATACTCAAGTTTTTCAAAAGTCCCACTGTGTTATCTAAAGATACTGACACATTAGGATTCATGACTTATAAGAAACTAAAATTTGAGATCAAATTTAAGGAAATATTGAAAATAATAATTGAGGTATATATTTGATGCATTATAAACTATTATTTGAAAACTAATATTAAATATAATTTAATTATACAGTCTAATTTCACATTAGAACCTGTAAATGGAGATTCATTTGGGTAGTATGAGATAAGGAGACAATAAAATTATTCTTTTAAAAAACACAGAAGCTAGCCCAGCACAGTTTCATCATCCAAAGACATACCGTGCAGAATTATTTTCTGTATCTCCAAAAAAAAAAAAAAATCTTTTTTTTTTCACATGGGGGGGTGATTTAACGAAATCTGAAGCCACTATGCATGCATCCTGAAAATCCATTCTTCATTTGACATTATGTCAATCATAATATTCGTTAAACAAATATTTATTAAGAGCCAACTCTGTGTCAGGCTTATGACAGCCCTATAGGACAGAGTAGAGCTGCCCACAGGATTTCCAAGGCATGGTTGCTGGATTCAAACTGCTGATCCTTTGGTTGGCAGCCAAACAATCAACCACTGCGCCACCAGGGCTGTAAGTCAGGATCAACTCGACAGCAACGGCTTTTTGTTTGTTTCTTTGTTTTTGATGTGCCAGGCATCATTCTACATGCTGAACATTCCCAGGACAACGACATGGGCTTATTTCATTCTTTTCAGTGATACACAGTATTCCATAGTACACACTTTCCAGAATTTATTTACCCAATACTTTTTGACTGAACATTTATTTGTTGTTCTTAGGTGCCCTCAAGTTGGTTCCAACCCATAGCGACCCCATGCTACCCATAGCGAACCATAGTGACCCCATCCTCACAACTGTTGCTATGCTTGAGACCATTGTTGCAGCCACTGCACCAGTTCATCTCATTGAGGGGCTTCCTTTTTTGCTGACCCTCTGTTTTACCAAAGCATGATGTCCTTCTCCAGGGACTGATCCCTCCTGATAACAAGATCAAAGCATGTGAGATGTAGTCTCACCATCCTTGCTTCTAAGGAGCATTCTGCTTGTACCTCTTCCAAAACAGATTTGTTCCTTCTTCTGAAAGTCCATGGTATGTATATTCAGCATTCTTCACCATCACCACAATTCAAAGGCAGCCATTCTTCTTCTGTCTTCCTTATTCATTCTCCAGCTTTCACATGCATATGAGGCAATTGAAAACACCATGGCTTGGGTCAGGCACACCTTAGTCTTCAAGGTGACATCTTTGATTTTCAACACTTTAAAGAGGTCTTTTGCAGCTGATTTGCCAAGTGCAATGCATCTTGTGATATCTTCACTGGAGCTTCCATGTGTGTTGATTATGAATCCAAGTAAAATGAAATCCTTGACACCCTCAAACTTTTCTCCCTTAATCATGATGTTGCTTAGTGGTCCAGTTGTGAGGATTTTTGTTTTCTTTATGTTGAGCTGAAATCCATACTAAAGGCTGTGGTCTTTGATCTTCATCAGTAAGTGCTTCGAGTTCTCTTCACTTTCAGCAAGCAAGGTTGTATCATCTGCATAATGCAGGTTGTTAATGAGTCTTCCTCTGTCTTAGTCATCTAGTGCTGCTATAACAGAAATACCACAAAGGGATGGATTTAACAATGAGAAATTTATTCTCTCACAGTCCAGTAATCTAAAAGTTCAAATTCAGGGCACCAGCTCTAGGAGAAGGCTTTCTCTCTCTCTGTTGGCTCTGAAAGAAGGTCTTTGTGATGCATCAGTCTTCCCTTGATCTGGGTGCATCTCAGCACAGGAGCCTCAGATCCAAAGGGTGCGCTCTGCTCCCAGCACTGCTTTCTTGGTGGTATGAATTTCCCATATCTCTCTGCTTGCTTCTCTCTTTTATATCTCAAAAGAAGTTGGTTTAGGCCTCATCAATATAACTGCAGCTAATCCATCTTATTATACCATAGTGTTAGGATTTACAGCACATAGGGAAATCACATCAGAAGATAAAATGATAGACAATGGTAAAAATCCTACAAGGGAATCATGACCTAGCCAGGTTGAGGGATATTTTGGGGAGACACAATTCAGTCCATGCGGTCCTCCAATCCTGATGTCCCATTCTTCATCACACTGTATAGCTTCTCAGATTATTTCCTCAGCATACAGGTTGAATAGTTACTGTGAAAGGATATAGCCCTGATGCACACCCTTCCTGGCTTTAAACCATGCAGTATCCCTTGTTCTGTTCTAATGACTGCCTCTTGATCCATGTACAGATTCCTCATGAGCAATATCAAAAAAAAATAAATAAATAAATTATTTTTATTTTTTTAAATATTAGGTGTTCCTGAATTCCCATTCTCTACAATGTTATCCATAATTTTTTATGATCCACACAGTCAAATGCCTTAGTGTAGTCAATAAAACACAGGTAAACATCTTTCTGGTATTCTCTGCTTTCAGCCAGGATCCCTACAAGATCAACAGTGATATCCCTGGTTCCATGTCCTCTTATAAACCCAGCTTGAATTTCTGGAAGTTTCCTGTTGATATACTGCTGCAGCCACTATTGAATGACCTCCAGCAAAATATTACTTACATGTGATATTAATGAAATTGTTCGATAATTTCCACATTCAGTTGGATCACCTCTCTCGGTAATAGGCAAAAATATGGATGTCTTCCAGCCGATTGACCAGGTAGCTGCCATCCAGATTTCTTGGCATAGATGAGTGAGCAGTTCCACTGCTGTGTCCATTTGTTGAAACATCTAAATTGATATTCCTTAAATTCCTGGAGCCTTGTTTTTTGCCAATGACATCAGTGCAGCTTGGACTTCTTCCTTCAGTACCATTGGTTCCTGATCATTTGCTACCTCCTGAAACAGGTGAACATTGACCAACTCTTTTTGGCATCAAGATTCTATATTCCTTCCATCTTCTTTGTATGCTTTCTGTATCGTTTAATATTTTCCCCCCTAGAATCCTTGAGCATTACAACTCAAGACTTGATTTTTTTCTTCAGTTCTTTCAGCTCAAGAAATCTTGAGTATGTCCTTCCCCTTGGTTTTCTATCTCCAGCTCTTTACACATGTCAGCATAATACCTTACTTTGTTTTTTCGAGCAGCTCTTTGAAATCTTCTGTTCAGCTTGAACATTCATTTACTGATTATTTTTATTAGAATAAAAAAATGCTGCAATAAAATCCTTTTGCTGTTTGTATATCTTTGTAAACTACAAAGGAGGAATGTCTGGGACAATGGTTCTATAAAAAGAAGGATCATCATCAGCATAAAAGAGCCCTAAGCCCCACTGACTCAAGGCAAGAAGAAAGGACTCCTACAAAGGATTGTCTATTGATGTGAGCCAGAGATGGGAAGCAGGAGGCAGAGTGGGTGGTAGGAGAAAGGCAGGAGCATTCAGTACCTCAAACAAAGTATTCCCCAACAGGTCATGCTTATGCCTCTGGGCAAGAGGTAATGGCATCTCATGTGAACACAGGATTCTTTAGTTCTCCTTGGAGTGGCAACATCTCCCTAAAAAGCAACTATGACCTGAGTTTGGGAGAATTGGTAATTATCGAAGAAGATCTCCAAACCAATACAATAACAACACAAAAAGTAATAATAACAGAAATAGGTGCCAATTGCTTTTCAGTGAAAGACTTCATACACCAGCAAGGCCTTAAAAAGACCCAAACATAAATGAGCCTAACTCCAAAACTCAGACTCTTAAACACTACTCTGTATTGCCCTTTGCTCACGAATCTAAACTGTAACTCTAGGCTCCCATCTATTTCCTTGGAATTCCCTGAAAATTAAAACACAGGTGTGGTGTAATGAATTACTTCATATGTCCCTTCTAGCCATGGTCTTTGTGACTCACACACAATAATGGAATGGGACTATGCAAATCAGGTATATGGATAATGCGATGGTTAAGGGTTATGTGCCAATTTGCCTAGACCACGATTCCCAATATTATATGGTTCTCCTCCATTTTTTGGGTCGTGGGTTCTGATCTCTAATGTTGATGAGGCAAGATTGGTGTAGGGTGTGTCTTGGATTGCAGCTTTGCAGGAGGGCTTGACTCAAGTCTGACCCTTACTCAAGTTATGCCCTTCCCTGCGGTGTGGCCTACATGTAACGTATATGTGTGGATGACCTGGCAGGATTCTCTCTCTCTGCATCTGAATCCCAAATCTGGTTCATGACCAATTGACCCCCAGTGCTTGGGACTTCAGCCAGAGCCCTACTGTCTGACCTGCCTTTTATGGGATTCGCAGACCTCCACAGCCCCATGGACCAGCAGCTTATCATCTGACCTCATTCTGCAGCCTTGTGAGCCCGCAGGGGTCTGAACTGCCAGTTTGGGTTCATCAGACCCTGTAGGCACATGGGTCAGGAGAAGCTTCCACCTGACTCAGATTTGGGACTTGCTAGCCTCTACTACTTCGTGAGCCATTTCTTTATATGGTTTGTGAGTTCTGTGAGACGTTGCAGTGAATTACAGAACCCAAAGAAGGGAGGGAGAGTATTGAAGGGAGAGGGATTAGTTGATGTTAGAGATGATAGAGTGGTACAGCAGTTTGGAAAAGTTGGACATTTAGGACATCTTCAACCTCTGCGTCATTGGATCTAGCTCTGTGCTGATCCTTCTAAAAGAAATTTTTTTTTAATAACTTTTATTAAGCTTCAAGTGAACGTTTACAAATCCAATCAGTCTGTCACATATAAGTTTACATACATCTCACTCCCTACTCCCACTTACTCTCCCTGTCTTGAGTCAGCCCTTTCAGTCTCTCCTTTCTTGACAATTTCTAAAAGAAATTTTTGATGAACTTTTTTTTTTTTTCTAATTAAAATTTTGGGCTCACATATGTGGCTGAGTTCACTGTCCCAGTTGCTTCGTTCACAGCTGAGCCATGCACTTGACACTAAACTCCTCTGAAAATTAACTCAATTTAACCCGAAGCTCCTCTCCCCTAGTGAATAAGGCAGACTGCCAAGTGCCTCTGGCACCTGCCAGAATATTTACAGACCAACACACATGAGTTATATGCCAGTTCCAAAAGTCCTGGCTTCGAGAAGCTCACATCTCAGGCTGGAGACAAACAAACAAACAAAAACAGAAAAAATAATAGAGATTGTTAAGTCCTAAAACCAGTGTGAGCAGAAGGTATAAAGTGAACACAGCTTGTGGAGGGAAGCTCAGCACTGAAGCTAGAAGGATTAGTAAGAGAGTGGGAGGTTCAAAATCTAGAGGCCCTGCTCTGGCAGTGAGTTGTCTATCATTCCAGCCTCATGTCAGCCGTGCTGCTCAGAATTGAAGCAACAATTGTGGATCCATGCAGAAACAGGAGAATTTAAAGGTTGTGTGTCAACTTGGCTGGGCCATGGTTCTCAGTGTTTTGACAGTTATGTAATGATATACTCTGACAGTTATGTAATGATGTAATTTGGCAGTTATGTAATCATGTAGCTATCATCCATTTTGTGATATAATGTAATTACCTCCATGATGAGATCTGATGTGATCAGCCAATCAGTTGTAAGAGGAGTTTCCTCATGGATGTAGCCTACATGCAATGGATATGGACATTCTGGCAAAGCTCTCTGGCTTTTGCTCACTCTGGATCCTGCATCCCACTCATCATCATCTGACCTCTGGGTCTTGGGACTTGAGCCAGCAGCCTACCATATTGCATGCCGATCTTGGGATTCATCAGCCTCCACAACCTATGAGCCAGCAGCTTGCTGCCTTACCTCCTGATCTTGGATTAGTCAGCCCCTGCAGCTACATGAGACAGAAGAAGCCTCCAGGCTGGTGCCAAACCCACGGATTTGCAGCTTGTACAATTGCATGAGCTATTTCCTTGAGTTAAATCTCTCTCTATATATCTATATATAGATAAAGATATATAGATAGATGATAGAGATGATAGGTGATTGATAAATAGATGAATATATATAGATAGATGATGATAGATAGATAGATGATAGAGAGAGAGATGATGATGATAGATAGATAGATGATAGATAGATAGATAGATGATAGATAGATGATAGATAGAAGATAGATAGATAGATAGATAGATAGATAGATAGATAGATAGATAGATAGATAGATAGATAGATAGATAGATAGATAGATAGATAGATAGATAGATAGATAGATAGATAGATAGATAGATAGATAGATAGATAGATAGATAGATAGATAGATAGATAGATAGATAAAGATATAGGTATATATAGAGATATATACACACTTCGTGGTTTTTCTTCTCTAGAGAATTCCCCCTAAGACATTTCACACGAAGAGTGGGTCCAGGGAAAGAAAATTAAAAGGATGAATTTTCTAAACTGATTCTCAAGTCTGCTTAGTCTTAAAGATGTAGATGACTCTGCTTCCAGTAGTAAAGACGGCATTGCTAATCTAGGGCACGAGGTGGCAATAGAAATACACAAAATACCACCACCAATAGATGAAGTATTGGTGAGAGGCAAAGCTCAGAATGATTGTATGTTTCATACTTTTCTACAATTTTGCCAGAATGAGAAGTATAAGGAAGCTGGTTTCTCGGTCATACTTTTGCTAGACAAAATGATAAAAGAAAGAGATGACCTCAGGACCTCAGAGTCACGACTCAAGTGCCACACAAATGACCTCAAAGTTGTCACTTGTGCCCTGAAAGAAAACATTATTCTTGTAAAAAATGAGCTAATATTGCCAGAAACATACCCAATGTCTAATAAGAGTAGCTGGATTACAACGCCAATTAAATTCCCAAACTCTCATGGTGTCTGAAGTTAAAGTGAGGGCATAGATTGGGAAGGTATAGCACCCATAAACGTGGGATGAGGACATAAGGGTAGATAATCAGGAATCTGTAGATACTGAGCCCCAAAATTCTGTTGAATCACTACTGCCAACAGAACCATTCCTCTCACTCCCATCTGAATAGATTACTGCATCTTTGTCTGCTAAATCACAGTCTCCAGTAAACTCATTAGCCTCTCCACCCCCATCTGATGAGATTAACCCAGCTGTGTCTGAATAGCCTTTGTCTAAGACATTGCCTGGCACTGCATCTGACTCATTGCTTAGGCCATAACCTGAGACAGATGCCTTACAGGACATTGCTGAATGTTCTCAGAACACATCCCCACCACCCATTTTTGCTTTCAGACCTATAACTAGATGTCAGTCCTGGGGAGTCCCAAAAAGTGGAGTAAAAAGTGTGACCCAGGCAGAGGTACTCTGCATTCCAAAATAACTCCTTGGCTTTTCTAATATGTACAAACAGAAATGGGAATATGAGTGAGAAAGACTTTTAAAGGAGAATAGTGCAAGGAACGTAAAGTTAGATCAGTCTGAGATTATTGCTATGGACCCACTAAGCTCAGATTCTTCATTCAATGTTTCTGCTCAAGAGGTTAGAAAATAATCTATTAGTTTATTTGGTTGGTTCATTGAAGCATGGGTTACATGGTGGCCCATATTAAATCGTGTTGAAGCACCAGACCCACCTAGGTATACTGTAGAAAAAGGTGTCCAAAGCCTTAGGGATATGGTAGAGTGGACCCACAGACCCACACATGGAGTGTCCAGAGGACACACCTTATACCACAACCGTGGGGAACAAATTTGTGAAGGGAGCCCCACCATCCGTAAAGACTACAGTGAATGCTATTTTACATAAGTTACATTTGGCAGTGGGAAATTTCCTAACCAAATTAAGACACCTAAATACAACGGAGCCGAATGGACCCTGTGGTGGTGTGATGGTAGAGGCCAAGTGGCAGCACTCAATCAACAAAGACAAGGTGGACTTTCTTACCATGATGGCCAGTGGAGTCAAAGCAGTAATCAGAACAGTCTGATTCATATGGACTTATGGAGTTGGAACTTAATCATGGTGTCCCTAGGACTGAAATATATGGTAAATTTACTAACTATTTACTTGATCCGTACAAGCAGAAGAATTCTAGGTCAAGTGAACAGCAGTCTAACTCAAATTGCCAGAATACAGACTCATGGCCCCTCAATCAATTCCCAGACTTAAGGGAGTTTACAGACCCACAATCCACTAGATGAAGAGGAGGCCAAGTCCCTTGATGAGCGATCCCACTGCACTGCCCAAAATCTATACTGTTAATCTTTCTCCCATCCTTCCCCAGAGAGACGTACAGCCTTTTACGACACTGACTGTTCAATGGGGAAAAGGAAATAATCAGAATTTCTGGGAATTATGGGATAGTGGCTCTGAACTGATGCTAATTTCAGGACACCCAAAATGTCACTGTGGCCCACCAGTCAGAATGAGGGCATATGGAGATCAAGTTATTAATGGAGTCTTAGCTCAGCTTCATGCTACAGTGGGTCCCCAAATCCATCCTGTGGTGATTTCCCCAGTTCCAGAATACATAATTGGAATAGATATACTCGACAACACTCAGCACCCCCACACTGGAACCCTGAAGTGGCATAAAGGTTACTATGGCAGGAAAAGCCAAATGGAAGCCATTAGAACTACACCTACCTAGGAAAATAGTAAGCCCAAAGCAGTACCACATTCATGCAGGGATTGCAGATATTACTGTCACTATCAAAGACTTCAAGGATGCACAGGTGGTGATTCGCACCACAGTCCTATTCAACTTGCCTATTAGGCCTGTGCAAAAAATACATGGATCTTGGAGAACAAGAGTGGATCATCATAAACTTAACCAGATGCTGACTATAATTGCAGATGCTATGCCAGATGTGGTTTCATTGCTTGAGCAAATTAATACATCTCCTGGTACCTGGTATGCAGTTAGCTATCTGGCCAGTGCATTTTTCTCAATTCTGGTTTTGAATGAACACCAGAACCAGTTTGCATCCAGCTAATAAGGCCAAAAATACACTGGCATAGTCCTAGATCAGAGGTATATCAGCTCTCCAGCCCTATGTCATAATTTAGTGTGCAGGGTACTTGATCATGTTTACTTTCCACAAGACATCACACTGCTCCCTTACATTGATGACATTATGCTGATTGGACCTAGTAAGGAATCAGTGTTAATGACTCTGGACTTATAGGTAAAACATTTGCATGCTATCAGGTGGAAAATCATTCAACGCATATTTAGGCACCTTCCACCTCAGTGAAATATCTAGGGGTCTTGTGGTGTGGGGCATGTCGAGACATTTCTTCTAAAGTGAAAGATAAGTTCTTGCATCTGGCTCCTCTCACAACTAAAAAGAATACACAACGACTTGTGAATCTCTTTGCATTTTGGAGGCAACATACCCCTCATCTGGGTGTGTTACCCTGGCCTATGTATCAAGTGACTTGAAAACTGCTAGTTTGAATTGGGGCCCAGGAAAAGAGACGGATCTTCAACAGCTTCAGGAGGCTCTGCAAGCTGCTCTGCCACTTGAGCCACATAATCCAGTTGATCCAATGGTTTTGAAATGTCAGTGGCAGGTAGAGATGTTGTTTGGAGTCTAAGGCAAGCCACTATTGGTGAATCACAGTGCACACCCTTAGGAATTTGGAGCAAAACCCTGTTATGCTCTGAAGATAACTGCTCTCCTTTTTAGAAACAGCTTTTGACTTGTTACTGGGCCTTAATAGAGACTGAACGCTTAACCATGCTTAGCCATAGTCCACCAAGTGACCCTGTGGCCTAAGGTGCCCATCGTGAATTCCCTGTTGTCTGACTGACAGAACCATGAAGTCAAACATGCACAGTAGCAGTCTGTCATTAAATGGAAGTGGTATATATGAGACTGGGCACAAGCAGGACCCGAAGGTACAAGTAAGTTGAATGAGGAAGTGGCCCAAATGCCTAGGGTTTCCACTTCTGTCATGTTACCTACCCTCTCCCAGTCTGCACCTACGGCTTCATGGGGAGTTCTTTATGATCAGCTGACTGAGGAAGAGAATACTCATGCCTGGTTTACAGATTGTTCTGCACAATATGCAGGCACCACTCAAAAGTGGACACTTGGCAGCACTATAGGCCCTTTCTTCCTGAAGGTCAGTGGTGAAGGGTAACTGTCCTAATGGGCAAAAATTCAAGCGCTGCACCAGGCAGTTCATTTTGTTTGGAAGGAGAAATGGCCAGATGTGCGATTCTGTACTGATTCATGGACTGTGGCCACTAGTTTGGCTGATTGGTCAGGGACTTGGGAGAAACTTGATTGGAAAATAGGAGATAAGGAGGTACAGGGAAGAGGTATGTGGATAGACCTCTCTGAATGGACCAAAGAAGCAAATATATTTGTTTCTGATGTGAATGTTCACCGAAGGGTGCCCTTCGCAGAAGAGTATTTTAACAATCAAGTGGATAAGAAGACACGTTCTGTGGAAAAAAGTCATCCTCTTTCTCTAGCCATTCTGGTCATTGCCCAGTGGGCTCATGAATGAAGTGGCTGTGGTGGGAGGGATAGAGGTTATCTGTGGGCTCAGCAACATGGACTTCCACTGACCAAGGCCGACTTGGATACAGCCACTGCTGAGTGCCCAATCTGCCAGCAGCAGAGACCAACATTGAGTCCCTGATATGGCACCATTCCTCAAGGTGATCAACCAGCAGCCTGGTAGCAGATTGATTGCATTGGACTGCTTCCATCATGGAAAGGGCAGCATTTTGTTCTTACTAGAATAGACACTTAATCTGGATTTCTATTTGCCTTCCCTGCATGCAATGTTTCTACCAAAACTACCATCCTTGGGCCTACAGCAGGCTTTTTCCACCATCATGGTATCCCACACCATTGCCTCAAATCAAGGGACTCACTTCACAGCAAAAGAAGTGCAACAATGGGCCTACCCTCATGGAATTCACTGGTCTTACCATGTTCTCCATCATTCTGAAGCAGCTGGCTTAATTGAATAATGGAATGGTCTTCTAAAGACAATTGAAGCACCAGCTAGGTGACAATACCTTGCAGGGTTGGGGCAATGTTCTCCAGAAAGTTGTATATACTCTAAACCAGGGTCCATTATATGATTTTGTTTCTCCCATAGCCAGGATTCATGGGTCCAGGAATCAAGGGGTGGAAATGGGAATGGCACCACTCACTATTGCCCCTAGCGACCCACTCATGAAGTTTTTGTTTCCCGTCCCCTCAACTTATGCTTTCTGGGTCTAGCAGTCTTAGTTTCAAAGGAAGGAATGCACCCACCAGAAGGCACAACACTGATTCCATTGAACTGGAAGTTAAGAATGCCTCCTGGCCACCCCTCATGCTTCTGGATCAACAGACAAATAAGAGAGTTATCATATTGGCTGGTGTGATTAACCCTGATTACAATGTGGAAATAAGATTGATATTACATAGTGGAGGAAATGAAGAGGATGTCTGGAATACAGGAGATCACTTAGGACATCTCTAAGTACTACCATGCCCTGTGATTAAAGTCAATGGAAAACTATGGCCCAGACCCTTCAAGAATGAAGGTTGGGTCACCTCACCAAACAAAGAAACACAACCAGCTAAAGTGCTTGCTGAGGGCAAAAGAAACACAAAATAGGTGGTGGAAGAAGGTAGTTCTAAATACCAGTTACAACCACATACCCAGTGGCACAAACAAGGATTGTAATTGTTATGAACATTCCTTCTTTGTATCTGTATATCAAATATTTTTGTTTTCTTCATTTATAAAATATAAGATATAAACTGGTTTTTGTTTCTATGCATGTCAGTTACATCAGGTGCACGTATGACACCGTAATTATCTTTATTCAGAGACTGTATGTGATTTAAGAATATGTATACAGGTGCCAAGTTGACAGGGGGTGGACTGTGATTGATAAAGTTGGTTTTCAACTTGGCTGGGCCTTGATTCTCAGTGATTTGACAGTTATGTAATGATGTAGTTTGGCCATTATCTAATGATGTAGTTTTGACAGTTATGTAATTTGGCAGTTATGTAATTATGTGTATACCCTTCATTTTGTAATATAATGTAATCTCTTCCATGATCTGATCTGATATGATCAGCCAACCTGTTGTAAGGCGGTTTCCTCAAAGGTCTGGCCTGCATCCAGTATATATGGACGTTCTGGCAAAGCTCTCTGGCTTTTGTTCACTCTTCATCCTGCATCCCACTCATCATCATCTGACCTCTGATTCTTGGGACTTGAGCCAGCAGCCTGCCATATTGCCTGCCAATCTTTGCGGTTAACAGCCTCTTCAGGCTGTGAGCCAGCAGACTACTGTCTTACGTCCCATCTTGGATTCATCAACATCCACAGCCTATGAGCCAGCAGCTTGCCATCTGACTTGCCAATCTTGAATTCCTCACCCCATGCTGCTATGTGAGCCAAGAGAAGTCTCCAACCTGACACCTGACCCACAGGCTGGGGACTTGCCAGCCTCTTACAACTGCATGAGCCATTTCCTTGAGATAAACCTCTCTCTCTCTCTTCACCCTTCCCCCGCCCTTGGTGGCACGGTGGTTAACAGCTATGGCAAAGACTGGCAGGTCAAATCCACCAGTCACTCCTTGGAAATCCTATGGGGCACATCTACTCTATCCTATAGGGCTACTATGACTTGGAATCAACTCAACCGCAACAGGTTTACTTCTCTAGAGAACCCAGCCTAAGACACCACCCAGCTTCCAATGCCTGTGTTTGCAAGAATCCATTTTCATGATTCTATGGATGACCCTGACGGCTCTTTGGACTCTTCATTAGCCTGACTCAGGGTTCTGACCTACTCTCTGCCTGTTGCAGACCTACTAGGGTCTGTGAATATTCCAAAAGGTGCCAGAGCCACTTTGCAGTCTGCCCTTATCACTAGGGCAGAAGAACTTGGGGGTTAAATTCAATCAATTTTCAGAGGAGTTTTGTGTCAACAAAAGTTTATAAACACCTACTTTTGTGCCAGGTATACTGCTAGGTTTTGAAGATCCGGGGGTGCCAACAGTCTCTGCCCTTTACAAGCTCATATTATACAAGAGATCAGATAAATGAAGTAGGTGTTGTGGATGTTAGAAGTAAAAACAAGCATAATGGAGAATAGAGTCACAAGAGGGGAAGTTATCACATCCTTGTGGTCACCTCTGAGTATAATCACTACAGACAAGATGACACTTAAACTCAGAATTAAGACAAGATGTTCCAAGGCAGGCAAGACTAAGAAAGAAATTTCAGGCAGAGGAAACAGAGACAGCAAATATAATGAAAGCAGGAAACAGCATGGAGTGTTGTGGGGATTTGCAAGTACTTGGTCCTATACCCAGAGCATACCTGTTAGGAGGAGTTCAGAGAAAAATGTGGTCAAGGAGGCAAGAAGGAGACCAGCTTCAGGGCCATGGCACAAAATTAGCCAACAGGGATGACCACCCTGGGTAGCAGAACAGAGGAGGCAAAAGTTGAGAATGATTCTAAACTGGGATGTTGCAAGACAGGTGTGGGTAAAGAAAAGATAAACGCCAAGTTGAGTCGTGGTGGTGGATCATGGAAAGTACGCTGAGGGAAGGAGGTGACAGCAACCAAGGGTGACAGGAAGAGAGAAGTAGAAGAGGCTTAGAGACCCAAGGTCCTGATTTGTTTGAAAAGTAGTGGAAATGAAAGTGAGGGAGAAAAGGAACAGCAAGACTAAGCAGAAGTAGGTGGAGAGGAGAATGTCAGAAAGGAGTACAGCCATCTTGTGACAAAGCCCAGAGTGGAAGGGAGCCCAAGTGGAGGGGAGGAAGAGGTGAGCAGGGACATGTTAGTTAATTAGTAATTGATTATTATCTTATCTCAAGCATATCCGGTTGGTGGGATAGAGAAGAAAAAAGCAGGTCAGGTTGAAAGATGGCTGTGACCAGTAGATTAGTAGGTGACTGTGACCAAGTGGATAGGAGTGAAGGAACGAGATGGACTGAACCTCAGGGAGGAGGTATAGGGACATGGCCTGGAAGTGGCACTGGAGATGGAAGTGAGTACTGACCCCTCCTGCCTCCTGTCTCTTTCAGGCTTGACCACTTACAGAGTGAGCAGCTCCACTGCTTTCCCAGGGAAGAGGCCACAAGGGGATTGGTGTCCTCCAGAGAGCCAGGGATGGAAAGGCAGCCCCTGTGCCATGTTGGTTTCTGAGTCATAAGTGCCCAGCAGTGTGTGACCCCAAGTAGAGGGTTCCCCACTGGGAATTTTTTTCTCCCTTCCGACATTATCTGGCAAAAAAGTTAGTTTGTTTTTCAAGTATCCCACTGAGGGAAGATTCCTTCCAGCATCCATAAGGGAACACATAACTACTGTAGACCTTAACCAGCCCTATTCTTTCACCGGCTTCCTGTGGGAGTTCCCCACTAGAAAACAACCTCTTCAAATCTTCACTGTTTCCTCACTTCTGTCTCCACAGTGCACATGTCTCACACCGCAGTGAGGAGAAATACCTCAAAGCAGAAGCTCCCTGTCATTCACACACACACACATATAAACGCACACTGACACATACATACGTTCTGCAGGTTTACACATACAAGCCAAAAAAAATCATATCCATAGACTTCTACAGGCAGAGCTGGTTCTCAGGACCCTGCTGTCTCTCCCCATTCATGACAATGACCCATAGAGAAAATGCCCACTGGCCTCAGGCTCAGGGGAAGGCACGACTTTGGTCCAGGATGTACTTTTGACCTCAGAGGAGAGATCCAACTCCTCTTCGGCCCTTAGAAGTGACTGCACTGAAGGGCTAGGAAATAGAGCATCTGCTCCTCCTCCCAGCTCTTTCCTAAACAGCCAGGTGGGGGATGGACATCTCAGTGCCACACCTGAGGTGCCCCACCCCCTACACACTCAAGCACAGACAGGCACCACTTGGGAGACAAAGAGACATCCCAGGATCCCAGCTCTATTCCAGGAGAAAAAAGAGCATGTGCCATACTAGCAGGGCCCTTCTGTGATGCCAGCAGTTGGGCTACATTGGGGCCCTGAGGAGCAGAAGTGGGCCTGGAGTAAGACCAGGAAGGCCTCTCTGCAGTAAATGTCAGCTGGGTTGACCCCCCTTGTGGAGAGTCTACAAAGCCGAGAGTCAGTATTTGTCCATTTGTACACTCATACCTCCAAAAGAGAAGGAAGAAGTAATGCAAGTATCAGGTGCAAGGAGATACTTTATTGTTTTGGGGGTGTCTGGAGGCTTCTAGGCTAGACTGGCCTGGGATCACTGCCATCCCCCAGAACAGGGCGGTGCACCATGGCTCTGTTTGTGGTAGTCAGTGGCTATGTCCCCCACTACACGGAGAAACTCGGTAAAGTCAATCTTCTTATCCTTATTCTTGTCTTTTTCATCAAAGACATTGCATAAGTAATTTTTGCCCCTTCTTTCCTGTGGGGTTAAAAAAACATACAAACAAACATAAAGACATTATCCAAGGAGAAGAGGAGAATAGAGACAGATGAAGAGACACCTAGGGCTGAACCAAAGGTGTGGTTGGTCAGGTGAGGCTATGCAGATGGAAAGATGGGGTCAAGTAAAGTCGAGCCCTGACTCATCACTGGAGATTTCTGGCCAAAATGTCAACTTGCACAGGGAGTACACTGGTTAATGACAAGGGGGCTCAGGCTCATCCACCACCTCCCTTTCAGGTACACTGTCTTCATTCTTCCCCCAGGGGACCAATACAGCCCAGCCAGTTACTCTCCTCATTCTCTAATGCTCTTCACACTTAAATTCTTTCCCATCAACACCTATCAGTTCTGCCCCATTTCTTCTGTTCCTTAGTCTCAATCTGTGCTAATGATTCCTTCTAACAGTTAAAGGAAATTAGGGCTATGAATGCAATTTGCCCATATAAAAGATGGTGGCCATGTCTGTAGGGCTCATGATTCCCACCGTGTTACCTTTGCTTCCACGGGCAGTGGTGGTTCAGTGGTAGAATTCCCACAGTGGTAGAATTCCCAACTTCCAAACAGGAGACCCGAGTTCAATTCCCCACCAATGTACCTTGGTGCATAGCTACCACTTGCCTGGCAGTGGAGGCTTGCATGTTGTTATGATGCTGAAAAGAAGCTAACAATAACCTCTTCTCCCAGGATAATGTGAAGAAGAGCCTTTAGGAAGCAACCTTTTACCCCAAGGCAACCAGACACTTGGAGGGACTCTCAGTGACCAGTGGGAGGGCAGATGCTTTAGTCTATTCACTGATTTTCAAATCGTAACACTTTCTTGAGTCTCTAATACGTCCACCACTTTTTCTCATGTTCAAAGCATTTTCAGATAAATCATTTCATTTCAACAAATACCACCTCAGGAAATTAAGTTCTATTATCTCCTTTTGCAGATGAGAAAACTAAGGATCATATTGTGGGTGATTTGTCCAGATTCACACAGCAAGGAAGCCCCAGTGGCAGAACAGGTGCTCAGGAGAAAAAAGAGCATGACTCTTTGTCCTGAGCTCCTAGAATCTTCCATTCTGCCTCCACATGGGACTGTCCCTGCCTCGGGTGTGGAGGTAAAAAGAGGAGAGAAAGGCGGTGTGCAGAGTGAATCAAGGAAGGGCCAGACTCCAGATCAGCCAATCACAAATAGTGCATCCACTTCAAAGCGGGGTCCTCAGACATGCCAAAGCCCATGGAGTCTGTCCACCCACCCCGTCCCCTCCCTGCACACATATACACAGCCTCTTCTTGCCCCAGAGAAGCCAGACCCCTACTCACACAGTCATTGAGGAAGTTGGGGAAGTTCTCCTTCAGCAGCTTCAGCAGTTTCTCCCTATTGATCTTATCATCATGCCCAGTGTATCCATGAAAGAGTTTGACCAAACTCAGGGCCAAACTCTCAGCTGAAGTGTGCCATATCTTGACTTTCTCAGCTGCAATGTTGCTCATCTTGCCTTTTATTCCAAGAGAAAGAGTCTACAGACAAGAAATCAATGAGAATGAACTGGGTTGAAGAGAGTTTGAATGCCAAGGCCAAGTCCAAGGAGTGAGTGAGGGCTGAGCTAAGAGAGAACAAAAGGAACTTGTCTTTCTCAAATGGTGAGGTAAATTGGTCACAGAGAGGGGAGAGTGGAACCAAGTCTTGGGTCTTGAGACCATTCCTGGGGGAGGCTGAGAGGAGAGGGCAGGGAAAAGTGGAGATCAAGGCTGTGTTAGTGAGGGGCAGAGGCTGAGCTGCAGGGGACGGGTATGCAAAGTCTTCTGGCTCATCCGGTTGGGAGCGAGATCACAAAGAGAAATATCAAATCCCAAGGCAAGATATTCCCATCAAGCATAGCCTTTGGTCTACACTATTCTCCCTAATTTCACCTAGGAAATCACCAAGAACCACCAGCCTGAGCAATCAGGTCTAGAATCCTGGGTTTCTGGCTATCTGACACAGTGGTAGAACTCCCACCTTCCCAATAAGAGGACCAAGTACAATTCCCCACCAATGTACCTTGGTGACAGCCACCACTGATTCTGACCCCTCCACCCTCCAAGGCCTTCCCAGAAGTTATTTTGGAAGAACTTGTGCCCAAACAGCACACAGAAACCAGGGAGTAAAGAAGATCAGGAGCCTCAGGAGGAAGACATTTTTTACCTGACAGTTCTCAGAAATGCACCTAATACCGAGCCAAGAGGATTAACAAGATCACCAAGCCAAGCCAGCCCCCCACTGAGACCAGTGGAGGACAGCAGATATGGGATTTACCAGGACAAGCACAAGGTCCCACTCTATACGTTGCAGAACCCATGCATACTGACTCCCAGGCCAGTTACTATTCCCCCACGGCTGCAGGCACGAAAGCAGGTGGGCCCCAGGCATGACTCCTAGGAAAGAACAGAGACAGGTACAGACTTACAGGAGCTGAGGATGATCACGAAGGAGAGAACTGGTGAGATTGTGCATCTGGGCACAAAGCAGGCCCTTTATGCAGCGTGGCCTGGGATCTTCCCAGAGGCTGGGTGCCCTGTGGCAGTGTTCATTAGTTTCTCCAAACATTGCACCATTTTGGGTGCGGAGACACACCAAAGAAGCTATACTCAAAACTTCCTTCTAGATATGCTGGGTCTCCAGTGCCTACCACTATCAGGCCACATCACCACAATTCTGCCCAGCCCAGGCTCCTGGCCAGTGGGAGGAGGCCCTATGCAAGAGAGGTGCGGACAGAGTTGAGTACATTGCCATAGCTCAAGGATGATGGAATCTAGGGATCTGGGAGGGAAGATACACCTGTTTATTCTTTCAGTCATTCCACAACATTTTATCAATGGCTAGTAATAACTGCCTCCTTTTCCAAGCACTGGAATGAGCCAGGAAGTGGGATACTGTTTTATGTACATTGCCTCAGAGTCCCATGAGAGCCCTGTGAGTTCACATAGGGCTCTCTACCACTGTGAGGTAGGTGTCCCTTCTTACAGATGAGCAAATTGGGACCGATGCTGGGTTTCTCAAGATTGTTCAGTTAGAATATGACAAAGTCAGGATTCAAACCCAGATCTCTCAGACTTCAAAGCCCTCTCCGAATCACACGGCCCTGATGGAGTTACTGTCTGGGCTGGGCAACGGGTCACACCATTGCCCGCCCTGCAGAAGCACACACTCCAGGACAGGTGACCCTGCACAGGTACCTCCATCCAGGAAACTGTGGGCTTCAGGCCACTGCAGCAGTGAGTGGGGCCTCTGTGATTCACAAAGCCCTGGTTGTCACAACTTTCAGGCCATGAGCCTCTCGGCAAGGGCTGTCTGTGGGCACCATTCCCTGGGAACAAAACCTTTTCCGACAAGGAAGCTCACTATGTTTTCAAAAACACCTTCACTGACATCGTCTTCCCAGATCTTCACAGGAATACCCAGAGGGAGACTGCGATTCCTGACAGAGGAAAGACTGACACTCCGCCAGAGACGGTCGGTGAGACAGTTCAGTATCATCTCACCACACAGCCTCATGGGACCCCAGGAGTATGCCAGGAATCATTATCGAGATCCAAATTTGACTGTGTGGTCGGTATGGTAATCACTCCCTCAATCTCTCCTATTTGGAGACTGAAAGTGGAAAATCACATTTTGAGGTTCTTTTGCATCCAGGGCCCAGATATGATTAGGTTGAGAATCTCCAGAGAGATTTAGAAGGTACAGCAGAGGCGGCTGCAAAGCCAGCTCCAACACAGGTAAGTGTTCACAGAAGCTGTACCCTCAGTGACACTCTCCAATCATCTGCTTTGTGGCCCTGGGAGCTATGGTGGTGCCATGGTGGTAGCCGTCCTAGAACCAGTTTTCTAAATTCTGGGACACAGTCGAGAAGGTTCACCTTGCAAGCAAATTTTTGCAGTGGCTCTCTAACTTCCTCTCCTCCAGCCCTCCAAAGAGTTACAAGCCCCTGAGACCCTTGATTAATTGTCTTACTGCTTAAAATATAGGAACCAGAAGAAAGCAAATAATAAAAATTAGAGAAGGATTAAATGAATTAGTGAACAGAAAAACAATTGAAAGAGTTAACAAGACCAAAAGCTGGTTCTTTGGGAAAAAATTAACAAAACTGATAAACCATTGGCCAGACTGACAAAAGAAAAAACAAGAGACGAAGCAAATAACCCAAATAAGAAATGGGATGGGCAATATCACAGCAGACCCAATTAAAATTAAAAGAATGATATCAGATTAGTATGAAAAATTATACTTCAACAAATTTGAAAACCGAGAAGAAATGGATGAATTTCTAGACCCATACTACCTACCTAAACTAACACAAACAGAAGTAGAACAACTAAATAGACCCATGACAAAAGAAGAAATTGAAAAAAACTTCAAAACAAACAAACAAAAAAAAAACCCTGGCCCTGATGGCTTAACTGCAGGATTCTACCAAACTACTACTAAAGGTATTTTAGAGCATAGAAAAGGACAGAATACTTAAAAACTCATTCTAGGAAGGCAGCATATCCCTGCTACCAAAACCAGGTAAAGACCACAAAAAAGAAAATTACAGACCTATATGCTTCAGGAACTTACGTGCAAAAACCCTCAACAAAATCTGGCCAGTAGAATTCAACAACATATCAAAAAAATAATTCACCATGGCCAAGTGTGATTCATACCAGATATGCAGAGATGGTTCAACAGTGGAAAAACAATTAATGCAATTCACGATATAAATAAAACAAAAGACAAGAACCGCATGATTTTATCAATTGATGCAGAAAAGGCATTTGACAAAGTTCAAAATGCATTCATGATAAAAACTGTCAGCAAAATAGAAATAGAAGGAAAATTCCTCAATATAATAAAAGGCTTTTATACAAAGACAACAGACAACATCATCTTAAATGGAGAGATTCTGAAAGCATTCCCCTTGAGAATGGGAACCAGACAAGGATGCCCCTTATCACCACTCTTATTCAATATTGTGCTGGAGTTCAAGACAGAGAAATTAAGCTAGGTAAAGAAATAAAGGGCATCCAGTTGGCAAGGAGGGAGCAAAAGTATCTCTATTTGCAGATAACATGATCTTATACACAGAAAACCCTAAAGAATCCTCAAGGAGGGTACTGAAGCTATAGAACAGTTCAGCAGAGTATCACGATACAAGATAAATATTCAAAAATCAGTTGGATTCCTCTACGCCAACAAAAAGAACATTGAGGAGGAAATCACCAAATCAATACCATTCACAGTAGCCCCCAAGAAGATAAAATACTTAGGAATAAATCTTACCAAAGATGTAAAAGACCTATATAAAGAAAACTACAAAGTACTACTACAAGAAACTAAAAAGGACCTACTTTAGTGGAAAAACATACTTTGCTCATGGATAGGAAGACTTAACATAGTAAAAATGTCTATTCTACCAAAAGCCATCTATACATACAATGCACTTTCGATCCAAATTCCAACGACATTTTTTAATGTGATGGAGAAACAAATCACCAACTTCATATGGAAGGGGAAGAAGCCTCGGATAAGTAAAGCATTACTGAAAAAGAAGAAGAAAGTGGGAAGCCTCACTCTACCTGATTTTAGAACCTATTATACAGCCACAGTAGTCAAAACAGCCTGGCACAGGTACAACAACAGATACATAGACGAATGGAACAGAATTGAGAATCCAGACATAAATTGATGCACGTATGAAGAGCTGATATTTGACAAAAGCCCAAAGTCACCTAATTAGGGAAAAGGCAGTCTTTTTAACAAGTGATGCTGGCACAACTGGATATCTATCTGCAAAAAATGAAACAAGACCCATACCTTACACCATGCACAAAAAAGTACTCAAAATGGATCAAAGACCTAAATATAAAATCTAAAACAATAAAGATCATGAAAGAAAAAATAGGTACAAACCTAGGAGCTCTAATACATGGCATAAACAGTACACAAAACTTTACTAACAATGCAGAAGAATAACTAGAAAACTGGGAGCGCCTAAAAATCAAACACCTATGTTCATCCAAAGACTTCAACAAAAGAGTAAAAAGACTACCTACAGACTGGGAAAAAGTTTTTAGCTATGACATTTCTGATCAGCGCCTGATCTCTAAAGTCTACATGATACTGCAAACACTCAACTACAAAAAGACAAATAACCCAATTAAAAAATCGGCGGAAGATATGAACAGTAACTTCACTAAAGAAGGCATTCAGGTAGCTAACAGATACATGAAGAAATGCTTATGATCATTAGCCACTAGAGAAATGCAAATCAAAACTACAATGAGATTTCATCTCACTCCAACAGGGTTGGCATTAATCAAAAAACACAAAACAATAAATGTTGGAGAGGCTGTGGAGAGATTGGAACACTTCTACACTGCTGGTGGGAATGTCAAATGGTACAACCATTTTGGAAATCAATTTGGGGGCTCTTTAAACAGCTAGAAATACAACTACCATACGATCCAGCAATTCCACTCCTTGGAATATACCCTAGAGAAATAAGAGCCTTTACACCCATATTCATTGCAGCACTGTTTACAATAGCAAAAAGGTGGAAGCAACCAAGGTGCCCATCAACTGAGGAATGCGTGAATAAATTATGGTCTATTCACACAATGGAATCCTACACATCAGTAAAGAACAATGACGACGAATCCATGAAACATTTCATAACATTGAGGAACCTGGAAGACATTCTGCTGAGTGAAATTAGCCAGTTGCAAAAGGACAAATATTATAAGACCAGTATTATAAAAAATGGGGAGATAGTTTAAACAGAGAAAAAAATATTTTTTGATGGTTAAAAGGAGGGGGGGTGAGGGAAGGAGGAGAGAGGTTTTCACTAATTAGACAATAGGTAAGTTTTATTTTAAGTGAAGGGAAAGACAACACACAATATACTAGAGGTCAACACAACTAGACTAAGCCAAAAACAAAGACGTTTCCTGAATAAACTGAACACCTCAAAGGCCAGCATAGCAGGGACCAGGGTTTTGGGACCATGGTTTCAAGGGACATCTAAGTCAATTGGCATAATAAAATCTATTATGAAAACATTCTGCATCCCACTTTACAGAATGGTGTCTGGGGACTTAAACGCTAGTAAGCGGCCGTCTAAGACTCATCAATTTGTCTCAACCCACCTGGAACAAGGAAGAATGAAGAACACCAAAGACACAAGGTAATTATGAACCCAAGAGACAAGAATGACCACACAAACCAGGGACTACATCAGCCTGAGACCAGAAGAACTAGATGGTGCCCAGCCACAACCAATGACAGCCCTGGCAAGAAACACAACAGAGAACCCCTGAGGGAGCAGGAGAGCAGTGGGATGCAGACCCCAAATTCTCATAAAAAGACCAGGCTTAATGGTCAGACTGAGATTAGAAGGATCCCAAAGGTCATCGTCCACAGACCTTTTGTTAGCCCAAGTAAGGAACCATTCCCAAAGCCAACTCTTCAGATGGACTGGACTGGACTGTGGGATAGATAATGATACTGATAAAGAATGAGCTTCTTGGATCAAGTAGACACATGAGACAATGCTGGCATCTCCTGTCTGGAGGAGAGATGAGAGGTCAGAGGAGGCCAGAAAGTGGCCAAATGGACACAAGGAGAGAGAGTAGAAGGAAGGAGTGTGCTGTCTCATTAGGGAGAGAGCAATTAGGAATGTAAAGCAAAGTGTGTACAAATTTTTGTGTGAGAGACTGACTTGATTTGTAAACTTTCAATGAAAGCACAATAAAAATTGATTATATATATATATATATATGTACATAGGGAGTGATTTCTGTCTTCTGCACTAAACCCTGACTGTTGCCAATGGTAACTGTAGACTCCGAGGCGCTTAAATGCACATGGAGACATGGGACTGAGCGAGGTGACCTCCCAGCCCTGTGACTCTTGGCTTCCTATAGAGGAAGGGAGTGAAGACAAGTCATAGAGTCTTTAGCATCTGTCCTCCTTCCTCTATGCAAAGCATTCCCATGAAAATCTGTGCAACGCCCTTGGCACTGATGTGTTCCTGCCTGCTACAAAAGAGCTGGAGTGGGAAGCAGGAGCTGGTGGGTCAGAAGGAGAGTCCCTAGGGGCACACTGAGGAAAGGCTGAGCTAAATCATTGAAGTTTACTCTTTGCCTGTTACCCCTGCCCCTAAAATTCCCCACAGGAGATTCTGGACAATTCGGACTGTTCCCCACAGCTGTTCCTAATACCATCACAAAAAAAACAAACCAGTTGCCATCAAGTTGAGTCTGACTCATGGCAACACCGTGTACATCACAGTAGAACTGCTCCATAGGGTTTGCATGGCTATGACCATTCGGAACAAGATCTCCAGGCTTTTCTTCCCAGATGTCTCTGGGAAGGTTCTAATCTCCAATCCTTCAGTTAGTGGCCAAGAACTTAACCATTTGAGCCACCCTGGGACTCTTAATACTGCTCCTAGGAAACCCTGGTGGTGTAGTGGTTAAGAGCTATGGCTTCTAACTAAAAGGTGGACAGTTCGAATCCACCAGGCACTCCTTGGAAACCCTGTGGGGCAGTTCTACTCGCTATGAGTCACAATCCACTCAATGGCAATGGGTTTGCTTTTCTTTTTGCTTTAGGATGGGGCTTATTCCCAGGCTCTTCACATTCCCCAGTCAGCCCCTCTTTCAGTCTTCAGTGAAACTTACCAGCTTTCTGGACTTACCCCTTTCTCTCATGCACTTGTCTAATACCCCAAAATTGACCACAGCGTTCCTTGAAAATGTATCTATACCTTTCTGCTGCTGCCCCAAGCAGGACCTCTCACCAGCCTGGCCCACCACCCCCACCAGCTGCAGTCTGGTCTCTGCCTCCATCTCCACCCACCCTCCCACTGGCATCAGATCTCTCTTGATCACTGTTTAAAACCAGTCATTATGATTTTTAAATCCATCAGTTAAAGACATGCAAAATTAGTTTTAATCATTGCCCATGGGGAGAAGGACTGAGTAGGTGGGGACAAGAAAAAAACGATTGAATTTTAAGTTGAAAAACTTTTTGTGCATTTTGAATGCTGTATCATAACCAATATGATTTCATTGTATTTTAATTGACATTTGGTCATTTTGAATCATAAGTGCGGAGCAATGGAGTGATAATCACCCTCGGTTTCTGGCGTATTATCAACATCACTACACGGAAGTTCCTTCTTTTGGTTACTTTTTCAATTTTTCTCCATTCCCAATTCCCTCTCTCACTACACACTTATCATGCTTAATATGTATTTATTTGTCTGCATGTTTACTTAATGTGTATTGTTGTTTCATGTGTGAATTTCAGCTGGCATGAAATTAAGAAAATTATTTCTGATGTGTTTTATAACTTTCTGGTTTCTATTTTCTTTCACCTAATAGATTCTTGTTAATACATCCTGTTGCCACTTGTACACTGTAAAAGACACAAGTTATGTGTCAACCCAGCTCCCCTCAGCCATGCCCATCCCCCAAACCATGGCCACGTGCATTTCTTTCTGGCCTGGATGCTACTAGTGATGGCTCATGCCATTCCCAAACCCCAACTACGATTCTGGGTCCTCTTCAACTGCACTGGTTTTCTCAGCCTCCCTAAAGGGCAATGGCCAGGTTTTCAACATGGCCTTGATCATAGTCTATGTGGTGAGAGCTGCACCAACCCCAGTGCCCAGGTAGGACCAGGCTGTATCTACAAAGGACCTGGTTTTCTTATGGTTGTCCCAAAACCAAAAACAACCAAACCCGGTGCCGTAGAGTTGAATCCAACTCATAGCGACCCTATAGGGCAGAGTAGAACTGCTCCATAGAATTTCCAAGGAGCGCCTGGCAGATTCAAACTGCCGACCCTTTGGTTAGCACTTAACCACTACACCACCGGGGTTTCCTGTGGCCACCCCAGGAGGGGAAAAAGTAGAATTGCGAACAGGAGAAAGGTAAACTGCAGTGATTCAGCACAGCTGTTCCTCACTGTGCCCTCAGGGACTCTCCTTCTGACCCGCCAGCTCCCGCTTCCCCTCCAGCTTCTGCACCAGGCTGGAACACATCAGAGCCAAGGGCATTGCACAGACTCTCATGGGAATGCTTTGCATACAGGAAGAGGGACAGATGCTATAGACTCTATGACTGCTCTTACTCCTCTCCATCATATGGGCCCAAGAGTCACAGGACTGAGAGGTCACCTTGTCCAGTACCATGTCTCCACATGCATTTAAGAACCTGGGAGTCTGCAGTCACCATTGGCAATTGTCAGGGTTTAGTGCAGAAGACAGACACCACTGCCTATATTTTAAGGAGAAAGACAATTAATCAAGGGACTCAAGGGCTTATAACTCTTTGGAGGGCTGGAGGAGAGGAAGTTAGAGATCCAGTGCAGGACTATTGCTTCCAAGGTGAAGCTTCCTGGTTGTGACCCAGAATCTAGAAAACTGGTTCTATGACGGCTACCGTCATGGCACCACCAAAGCTTCCATGCCCACAAAGCAGATGGCTGGGCAGTGTTGCTGGGGGTCCAGCTACGGAAAACACTCACGTGTGTTGGGGCTTTGCAACCACCTGTGCAAAGCTGAAGTGTGGGGGAGTTAAAGTCCTATGAGGCAGACATAAACTGACAAGAGACAAAAAGGAAGGAATTGGCAGATAAGTCGCTCACTTTTCCTCCCCATACCCATCCCTGACAGATGGTTCCAAGATGTAGTGCTCCCATATGACCTCTTTGGAGACATCCTCTGTGACCAAGCACTCAGCCCTGTTTTCTAAAGAAGCAGTGGTTAGCTCAGTAATGCACCACACTATTTATGCTGTCCCTTCTTGCCTTCTTACTTCTATTCCCTTCTCTCTTGTTTCCCTGGAATGATACATACACAAAGACGCACACACACACACTGGGAGTTCAAGTGCTACAACAGTTGCTCCGTGTGCAGGCGAAGATACTTATAAAGACAGTAGCATGGGGAGTCTTCTTTTTAAATAATTGGGGGTTTTGATAAAAGAAAATAATAGGCATGCAGCAAAAGACAAGTACCTTTAGGGTAACATTTAAGAAGACTTTAATCTCCTACAACTGCAGGGCATACTGTGCACAAAAGTGAGGCCCAGTGCTGATTATACTGGTGACAGAGCTGTAAGGAGACTAAATGCATAGTGTTTGACTTGTATACCAAGGTCAGAGGCCTGATTACGAAAGACAAGAACCCTGAGAGCTGGGATGAGGCATTTGGATGATGATGTTGTTGTTGTTAGGTGCCGTCAAGGTGGTTCCAACTCGTGGCGACCGTATGCACAACAGAACGAAACACTGCCCACTCCTGAACCATCCTTATAATCGTCGTTATGCTTGAACTCATTGTTGCAGCCACTGAGTCAACCCACCTCGTTCAGTGTCTTTGTCTTTTCCACTGACCCTGTACTCTGCCAAGCATAATGTCCTTCTCCAGGAACTGATCCCTCCTGACAACATGGCCAAAGTATGTAAGACACAGTCTCGCCATCCTTGTTTCTAAGGAACATTCTGTTTGTACTTCTTCCAAGGCAGATTTGTTCGTTCTTTTCCCAGTCCATGGTATGTTCAATATTCTTTGCCAATATCACAATTCAGAGACGTCAATTCTTCTTCAGTCTTCCTTATTCATTGTCCAGCTTTCACATGTTTATGATGCAATTGAAAATGCCATGGTTTGAGTATTTGGATGATCCCACCCAGTGCCCTCCAGTCGATTCCAACTCAGAGCGACCCTATAGGACAGAGTAGAACTGCCCTAGATCCTCCCAAAGTACTCTGATCCATCCTTCTTCCCAGAAAAGAACTGCCTTCCCTTCCCTGAAGACAAGGCAATGACCTCATCTAAAGCAGGTGCCTCCCAGACGCTTGTTCCCCAAGAAATTTATCTTACTACACCTCGTTGCTGCAAGCCAATAACCAGAGCCAGGCCTAAACACAATCTGGAGTACAAACCCTGCTCTGGTTAAAAAAAAAAAAAAAATAGTCTGAATGCCAAAGGAATTTCAGAACCTGATTTCCATGAACCAGCAGGAAGAAATGGAGCATATGAGGATCTTGACAGTGTTAGACAAGGCAGGTGAGATAAAGGGTTGAATAAAAGAGTTTTCACTCACATGGGGCCACTAGTCCATGACATGGGATTCAATATTTAGGCAAGGACATCCGGAGTTGGTCCAAACAGTTTGCTGGAATGAATCCTTGATGCTTGGCTACAATGCAGTAAATATATAGGTATAAATCCAATGAAATATATGCAAGACCTCTATATTAAAAACTACAAATTTTATTCAGAGAAGTCAGAAAGGACATAGTTTAAAAAAAGAAATATACCATATTCATGAATTTTTAAAGATTCTATCTCATAAAAATGACAGTTCTCTTCAAATTGATTTACAAATTAAATGTAGCACCCTCAAAATTTCAACAGGGAGGGAGCAAGAGAAGGCAGGGAGATCCTTCAGACTGCAATACAGATTTCACACCTGCGAAGGAAAGGGAGAAGGAAGGAGGATTGGGTAGGAAGGGTCTCAACCTGCAATACAGTTCCAAGAAAGGCTGAGCCAAGCCTACGGGGAGTCCACAACCCAAAGCTGTCCAATGAGAAATTTCACAAATTTCATGATAGCCCTACCTTAGTATGTTTGCCACACTCTGTCACTGGCTGAGAAAAGCCTTCAGGAAGCATGGCCTCAGTGCAAGTGTAGTGGTGGTTTTGAAGGGGCAGCAGCTGGGACTGTCAATCAACTATGCAGGAGACCCAATTGACATATTTTTTTATGACCTCCACAGTCCACCCCTTGCCCTACACAGATTTACTCTTCCATGCTGGTCAATGGAGAAGACCTCCATGGTTCCCATGGGCCCCTTTTCCTGAAGAAAAAACTCAGAAGAATGAATGAATTACAGCCCCCATCACTGTCTCTAGTCTCAGGGACACAAAGTGTACACATATTCTCTTAATTCTACTAATTCTCCACTACGCATTCTGAAATCTCCTTATCTTTAGTTATTACCTTGGCAGGTCTTGATGGGTTTCCTAATGGTGTGGCCCAAATCCTACTTTCAGAGGAACGTGATCCCTAGGCTATCATATTGTTCTCAGACTAGACTTGCTACATATGGCTCTTCACAGCTTCACTGGGGCTAGGAGGTGACCAAGTGAATCACCTGGGTTCAACACACACTCCTCCCTCCCTTTCTTGTATAACAGCATCCCTATTTCCTCCTGCTGCTCAGGATCAATTAATCCTGCCCTGATTGTGACTTATATTCTCCCCTGTTGGTCCCTGCAGACAAAGAACTTCTTTGGTGGCAGCTATAGCTTGTAGTTGAATTAGACCCTTGCTGTGTCCACTGCCAAGCATGTGCCACCTCTGGGACCAGGGTCTTTAACCCTACAGAACCCAGAGTTACAGGAATAAGAAGCACAAACTCCCAAAATGGGTCATTGGAAGTGATGACCATTGGGGACAACTATGAATCTTAGCTAAGGGGAGAGAAAGATTTAATGCATATTTTCCATCTTGAAGTATGGTACTCCATCCCATCAGATTCTTCTCTCTAAGCTGGTGCTTCAGCTGTGCCTTTAGAAGGTTGTTTCAGTGCTCTGTGAACCTGGAATTTCTGGATGGTGTGCCGTGTGATACTACCATGTTCTGGACCCACTCCTGCACCTATTTCACTGTAATGTTGAGTCCCTTGAATGGATTCCATCCCTATGAGTCAGACATTCCATAAATCCCTAGATAGTGGTGATGGTTGAGGCTCTGTAGACAGAAAAGGAAAATTCGTACCTAAAAAATATGCATATGCCTTTGAGAACAATCACTGGTCCTTTCAGGATAGAAGGGGCACTCTCTAGTCCATTTGCCTCCAAGTGGCTGCATACTGGTCTCCTCAAGTAATAGGTCCTTATCAGGAGCTCATCACTGGTTTCTGCTGATGAAAAGTTAGATATTCAGAGGCAGCAGTAGCTAGGTAAGTCTTGGTAACTGAGAGTCCTTTTTGTGGGATTCACTTGCAGCCTCTATCTCTGTCACTCTGGCCACTTCATCAAGTTCAGGGGTAGTCAAAGGCAAAGCTAGTTAATGTCAGTTGGCCAAGTCATTTTGTCTACTTGGTTGTTCAGTGACTTTCCTGTACTGGGTGCTTTCTGGTGAGTGAAAAAGTGTAATATAAAAATCTTCACACTCCATGCCAACCTCCGTATATCAACCCGCATGCCCCTACCCCATAATTCCTTTTCTCTGATCTTCTAGTTCTTTTCCTTCCAGGCCACTGACCAGACAGCCAGGTCATCAGCTTCTGCCAGGAGTCTGAATATATTCTCACTTCAGGATAATTATCTTCCAAGTGAAGTGAATGACAAGGTGCTCAAAAGTTTATCCACTGGGAAGGAATTTCCCTCTGAATGTCTTTTAAGAATGTGGCTGTAATACACCTGCTATCCATTTCCAATTTTCACCAAGCTGACTACGCACAAACAAAGCTCAGGTATTTTCCTTCTCCTTCAGCTGATAATCCCCATATAACAATAGATTTGAGCTGGGGGAGAGATGCTGGTGCAATTTCGACGAGTGACACATTCTTCTGGGCTGTGCACCCATGCAACTTACTCACACCCTCCATTTCTGCTCAGTCTTAATCCCAGAGGTATCATTTCTTTCTTACGATGAACTTCTGGCCCACATGATTTTATGAGTTGACAAGTCCAGCAGAACCCATTTCATGATGGACAGCTCCAGATGTGGAACAACTTGAAGCCCCCTGGTCAAACATTCCATCTCCACCAGGGCCCAATAACATATCAGGAGCTCTTTCCCAAAAGGCACATAATTCTCTGGTGAGGAGGGCATGGCCTTGCTCCAGAATTCCAGAATTCTACATTGTGATTCTCCCACTGGGGCTTTCTCACTTTTGACCCTTCCAACATCATAAGTCTTACCATATGGCCCAAGCAGTAGGGCTGCTAGCAGTGTAGCCTGAAACTGCTCGAAGAGCCCTTTCCCACTCCCTGCCAACTCAAAGATGTCACCCAGTGCAGAGGCCTGAGCAGTATTCCTAGGAGTTGAACATGTTGTTTCCACAACCCAGTGAGGCCTACCAGGTGCTGTGTGTCCTTCTTTGTGGTAGGGATACAAGATACAGTAATTTGCCTTTTACTTTGGATAGAATTCCCAGGTCACCCCTGATCAATGGACATCTAAAAACTTCTCTGAAGCAGTAGGCCCCTGAACCTTTGTGGGGCTTATCTCACACCCTCTGGAGTGCACGTATCTCACCATTATCTCCAGAGTAATAGCCACCTCTTGTTCATCAACATGATGTCACAGTGAGGGTGATAACTGCTAGAAGGAGGACCAAGTTCAGGATCAGCCCACCAGGATCTACATACAGAGCTCTCTGTTGAACTAGATTCTCAACCACACCAGGGCCCATGGATTCTTCCTCTCCTACCACCCTCCCAGCCTCAGACCCAACAAGCTTCTCCTTACAAAGCCCACAAGGATTTTTGAAAATTCCCCATCATCTTCAACACACTTGACTTAACCTGTGCACCACCTCATGGGGGTTGTTGTAAGATACACCCATTGGCCTATTACAAACTTATCAGAATAAGTGTTACTCTTCCTTGTTTGTGAAGGACTGTTGGAAAAAATAATAAGCCGTGTGTTTTGTCACAGGGCGTGGACCTGTAGGGGAGGAATAAAGTTGATGGATGATAAGATGGGTTGAAGAGAATCTGAAAGAAAGAGGATGTAAAAAGTATGGAGACAGTGCTATAGTGGAGCAAAATTAAATTTATTTTTAATTCTGATCCAGATGAAGTGATTGTACAATTACAGACAACATCATTCATGTTGTATTCTATGAGTACTCCACAGAGAATAAAATCTGAATGGTGTCTCTGGAGTTGTGTAATGTTCAGCTTTGGATGATATACTTCCAGGAGAGGCATAACGGGAGGACACTGTTCTGGAAGCTGGGACCACTCAGGCCCTGTGAGGTCGAAGAGACAATGCAGCGAAGTGCTGTGATGCTTGCTATGCACAGAGAAGGGAGGGGGCTAGGCTTCCATTCTCAGGAGTCTGCATACCCCTAAATCCTGGTTATTGGGAGATTCCAGTGGTGAACCATAAAGGGCACCACACTCTTTGCAAGACTCTTCAGCCAAGCATTGCATATCATCTTTGCCCTAACTCCAAGACTTCACCACAAAATCTTCCCAAGAGTGGAGAAAATCAGGCCATATGTGGTGGCAGCCCAAGATCTGATGTCCACAGCAGGAAAGCAGTCCTGAAGAATCTGATTTTGCTTCATTCTGGACAGGTCCAGGAGCTAGGACCCCCTCAAAATGCTGGACCTTTTTCCAATCCCCCCTCCAGCTCACATGCACACACATCGGGATGATGGCTCTTGATGGCCATAGAGTACACTCTGGTACAGCCTCCACACCGACAAAACAGGTGCTGAGAGGCCACTTCCTACTGATAAATGTGAGCAGGAATAAAAATCCACTGAAGCATTTGCAAAAACAGGTTATACCTCAAGATTGAAAATCAGGAGAAATGCATGCCAAGTTTCGTGATTTGGTGGCAGGTTAGGAGATCTTTAGATTATCCAGAGTTGTGAGTTGTTGACCCCTGATCTCCTCTCAGTCAAGCAAATCAATACCTAAGCTGCCTTAAAAAGGTCTGGACTAGGTTAAGCAAAGTGTCCTGCTTTGCCCAGGACTGAGGGAATTCCTGGATACCGCGCTAAACCCAGGAAAATCCCAAGCAAACCAGGACAAGTTGTTCGTTGTCTGGGCTTAGGAAAGAAGATTGTTACACAGATATATCCATGTGATTATGGAACATAGTGATGCTTAAGGTTTGGGCTGCACTGGGCACAGGACTGAAGCAAAAGAAGAATGGCATCTTTATCACCAAGAACTCCTCACTAAAATAGCAATTCCTCTTCACCCAGGTCATGAATGTAGGTAGTTGATAATACGCTAAATGTTTTTACCCAAACAGATTGAAATCCACATGCTGGTGACCCAGTTAAGGAAGACATTCCATACCCTATTGAGATGTGACTCACTGGGGACAGTGAAGATCTATGCTTATAGGGCAATGGGGCTTTGTCCTCACAGCCCTGTGGACTGACCTCCTCTTCTAAGCAAGGCTGAACTTGGCCAAGGCAATGGAGTATGAGAGTCCCAGAACTAGAGGCAAGACAGAATATAAGATTGATTGGCTTATCCCTGAAGTATTTCACTGGGAACATTTTGAGAAGTCTCAAGCCCAGATTGCTGATAAAAGTTGAGGAGGAAAGAGAGTTAGTGGTCAATGGGATAAAGTGGACTCTGGGTATCCTGGGGATGGCTTTATCCTCAGCTGCCATTGGAGGTATTTTCCCCAGTGGTCCACCATGACTGGAAACTTATAGTGTCAACTTCAGATCTGGAATCATTCTAGACTAATATCCTGATTTTATACATAAAAACACTGAAGCCCAGCAAAGGAGTGACTCACCAAAGTTCATATGCTCTAGCTGGTGAATTCATAACCAGTTAAAGGCAGTGTACCCTTCTTTTCAGATATTGCACCTTGGGCTTTACACCTGAAGGAATAAAGGGGGCTGATGCGAACTCCTTGATTCATCACTGAGGAGACGGACAAGTTGTAAAGAACAGAACCATCTGTATATCTCACAGCTGGCCAGTGCCCAGACCAGACATGCTGGCAGGGGTCTAGTGTCCAGGTCCAGCCATTACCATCAGAGTCCCAGGATCTACAAGAACCCTGGGACCTATCTGTGTCTTCTGAGCCTTCTGATCCATCCCAAATCCCAGGACATGAGGTGAGGGTGATAGAAAACATTGAGTTGAAGCAGAGGATGCATTCAAACTCCAGCTAATAGTCAGGAAGAAAACAGCATCCTCAGTCCTACAATATAACAGAAGTGAATTCTGTCACAACCTGATTGATCCTGGAAGCAGATTCTTTCCCAGAGTCTCCTGACAAGAGTCCAGCTGGCTCACGCCTTGATTGCAATATTGTGACACCCTAAGCCAAGAACTCATTCAAGGCCCCTGCCCACATTTCTGACCTAGAGAACTATGAGATAACAAGTAGGTGTTGTTTTAAGCTGCTAAATTTATGCTAATTTTTTATGCAGCAATAAAAAACTGGTATGCTGAAGGTCACTTCCATGTATACAGGTAAGTAATTGCTAACCATTCCTGTAAAGGAATGGCTTCTAGGAGTCCTACCACTTACTGTGTTGACTCACCCAGCATCACGAAACGAAGGTGCAGGGTCAGAGGTTATATCGTCTTGTGAATGTACCCACCAATGTCCAATATCAAGCAGTGATGCTGAAAACAAAAACTTTTCTAAACTGTCAACAACCAATAATTTGTTTCAATCAACAATATCAGAGGAAAGACTGTATTATCTTTCCAATCTCTATATAGTAAATGATTTTACAAAACAATTGTCACATGATGCAATCAAAGATCACAGACCCAAAAAACACAGGCAAATAAAAAGTGTACAGTTGAGTCACCAGTTAAAAAATATTATGCCATTCTTCTGGCTTGTGTAACATTTTTAATTTGCTGTGATTTCTTTTCTCATTCTAAATAAAAATTTGCTTTTGTAATTTTATCTTTTTTTTCTTAAAGGAAATCAAAACAGTTGAAGTCTCAGGGCTCACAAAACCTGAATCCTGCCTTCACATGCTTGTCCATTTTGTCCATGAATTTGCCCACACCACATGTCTGCCTGGCAACACCGTCTGCCTCTTCTCTGCCTACAAAACACTTAACCATCCATCAAGGCTTGACTCAAAAGTCATCTCTTCTGGAAAGCCTTCCCAGAAAGCTTAAAAAAGTAGGCTTCTCCTTTCTGTGTCCAGGATACTATAGCACTTTCTTAGCTCTCTTTCAACCCTCTCTCATGGTACTCTAATTACTCTGTACAGAAGCCTCCCCCCAGCTAGGCAGCAAGCTCCCAGCAACAGACACTGGACTTAATCATCTCCATAGCATGTTCCCAGAAGGAAACAGGAGCTCTCAGGGAACATGTTTGTGTTGTTGTTGTTGTTGTTAGTTGCCATCAAGTTGGCTCTGATTCATGGCAACCTTAGGCATAACAGAGCAAAGCATTGTCTGGCCCTGTACTCACTCCAACAAGGTGGGCATTAATACAAAAAACACAAAACAATAAATGTTGGAGAGGCTGTGGAGAGATTGGAACACTTATACAATGCTGGTGGGAATGTCAAATGGTACAACCACTTTGGAAATCGACTTGGCACTTCCTTAAAAAGCTAGAAGTAGAAGGACCATAAGATCCAGCAATCCCACTCCTTGGAATATATCCTAGAGAAATAGCCTTTAAACGAACAGATATATGCACATCCATCTCCATTGCAACACCCTTTACAATAGCAAAAAGAGGGAAGCAAGCAAGGTGCCCATCAATGGATGAATGGATAAAGAAATTATGGTATATTCACACAATGGAATACTATACATCGATAAAGAACAGTGATGAATCTGTGAAACATTTCATAACATGGAGGAATCTGGAAGGCATTATGCTGAGTGAAATTAGTCAGATGCAAAAGGACAAATATTGCACAAGACCACTATTATAAGAACTCGAGACAGAGTTTAAACAGAGAATAAAATATTCTTTGATGGTTACAAGAGGGGAGAGTGAAAGAGAGTGGGAGAGGAGTACTCACTAATTGGAAAATACATAAGAACTACTTTAGGTGACAGGTGAGGTCAGCACACAATACAGGTGAGGTCAGCACAACTGGACTAAACCAAAAGCAAAGAAGGTTCCTGAATAAACTGAACACTTTGAAGGCCAGTGTAGCAGGGGCAGGGATTTGGGCACCATGGTTTCAGGCGATATCTAATTGACGTCATACAATCTATTATGAAAAGATTCTGCATCCCACTTTGAAATGTGGCGCCTGGGGTTTTAAACACTAGCAAGTAGCCATCTAAGATACATCAATTGGTCCCAACCCACCTGGATCAAAGGACAATGAAGAACACCAAGGACTCAAGGTAATTACAGCCCCAAGAGACAGAAAGGGCCACATAAACCAGAGACTACACCAGTCTGAGACCAGAAAAACTAGATGGTGCCTGGCTACAACTTATGACTGACCTGACAGGGAACACAACTCAGAAACCCTGAGGGAGCAGGAGAGCAGTGGGATGCAGACACCAAATTCTCATTAAAAAAACCAGGCTTAATGGTCTGACTGAGACTAGAAAGACCCCTGTGGTCATGGCCCCCAGACTTTCTGTTCACCCAGGACAGGAACCACTTCCTAAGCCAACTCTTCACACAGGGATTGGACTTGACAGTGGGTGGGAGAAGGATGTTGCTGAGGAGTGAGCTTCTTGGATCAGGTGGACACTTGAGACTATGCTGCCATCTCCTCCTGGAGGGGAGTTGAGGGGGTAGAGGGGGTTAGAAGCTGGTGAAATCAATGTGAAAAGAGAGTAGAGTTAGGGAGCAGCCTGTCTCATTAGGAGGAGAGCAACTGGGAGTATGTATGTAGCAAGCTGTATATAACTTTTTGTGTGAGAGACTGACTTGATTTGTAAACTTTCATTAAAAATACAATAAAATTATATAAAAAAAATTCTCCTTCACTATTTCACCAAATGGTTTTACCATCCACTAATGATCATTGCCTAAATTGTTTTTGTTTTGTTTTTTCCATTTGGAGTTTCCAAATGATGATTTTCTAATTATATCATTCCTTTTGCTTTTATTAGCTAGATGCTTCTAACAAAAGGATTTTCCCTCATCCAGTAGGACTTTTTGGTTATACTGAAATACACTTTAAACCAGAAAACAGAACAAATTCTATACCTTTATTTATCAATTTCCAGAGTATTAAGTCGGTACCTAAGAACCTCCTCCTCATCCTCACTCACTCCTTACCTTCTTCCTTTTCTTTCAGGATGGTTAAGACCTCGTGGCTTTTACATACTCAATATATTTAAATTAATAGCTGGTTCCTTTACTTTATTACAGGATGCCATTTGTACCTGGCAGCATTCTTGATTCATGGCCCAATAAGATGTCCAACTCACCTTGTCTAGTTTCTGCTCTGGTTTTAAGTTATATTTTAAAGATGCCAGTTAGTTAAACTGTCCTGGAACTGATGGCAAGCTACCTTTACTAATTAATTACCAAAGGGTCTCTGAGGAGTTAAAGCTCAGCACTAAGACTGGCAGGAATAAAGAACAGCAATGCTAAAGAAAAATGACTCTTGAATAAGATAACTTTCTGAGGGTTCCACCCCCAGCCTTGCTCAGCCCCTGGGGACAGCAGCAGGAAACCATCCAGGTCTTCAGTCCATTCACATCTGTTCCTCAGACTTCACTCTGATTAAGACTCTCAGTTATTTATCCCAGGGCTATCTGGCCTTATCTTCCATCCTGGGGCCTTTTTCTTTGCCTTCGCCAGCCCTAAGCAGAGCCTACTGATCTTCCCCAGCACTTCCCTAATGCTTAACTCATCAGTCTTGCCACTTTCACCACGCTCAGTGCCTCCATATACCCATGTCCTCTTCCCCTATCTTTGGCTTCCCAAAATGAAACCAATTTTAATATGAATATAATATGTATGTTTTTTAAAGTAAAACATACTCATTGAAAAATACATCAGAAAACACAGAAGCTATCACAGACACATTGAAACTCCCTGAAGGACCGAGTCACTGGGCTGAGGGCTGGGGGCCATGGTCTCAGGGAACAACTAGCTCAAAAGGAATAATATAGTTTATAAAGAAAATGTTCTACTTCTGACTGTGGTGAGTAGCGTCTGAGACCTTAAAAGCCTTCAAGTGGCCGTGTAAGATACATCTGCTGGTCCCATCCCCACTGGAGCAAAACAGAATGAACAAAACAAAAGACACATGGGAAAAATTAGTCTGAAGGACTAATGGACCACAACTACCACAACCTCCACCAGATTGAGTCCAAAACAACTCGATGGTGCCTGGCTACCACCCCTGACTGCTCTGACAGGGATCACAATAGAGGGTCTTGGACAGAGTGGAAGAAAAACATAGAAGAAAATTTGAATTCACAACAAAAACACCAGATTTGCTGGTCTAACAGAATTGAGAAACCCCAAAAGTGTGGCCCCCTGGACACCTTTGAACTCAGTACAGAAGTCACTTCTGAGGTTCACCCTTCAGCCAAAGATCAGACAAGTCTATAACAGCAAAAAACAACACACTTGAAGAACGTGCTTGGAAGTATAATCCTGTATACAAGACTAAATGGGCATAGTAGACCAAAAGCAAAGACAAGAAGGCAGGAAGGGATGGGAAAACTGATGGATACTAACAGGAAGCCTAGGGTAGAGAAGGGGAGAATGTTGGCACATTGCAAGTTGGCATCCAGTGTCACAAAACAATTTGTGAATTAATCACTTAATAACAAACTAACTTGTTCTGTAAACTTTCACCTAAAGCTCAATAAAAAAAAAAAAAAACCAATTGGGTTACTAAAACAGTTGCTTCAAACTGGGAAAAGTTGTAAGTAAAAAAAACAAAAAACCTATATGCAACTTATTATAAATTTGTAAGTACTCAAGTTTTTCAAAAGTCCCGCAATGTTATCTAAAGATACTGACACATTAAGAATCATGACTTACACGAAACAATAATTTGATGTCAAATTTAAAGAAATATTGAAAATAATAATTCAGGTATATATTTGATGTATTGCAAACTATTTGAAAAGTATTTAATATTAAATATAATTTAATTATGCATTCTAATTTCACATTAGAATCTGCAGATGGAGATTAGTTTTTATTGTATGAGATAGGAGACAATAAAATTATCCCCCCCTAAAAAAAAAAAAAACAGAAGCTAGCCCAGCACAGTTTCATCCTCCAAAGACTTACCGTGCAGATTTATTTTCAATGTTTTTCCACCTGGGGTGGGTGGGGATTTAACAAAACCTTAAGCCACTATGCATGTATCCTGCAAATCCATTCTTCACTTGACATTATGTCATTCATAACATTCATTTAACAAATATTTATTAACAGCTAACTATGTATCAGGCTTATTACACCCCTATAGGACAGAGTAGAACTCCCCATAGGGTTTCCAAGGCATGGCTGCTGGATTCGAACTGCTGACATTTTGGTTGGCAGCCAAATAGTCAACCACTCCACCACCAGGGCTGTGAGTCAGAATCAACTCAACGGCAATGGCTTTTTGTTTCTTTCTTTGTTTTGAAGAGTCAGGCACCCTTCTACTTGCTGAACATTCCCAGGACAACGACGTGGGCTTATTTCACTCTTTTCAAGGATACACACTATTCCATAATACAGTCTTTCCAGAGTTTGTTTAGCCAATACTTTCTGACTGAACATTTATTTGTTGTTCTTAGGTGCCCTCAAGTTGGTTCCAACCAATAGCAAACCCATGCTACCCATAGCGACCCATAGTGACCCCATCCTCACATTGCTATGCATGAGCCCATTGTTGCAGCCACTGCACCAGTTCATCTCATTGAGGGGCTTCCTTTTTTTGCTGACCCTCTGTTTTACCAAAGCATGATGTCCTTCTCCAGGGACTGATCCCTCCTGATAACAAGTTCAAAGCATGTGAGATGTAGTCTCACCATCCTTGCTTCTAAGGAGCATTCTGCTTGTACATCTTCCAAAACAGATTTGTTCCTTCTTCTGGAAGTCCATGGTATGTATAGTCAACATTCCTCACCATCACCACAATTCAAAGGCACCAACTCTTCTTCAGTCTTCCTTGTTCATTGTCCGGCTTTCCCATGTATATGAGGCAACTGGAAACACCAGCGCTTGGGTCAGGCGCACCTTAGTCTTCAAGGTGACGTCTTTGCTTTTCAACACTTTAAAGAGCTCCTTTGCAGCCGATTTGCCCAGCGCAATGCATCTTGTGATTTCTTGACTGCAGCTTCCACCTGTGTTGATTCTGGATCCAAGGAAAATGAAATCCGTGACATCCTAAATCTTTTCTCCCTGGTCCAGTTGTGAGGATTTGTGTTTTCTTTATGTTGAGCTGAAATCCATACTAAAGGCTGTGGTCTTTGATCTTCATCAGTAAGTGCTTCAAGTTCTCTTCACTTTCAGCAAGCAAGGTTGTATCATCTGCATAATGCAGGTTGTTAATGAGTCTTCCTCTGTCTCAGTCATCTAGTGCTGCTATAACAGAAATACCACATCTGGATGGCTTTAACAAAGAGAAGTTTATTCTCTCACAGTCCAGTAGGCTAAAAGTTCAAATTCAGGGCACCAGACCCAGGAGGCTTTCTCTCTCTCTGTTGGCTCTGAAAGAAGGTCCTTGGGATGCATCAGTCTTCCCTTGATCTGGGAGCATCTCAGCAAAGGAACCTCGGGTCCAAAGGATGTGCTCTGCTCCCAGTGCTGAGTTCTTGGTGGTATGAATTTCCCCTGTCTCTCTGCTTGCTTCTCTCTTTTATATCTCAAAAGAGATTGGTTTAAGACACTACCTAATCTTGTAGGCCTCATCAATATAACTGCAGCTAATCCATCTTATTACACCATAGTATTAGGATTTACAACACATAGGGAAATCACATGAGAAGATAAAATGATAGACAATGGTAACAATCATACAAGGGAATCATGACCTACCCAGGTTGAGAGATATTTTGGGGAGACACGATCCAGTCCATGCCATCCTCCAATCCTAATGTCCCATTCTTCTTCATACAGTCCAGCTTCTCGGATTATTTCCTCAGCATACAGATTGCACAGGCATGCTGAAAGGATACAACCCTGATGCACACCATTCCTGTCTTTAAACCATGTAGTATCCCCTTGCTCTGTTCTAATTGTAACTGAACGCCACTTGGGTTCTTGTCCTGTCTTATTAGCCGATTGATTAAAAAGGCATGCTGAAAGGATACAACCCTGGTGCACACCCTTCCTGACTTTAAACCATGCCATATCACCTTGTTCTGTCCAAACGACTGCCTCTTGATCCATGCACAGATTCCTCATGAGCAATATTAAGTGTTCCTGAATTCCCATTCTCTGCAATGTTATCCATAATTTGTTATGATCCACACAGTCAAATGCCTTAGTGTAGTCAATAAAACACAGGTAAACATCTTTCTGGTATACTCTGCTTTCAGCCAGGACCCATATGACATCAACAATGATATCGCTGGTTCCACGTCCTCTTCTAAACACAGCTTGAATTTCTGGCAGTTTCCTGTTGATATACTTCTGCAGCTACTTTTGAATTACCTCCAGCAAAATATTACTTACATGTGATATTAAAGATATTGTCAATACTTTCCACATTCAGCTGGATCAACTCTCTTGGTAATAGGCATAAATATGGATGTCTTCCGGTCGATTGCCCATGTAGCTGCCGTCCAGATTTCTTGGCATAGATGAGTGAGCAGTTGCAGCACTGTGTCCATTTGTTGAAACATCTCAATTGATCTTCAGTCAGTTCCTGGAGTCTTGTTTTTGGCCAATCACTTCAGTGTAGCTTGGACTTCTGCCTTCAGTACCATTGGTTCCTGATCATTTGCTACCTCCTGAAACGGGTGAACACTGACCAATTCTTTTTGGTACACAGACTCTATGTATTTCTTCCACCTTCTTTGTATGCTTTCTGTATCACTAATATTTTCCCCCTAGAATCCTTGAGTATTGCAACTCAATACTTGAATTTTTCTTCAGTTCTTTCAACTCAAGAAATCCTGACCATGTCCTTCCCCTTTGGTTTTCTATCTCCAGCTCTTTACACATGCCAGCATAATACTTTACGTTGTTTTTTTGAGCAGCTCTTTGAAATTTTCTATTCAGCTCAAGCATTTATTTACAGATATTTTTTATACAATAAAAAAATGCTGCAATAAAATACTTTTGTTGTTTCTATATCTTTGTAAACACCAGAGGAGGAATGGCTGGGACAATGGTTCTATAAAAAGAAGGATTGTCATAAGCACAAAAGAGCTCTAAGCCCCACTGGCTCAAAGCAAGAAGAAAGGACTCCTACAAAGGATTGTCTACTGATGTGAGCCAGAGATGGAAAGCAGGAGGCAGAGCAGGTGGTAGGAGAAAGACAGGAGCATTCAGTGCCTCAAACAAAGTATTCCCCAACAGGTCATGCTTATGCCTCTGGGCAAGAGGTAATGGCATCTCGTGTGAACACAGGATTCTTTAGTTCTTCTTGGAGTGGCAACATCTCCCTGAAAAGCAACTATGACCTGAGTTTGGGAGAATTGGTAATTATCCAAGAAGATCTCCAAACCAATACAATAACAACACAAAAAGTAATAATAACAGAAATAGTTGCCAATTGCTTTTGAGTGAAAGACTTCATACAGCAGCAAGGGCACAAACAACACCCAAACATAAATGGGTTTGACACCAGAACTCAGACTCTTAAACACTACTCTGTATCGCCCTTTCCGCACCAGTCTAAACAATAACATTAGGCTCTCACAGAATTCCTTAGAATTCCCTGAAAATTAAAACACAGGTGTGGTGTAATGAATTACTTAAAATGCCCCTTCTAGCCGTGGTCTTTGTGACTCACACACAATGATGGAGTGGGACTATGCAAATCAGATATATGGATCATATGATGGTTAGAGTTGTGTGCCCACTTGGCTAGGCCACGATTCCCAATCTTATATGTTTCTCCTCCAATTTTTGAGTTGTGGTTCCTGACCTCTAATGTTGATGAGGCAGGATTTGTGTAGGGTGTGCCTTAGAATGCAACCTTGCAGCAGAGCTTGACTCAAGTCCCACCCTTACTCAAGTTATGCCCTTCCCTGCAGTGTGGCCTGCATGTAAGGTATCTGTGTGGATGACCTGGCAGGATACTCTTTCTGCATCTGAATCCCAAATCTAGTTCATGATCAATTGACCTCCAGTTCTTGGGACTTGAGCCAGAGGCCTGCTGTCTGACCTACCAGTTATGGGTTCACAGACCTCCACAGCCCCATGGGCCAGCAGCTTATCATCCAACCTGCAGCCTTGTGAGCCAGCAGCCTGTGGTCTGAACTGCCAGTTTGGATTCATCAGCCCCTGTAGCCACTTGTGTCAGAAGCTTCCACTTGACTGAGATTTGGGACTTACCAGCCTCCAGAACTTCGTGAGCCATTTCTTTTATATGGTTCATGAGTTCTGTGAGACATTGCAGTGAATTACAGAACCCAAAGAAGGGAGGGAGAGTATTGAAGGGAGAGGGGTTAGTTGATGTTAGAGTTGATGAACTGGTACAGCAGTTTGGAAAAGTTGGACACTTAGGACATCTTCAACGTTGGTGTCATAGGATCCAGCTCAGTGCTGATCCTTTTAAAAGAAATTTTTGTTGAACTGTCTAATTAAAATTTTGAGCTCAGGGATGTGGCTGAGTTCACTGTCCCAGTTGCCTTGTTCACAGTTGTGCCATGGACTTGACACTAAACTCCTCTGAAAATTAAACCCAAGCTCCTCTCCCCTAGTAAATAAGGCAGACTGCCAAGTGCCTCTGACACCTGTCAGAATATTTACAGACCAACACACATGAGTTATATGCCAGTTCCAAAGGTCCTGGCTTCAAGAAGCTCACATGTCTGAGTGCAGACAAACAAAAAAAAACAGAAAACATAATACAGACTGTTGAGTCCTAAAACCAGTCTGAGCAGAAAGTATAAAGTGAACACAGCTTCTGTAGGGAAGCTCAGCCCTGAAGCTAGAAGGATTAGTAAGAGTGGGAAGTTCAAAATCTAGAGGCCCTGCTCTGGCAATGATTTGTCTAAAGTTCCAGCTCCATATCAGCCTTGCTGCTCAGAATTGAAGCCACAATTTTGGGTCCATGCAAAAACAGGAGAATTTAAAGATTGTGTGTCAACTTGGCTGGGCCGTGGTTCTCAGCCATTTGACAGTTATGTAATGATATACTCTGACAGTTATGTAATGATGTAATTTGGCAGTGATGTAATTATGTAATTATCTTCCATTTGGTCATATAATGCAATCACCTCCAAGACGGGATCTGATGTGATCAGCCAATCAGTTGTAAGAGGAGTTTCCTCAGGGCTGTGGCATACATCCAATGGATAAGGACATTCTGGCAAGGCTCTCTGGCTTTTGCTTACTCTGGACCCTGCATCCTACTCATCATCATCTGACTTCTGGGTCTTGGCACGTGAGCTAGCAGCCTACCACATTGTATGCTGATCTTGGGATTCATCAGGCTCCACAGCCTGTAAGACAGCAGCCTGCTGTCTTACCTCCTAATCTTGGATTTGTCAGTCCTTGCAGCTACATGAGACAGAAGAATCCTCCAGCCTGATGCCTAACCCAAGATTTGCAGCCTCTACAATTGCATGAGCCATTTCCTTGAGATAAATTTTTCTCTCTCTCTCTCTGGTTATATATATATATATAATGTAAATAAATACAGATATAGATATATACTTATATAGAGAGATATATACCTGTTTTATGGTTTTGCTTCTCTAGAGAACCCAGCCTAGGGTATTTCATACCAAGAGTGGGTCTACAGAAAGAAAATTAAAAGGATGAGTTTTCTAAACTGGCTCTCAACTCTGCTTAGTCTTAAAGATGTTCATGGCTCTGCTTCCAGTAGTAAAGAGGGCATTGCTAATCCATGGCACGAGGTGGCAATAGAAATATGCAAAATACGGGCACCCATAGGTGTAGTATTGCTAAGAGGCAAAACTCAGAATGATTGTATGTTTCATACTTTTCTACAATTTTGTTAGAATGAGAAGTATAAGGAAGCTGGTTTGTTGGTCATACTTTTGCTAGACAACGTGGTAAAAGAAAGAGGTGAGCTCAGAACTTCAGAGTCACAGCTCAAGTGCCACACAAATGACCTCAAGGTTGCCACTTGTGCCCTGAAAGAAAACCTTATTCCTGTAGTAAATTAGCTGATATTGCCAAAAACAAACCCAGAGTCTCATAAGAGTGGCTGAATTGCAATGTCAACTGAATTCCCAACCTCTAATGATTTCTGAAGTTAAAGTGAGGGTAAGGGTAGGGAAGATATAGGATCCTTAAACGTGGGATGGGGACATATCCATAGATAATCAGAAAGCTGTAGATACTGAGCCCCAAAATTCTGTTGAATCACTACTGCCAACAGAACATTCTTCTCACTCCCATCTGAATATATTACTGCATCTTTGTCTGCTAAGTCACAATCTCCAGTCAAATCATTAGCCTCTCCACCCCCATCTGATGAAATTAACCCAGCTGTGTTTGAAGAGTCTCTGTCTAAGTTATTGCCTGGCACTGCATCTGACTCATTGCTTAGGGCATAAGCTGAGACAGATGCCTTACAGGACATTGCTGAATGTTCTCAGAACACATCCCCACCACCCATTTTTGCTTTCAGACCTATAACTAGATGCCAGTCCTAGGGAGTCCCAAAGGGTGAAGTACAATGTGTGACCCAGGAAGAGGTACTCTACATTCCAGAATAACTGCTTGGCTTTTCTAACGTGTACAAACAGAAATGGGAATATGTGTGAGAAAGACTTTTAAAGGGGAATAGTGCAAGGAACATAAAGTTGGATCAGTCTGAGATTATTGCTATGGGCACACTAAGCTCAGATTCTTCATTCAATGTTTCACCTCAAGAGGTTAGAAAATGAACTAATAGTTTATTTGACTGGTTCATTGAAGCATGGGTTACATGGTGGGCTATACTACATCAACTTGAAGCACCAGACCCGCCTAGGTATACCGTAGAAGGAGTTATCCAAAGCCTTAGAGAAATGGTACAGTGGACCCACAGACCCACCCATGGAGTGTCCAGAGGACACACCTTTACCACAACAGTAAGGAACACATTTGCGAAGGGAGCTCCACCACCCTTAAAGCTTGCTGTGATTGCTATTTTACATAAGTTCTATTTGACAGTGGGAACTTTCCTAACTGAATTAAGACACCTAAATACTGTGCAGCTGATTGGACCCTGTGGTGGTAGAGGCCAAGTGGAAGCACTCAATCACCAAAGACAAGGTGGGCTTGGTTACCATAATGGCCAGTGGAGTCAAAGCAGTAATCAGAACAGTCTGACTCATATGGATTTATGGAGTTGGAACTTAGTCATGGTGCCCTAGGAGTGAAACAGATGGGAAATCTACTAAATATTTACTTGATCTGTACAAGTAGAAGAATTCTAGGTTAAATGAACAGCAGTCTAACTCAAATTGCCAGAATAGGGAGTCCCAGTCCCTCAATCAGTTCCCAGACTTGACGGAGTTTACAGGCCCAAAATCCACTGGATGAAGAGGAGGCCATGTCCCTTGATGAAGGATCCCACTGCACCAACAAAAACTATACTGTTAATTTTTCTCCCAGCTTACTCCAAAGAGATCTACAGCCTTTTACAACACTGGCTGTTCACTGGAGAAAAGGAAATAATCAGAATTTCTGTGGCTCTGAACTGACACTTATTTCAGGAGACCCAAAATGACACCGTGGCCCACCAGTCAGAGTGAACGCATATGGAGATCAAGTACTTAATGGAGTCTTAACTCAGGTTCACATTACACTGGGTCCCCAAATCCATTGTGTACTGATTTCCCCAGATCCCAAATGCATAACTGGAAAAGATACACTCAATAACACTCAGCACCACCACATTGGATCCCTGAAGTGGACTAAGGCTATTATGGTAGAAAAAGTCAAATGGAAGCCATTAGAACTACCCCTACCTAAGAAAATAGGAAGCCAAAAGCAGTACCATATTCATGGAGGGGTTGGAGACATTACTGCCTCTATCAAGGACTTCAAGGATGCACAGGTGGTGATTCTTACCACATTCCTATTCAACTAACCTATTTCGCCTGTGTAAAAAATAGATGGATCTTGGAGAAGAAGAGCGGATCATCATAAACTTAACCAGGTTGTGACCGTAATTGCAGCTGCTGTTCCAGATGTGGCTTCATTGCTTGAGCAAATGAATATATCTCCTGGTAACTTGTATGCAGTTAGTGATCTGGCCAATGCATTTTTCTCAATTCTGGTTGATGAATGCACAACAGAAGCAGCTTGACTTCAGCTATTAAGGCCAGCAGTACATCTTCACTGTCCTAGATCAGAGGTATATCAACTCTCCAGCTCTATGCCATAATTGAGTCCACAGGGAACTTGATCACCTTTATTTTCCACAAGACGTCACACTGTTCCATTAAATTGATGACATTATGCTGATTGGACCTTGTAAGGAAGCAGTGCCAATGACTCTGAACTTATAGGTGAAACACTTGCATGCTAGAAGGTGGGAAATTAATTCAAGAAAAATCTAGGCACCTTCCACCTCAGTGAAATATCTAGGGGTTTTGTGGTGTGGGGCATGTCGAGAGACTTCTTGTAAAGTGAAAATAAGTTCTTGTATCTGTCACCTCCCACAACTAAAAAGGATGCACAATGACTTGTGAATCTCTTTGCATTTTGGAGGCAACATGTCCCTCAGCTAGGTGTGTTACTCTGGCCTATGTATCAAGTGACTTGAAAACTGATAGTTTGCATTGGGGCCGAGGACAAGAGAAGGATCTTCAACAGCTTCAGGCAGCTCTGCAAGCTGCCCTGCCACTTGGGCCATATAATCCAGTTGATTCAACGGTATTTGAAACGTCAGTGGCAGATAGAGATGTTGTTTGGCATCTTTGGCAAGCCACTATTGGTGAATCACAGTGTAGACCCTTAGGCTTTTGGAGCAAAACCCTGTCATCCTCTAAAGACAATTGCTCTCCTTTTGAGGAACAGCTTTTCACTTCTTACTGAGCCTTAGGAGAGACTGAACGCTTAGCCGTGCTTAGCCATAGACCACCAAGTGACCATGTGGCCTGAAGTGTCTATCAGGAACTGGGTGTTGTCTCACTGACAGAACCATAAAGTCAGACTTGCACAGCAGCACCCCATCATTAAACAGAAGTGGTGTATATGAGACTGGGCTCAAGCAGAGCCCAAAGGTACAAGTAAGTTGAATGAGGAAGTGGCCCAAATGCATAGGGTTTCAACTCCTGTCACGTTACCTTCCCTCTCCCAGTATGCAACTAAGCCTTCATAGGGAGTTCCTCACGATCAGGTGATGGAGAAAGAGAACAATCATGCCTGGTTTACAGATGGTTCTGTACAATATGCAGGCACCACTCCAAAGTGGACAGTGACAGTACTATAGCCCCTTTCTTCCTGAAGGTCAGTGCTGAAGGACAATTCTCCCAATGGGCAGAACATCAAGCAGTGCACCAGGTATTTCATTTTGTTTGGAAGGAGTAATGGCCAGATGTGCGATTCTGTACTGATTCACAGACTGTGGCCAGTGGTTTGGCTGAATGGTCAGGGACTGGGGAGGAATTGATTGGAAAGTAGGAGATAAGAAGGTACGGAAAAGAAGTATGTGGATAAACCTCTCCGAATGGAACAAAGAAGAGAATATATTTGTTTCTGATGTGAATGTTCACCAAAGGGTGCCGTTGGCAGAAGAGTATTTTACCAATCAAGTGGATAGGAAGACACATTCCATGGAAAAAAGTCATCCTCTTTCTAAGCCACTTGGGTCATTGCCCAGTGGGCTCATGAATGAAGGGGCCTTGGTGGCAGAGATGGAGGTTATCCCTGGGCTAAGCCACATGTACATCCACTGACCAAGGCTGACTTGGCTACAGTCACCGCTGAATGCCTAATCTGCCAGCAGCAGAGACCAACATTGAGTCCCTGATATGGCACCATTCCTCAAGGTGATCAACCAGCGCCCTGGTAGCAGATTGATTATGTTGGACTGCTTCCATCATGGAAAGGACAGCATTTTGTTCTTACTAGAATGCACACTTAATCTGGATATGGATTTGCCTTCCCTGCATGGCATGTTTCTGCCAAAACTACCACTCTTGGGCCTATAGAATGCTTTTTCCACCATCATGGTATCCCACAGCATCACCTCATATCAGTGGATTGACTTCGCAGCAAATGAAGTGCAACACTGGGCCCACCCTCATGCAATTCACTGGTATTACTATGTTCTCCATCATTCAAAAGCAGCTGGCTTAAGTGAATAATGGAATGGTCTTCTAAAGACAATTAAAGCACCAGCTAGGTGGCAATACCTTGCAGAGCTGGGGCAATGATGTCCAGAAAGGTGTACATACTCTAAACCAGAGTCCAATACATGATTTTGTTCCTCCCATAGCCAGGATTCATGGGTCCAGGAATCAAGAGGTGGAAATGGGAATGGCACCACTCACTATTACCCCTAGCAACCCACTCATAAAATTTGGTTTACTGTCCCCTCAACCCTATGCTTTGTGGGTCTAGCAGTCTTAGTTCCAAAGGGAGGAATGCACACAGGGGAAGACACAACACTGATTCCATTGAACTGAAAGTTAAGAATGCCTCCTGGCTACTCCTCATGTTTCTGGATCAACAGACAAATAAGAGAGTTCCTACATTGGCTGCTGTGATTGACCCTGATTACCATGTGCAAATAAGATTCATATTACATAATGGAGGTAATGAAGAGTATGACTGGAATACACGAGATCTCTTAGGACATCTCTAAGTACTACCATGATCTGTGATTACAGTCAATGGAAAACTATGGCAGCCCAACTCGGACATGACTACAAATGGCCCAGGCCCTTCAGGAATGAAGGTTGCGTCACCCCACCAAGCAAAGAACCACAACCAGCTAAAGTGCTTGCTGAGGGTAAAGGGAATGCAAAATGGGTGGTGGAAGAAGGTAGTTCTAAATACCAGTTACAACCACAAACCAAGTTGCAGAAACAAGGATTGTAAATGTTATGAGTATTCCTTCCTTGTATTTGTGCATCAAATATTTTTGTTTTCTTCATTTATAAAACATAAGATGTAAACAGGTTTCTGATTATATGCATGTTAGTTATGTTGGGTGCAAGCATGACTCTGTAATGGTCTTTATTCAGAGATTGTGTATGGTTTAAGGAGATGTGTACAGGTGCCAAGTTGACAGGGGGTGGACTGTGATTGGTAACGCTGTTTTTCAACTTGGCTGGGCCATGATTCTCAGTGATTTGGCAGTTATGTAATCATGTAGTTTGGCGATTATGTAATGATTTAGTTTTGGCAGTTCTGTAACAATATTATCTGGCATTTATGTAATCCTGCATTAATCCTTTATTTTGTGATATAATGTAATCACTTCCATGATGTGATCTGATATGATCAGCCAACCTGTTGTAAGGGGGTTTCCTCAAGGATGTGGCCTGCATCCAATATATATATGGACATTCTGGCAAAGCTCTCTGGTTTTTGCTCACTCCTGACCCTGCATCCCACTCGTCATCATCCGAACCCTGGTTCTTGGGACTTGAGCCAGTGGACTGCCATATTGACTGCCAATCTTGGGGTTGTAGGCCTCTCCAGCCTGTGAGCCAGCAGCCTGATATCTTACCTCCGATCTTGGATTCATCAACTTCCACAGTCTATGAGTGAGCAGCCTGCCATCTGACTTGTCAATCTTGAATACATCAGCCCCTGCTGCTATGTGAGCCAGGAGAAGTCTCCAACCTCACACCTGACCCACAGGCTGGGGACTTGCCAGCCTCCTACAGTGGTGTGAGCCATTTCCTTGAGATAAATCTCTCTCTCTTTTTGTCTCTCTCTCTCTCCTTGGTAGCACCGTGGTTAAGAGCTACGGCAGCTAACCAAAAGGCTGGCAGGTCAAATCCACCAGCCATTCCTTGGAAATCCTGTGGGGCAGTTCTACTCCATCCTATAGGGCCACTATGACTTGGAATCAACTCAACAGCAACAGGTTTACTTCTCTAGAGAACCCAGCCTAAGACACCATACAGGTTCCAATGCCTGCCTTTGCAAGAATCCATTTTCATGATTCTATGGATGACCACAACAGCTCTTTGGACTCTTGATTACCCTGAAGCAGGGTTCTGACCTACTAGGGTTTATAAATATTCTGACAGGTGCCAGAGCCACTTTGCAGTCTGCCTATCACTAGGGCAGAAGAACTTGGGGGTTCAATTCAATCAATTTTCAGAGGAGTTTTCTGTCAACAAATGCTTATAAACACCTAGTGTATGCCAGGTTCACTGCTAGGTGTTGAGGATTCAGGGGTGCAAACAGTCTCTGCCCTCTACAAACGCATATTATACAAAAGATCAGATAAATGAAGTAGGTGTTGAGGATGCTAGAAATAAAAACAAGCATTGTGGGCAATAGAGACAGAACAGGGGAAGTTATCACATCCTTGGGGTCACCTCCGAGTAGAATTACTACAGATAAGATGCACTTAAACTCAGAATTAAGACAAGATGTTCCAAGGCAGGCAAGACTAAGAAAGAAGTTTCAGGCAGAGGAAACAGAGACAGCAAATGTAATCAAAGCAGGAAACAGCAGGGAGTGTTGTGGGGATTTGCAAGTACTTGGATCTCTACCCAGAGTATAGCTGTTAGGAGGAGTTCAGAGAAAAATGAGGTCAGGGAGGCAGGCAGAAGACCAGCTTCAGGGCCATAGCACAAAAATAATCATCACGCATCAGCACCCTTGGTAGCAGAATAGAGGAGGCAAAAGTTGAGAATGATCCTAGACTGGTATGTTGCAAGACAGGTGTGGGTAAAGAAAAGATAAAAGCCATGTTGTGTTGTGGTGGTGGATCATGGAAGGTAGGCTGAGGGAAGGAGGTGACACCAGCCAAGGTTGGCAGGAAGAGAGAAGAAGAGACTTAGAGACCCAAGGTCCTGATTAGTTTGAAAAGTAGGGGAAATGAAAGGACCGGAGAGAAGCAGCAGCAAGGCTAAGCAGAAGTAGGTGGAAAGGAGAATATCAGAAAGGAGTACAGCCAACATCTGACAAAACCCAGAGTGGAAGGGGTCCCCAAGTAAAGAGGAGGAATTGGTGAGTAGGGACTTGTTAGTTAGTTAATTAGTAAGTGATTATTATCTTCTCCCAAGCATATCCTGTTGGGGGGAGAGAGAAGGAAACAGCAGGTCAGGTTGAAAGATGGGTGTGACCAGTAGCTTAATAGGCAACTGTGGCCAAGCGGATAAGAGTGAAGGAATGCAATGCAGTGAACCTCAAGGAGGAGGTGTAGGGGACATGGCCTGGAAGTGACAATGGGGATGGAAGTGAATACTGACCCCTCCTGCCTCCTGTCTCTTTCAGGTTTCACTGTGTCGAGAGTGAGCAGCCCCCTGCCTCCCCAGGGAAGAAGACACAAGGGGATTGGTGTCCTCCAGAGAGCCAGGGATGGGAAGGCAGCCCCTGTGCCATGTTGGTTTCTGAGTCCTAAGTGCCCAGCAGTGTGTGACCCCAAGTAGAGGATCCCACAGTGGGAGTTTGTTTCTCCCTCTCCACTTTATCTGGCCAAAAGGTTAGTTTATTTTTCAAGTATCCCACTGAGGGAAGACTCTTCCAGCACCCATAAGGGAACACATAACTACTGTGGACCTTAACCAGCCCTATTCCTTCACCTGCTTCCTCTGGGACTTCCCCACTAGAAAACAAGCTCTTCAAATCTTCACTATTCCCTCACTTCTGTCTCCACAGTGCACGTCTCACACCGCAGTGAGGAAAAACACCTCAGAGCAGAAGCTCCCTCTTGTTCACACACACACATGCATAAACACACACAAACACACACACACGTTCTGCAGGTTAACACATACAAGCACAAAAAAATCATATCCATAGACTTCTACAGGCAGAGCTGGTTCTCAGGACCCTGCTGTCTCTCCCCATTCATGACAATGACCCATAAAGAAAATGGTCACTGGCCCTCAGGCTCAGGGGAAGGCACGACTTTGGTAGAGGATGTACTTTTGACTGCAGAGGAGAGATGCAACTTCTCTATGGCCTTAGAAGCAACTGCAGTGAAGGGCTAGGAAATAAAGCATCTGCTTCTCCTCCCTGTTCTTTCCTAAACAGCCAGGTGGGTGATGGACATGTCAGTGCCACACCTGAGGTACTCCACCCCCTACACACTCATGCACAGACAGGCACCACTTGGGAGGCAAAGAGACATCCCAGGATCGCAGCTCTATCCAAAGAGAAAAAAGAGCATGTGCCATACTAGCAGGGCCCTCCTGTGATGCCAGCAGTTGGGCTACATTGGGGCCCTGAGGAGCAGAAGTGGACCTGGGTAAGACCAGGAAGGCCTCTCTGAAGTAAATGTCAGCTGGGTTGATCCCCCTTGTGGAGAGTCTACAAAGCCGAGAGCCAGTATTTGTCCATTTGTCCACTCATATGACCAAAAGAGAAGGAAGGAGTAATGCAAGTATCAGGTGCAAGGAGATATTTATTGTTTTGTGGGTCTCTGGAGGCCTCTAGGCTGGACTGGCCAGGGATCACTGGCATCCCCCGGAACAGGGCGGCGCACCATGGCTCTGTTTGTGGTAGTCAGTGGCTATGTTCCCCACTACACAGAGAAACTCGGTAAAGTCAATCTTCTTATCCTTATTCTTGTCTTTTTCATCAAAGACATTGCATAAGTAATTTTTGCCCCTTCTTTCCTGTGGGGTTAAAAAACATACAAACAAACATAAAAATATTATCCAGGGAGAAAAGGAGTATAGAGACAGATGAAGAGACAACGCCTAGGGCTGAACCAAAGTTCTGGTTCATCAGGTAAGGCTATGGAGATGGAGAGATGGGGTCAAGCAAAGTCAAGCCCTGACTCGTCACTGGAGATTTCTGGCCAAAAATGGCAACTTGCATGGGGAGTACACTGTGAAATGACAAGGGGACTCAGGCTCATCCACCACTTCGCCTTCAGGTACACTGTCTTCATTCTTCCCCCCGGGGACCAATACAGTCCACCCAGTTACTCTCCTCATTCTCTTATGCTCTTCCCACTTAAATTCTTTCCCATCAATGCCTATCGGTTTGGCCCCATTTATTCTGATCCTTAGTCTCAATCTGTGCTAATGATTCCTTCTAACAGTTAAATGAAATTAGGACTATGAATGTGCTTTGCGCATATAAAAGATGGTGGCCATGTCTGTAGGGCTCATGGTTCCCACCGTGTTACCTCTGCTTTCACGGGCAGTTTCAGTTCAGTGGTAAAATTCCCACAGTCGTAGAATTCCCACCTTCCAAACAGGAGGCCCAAGTTTAATTCCCCGCTAATGTACCTTGGTGCACAGCCACCACTCCTCTGGCAGTGGAGGCTTGCATGTTGCTATGATGCTGAAAAGCAGCTAACAATAACCTCTTCTCCCAGGAAAATGTGAAGAAGAGCCTTTAGGAGGCAACCTCTTACCCCAAGGCAACCAGACACTTGGAGGGACTCTCAGTGACCAGTGGGAGGACAGATGTTTTAGCCTATTCACTGGTTTTCATATCATAACACTTTCTTGAGCCTCTCATATGGCCACCACTTTTTCTCATTTTGAAAGCATTTTCAAATAAGTCATTTCATTTCAACACCACCACCTCAGGAAATTAAGTTCTATTATCTCCTTTTGCAGATGAGAAAACTAAGGGTCAGATTGTGGGTGATTTGTCCAGATTCACACGGCAATGGAGCCCCAGTGGCAGGACATGTACTCCAGAGAAAAAAGAGCATGACTCTTTGTCCTGAACTCCTAGAATCTTCCATTCTGCCTCCACATGGGACTGGCCCTGCCTCGGGCCTGGAGATAAAATGAGGAGAGTGGACTTGTGGAGAGTAAACCAGGGAAGGGCCAGACTCCAGATCAGCCAATCACAAACAGGGTATCCACTTAGCATTGGGGTCCTCAGACATGCCAAAGCCCACAGACCCCTTCCACCCACCCTGCCCCCACCCTCTACACACATACACAGCCTCTTCATGCCCCAGACAAGCCAGACCCCCTACTCACACAATCTTTGAGGAAGTTGGAGAAGTTCTCCTTCAGCAGCTTCAGCAGGGTTTCCCCGTTGATCCTATCGTCATAACCAGTGTATTGATGAAATAGTTCGACCAAGCTCAGGACCAAATTCGAGGATGAAGTGTGGCATATCTTGACTTTCTCAGCTGCAATGTTGCTCATCTTGGCTTTTATTCCAAGACAAGAGTCTATAGACAAGAAATCAATGAGAATGAACTGGGTGGAAGAGAGTTTGAAGGACAAGGCCAAGGAGTGAGTGAGGGCTGAGCTAAGACAGAAAAAAAGAAACTTGTCTTTCTCAAATGGTGAGATAAATTGGTCTCAGGGAGGGGAGAGTGGAACCAAGCCCTGGGTCTTGAGACCATTCCTGGGGGAGTCTGGGATGAGTGGAAGCAGAACAGTGGAGATCAAGGCTGTGTTAGTGAGGGGCAGAGGCTGAAGTGCTGGCGGTGGGTATGCAACTTCTCCTGGCTCATCCGGTTGGAAGCAAGATCACAAAGAGAAACATGAAATCCCAAGGCAAGACATTCCTATCAAGCATAGCCTTTGGTCTACCCCATTCTCCCCACTTCCTCCTAGGAAATCACAAAGGACCACCAGCCTGAGCAATCAGATCTAGAATCCTGGGATTCTGGATATCTGACACAGCGGTAGAACTCCCACCTTCCAAACAGGAGGACCAAGTTCAATTCCCCACCAATGTACCTCAGTGACAGCCACCACCGATTCTGACCCCTCCACCCTCCAAGACCTTCCCAGAAGTTATTTTGGAAGACCTTGTGCCAAACAGCACACTGAATCCAGGGAATAAAGAAAACCAAGGGCTACAGGAGGAACATATTTTTTACCTGACAGTTCTCAGAAAAGCACCTAATACTGAGAAAAGAGGAATAACAAGATCATCTAGCCAAGCCAGCCCCACACTGAGACTGGTAGAGAAGAAGGGATACGGGATTTGCCAGGACAAGCCCAAGGTCCCACTCTATTAGATGCAGAACCCACGCATACTGACTCCCAGGCCAGGTTAGTTTTTCCCCACAGCTGCAGACAGCAGAGCAGGTGGGCACCAGGCATGACTCCCAGGAAAGAACAGAGACAGGTGCAGACTTACTGGAGCTGAGGATGATCACGGAGGAGAAAATTAGTGAGATTGTGCATCTGGGCACAAAATAGGCCCTTTATGTAGCTCGGCCTCAGATCTTCCCAGAGGCTGGGTGCCCTGTGGCAGTGTTCATTAGTTTCTCCAAACATTGCACCACTTTGGGTGGGGAGACACACCGAAGAAGCTATACTCAAAACTTCCTAGTAGATATGCTAGGTCTCCAGTGCCTACCACTATCAGGCCACATCACCACAATTCTGCCCAGCCAAGACTCCTGGACAGTGGGGAGGCCCCATGTAAGAGAGGTGCGGACGGAGTTGAGTACATTGCCATATCTCAGGGATAATGGAATCTAGGGATCTGGGAGGGAAGAAACACCTGTTTCTTCATTCAGTCATTCCACGACATTCTATCAATGGCTAGTAATAACTGCCTCCTTTTCCAAGCACTGGAATGAGCCAGGAAGTGGGTTACTGTTTTATGTACATTGCCTCAGAGTCCCGTGAGATCCCTGTGAGTTCACATAGGGCTCTCTACCACTGTGAGGTAGGTATTGTCCCTTCTTACAGATGAGCAAATTGGGACCGAGGCTGGGTTTCTCAAGGTTACTCAGATAGAATATGACAAAGTCAGGATTCAGACCCAGATCTCTCAGACTTCAAAGCCCTCTCCTAATCATACCGCCATCTTGGTGAGCCTCTGATGGTGTTACCCTCTGGGCTGAGCAAGGAGTCACACCACTGCCTGCCCTGCAGGAGCCCACACTCCAGGACAGATGACCCTGCACAGAAGCATCCCACAGGTAACTATATCCACGAAACTGTGGGCATCAGGGCCACGGTGGCAATGAGTGGGGCCTCTGTGATTCACAAAGCCCTGGTTGTCACAACTTTCAAGCCATGAGCCTCTCTGCAAGAGCTGTCTGTGGGCACCACTGCTCCAGGAACAAAACCTTTTCCGTCAGGGAAGCTCACAATGTTTTAAAAAAACACCTTCACTGACATCATCTTGCCAGAAGTTCACAGGAATCCCCAGAGGGAGACTGCGATTCCTGATAGAGGAAGGACTGACATTCCGCCAGAGATGGTCAGTGACACACTTCGGTATCATCTTACCACACAGCCGCGTGGAGACCCCGGGGGTATGCCAGGAACCACTGTTGAGATCCAAATTCAGCTGTGTGGATCGGTACGGTAGTCACTCTCTCGATCTCTCCTATTTGGAGATTGAAAGAGGAAAGTCACATTTTTGAGGTTCTTTTGCATCCAGGGCCCAGATATGATTAGGTTGAGAATCTCCACAGAGATTTAGAAGGTGCAGCAGAGGCAGCTGCAAAGCCAGCTCCGACACAGGTAAGTGTTCACAGAATCTGTACCCTCAGTGACACTGTCCAGTCATCTGCTTTGTGGCCATGGGAGCTGTGATGGTGCCATGGTGGTAGCTGTCCTACAACCAGTTTTCTAAATTCTGGATCACAGCCAAGAAGGTTCACCTCACAAGCAACAGTTCTGCAGTGGCTCTTTAACTTCCTCTCCTCCAGCCCTCCAGAGAGTTATAAGCCCTTGAAACTCTTTGTTAGTTGTGTTTCTGCTTAAAATATACGGAGTCAACCCTCAGGCACAAGAAGAAAGCAAATAATAAAAATAAGGGAAGAATTAAATGAATTATTGAACAGAAAAACAATTGAAAGAGGTAACAAGACCAAAAGCTGGTTCTTTAAAAACATTGACAAAACTGATAAACCATTGGCCAGACTGACAAAAGAAAAACAAGAGATGAACCAAATAACCTGAATAAGAAAGGAGATGGGCAATATCATAGCAGACACAACTGAAATTAAAAGTATGATATCAAATTACTATGAAAAATTGTACTCCAACAAATTCGAAAACCTAGAAGAAATGGATGAATTCCTAGAAACATACTACCTACCTGAACTAACAGAAACAGAGGTTAAAAAAAAAAAAAAAACCCTAGACCCATAACAAAAGAAGAAATTGAAAAACTTCCAAAAAAAAACCCTGGCCCTGATGGCTTCACTGCAGAGTTCTACAAAACTTTCAGAGAAGAATTCACATCACTACTACTAAAGGCACTTTAGAGCATAGAAAAGGATGGAATACTTAAAAACTCATTCTAGGAAGCTAGCACATCCCTGATACCAAAACCAGGTAAAGACCACAAAAAAGAAAATTACAGACCTATATCCCTCATGAACTTACATGCAAAAATCCTCACAAAATTCTAACCAATAGAATTAAACAACATATCAAAAAATAATTCACCATAACCAAGTGGGATTCATATCAGGTATGCAGAGATGGTCCAACATTAGAAAAACAATTAATGTAATTCCTCATATAACACAAAAGAACCACATGATTTTATCAATTGATACAGAAAAGGCATTTGACAAAGTTCGAAATGCATTCATGATAAAAACTCTCAGCAAAATAGAAACAGAAGGAAAATTCCTCAACATAATAAAGAGCACTTATATAAAGCCAACAGACAACATCATCCTAAATAGAGAGATTCTGAAAGCTTTCACCTTGAGAACGGGAACCAAACAAAGTTGCCCTTTTATCGCCACTCTTATTCAGCATTGTGCTAGAGTTCAAGACAGAGAAATTAAGCTAGGTAGAGAAATAAAGTGCACCCAGATTGGTAAGGTAGAAGTAAAAGTAGTTCTATTTGCAGATAACATGATCTTATACACAGAAAACCCTAAAGAATCCTCAAGGAAGCTACTGAAACTAAAGAAGAGTTCAGCAGAATATAACCATACAAGATAAACATACAAAAATCAGTTGGATTCCCCTACACCAACAAAAAGAACATTAAGGGGGAAATCACCAAATCAATACAATTTATAGTAGCCCCCAAGAAGATAAAATACTTAGGAATAAATCTTACCAGAGATGTAAAAACCTAATGAAGAAAACTACAAGTCTCTACTGCAAGAAACTAAAAAAAAAAACCTACATAAGTAGAAAAACATACTCTGCTCATGGATAGAAAGACTTAATATTGTAAAAATGTCTGTTCTACCAAAAGCCATCTATAGATACCAATGCAATTCTGATCCAAATTCCAAAGACATTTTTTAATTAAAGGGAGAAACAAATCACCAACTTCATAGGGAAGGGAAAGAGGTCCTGGATAAGTAAAGCAATACTGAAAAAGAACAAGAAAGTGGGAGGCCTCACTCTACCTGATTTTAGAACCTAATATACTGCCACAGTAGTCAAAACAGCCTGGTAATGGTACAACAACAGATTTATAGACCAATGGGACAGAATTAAGAATCCAGACATAAATCAGCCCGCATATGAGCAGATGATATTTGACGAAGGCCCAAAGTCAGCTAATCAGGGAAAAGGCAGTCTTTTTAACAAGTGATGCTGACATAACTGGATATCTATCTGCAAAAAAATGAAACAAGAACCATACCTCACACCATGCACAAAAAAGGACTCAAAATGGATCAAAGACCTAAATATAAAATCTAAAACACTAAAGATCAGGGAAGAAAAAGTACGTACAAGCCAAGGAGCTCTAACACATGGTATAAACAGTACACAAACATTAAAAACAATGCAGCAGAATACCTAGAAAACTGGGAGCTCCTAAAAATCAAACACCTATGTTCATTCAAAGACTTCACCAAAAGGGTAAAGAGACTACCAAAGACTGGGAAGAAGTTTTTAGCTATGACATTTCTGATCAGCGCCTGATCTCTAAAGTCTACATGATACTGCAAAAGCTCAACTACAAAAGGACAAATAACCCAATTAAAAAATGGGCAAAAGATATGAACAGATACTTCACTAAAGAAAGCCTTCAGGTAGCTAACAGATACATGAGAAAATGTTCATGATCATTAGACACTAGAGAAATGCAGATCAAAACTACAATGAGATTTCATCTCACTCCAACAAGGGTGGCATTAATCCAAAAAACACAAAACAATAAATGTTGGAGAGGCTGTGGAGAGATTGGAACACTTATACACTGCTGATGGGAATGTCAAATGCTACAACCACTTTGGAAATCAATTTGGGGGCTCCTTAAACAGCTAGAAATACAACTACCGCACGATCCAGCAATTCCACTCCTTGGAATACATCCTAGAGAAATAAGAGCCTTTACACGAACAGATATACTCACACCCATGTTCATTGCAGCACTGTTTACAATACCAAAAGGATGGCAGCAACCAAGGTGCCCATCAACTGAAGAATGCATGAATAAATTGTGGTCTATTCACAAAATGGAATACTACACATCGGTAAAGAACAATGATGAATCCATGAAACATTTCATAACATGGAGGAACCTGGAAGACATTCTGCTGAGTGAAATTAGCCAGTTGCAAAAGGAGAAATATTGTATAAGACCAGTATTATAAGAACTGGGGAGATAGTTGAAACAGAGAAGAACATATTCTTTGATGGTTACGAGAGGGGGGGAGTGAAGGAAGGAGGAGAGAGGATTTCTCTAGACAGTAGATAAGTTTTATTTTAGGTGAAGGGAAAGACAACACACAATACAGGAGAGGTCAGCACGACTAGACTAAGCCAAAAGCAAAGAAGTTTCCTGAATAAACTGAACACTTCAAAGGCCAGTGTAGCAGGGATGGGGGTTTGGGACCATGGTTTCAGGAGACATCTAAGTCAATTGGCATAATAAAATCCATTATGAAAACATTCTGCATCCCACATTGGAGAGTGGCATCTGGGGACTTAAACGCTAGTAAGTGGCCATCTAAGGTGCATCAGTTGGTCTAAACCCACCTGGAACAAGGAAGAATGAAGAACACCAAAGACACAAGGTAATTATGAACCCAAGAGACAGGAATGACCACATAAACCAGAGACTACATCAGCCTGAGACCAGAAAAACTAGATGGTGCCCAGTCACACCCGATGACTGCCCTGACAAGAAACACAACAGAGAACCCCTGAGGGAGCAGGAGAGCAGTGGGATGCAGACCCCAAATTCTCATAAGAAGACCACACTTAATGGTCACACAGAGATTAGAAGGATCCCAAATGTCATCGTCCACAGACCTTTTGTTAGCCCAAGTAAGGAACCCTTCCCAAGGCCAACTCTTCAGACAGGGATTGGACTGGACTGTGGGATAGAAAATGATGCTGGTAAAGAATGAGCTTCTTGGATCAAATAGACACATGAGACAATGCTGGCATCTCCTGTCTGGAGGAGAGATGAGAGGCCAGAGGAGGCCAGAAGGGGGCCAAATGGACACAAGGAGAGAGAGTAGAAGGAAGGAGTGTGCTGTCTCATTAGGGAGAGAGCAATTAGGAATGTAAAGCAAGGTGTATACAAATTTTTGTGTGAGAGACTGACTTGATTTGTAAACTTTCACTTAAAAACCCACTGCCATAGAGTCGATTCCGACTCATAGCGACCCTATAAGACAGAGTAGAAACGTCCCATAGAGTTTCCATGGAGAGCCTGGGGGATTGGAACTGCCGACCTTTTGGTTAGCAGCCATAGCACTTAACCACTACACCACCAGGGTTTCCTTTCACTTAAAGCACAATAAAAATTGATAACATAGGGAGTGATTTCTGTTTTCTGCACTAAACCCTGACTGTTGCCAATGGTGACTGCAGACTCCCAGGCTCTTGAATGCACCTGGAGACATGGGACTGATCGAGGTGACCTCCCAGCCCTGTGACTCCTGGCTTCCTATGGAGGAAGGGAGTGAAGACAAGTTATAGGATCTTTAGCATCTGTCCTCCTTCCTCTCTGCAAAGCGTTCCCATGAAAGTCTCTGCAACACCTTTGGCACTGATGTGTTCCTGCCTCCTGCAGAAGAGCTGGAGTGGGAAGCAGGAGCTGGCAGTCAGAAGGAGAGTCCCTGGGGGCACACTGAGGAATGGCTGCACTAAGTCACTGAAGTTTACTGTTTGCCTGTAACCCCTGCCCCTAAAATTCCCCACAGGAGATCCTGGACCATTCAGACTGTTCCCCACAGCTGTTCCTAATACCATCACAGAAAAAACAAACCAGTTCCCAATGAGTTGAGTCTGACTCATGGCAACCCTGTGTACATCAGAGTAGAACTGCTCCGTAGGGTTTTCATGGCTATGACCTTTCGGAACAAGATCTCCAGGCTTTTCTTCCCAGATGTCTCTGGGAAGGTTCTAATCTCCAATCCTTCAGTTAGTGGCCAAGAACTTAACCATTTAAGCCACCCTGGGACTCTTAACGGAAACCCTGGCAGCGTAGTGGTTCAGTGCTAGGGCTGCTAACCAAAAGGTCGGCGGTTTGAATCCATCAGGCGCTCCTTGGAAACTCTATGGGGCAGTTCTACTCTGTTCTGCAGGGTCGCTATGAGTTGGAATCGACTCGACAGCAGTAGGTTTGGTTTTTGGTTTTGGGACTCTTAATACTGCCGCTAGGAAATCCTGGTCGTATAGTAGTTAAGAGCTATGGCTGCTAACTAAAAGGTGGGCAGTTCGAATCCACCAGGCACTCCTTGGAAACCCTGTGGGGCAGTTCTACTTACTATGAGTCACAATCGACTCAATAGCAATGGTTTGTGTTTGTTTTTGTTTTAGGATGGGGCTTATTCCCAGGCTCTTCACATTGCCCAGTCAGCCCCTCTTTCAGTCTTCAGTGAAACTTACCAGCTTTCTGGACTTACCCCTTTCTCTCATGTGCTTGTCTCATACCCAAAATTTCCCCCACGGCATTCCTTGAAAATGTACCTACACCTTTCTGCTACTACCCCAACCAGGACCTCTAGCCAGCCTGACCACCACCTCCACCAGCTGCAGTCTGGGTCTCTGCCTCCATCTCCACCCACCCTCTCACTGACATCAGATCTCTCTTGATCACTGCTTAAATCCAGTCATTACGGTTTTTAAATCCATCAGTTAAGGACATGCAAGAATTACTTATAATCGTTGCCCGTGGAGAGAAGGACTGAGTAGGTGGGGACAAGAGGAAAAATTATTGAATTTTACATTGAAAAACTCTTTGTACTTTTTGAATGCTGTATCATAGCCAATATGATTTCATTGTATTTTAATTGACATTTGCTCATTTTGAATCACAACTGCGGAGCAATGGAGTGATAATCACCCTCGGTTTCTGGCATATTATCAACATCGCTACATGAAAGCTCCTCCTTTTGGTTTTTTTAAAAATTTTCCTCCATTCCCAATTCCCTCTCTCACTACACACTTATCATGTTTAATATGTATCTATTTGTCTGCATGTTTACTTAATGTGTATTGTTGTTTGGTGTGTGAATTTTAGTTGGCATAAAATTAAGAAAATTATATCCAATGTGTTTTATATTTTTCTGGTTTCTATTTTCTTTCACCCAAGAGTTTCTTGTTAATACATCCTGTTGTCACTTGTACACCGTACGAGCCATAAGTTATGTGTCAACCCAGCTCCCCTCAGCCATGCCCGTCCCCCACACCATGGCGGCGTGCCTTTCTTTCTGGCCTGGATGGTACTAGTGATGGCTCACACCATTCCCAAACCCCAGCTACCACTGTTGGGTCCTCTTGCAACTGCACTGATTTTCTCAGCCTCCAAGAGAGGCAATAGCCAGGTATTTGATATGGCCTCGATCATGCTGTATGTGGTGGGAGCTGCACCAACCCCAGTGCCCAGGTATGACCAGGCTAGATCTAAGAAGGCTCTGGTTTTCTTAGTGGTTGCCCCAAAACCAAAAAAAAAAAAAACCAAACCCAGTACCATCCAGTCGATTCCGACTCACAGTGACCCTATGGAACTGAGCAGAACTGCCCCATAGAGTTTCCAAGGAGTGCCTGGTAGAATCGAACTGCAGACCTTTTGGTTAGCAGCCACAGCACTTAACCACTATGCCACCAGGGTTTCTTGTGATCACCCCAGGAGGGGAAAAAGTAGACCTGCGAACAGGAGAAAGGTAAACTGGAGTGACTCAGCACAGCTGTTCCTCACTGTGCCCCCAGGGACTCTCCTGATCACCAGCTCCCGCTTCCCACTCCAGCTCTTCTACAGCAGGCTGGAATGCCTCAGAGCCAAAGGGCATTACACAGACTCTCATGGGAATGCTTTGCACGGAGGAAGAAGGGCACATCCTATAGACACTATGACTTCTCTTCACTCCTCTCCATCATAGAGACCCAAGAGTCACAGAGCTGTGGGTCACCTCATCCAGTCCCATGTCTCCAAGGGCATTTAAGAGCCTGGGAGTCTGCCGTCACCATTGGCAACAGTCAGGATTTAGTGCAGAAGACAGAAACCACTGCCTATATCTTAAGCAGAAAGACAATCAAGGGACTTAAGGGCTAATAACTCTTTGGAGGGCTGGAGGAGAGGAAGTTAGATACCCACTGCAGGACTGTTGCTTACAAGGTGAAGCTTCTGCGTTGTGACCCAGAATTTAGAAAACTGGTTCTACGATGGCTACCACCATGGTACCACCTAAGCTCCCATGCCCACAAAACAGATGAGTGGGCACTGTTGCTCGGGGCCCACCTGCTGCAAACACTCATGTGTGTTGGGGCTTTGCAACCACCTCTGCAAAGCAGAAGTATGGGGGAGTTAAAGTCCTATAAGGCAGACATAAACTGAGAAGAGACAAGAAGGAAGGAACTTGCGGATAAATCGCTCACTTTTCCTCCCCGTACCCATCCCTGACAGACGGTTCCAAGATGCAGTGCTCCCATATGACCTCTTTGGAGACATCCTCTGTGACCAAGCACCCAGTCCTGTCTCTTAGCAGGAGTGGTTCGCTCAGTAATGCACCACAATATTTATGCTGTCCCTTCTTGCCTCCTTAGTTCTATTTTCTTCTCTCTTGTTTCCCTGGAATGATACATACACACACATGCACGCACACTGGGAGTTCAAGTGCTACAACAGTTGCTCCATATGCAGGTGATGATGCTTATAAAGACAGTAGCATGGGGAGGCTCCTTTTTAAATAATCGAGGGTTTGATAAAAGAAAATAATAGGCATGCAGCAAAAGACAAGAACCTCTAGGGTAACATTTAAGGAGACACAAAACTGAGGCCCAGTACCTGATTATAATGGTGACAGAGCTGTAAAGGAGACAAAATGCAAAGTGTTTGACCTCTATACCAAGGTCAGAGGCCTGATTAGGGAAGATTAGAACCCTGAGAGCTGGGATGGGGGACATTTGGATGATAATTGTGTTGTTGTTAGGTGCCCTAGAGTTGGTTCCGACTCATAGGGACTGCACAACACAATGAAACACCGCCCTGTCCTGAGCCATCCATAAGATCGTTTTTAAGTTTGAGCTCATTGTTGCAGCCACTGTGTCAATCCACCTCATTGAGTGTCTTCCTCTTTTCCACTGGCCCTGTACTCTGCCAAGCATAATGTCCTTCTCCAGGAACTGATCCCTTCTGACAACATGTCCAAAGTATGTAAGATGCAGTCTCACCATCCTTGCTTCTAAGGAGCATTCTGATTGTACTTCTTCCAAGACAGGTTTATTCGTTCTTTTGCCAGTCCATGGTATGTTCAATATTCTTCGCCAAGACCTCAATTCAGAGACTTCAATTCTTCTTCAGTCTTCCTTATTCATTGTCCAGCTTTCACAAGCTTATGATGCAATTGAAAATACCATGGCTTGGGTATTTGGATGATAGATCCTCCAAATTACTCTGAGCCTTTCTTGTTGCCAGAAGAGAACTGCCTTCCCCTCTCTGAAAACCAGGCAATGACCTCATCTAAAGCAGGTGCCCAGACGCTTGTTCCCCAGGAAATTTATCTTACTACACCTTGTTGCTGCAAGCCAATAACCAAAGCCAGGCCTAAACACAATCTGGAGTACAAGCCCTGCTCTGGTTAAAAAAAATAGTCTGCATGCCAAAGGAATTTCAGAACCTAGTTACCAAGAACCAGCAGGAAGAAATGGAGCATATGAGGATCTTGGCAGTGTTAGACAAGGCAGGTGAGAAAAAAGGTTGAATAAAAGAGATTTCACTCACATGGGGTCACTAGTCTATGACCTGGGATTCAATATTTAGGCAAGAACATCTGGAGCTAGTCCAAGCACTCTGCTAGAATGAATCCTTGATGTTTGGTTACAATGCAGTGATGACCTTCAAAAATGAGGTAGAGTTGTCAGAACTTCCTGGGCACAGTATTGAAGAATGATTTGGAAGGCTCGGTTAGAATGAATTTACCAGGCAATAACTGAGAGCCCATCACCTGACCGTGTTCCGTAGGAGAGCCAGAGGGCACTCCCCTCATAAGGCCACAAGAAATACACTCGAGAGAGACAACAGCGTCTTTGGCAAGTTCAATGGGAGCTATCCACTGCAAACTGGGAATAATAGTGAAGAGTGCTACTATGGAACTGGGCTTCTTAGCATCAGTGTGGATGATCGAATTCCTGAATGGCAGAGGGAAGGAGGGAAAATTCAACCATCCAGGGGGACATAATAAGTAGCACTTAGCAGGGTAGATGGAGCCCCGGTGGCGCAATGGTTAAGATCTCAGCTGATAACCAAAAGGTCGGCGGTTCAAATCCACCAGCCACTCCTTGGAAACCATACGGAGCTGGCCTACTCTGTTCTACATGGTTGATATGAGTCAGAATCGACTAGATGGCAATGAGTTTGGTTTTTTGTTTTGGGGTTTCCTTTTTTTTTAACCAAGGCAGAAATGGCTATGTATGGACTCAAAACCATCAGCTCCCTCTCACTGAAGTTGATCTGATGGAAAATTACAGACAGTAAATAATCTCTCTAATGAGAATATGCAACTCTAAAAAAAATGGAGTCTGCTGAAATACAGAAAAGATAACTCATCATGACTAAGTGGAGTTTATTCCAGTAATTCAAAGTTAGTTTAATATCTTTAAATCAAAGTAATTCACTACATGAATAGAATGAAGTAAAAGAAAAAAAAGATCATCTCAATAGATACAAAATATGCATTTGAAAAAAATTCAGCATCCGATCATGTAAACAAAAACCTTTGCAAACAGTCATGGATTCAGTTGTGACCCCCCAAAATACATGTCAACTTGGTTAGGCCATGATTCCTAGTATTGTGTGTTTGTCCTCCATTTTGTGATCTTCCTGCGTGTTATAAATCATAATCTCTGCCTGTGGTTAAAGAGGATTAGGGTGAGATGTAACACCCTTGCTCAGGTCACATGCCTGATTCAGTGTAAAGGGAATTTCCCTGGGGTGTGGCCTGCATCACCTTTTATCTTACAAGAGATAAAAGGAAAGGGAAGAAAGCAGAGAGTTGGGGGACATCATACCACCAAGAAAGCAGAGCGAGTCCTTTGGACCTGGGGCCCCTGCACGGAGACCAGGGGAAGATTAAGAAGGACCTTCCTCCAGAGCCAACAGAGAGAGAAAGCCTTCCTCTGGAGCTGAAGCACTGATTTTGGGCTTCTAGTCTTCTAGACTGTGAGAAAATAAATATCTCTTTGTTAAAACCCACCACTTGTGGTATTTCTTTTGTATCAGCACTTGATAACTAAGACACAAACTATAAACACGAGGACACTGTTTTAATCTGATGCAAAGCACCCACAAAAACCTATAGCAAACAAATCTTTCCCTCTGAGATCAAGCATGATTCGAGAATGCATGTTATCAGCACATTTATTCCATTTTATACGTGGGGGGGGGGTGGAAGGAGTCTTAAAGTGAAATACGATGAAAAATTAAAGTGTAATTATTGGAAAGGAACAAAATAGAACTGACATTATTGCAGGTGACCTGATTCTTTGCAAGGAAATCTAAAAGAATCTACAAACGATCGGAATTGATAACTAAATTTCGCAAGGACACAAAATACAAGATGAATACACATAAATTGTATTTCTCTACATAATCAACAAATAGAGAAATGTAATTTTAAAATACCACTGTTTTTATTTTTTAGTGTAATTTTTAACTATCATACCAAAACAGTAAATATATAGGTACAAATCCAATGAAATATATGCAAGACCTCTATATTAAAAATGACAAATTTTATTCAGAGAAGTTAGAGAGGACCCAGATAAATAAAGAAATACATCATATTCATTAAAGATTCTATCTTATAAAAATGACAGTTCTGTTCAAATTGATTTACAGATTGAATGTAGTACCAGTCAAAATTTCAACAGGGAGGGAGCAAGAGAAGGCAGGGAGATCCTTCAGACTGGAATACAGATTTCACACCTGTGAAGAAAAGGGGGAAGGAAGGAGCATTGGGTAGGAAGGGTCTCAGGCTGCAGTACAGTTCCAAGAAAGCCTGAGCTAAGCCTACGGAGAGTCCACAATCCAAAGCTGTCCAGTGAGGAATTCCACATCTTTTATGATAGGCCTGCCTTAGTATGTTCACCACACTCAGTGATTGGCTGAGAAAAGCCTTCAGGAAGCATGGCCTCAGTGCAACTGTAGTGGTGGTTTTGGAGGGGCAGCAGCTGGGACTGTCAATCAACTATGCAAGAGATCCAATTGGCATATTTGTTGTGACCTCCACAGTCCACCCCTTGCCCTACACAGATTTACTCTTCCGTACTGGTCAATGGAGAAGCCCTCCATGGTTCCCATAGGCCTCTTTTCCTGAAGCACAAACTCAGAAGAGTGAATGAATTACAGCCCCATCACTGTCTCTAGTCTTAGGGACACAAAGTGTACACATATTCTCTTAATTCTCCACTATGTATTCTCAGTTCTCCTTATCTTTAGTTATTACCTTGGCAGGTCTTGATGGTTTTCCTGATGGTGTGACCCAAATCCTTATTTCAGAGGAATGTGAGCCCTAGGGTATGACATTGTTCTCAGACTAGACTTGCTACATAGGTCTCTTCACAGCTACACTGGGGCTAGGAGGTGACCAAGTGAATCACCTGGGTTCCACACATACTCCTCCCTGCCTTTCTTGTACAACAGCATCCCTATTTCCTCCTGCTGCTCAAAATCAATTAATCCTGCCCTGATGGTGACTTATCTTCTCCCCTGTTGGTCCCTGGACACAAGGAGATACTTTGGTGACAGCTTTAGCTTGTAGTTGAATGAGACCCTTGTGTCCTCCGGCAAGTATGTGCCACCTCTGGAACCAGGGCCTTTAACCCTGCAGAACCCAGAGGTACAAGAATACGAAGCACAGACTCTCTAAATGGGTCATCGGGAGTGATGACCATTGGGGATAACCATGAATCATAGCTGAGGGAAGAGAAAGATTTAATGCATATTTCCCATCCTGAAGTATGGTACCCCTTCTTTTCAGATTCTTGTCTCTGAGCTGGTGCTTCAGCTGTGCATTTAGAAGGTTGTTTCAGTGCTCTGTGAACATGGATTTTCTGGATGGTGTGGCATGTGATACTGCCATGTTCTGGACCCACTCCTGCACCTATTTCACTGTAATTTTGAGTCCCCTGAATGGATTCCATTCCTATGGGTCAGGCATGTCATAAACCCCTAGATAGTGGTGGTGGTTGAGACTCTGTAGACAGGAAAGGAAAATTCATACCTAGAAAATATGTATATCCCTCTGAGAGCAAACCACTGGTCCTTTCATGATAGAAGGGGCACAATATACTCCTTTTGCCTCCAAGTGGCTGGCTGGTCTCCTCAAGGAATAGCACCTTATGAGGAGCTCATCACTGGTTTCTGCTGATGAAAAGTTGGATATTCGGAGGCAGCAGTAGCTAGGTAAGTCTTGGTAAGTTAGAGTCCTTGTTGTGGGATTCAATTGTAGCCTCTATCTCTGCCACTCTGGCCACTCCATCAAGTTCAGGGATAGGCGAAGGCAAAGCTAGTTAATGTCAGTTGGCCAAGTCATTTTGTCTCCTTGGTTGTTCAGTGACTTTTCTGTACTGGGTGCTTTCTGGTGAGTGAAAAAGTGTAATATAAAAATCTTCACACTCCATGCCAACCTCCGTATATCAACCCACACGCCTCTACCTCATACTTCCTTATATCTGATCTTCTAGTTCTTTTCCTTCCAGGCCACTGACAAGACAGCCAGGTCATCAGCTTCTGCCAGGAATCTGTATATATTCTCACCTCAGGATAATTATCTTCCAAGTGAAGTGAATGAGAAGGTGCTCAAAAGTTCATCCACTGGGAAGGAATTTCGCTCTGTCTTTTCAGAATGTGGCTGTAATACAGCTGCTGTCCATTTCCAGTTTTTACCAAGCTGACCTATTCACAAACCAAGCTGAGGTATTTTCCTTCTCCTTCAGCTGATAATCCCCATGTAACAATAGATTTGAGCTAGGGGAGACATGCTGGTGCAACTTGGATGGGTGACACGTTGTTCTGTGCTGTGCGTCCATGCAACTTACTCACATCCTCCATTTGTGCTCAGGCATAATCCCAGAGGTATCATTTCTATCTTATGATGAACTTCTGGGCCCATATGATTTTATGAATTCACAAGTCCAGAAGAAACCAGTTCACATCTACAGATGTGGAATTACTTGATGCTCCCAGGTCAAATATTCAATCTCCACCATGGCCCAATAACGTATCAGGAGCTATTTCCCAAAAGGCATATAATTCTCTGGGGTGGAGGGCATAGCCTTGCTCCAGAATCCAAGAATTTTGCATTGTGATTCTCCCACTGAGGCATTCCCATCACTGACCCTTCCAACATCATAGGTCTGATCATTTGGCCCAAGCAGCAGGGCTGCTAGAACTGTAGCCTGAACCTGCTTGCACAGCCTTTTCCCACCCCATGCTGACTCAAAGATGTCACCCAGTGCATAGGCCTGAGAAGTATTCCTAGGTGTTGAACATGTTCTTTCCAGAACCCAGTGAGGCCTACCAAGTGCTGAGTTTCCTTCTTTGTGGTAGGGATACAAGATACAGCCACTTGCCTTTTACTTTGGGTAGAATTTCCAGGTCACCCTTGATCAATGGACATCTAAAAACTTCACTGAAGCAGTAGGCCCCTGAATCTTTGTGGGGCTTATCGCCCACGCCATGGAGTGCTGGTATCTCACCAATAACTCCAGAGTAATAGCCACCTCTTGTTCATCAAAATAATGTCACAGTGAGGGTGGTAAGTGACAGAAAGAGGAAAAAGTTCAGGATCGGCCCACCAGGATCTACTCACAGAGCTTTCTGTTGAACTAGATTCTGAACCACACCAGGGCCCATGGATTCTTCACCTCCTACCACCCTCCCAGCCTCAGATCCAACAAACATCTCCTCACAAAGCCCACAAGGGTTTTTGAAAATTCCCCATCATCTTCAACAGACCTGACTTAGCCTGTGCACCACCTCGTGGGTATTGTTGTAAAATACATCCACTGGGCTAGTATAAACTTACCAGCATAAGTGTTACTCATCTTTGTTTGCGAAGGACTGTTAGGAAAAAAAAAATAAGCTGTGTGTTTTGTCCAAGGCGTGGATCTGTGGGAGAGGAATAAGGTTGATGGATTATAAGATGGATTGAACAAGATCTGAAAGAAAGAGGATGTAAAAAGTGTGAGGACAGTGCTATATTGGAGCAGAATTGAATTTGTTTTTAATTCTGATCCAAAAGAAGTGATTGTACAATTACAGACAGCATCATTCACGATATATTCTATGAGTACTCCACAGAGAATAAAATATGAGTGGTATCTCTGGAGTTATGTAATGTCCAGCTTTGGGTGAGATACCTCCATCAGAGGCATAAGAGCAGGACACTGTTCTGGAAGCTGGGACCATTCTGCCCCTTTGAGGTCCCTGAGACCATGCAGGGAAATGCTATGATGCTTGCTATGCACAGAGAAGGGAGATGGCTGAGCATCCATTCTCAGGAGCCTGCCTACCCCTAAATGCTGGTTATTGCAAGATTACAGTGGTGAACAATAAATGGCACCACACTCATTGCAAGGCTCTCCAGCCAAGCAGTGCATACCCTCTTTGTTTCAACTCCCAGGCTTCGCCACAAAATCTTCCAAAGAGAGTAGAAAATCAGGGCATGTGTGCTGGCAGCCCAAGGTCTAATGTCCACAGCAGGAAAGCAGTCCAGAAGAATATGATTTTGGTTCACTCTGGACAGGTCCAGGAGCTAGGACCCCCTCAGAGTCCTGGGCCTTTTCAAACCTCTCCACCAACACACATGCACACACACCTGGATGATGGCTCTCAATGGTCATAGAGTACACCCTGGTGCAGCCTCCACACTGACAAAATGGGCACTTAGAGGCCACTTCCTACTGATAAGCATGAGCAGGAATAAAAATCCACTGAAGCATTTGCAAAACAGGTTATATCTCCAGGATGAAATCAGGAGAAATCTATGCCAAGTTTCGTCATTTGGCGGCAGGTTAGGAGGTCTTTAGATTATCCACAGTTATGGGTTGTTGACCCCTGATCCCCCTCAATCAAACAAATCAATACCAAAGCTGCCTTAAAAACGTCTCGACTAGGTTAAGCAATGAGTCCTGCTTTGCCCAGGACTGAGGGACTTCCTGAATACACCGCTAAACCCGGGAAACTCCCAAGCAAACTGGTACAATCTGGTCACCGATGTCTGGACTCAGGAAAGCAGATTGTTACACAGATGTACACACATGGTTATGCAACACAATGATGCTTAGGGTTTGGGCTGAACTGGGCACAGGACTGAAGCAAAAGAACAATGGCATCTTTATCACCAAGAATTCCTCACTAAAATAGCAATCCCTCTTCACCTAGGTCATGACTGTAGGCAGTTCATAATAGGCTAAATGTTTCTACCCAAACAGAATGAAATCCACATGCTGGTGACCCAGTCAGGGAAGACATTCCAGACCCTATTGAGAAGTGACCGGTTTGGTCACTGGGGACAGAGAAGATCTGTGCTTATAGGGCATTGGGGTTTTGCCCTCATAAGCCTGTGGACTGACCTCGTCTTCTAGGCAAGGCTGAACATGGCCAAGGAAATAAAAAGTATGAGAGACCCAGAACTAGAGGCAAGACAGAATATAAGATTGATTGGTTCATCCCTGAAGGATTTCACTGGGAACATTTTCAGAAGCCTCAAGCCCAGATTACTGATAAAATTCGAGAAGGAAGGAGAGTTAGTAGCCAGGGGGATAAAGTGGACTCTGGTTATCCTGGGGATGCCTTTGTCCTCAGCTCACATTGTAGGCATTTTCCCCAGTTTTCCCCGATGACTGGAGACTCATAGTGTCAACTTCAGAGCTGGAATCGTTGTAGTCTAATATCCTGATATTATAAATAAAAACTCTGAAGCCCGGTGAAGGAGTGACTAACCCATGTTCATGTGGTCTCGCTGGTGAATTGATAACCAGTTAAATACAGCTTACCCTGCTCTTCAGATATTGCACCTTGGGTTTTACACCTAAAGGAATAAAGGGGGCTGATGCGAACTCCATGATGCAGCACTGAGGTGAAGGACAACTTGCAAAGAACAGAACCATCTCTATATCTCAGAGCTGGCCAGTGCCCACACCAGACAGGCTGGCAGGGGTCTAGTGCCCAGTCCCAGGGATTCCCAACACAGTCCTCGGATCCAGAAGAACCCTGGGACCTATCTGTGTCTTCTGAACCTTCTGATCCATCCCAAGTCCCAGGACCTGAGTTGGGGGTGATTGAATACATTGAGTTGAAGCAGAGGCTGCACTCAAACTCCAGCTAATAGTCAGGGAAAAAACAGTGCCCTCAGTCCTACAACATCAAAGAAGTGAATTCTATCACAACCTGAATGATCCTAGAAGCAGATTCTTTCCCAGAGTCTCCAGACAAGAGTCCAGCTGACTCACACCTTGAATGCAATCTTGTGACACCCTAAGCCAAGAACTCATCCAAGGCCCCTGCCCACATTTCTGACCTACAGAACTCTGAGATAACAAATAGGTGTTGTTTTAAGCTGCTAAATTTATGCTAATTTGTTATGCAGCAATAGAAAACTAGTATACTGAAGGTCACTTCCATGTATATAGTTAAGAAATTGCTAGCCATTCCAGTAAAGGAGTGGCTTCTAGGACTCCTACCGCTCACTGTGTTGACTCACCCAGCATCACGAAAGGAAGGTTCGGAGTCAGAGGTTATATCATGTTATGAATGTACCCACCAATGTCCAATATTAAGCTGTGATGCTGAAAACAAAACTTTTCTAAACTATCAATAACCAAAAATTTTTTTCAATCAACAATATCACAGGAAAGACTGAATTATCTTTCCAATCTCTATATAGTAAATGATTGTACAAAACAATTGTCACATGATGCAATTAAAGATCACAGACCCGAAAAACACAGGCAAAAAAAAGTATACAGTTGAGTCACCAGTTAATAAAAAATATTATTATGCCATTCTTCTGGCTTTTGTAATGTTTGTAATTTGCAGGGATTTCTTTCCTCCTTCTAAATAAAAATTTGCTGTTGGAAGTTTATACTCTTTTTCTTAAAGGAAATCAAAACAGTTGAAGTCTCAGGGCTCACAAAACCTGAATCCTGCCTTTACATGCATGTGCATTTTGCCCATGAACTTGCCCACACCACCTGTTTGCCTGGCAACCCCTTCTGCCTCTTCTCTGTGTAAAAAAAAACCTAACCATTCTGCAAGATTGGACTCAAAAGTCACCTCTTCTGGGAACCCTTCTCAGAAGGCTTAAGAAAGTAGACTTCTCCTTCCTGTCTCCAGGATACCATAGCACTTTCGTACCACTCCTTCAACCCTCTCTCATGACACTCTAACTACTCTGTACAGAAGCCTCCCCCCAGCTAGGCAACAAGCTCCAAGCAACACACACTGGACTTAATCATCTCCATACCATGTTTCCAGGCCAAAACAGTAGCTCCCAGGGAACAAGTTTGTGTTGTTGTTGTTCTTGTTAGTTGCCATCAAGTTGACTCTGATTCATGGAAACCTTATGCATAACAGAGCAAAGCATTGTCTGGCCCTGTGCCATCCTCACAATCCCTGGTATACTTCAGCCCACTAGTGCAGCTATTGTGTCAATACACCTTGTGAAGGGTTTCCTTCGTATTCACTGACCCTCTGCTTTGCCAAACATGATGTCCTTTTCAAGCAATTGGTGTTTTCTGATAACATATCCGGGGATAACAGAAAAGACAGAGAAAACAGTTGAAGATTTCTTGGCAGAAAATTTCCCTGATATCAAGAAAGATGACAAGATATTAATCCAATAAGCTCACTGAACTCCACATAAGGTAGATGTTAAAAGAAAGTCACCAAGACACATTATAATCAAACTAGCCAAAACCAAAGATAACGAGAGAATTTTAAGAGAAGCTCGGGATAAATGAAAAGTCACCTATAAAGGAGAGCCAGTAAGAATAAGCTCGGACTTTTTATTCAGCAGAAACCATGCAGGCAAGAAGGCAGTGGGATGACTTATATAAAAAATTGAAGGAAAAAAATTGCCAACCACGAATCATATATCCAGCTAAACTGCCTCTCAAATATGAATGTGTAATTAGGACATTTCCAAAAAACAGAAGTTTAGGGAATTCATAAAAATGAAAACAAAACTACAGGAAATACTAAAGAGAGTTCTTTGGTTAGAAAATCAATAATATCGGGTGTCAGCCCAAGACTAGAACACTGGGCAGAGCAATCAGAATTCAACCCAGACAAGGAAATCAAAAAATTAAATCAAGGTTAAAAAAAAAAAATGCTGAAAACAGGATAACCGCAATGTTATTGGGTGAAGGAAGAGAACATTAGAACAATAAAGAGGGACTAACAAAGAGCTGAACTAAATGAAACAGAAAACAGAAAAACAATTGAAAGAATTAACAAGACCAAAAGCTCGTTCTCTGAAAAAATCAACAAAATTGATAAACTATTGGCCAAACTGACAAAAGAAAAACAGGAGAGGAAGCAAATACCCCAAATAAGAAATGAGATGGGGGATATTACAACAGACCCAACTGAAATTAAAACAATCATATCAGATTACTATGAAAAATATCCTCTAACAAATTTGAAAACCTAGAAAATGGATGAATTCCTAGAAACACACTACCTACTTAAACTAACACAAACAGAGCTAGAACAACTAAATAGACCCATAACAAAAGAAGAGACTGAAAAGGTAATCAAAAAACTCCCCAAAAAATAAAGCCCTGGCCCGGTCGGCTGCACTGCAGAGTTCTACCAAACTTTCAGAAAAGTGTTAACACCACTACCAGTAAAGGCATTTCTGAGCATAGAAAAGGACAGAATACCCCCAAACTCATTCTAGGAAGCCAGCATATCCCTGGTACGAACACCAGGTAAAGACACCACAAAAAAGAAAATTACAGACCGATATCTGTTATGAAATTAGATGTAAAAATCCTCAACAAAATTCTAGCCAATAGAATTCAACAACATAACAAACAAAAAATTTACCATGACCAAATAGGATTCATACCAGCTATGCAGGGATGGTTCAACATTAGCAAAACAATTAATGTATTCTATTACATAAATAAAACAAAAGAGAAGAATCAAGATTTTATCAAATGATGCAGAAAACGCCTCTAGCAAAGTTTAACACCCATTCATAATAAAAACTCTCAGCAAAACAGGAATAGAAGGAAAATTCCTCAACATAATAAAGGGCATTTTTACCATGCTAATATCCGACATGATCCTAAAAGGACAAACCCTGGAAGCATTCCCGTTGAGATGGGGAGCCAGAAAAGAATGCCCGTTATCACCGTTCTTATTCAACATTGTGCTGGAGGACCTAGCCAGAGCAATTAGGCTAGGTAAAGAAATATAGGGCATCCAGATTGGCAAGGAAGAAGTACAAGTATCTCTATTTGCAGATGACATGATCTTATACACAGAAAACCCTAAAGAATCCTCAAGAAAACTACTGAAACTAATAGAACAGTAAAGTATCGGGATACAAGGTAATCATACAAAAATCATTTGGATTCCTCTACACCAGCAAAAAGAACATTGAGGAGGAAAAAAACAAATCAATACCATTTACAGTACCCACCAAGAAGATAAAATACATAGGAATAAATCTTACCAGAGATGTAAAAGACTTATACAAAGAAAACTACAAGACTCTACTGCAAGAAACCAAAACAGACTTACAGAAGTGGAAAAACATACTCCGCTCATGGATAGGAAGACTTAACTTTGTAAAAATGTTTATTCTGCCAAAAGCCATCTATAGATACAATACAATTCTGATCCGAAATCCAGTAACAGTTTTTTATGAGATGGAGAAACAAATCACCAACTTCATACGGAAGGGAAAGAGGCCCTGGATAAGTAAAGCAACACTTAAAAAAAGAACAAAGTGGGAGGCCTCACTCTACCTGATTTTAGAACCTATTATACTGCCACAGTAGTCAAAACAACCTGGCACTGGTACAACAACAGATACATAGACCAATGGAACAGAATTGAGAATCCAGACATAAATCGATCCACATATGAGCAGCTGATATTTGACAAAGGCCCAAAGTCAGTTAATTGGGGAAAAGGCAGTCTTTTTAACAAGTGGTACTGGAAAAACGGGATATCCATCTGAACAAAAATAAAACAAGACCTATACCTTACACCATGTACAAAAAAGAACTCAAAATGGATCAAAGACATAAATATAAAATCTGAAACAATAAAGATCATGGAAGACAAATAGGGAAAACATTAGGAAACCTACTACATAGCAGAAACGGTATACAAAACATTACTAACAATGCAGAAGAAAAACTAGATAACTGAAAAGCTCCTAAAAATCAAACACCTATGCTCATCCAAAGACTTCAACAAAGAGTAAAATTATTACCTACAGACTGAGAAAAACATTTTAGCTATGACATTTCCGATCAGTGCCTGATCTCTAAAATCTACATGATACTGCAAAAACTCAACTACAAAAAGACAAATAACCCAATTTAAAAAAAGGCAAAAGATATGAACAGACACTTCACTAAACAAGACATTCAGGTACCTAAAAGATACATGAGGAAATGTTCACGGTCATTAGCCATTAGAGAAATGCAAATCAAAATTACACTGAGATTTCATCGCACTCCAACAAGCCTGGCATTAAACCAAAAAACACAAAACAATAAATGTCGGAGAGGCTGTGGAGAGATTGGGACAGTTATACATTGCTGGGGGAAATGTCAAATGGTACAACCACTTTGGAAATCGATTTGGGGCTTCCTTAAAAAGCTAGAAATAGAACTACCATACGATCCAGCAATCCCACTCCCTGGAATATACCCTAGAGAAATAACAAACTTTACAGGAACAGATATATGCACACCCATGTTTATTGCACCACTGTTTACAATAGCAAAAACATGCAGGAAACCAAGGTGCCCATCACAGGATAAATGGATAAATTATGGTATATTCACACAATGGAATACTAGACATTGATAAAGAACAGTGAGGAATCTGAAACATTTCATAACATGGAGGAACCTGGAAGCCATTATGCTGAGTGAAATTAGTCAGTTGCAAAAGGACGAATATTCTATAAGACCACTATTATAAGAACTTGAGAAATAGTTTAAACGGAGAAGAAAGCATTCTTTTGTGGTTACAAGAGGGGGGAGGGAGGGAGGGAGGGTGGGACAGAAGTATTCACTGTTAGATAGTAGATAAGAACTACTTTAGGTGAAGGGAAAGATAGCACACAATACAGGGGAGGTCAGCACAATTGGACTAAACCAAAAGCAAAGTTTCCTGAATAAAGTGAATGCTTCGAATGCCAGCATAGCAGGGGCATGGGTCTGGGGACAGTGGTTTCAGGTGACATCTAAGTCAATTGGCATAATAAGAGCTACTAAGAAAACATTCTGCATCCCACTTTGAAGAGTGGCGTCTGGGGTCTTAAACGCTAGCAAGCACCCATCTAAGATGCATCAATTGGTCTCAACACACCTGGATCAAAGGACAATGAAGAACACCAAGGACACAAGTCGATTACGAGCCTAAGAGACAGTAAGGGCCACATGAACCAGTGACTACATCCTCCTGAGACCAGAAGAACTAGATGGTGCCGGGCTACAACGGATGAGTGCCCTGACAGGGAACACAACAGAGAACACCTGAGGGAGCAGGAGAACAGTGGGATGCAGACACCAAATTCTCATTAAAAAAACCAGGCTTAATGGTCTGACTGAGACTAGAAAGACCCCCGTGGTCATGGCCCCCAGACCTTCTGTTAACCCAGGACAAGAACCGTTCCCAAAGCCAACTCTTCACACAGGGATTGGACTTGACAATGTGTTGGAGAAGGATGTTGCTGAGGAGTGAGCTTCTTGGATCTGGTGGACACTTGAGACTATGCTGCCATCTCCTCCTGGAGATGAGATGAGAGGTAGAGGGTATTAGAAGCTGGTGAAATCGACATGAAAATAGAGTGTGGAGTTAGGCAGCAGACTGTCCCATTAGGGGGAGAGCAATTGGGAGTATGTAGCAAGGTGCGTACAAGTTTTTGTGTGAGAGACTGACTTGATTTGTAAAATTTCATTTAAACCTCAATAAAAAAAAAAAAATTCTCCATCAATACTTCACCAAATGCTTTTACCATCCACTAATGATCATTGCCTGAATTGTTTTTATTTTGTTTTTTCCTTTTGGAGTTTCCAAATGATGATTTTCAATTATATCATTCCTTTTGCTTTTATTAGCCAGATGCTTCTAACAAAAGGACTTTCCCTCATCTAGTAGGGTTTTTTGGTTATAGTGAAATACACTTTATGCCAGAAAGCAGAATAAATTCTACCTTTAATTATCCATTATCAGAGTATGAAGTTGATACCTAACAACCTCTTCCTCATCCTCACTCACTCCTTACCTTCTTCCTTTTCTTTCAGGATCATTAAGACCTCATGGCTTTTACATATTCAATATATTTAAATAAATAGCTGTTTGCTTTATTACAGGATCCCATCTGTCCTTGGCAGCATTCTTGATTCATGGCCCAATAAGATGTCCAACTCACCTTGTCTAGTTTCTGCTCTGGTTTTAAGTTATATTTTAAAGATGCCAATTAGTTAAACTGTCCTAGAACTGATGGCAAGCTACATTCACTAATTAATTACCAAAGGGTCTCTGAGGAGTTAAAGCTCAGCACTAAGACTGGCAGGAATAAAGAACAGCAATGCTAAAGAAAAATGACTCTTGAATAAGACAACTTACTGAGGGTTCCAACCCAGCCTTGCCGAGCCCCTGGGAAGAGCAGCAGGAAACCGTCCAGGTCTTCAGTCCATTCACATCTGTTCCTCAGACTTCACTCTGATTAGGACTCTCAGTTATTTGTCCTAGGGCTATCTGGCCTTATCTTCCATCCTGGGGCCTTTTTCTTTGCCTTCGCCAGCCTTAAGCAGAGCCTACTGATCTTCCCCAGCACTTCCCCAATGCTTAACTCATCAGTTTTGCCACTTCCACCCACCCTCAGTGCCTCCATATAACCATGTCCTCTTCCCCTATCTTTGGCTTCCCAAAATGAAACCAACTTTAATATGAATATGATATGTATGTTTTTTAAAGTAATACATCCTAAAAAAAAATTTTTTTTTTTAATACATACTCATTGAAAAATACATCAGAAAACACAGAAGCTGTCACAGACACATCCAAACTCCCTGAGGGACCAAGTTACTGGGCTGAGGGCTGGGGGCCATGGTCTCAGGAAACAACTAGCTCAAAAGGAATAATATAGTTTACAAAGAAAATGTTCTACTTCTGACTGTGGTGAGTAGTGTCTGAGATCTTAAAAGCCTTCAACATCTACTGGTCCCACCCCCACTGGAGCAAAACAGAATGAACAAAACAATAGACTCATGGGAAAGATTAGTCTAAAGGACTAATGGATCACAACTACCACAACCTCCACCAGATTGAGTCCAAAACAACTCGATGGTGCCTGGCTACCACCCCTGACTTCTCTGACAGGGATCAAAATAGAGGGTCCTAGACAGAGTGGGAGAATAATGTAGAACAAAATTTGAATTCACAACAAACTTTTTGGTCTGACAGAATTGAGAAACCCCAAGAGTGTGCCCCTGGACACCTTTGAAGTCAGTGCTGAAGTCACTTCTGAGGTTCACCCTTTCAGCCAAAGATCAGACAGTTGTATAATGGCAAACAATACCACACATGAAGAATGTGCTTGGAAGTGTAATCATGTATACCTGACTAAATGGGCATAGTAGACCAAAAGCAAAGACAAGAAGGTAGGAAGGGATTGGAAAACTGATGAATGGAAACAGGAAGCCTGGGGTGGAGAAGGGGAGAATGTTGGCACATCGTAAGTTGGCATCCAATGGCACAAAAGAATTTGTGAATTAATCACTTAATAAGAAACTAATTTGTTCTGTAAACTTTCACCTAAAGTACAATTAAAAAAAAAAAAAAGGAATTGATTAGTAAAAGAGTTGCTTCAAACTGGGAAAGGCTGTATGCAAAAAAAAAGAAAAAAAATCTATATGCAAGTTATTGTAAGTTTGTAAATACTCAACTTTTTCAAAAGTCCCACTGTGTTATCTAAAGATACTGACACATTAGGATTCATGACTTATAAGTAACTATGATTTGATATCAAATTTAAGGAAAAATTGGAAATAATAATTGGGGTATGTATCTGATGCATTAGAAACTACTATTTGAAAACTATTTAATATACAGTCTAATTTCAAATTAAAATCTATATATGGAGATTAGTCTGCACTGTATGAGATAGGAGACAATAAAATTATTCTCAAAAAAAAAAAAACAACACAGAAGCTAGCCCAGCACAGTCATCATCCAAAGACACACCGTGCAGAATTATTTTCTATGTTTTTTCACATGGGGGAGTAATTTAAAAAAAACTGAAGCCGCTATGCATGCATCCTGCAAATGCATTCTTCACTTGACATTATGTCATTCATAAGACTCATTTAACAAATATTTATTAAGAGCATATTTTTATGTGGCAGGCTTATGAGCAGCTCTGTAGGACAGAGTAGAACTGCCCATAGGGTTTCCAAGGCATCGCTGCTGGATTCAAACTGCTGACCTTTTGGTTGGCAGCCAAACAATCAACCACTGTGCAACCAGGGCTGTGAGTCAGGATCAAGTCGATGGCAATGGCTTTTTGTTTGTTTCTTTGTTTTGATGAGTCAGGCACCGTCCTGCTTGCTGAACATTCCTAGGACAACAGCATGGGCTTATTTCATTCTTTTCAGTGATATACAGTATTCCGTAGTACAGACTTTCCAGAATTTGTTTAGCCAATACTTTCTGACTGAGCATTTATTTGTTGTTCTTAGGTGCCCTCAAGTTGGTTCCAACGAATAGCGAACTCATGCTACCCATAGCGACCCATAGTGACCCCATCCTCACAACTGTTGCTATGCTTGAGCCCATTGTTCAGCCACTGCACCAGTTCATCTCATTGAGGGGCTTCCTTTTTTTGCTGACCCTCTATTTTACCAAAGCATGATGTCCTTCTCCAGGGATTGATCCCTCCTGATAACAAGTTCAAAGCATGTGAGATGTAGTCTCACCATCCTTGCTTCTAAGGAGCATTCTGCTTGTACCTCTTCCAAAACAGATTTGTTCCTTCTTCTGGCAGTCCATGGTATGTATGTATAGTCAACATTCCTCACCATCACCACAATTCAAAGGCATCAATTCTTCTTCACTCTTCCTTGTTCATTGTCCAGCTTTCACATGCATATGAGGCAACTGGAAACACCATGGCTTGGGTCAGGCACACCTTAATCTTCAAGGTGACATCTTTGCTTTCCAGCACTTTACAGAGCTCTTTTTCAGCAGATTTGCCCAGTGCAACGCATCTTGTGATTTCTTGACTGCAGCTTCCACGTGTGTTGATTCTGGATCCAAGGAAAATGAAATCCTTGACACCCTCAATCCTTTCTCCCTTAATCATGATGTTGGTTACTGGTCCAATTGTGAGGATTTTTGTTTTCTTTATCTTGAGCTGAAATCCCTACTAAAGGCTGTGGTCTTCGATCTTTGTCAGTAAGTGCTTCAAGTTCTCTTCACTTTCAGCAAGCAAGGTTGTATCATCTGCATAATGCAGGTTGTTAATGAGTCTTCCTCTGTCTCAGTCATCTAGTGCTGCTATAACAGAAATACCACATCTGGATGGCTTTAACAAAGAGAAGTTTATTCTCTCACAGTCCAGTAGGCTAAAAGTTCAAATTCAGGGCACCAGACCCAGGAGGCTTTCTCTCTCTCTGTTGGCTCTGAAAGAAGGTCCTTGGGATGCATCAGTCTTCCCTTGATCTGGGAGCATCTCAGCAAAGGAACCGCGGGTCCAAAGGATGTGCTCTGCTCTCAGTGCTGCTTTCTTGGTGGTATGACTTTCCCGTCTCTCTGCTTGCTTCTCTCTTTTATATCTCAAAAGAGATTGGTTTAAGACACTACCTAATCTTGTAGGCCTCAACAATATAACTGCAGTTAATCCATCTTATTACACCATAGTATTAGGATTTACAACACATAGGGAAATCACATGAGAAGATAAAATGATAGACAATGGTAACAATCATACAAGGGAATCGTGACCTACCCAGGTTGAGAGATATTTTGGGGAGACACGATCCAATCCATGCCATCCTCCAATCCTGATGCCCCATTCTTCTTCATACAGTCCAGCTTCACGGATTATTTCCTCAGCATATAGATTGAACAGGCATGCTGCAAGGATACAACCCTGATGCACACCATTCCTGTCTTTAAACCATGTAGTATTCCCTTGCTCTGTTCTAATTGTAACTGAAAGCCACTAGGGTTCTTGTCCTGTCTTATTAGCCGATTGAAATAAGACGGACACCGATTGCAACAGAAAGAGAAAGTGGCAAATCTATTGTCTGAGCATACAAGGTCCGCGTGGGGTCTAGTGACCTTAAGGACACGTGCTTGCTGATTAAGGGCGCTGGGAAGCTTTTTGTTTCCAATGGCGTCAGGGGGTTGGATTTGGTACCCGGAATCTTCTGCTTTTAGCCCTCCCATGCCTATATTTGGGGGTGGGAGGGGTCAGTTGAAGGATGTGATTTCTATCTGTGCTTGCTTCAAGGTGTAACTAGGGCTAGTCAGTGGACAGAGCCACTACCTGCCGCGACTTTCTTGCTCAAAACAAGCTTCTGGTTAGCAAGACAAAGAGAGGGGGAAAGGGTGTTGATTGGGGTTTTCAATATGGCTAAGTAGCCTGTTTCAATCCCCCCTTTTTGTTGTAGGTTTCTCAATCTTGAGAAACAGGGCGCCGTGTCTCTCTAGCTGATTCTTGCTGGATGGGGGCATAGAGGTCTAAGGGCTAGAAAAGTGTAGCTTTTGTGTTGTTTGAGTTAAACTGTTTTATCTCTCTTGTATCTATAGTGGCCCTTTCTTAGGCTGTTGTCTCCCTTCTTGATAGGGGGATGGATCGAAATTTCTGGGCAACCATCATTTGGACCTGGAACTTTTGAATCACTTGAAATTACTCTTCAGGGAAGAAGGCATCAACTCATTAAAGCATACACCGAGACACATAAGCTTATCTAGAGAGAGAAACAACACAAGCAAAGGTTAAAATAGAAATTAGTAAAATGGCTAGAGCAAAAACAATTCTTAATACTTTTATAGTAGTTATTTTTATTTTTATTTACCGGTCTTTGTTTCATCTCTTGAATACCCACTTAAGTCTTTTCACTGGCTCACATTTTTTAAAAAAGGCCAAAGTGGGAAGTAGACAAGTCTTAAGAATATTACATGGTATAAAATGAGCAAAGCCATTGAAAGGTTCACCTTTTCACAAATTGGCTAGAACCTGTGATCTTATATTCTGAATTGTCTTTTTTAATGAGCATTGGTACAGGTTTCAGTAACTACAGTCAGGAGGGTCTTCATTGGTCCAACAAATTTCTATTTACTAGGTGTTAACAGCAAAAGATAAGAGTGGAAAGTCTTTTGCGTTCTGGCATATGTGAAAGTTTCCCGACAAGGCCTTTTCTAAGATGATTCTATCTATTGTCTTTATACCTCAGGGCGCAGTTGATGTGTCCTTGTGAGTCCAGCTTTAGCTGGGTCACATTCTCTATGCTCAAAGACAGGTAATAATGACTCTAATATTATTTCTTAAATCATTTCTTCTTTTTGGTCAGAGATTGGAGAAACCACATCGGTGATCAATACCTGGACATAGTCAAGTTCCTAGATGGCGACCATGGCAGGTTCTTTAAACTCATGGTGCTGGTTTTCCACCAGATACCATCTGGTTTTTCACCAGGATCTTAAGACCGAAGTTCTCATTAATTGTATTGTTGAAGTGAGCAGGCTCAATGTACATCAACATTTTAGCCCGAGGCCTTCTTTTGTCTTTTAGGTGTGTAAGACAATAGGATAAATTTTTATTACACCTAATACTACCAGGATGTAGACTAAGAATATTACTTGTAGTAGTACAAATAAATCTGGTGTTTGCAAGGGTGTTACAGTGTGTGACCAGGTAGCTTGCTATCCAATGTTATGTATATCCTGTTCTATTTCTCCTGTGTTATTTATCTAAATGTAACAAGAGATATTTGCTACAGCGCATATTACATTTTCTTGGACCAATAAATAAAAATCTAAGGCTATTTTGTTATCTCATGTCACCTTGGCTTAATGAGGTAAAGATCACTGTGGTGTATCCATGTCACTAGCAACATCACTGTGTTTGTTATTTCTCACATAGCGATTGATAAATTTCTTAAAAAGATTCCTCCAATTCAAATCTACCGTAAGTAGGAATTAAATTTACCAACCATACCTTGAGTGTTGGACCAATGGGCTTTCTTCTGACTCTCGTTTTACAAAGGATAACAAATTAACATTACTTTTCTTGTATTTACTACGAATATCTAAAGATAATCTTAAAGTTCTCAAAGTGCATTCATTGCCCAGATTAGCTAGGAGTCTAAACCAGAGATTGTCTATGTAAATTCACTATTAGTTGGAAAGGAATCATCTAAATTTGTTTAGTTAGATCTACCACACAAAAACATATTTATAAAGCACACAAAATTTGTCTAGAGAAAACAGAAGCCATAGAAGAATTTATATATGACAAATAAATTTCTATCAGAGAATATGGGATTAGCAAGATAATACAGGAGGGACATCTGTTGGAGCTCTCTAGTTAATCTGTCTAAAGCATATTAAGTGTTTTCCCTGAGGGCAAGCTGTGTCCCACTGGTTTACTTATTAAGTCATGGGTCACTTTCTGGTTTTTAAGATCTCAGACACCATACAGTAAATCAGGAGGCAGAATAGAAACACTAACACTAGGCTAATTGTCTTTGAACCAAGGTCTTTGAACCAAGGAAACAAATCTCATGAGGTGTTTGTTTACACATAAGTAGCATCAGTAACTGTTTTTCATGTGTCTCAGTAACAACTACATTCTCTCAAACCTAAGATTGTGTATTAATATAAACACAGCAACAATTATCTGTTAAGGAACAAACTATTCTTTGAGAGAACTGATAGAAAATCTGACGTTATTCTAATTTGTAATATCATAGTTCAAATTTTAGACACCTTTCTGGTTATGATATTTACAACTTTGCTAAGTTTACCAAAAGGAGCTTCTAATTCAAGAGTTAAAATAATTAGACCCCTTAGGTCGATAATTTAGGAGAAAAGAGGAAAATGATCTTTTATATCTACAATGTAGGACCTTAAAGCATTATTTCCAGAAAGAAAGACTTTAAAATATCAGAAATATTTTTACATAACACCCATACTATCGTTTCGTTTACTCAGTCTTATGTAGTTAACTTCTGTTGCAGGTGATTCTGGATCGACTGCAGTTTGCAAAACCATCAGCTTCTGTATAGAGTTCTAGAAATCTTGATTGAGTCTGGTCACAGTCTTTTTTCGCAAGTTCAATACAGTCCATATTTTTTGTTGAGATATTCTGGTCAAATGTTTTCAGAAAATCAGCAAAGTAAAAATTTTTTTGTAGATGACAAAACTTATTATGGCCCCAATTAATTTATAAACATAACTCTTAATAGTCAAAGACCTGATAGAAATTAATTACAAGGATAATGTAAAGGCCAAGTAAAATCAGTTAAAAAAAAACACTTTAGATAAAAATATTTTTAAATATACCCACTAATAACCATATTTTCAAAGAACTTCAGACATAACACACAATAAACTGGAGACATAAAACCATATAGTCAGTAGAGTCTAAGAATATACCAAGATTATCAAGTCTCTAAATACCTGAATAGTAATAAAAAAAAATAACTTCATAGGTAAATGATTTGATTCTCCAGTAAAACTATTGGCTTTGATGATGTTAGATTCAAAAAATAAAGTTTGAACCAACTTACCAATAAAGAAATAATAAAATTATGATATAATATTATGCATTTGTTGTCTAATATTAGGCAAAAACATAAGAGGAAATACTAACATATAAACTTTAACCTAATGAGAAAGAATCAGCACTTCTCTTGATTTTTAACAACAGGTTCCATGTATTTTATAACATGTTAAATAAACCTTTTCAGCACTTTTATAAAAATTTGGAGGCTTCCCATGAAGTTTCAAACTTGTCAACAGTTTATCAGAAGTTACCGTGAAACAATACTTAAGTTATTTCACCAAAGATCTCAAAATAAAAACCTTAGCTTTTTTTCTTCTTAAAGCCATGTGGCTTGGTTTCTGACTCAGGTATCTTATTCTAATGAGACCGAACCTTTGTTTTAGTGGCAGGTTACATTAATAAATTAACTCTTTAACTCAGAAATGAAGGCAAATTTTGTTATTTCAACAGCGAGAAACCTAATTCTTTGTTTTCTGTGCTATAAAAGCTCTTAAAAATCTCATAAATTAAACCATTAAACTTCAATCAGACAGATAAAACTTTTGACCATATCAAATAAATTTCTTTTTAATAAACATCTTAAAAGTTGTCTTTGTGGTATGTCTCTTATAGTGCTAAAAAAAATGGCAAAAATGAACTCACGTATGAGCTGACCCAAATATACACACACATATATCCTTTCTCTTGTGGTATAAAAAGCAAAAGTATATAAGCTTAAATTACGACAAATATCTATTAACTCAATTCAACATCAATAAGTTACCCAAAAGGTCCTAGAAATTATTTTAAGCCTGTATACCATAAAACATAAAAAATTGAAATAAAGTTGCTTTAAATATTCCAAGTTTTCACTTAACTTTTACTATTTCCCATATATATATACATATATATATATATATATTTTTTTTTTTTTCCCCAATCTAATTTTAGCCCTTAAAGATTTCATCAACTGGCTTTGGAAATCACAAAGTCTCTGTCTAATTGACCAATTCATTCATAAGGATATAACCTTTACGTCTCTGGCTAGGGATGGAAAATTTTTTCTAGGCCATTTTGGGTGTGTCATTCTGATTTTTATTTGACCTTGGTGGCTGAGGGTTGGGGGCTGAGGAGGCCTGATTTTGTCCCTCCCTACCTACCTTTTAAATCCTTTTAAATCCAGGTTGAAGACAAGATTAGGTCCTCCTGATTCATTTCCATATGTTTAAGTACATCTAGGCATTTTGAAAGGCAAAACTATTTCTTTCTCTGTATCTCAGAGTAAACTTGGCAGCTCAGTTCTATTAGCCAAGAGATTTTTAACCCTATACTTCTTTCAGTTTTTGAGGCTTTTCTTTTAGCGTAATAGGAATTTATTTGTCTCATGCACTGCAGCCAAGAGTTTTCTCAGCTCTGGGAGAGAACCTCTTTTGAAAATGTTAACACTGTGCCCAGGGTGTTCTCTGTATTGTGATTCAGATTCCAGTCTAGACTGAAAATCTGTTTTTCCCATGTATCTGTCCCTTTTTTTTTAAGAAAGAGGAAAAAAAAAAAACAGCTTTAAGGCCATGGAGGGATTCTCAAGCTGATTTTCTTGAGCTTTTCTCAAACCGAGAACTACATCTACAACCCACAGCTAGGGTTGGTAATTCATGGGATTACAGTCTTCTCAGGGGTGAAAAAAAAAAAAACACCCTTTTCTACATGGAAAAGAAAGAAAGAGAAAATAAAATATGGAGAGCAAAAAGAGCAGAGTGGATACTAAGATGAGGAAGAGGAGAAGAATGTTCCGGAAACCGCAGAGGGACTTGAACCCCCCAAACCGCCAATGGGGAGAGGGCCCCTTAATTAGGTGAGAGTGGGTCCCAGTGGGCCACAACCCCTATTTCTCTCGCTTTTATGGGGCCTGGTCTTAGGACTGCACTTGGCCACCCTCTTCTTGCCTAATTCCCGAGACCAGTGGAACAACCTGGTCGACCGCGCTTACCTGAAGTTAGAGGCCTCTCTCCTCCAGTTCCTGTTCCCGAGCTGAGGTGGGGACCTGGCGGCCTTTGTCCCCAGCGGGAATCACGGTAGCCACCCAAGACTCCTTACTGATCAAATGAGATGTGGGCGCGCCTGAAGGGGTATCAGGGGTCCGGATACTCACCCCCCGGGTTTCACAGTCAGCCGTCCAGGCGGAAGTCAACAGATTTTGTAACCGAAGGCCACTCGGGTTCTTGTCCTGTCTTATTAGCCGATTGAAATAAGATGGTCACTGATTGCAAAGGAAACAGAAAGTGGAAAGTTTATTGTCTGCACCTACAAGGAGCGCGTGGGGTTTAGTGAACTTAAGGCCACGTGCTCGCTGACTAAGGGGGCTGGGAAATCTTGTTTCCAGTGGCGTCAGGGGGTTGGGATTGGTACCCGGGATTTTCTGCCTTTAGCCTTCCCGTGCCTATATTTGGGGGTGGGGGGGTCAGTTGAAGGATGTGATTTCAATCTGTGCATGCTTCAAGGTGTAACTAGGGCTAGGCAGTGGATGGAGCCACTACCTGCTGCCACTTCCTGCTCAAAACAAGCTTGTGGTTAGCAAGAAAAAGAGAGGGGAGAAGGGGTGCTGATTGGGGTTTTCAATATGGCTGAACAGCCTGTTTCATATTGACTACCTCTTGATCCATGTACAGATTCCTCATGAGCAATATTAACTGTTCCTGAATTCCCATTCTCCACAATGTTATCCATAATTTGTTGTGATCCACATAGTCAAATGTCTTAGTGTAGTCAATAAAACACAGGTAAACATCTTTCTGGTATTCTCTGCTTTCAGCCAGGATCCATATGACATCAACAATGAATTCCCTGGTTCCACGTCCTCTTCTAAACACAGCTTGAATTTCTGGCAGTTTCCTGTTGATACGCTTCTGTAGCCACTTTTGAATGACCTCCAGCAAAATATTGCTTGCATGTGATATTAATGCTATTGTTCGATAATTTCCGCATTCAGTTGGATCACCTTTCTCGGTAATAGGCATAAATATGGACGTCTTCCAGTCAATTGCCCAGGTACCTGCCGTCCAGGTTTCTTGGCATAGATGAGTGAGCAGTTCCAGCACAGTGTCCGTTTGTTGAAACATCTCAACTGATATTCCGTCAATTCCTGGAGCCTTGTTTTTCGCCAATCACTTCAGTGTACCTTGGACTTCTTCCTTCAGTACCATTGGTTCTTGATCATATGCTGCCTCCTGAAACGGGTGAACACTGACCAATTCTTTATGGTATAGAGACTCCGTGTATTCCTTCCATCTTCTTTGTATGCTTTCTATATCGTTTAATATTTTCCCCCTAGAATCCTTGAGTATTGCAACTCAAGACTTGAATTTTTTCTTCGGTTCTTTCAGCTCAAGAAATCCTGACCATGTCCTTCCCCTTTGGTTTTCAATCTCCAGCTATTTACACATGTCAGCATAATACTTTACTTTGTGTTTTCGAGCAGCTATTTGAAATCTTCTTTTCAGTTCAAACATTCATATACTGACTTTTCTATTAGAATAAAAAAATGCTGCAATAAAATCCTATTGTTGAGACCCGTACCTCACTCCATGCACAAAAACTAACTCAAAATGGATCAAAGACTTAAATATAAAATCTAAAACGATAAAGATCATGGAAGAAAAAACAGGGACAACATTAGGAGCCCTAATACATGGCATAAACAGTATACAAAACTTTATAAAGAATGTACAAGAAAAACTAGATAACTGGGAGCTACTAAAAATCAAACACCTATGCTCATCCAAAGACTTCACCAAAAGAATAAAAAGACTACCTACAGACTGGGAAAAAGTTTTTAGCTATGACATTTCTGATCAGCGCCTCATCTCTAAAATCTACATGATACTGCAAAAACTCAACTGCAAAAAGACAAATAACCCAGTTAAAAAATGGGCAAAAGATATGAATAGACACTTCACTAAAGAAGACACTCAGCTAACAGATATATGAGGAAATGTTCACGATCATTAGCCATTAGAGAAATGGAGATCAAAACTACAATGAAATTTCTTCCCACTCCAACAAGCCTGGCATTAACCCAAAACACAAAATAATAAATGTAGGAGAGGCTGTGGAGAGATTGGAACAATTATACACTGCTGGTGGGAACATCAAATGGTATAACCACTTTGGAAATAGATTTTGGTGCTTCCTTAAAAAGCTAGAGATAGAACTACCATACGATCGTGCACTCCCACTCCTTGGAATATATCCTAGAGAAATAGGAGCCTTTACATTAACAGATATATGCACACCCATGTTTACTGCAGCACTGTTTACAATAGCAAAAAGGTGGAAGCAACCAAGGTGCCTATCAACAGATGAATGGATAAATAAATTATGGTATATTCACACAATGGAATAATACACACCCATAAAGAACACTAAGGAATCTGTGAAACATTTCATTACATGGAGGAACCTGGAAGGCATTATGCTGAGTGAAATTAGTCAGTCGCAAAAGGACAAATATTGTACAAGACCACTATTTTAAGAACTTGAGAAATACTTTAAACTGAGAAGAAAACATTCTTTTGTGGTTACGAGAGGGGGGAGGTAGAAAGGGTAGGAAAGGGGCATTCACAAATTAGATAGTAGATAAGAACTATTTAGTTGAAGGGAAGAATGTACACAATACAGGGGAGGTCAGCACAATTGGACTAAACCAAAAGCAAAGAAGTTTCATGAATAAACTGAATGCTTCTAAGGCCACCGTGGCAGGGGCAGGGATCTGGGGACCATGGTTTCAGGGGACATCTAATCAATTGGCATAATAAAATCTATTAAGAAAACATCTTGCTTCCCACTTTGAAGAGTGGCATCTGGAGTCTTAAACGCTAGCAAGCGGCCATCTAATATGCATCAATTGGTCTCAACGCACCTGGATCAAAGGACAATGAAGAACACCAAGGACACAAGGCGATTATGAGCCTAAGAGACAGAAAGGGCCACATGAACCAGCGCCTACATCATCCTGACACCAGAAGAACTGGATGGTGCCTGGCTACAACCGATGACAGCCCTGAGAGGGAACACAACAGAGAACCCCTGAGGGATCAGGAGAGCAGTGGGATGCAGACACCAAATTCTTGTAAAAGACCAGACTTAATGTCTGACTGAGACTAGAAAGACCCCAGTGGTCATGGCCCCCAGACGTTCTGTTAGCCCAGGACAGGAACCATTCCTAATGCCAGCTCTTCAGACATGGATTGGACTGGACAATGTTTTGGACATGAATGCTGGTGAGGAGTGAGCTTCTTGGATCAGGTGGACACTTGAGACTATGTTGGCATCTCCTGCCTGGAGGGGAGATGAGGGGGTGGAGGGGACTAAAAGCTGGCAAAGTAGAAACGTAAACAGAGAGTGGAGGGAGAGAGCTGGCTGTCTCATTTAGGGGAGAGTAAATGGGAGTGTGTACCAAGGTGTATATGGGTTTTTGTGTGAGAGACTGACTTGATTTGTAAACTTTCACTTAAAGCACAATAAATATTATTATTTTTTTTTTTAATTCTTTTTTTATTTGTATCATTCCAGGGGAGGAATGGCTGGGACAATGGTTCTATAAAAAGAAGGATCATCATTAGCACAAAAGAGCTCTAAGCCCCACTGCCTCAAGGCAAGAAGAAAGGACTCCTACAAAGGATTGTCTACTGATGTGAGCCAGAGATGGGAAGCAGGAGGCAGAGTGGGTGGTAGGAGAAAGGCAGGAACATTCACTACCTCAAACAAAGTATTCCCCAACAGGTCATGCTGATGCCTCTGGGCAAGAGGTAATGGCATCTCATGTGAACACAGGATTCTTTAGTTCTTCTTGGAGTGGCAACATCTCCCTGAAAAGCAACTATGACCTGAGTTTGGGAGAATTGGTAATTATCCAAGAAGATATCCAAACCAATACAATAACAACAGAAAAAGTAATAATAACAGAAATAGTTACCAAATGCTTTTGAGTGAAAGACTTCATACATCAGCAGGGGCATAAACAAAACCCAAACATAAATGGGTCTGACTCCAAAACTCAAACTCTTAACCACTACTCTGTATTGCCCATTCCTCACCAGTCTAAACAGTAACATTAGGCTCCCATTCAATTCCTTAGAATTTCCTGAAAATTAAAACACAGTTGTGGCGTAATGAATTACTTAATATGCCCCTTCTAGCCATGGTCTTTGTGACTCACACACAATGATGGAATGGGACTATGCAAATCAGGTATATGGATCATGTGATGGTTAGGGTTATGTGCCAACTTGGCTAGACCACGATTCCCAATATTATATAGTTCTCCTCCCTTTTTTGTGTTGCAGGTCCTGACCTCTAATGTTGATGAGGCGGGATTGGTGTAGGGTATGTCTTGGATTGCAACCTTGCAGAAGAGCTTGATTCAAGTCCCACCCTTACTCAAGTTATGCCCTTGCCTGCAGTGTGGCCTACATGTAAGGTATATGTGTGCATGACCTGGCAGGATACACTCTCTCTCTGCATCTGAATCCCAAATCTAGTTCATGATCAATTGACCTCCAGTTCTTGGGACTTGAGCCAGAGGCCTACTGTCTGACGTGCCGATTATGGGATTCACAGACCTCCACAGCTCAAAGGGCCAGCAGCTTATCATCTGACCTGATTCTGCACCCTTGTGAGCCCGCAGCCTGTGTTCTGAACTGCCAGTTGGGGTTCATCAGCTCTTGTAGCCACATGGCTGAGGAAAAGCTTCCACCTGACTCAAATTTGGGACTTGCCAGCCACTATAATTTCCTGGGCCATTTATATGGTTTATATGGTTCGTGAGTTCTGTGAGATGTTGCAGTGAATTACAGAACCCAAAGAAGGGAGGGAGAGTATTGAAGGGAGAGGGATCAGTTGATGTTAGAGATGATTGACTGGAACAGCAGTTTGGAAAATTTGGACACTTAGGACATCTTCAACCTCTGCGTCATAGGATCCAGCTCAATGCTGATCCTTTTCAAGGAAATTTTTGTTGAACTGCCTAATTAAAATTTTGAGCTCAGGGATGTGGCTGAGTTCACTGTCCCAGTTGCCTTGTTCACAGTTGAGCCATGGACTTGACACTAAACTCCTCTGAAAATTAACTCAATTTAACCCCAAGCTCCTCTCCCCTAGTAAATAAGGCAGACTGCCAAGTGCCTCTGACACCTGTCAGAATATTTACAGACCAACACACATGAGTTATATGCCAGTTCCAAAGGTCCTGGCTTCAAGAAGCTCACATGTCTGAGTGCAGACAAACAAAAAAAAACAGAAAACATAATACAGACTGTTGAGTCCTAAAACCTGTCTGACCAGAAAGTATAAAGTGAACACAGCTTCTGTAGGGAAGCTCAGCACTGAAGCTAGAAGGATTAGTAAGAGTGGGAAGTTCAAAATCTAGAGGCCCTGCTCTGGCAATGATTTGTCTAAAGTTCCAGATTCATATCAGCCTTGCTGCTCAGAATTGAAGCAACAATTGTGGGTCCATGCAGAAAGTAGAGAATTTAAAGGTTGTGTGTCAGCTTGGCTGGGCCATGGTTCTCAGTGGTTTGACAGTTATGTAATGATATACTCTGACAATTATGTAATGATGTAATTTGACAGTGATGTAATTATGTAGTTATCTTCCTTTTTGTGATATAATATAAACACCTCCATGATGAGATATGATGTGATCAGCCAATCATTTGTAAGAAGATTTTCCTCAGGGATGTGCCCTGCATCCAATGGGTATGGACATTCTGGCAAGGATCTCTGGCTTTTGCTCACTCCGGATCCTGCATCGCACTCATCATCATCTGACTTCTGGGTCTTGGCACGTGAGCCAGCAGCCTACCACATTGCACGCTGATCTTGGGATTCATCAGCCTCCACAGCCTGTGAGCCAGCAGCCTGCTGTCTTACCTCCTGATCTGGGATTTGTCAGCCCTTGTAGCTACATGAGACAGAAGAAGCCTTCAGCCTGATGCCTAACCCAAGATTTGCAGCCTCTACAATTGCATGAGCCATTTCTTTGAGATAAATCTCTCCCTATATATATATAGAGAGAGAGAGAGATAGAGACAGAGAGAGAGATACATATAGAGAGATATATACCTGTTTCATGGTTTTGCTTCTCTACAGAACCCAGCCTAATATTGCATACTAAGAGTGGTTCTAGGGAAAGAAAATTAAAAGGATGAGTTTTCTAAACTGGTTCTCAAGTCTGCTTAGTCTTAAAGATGTTGATGACTCTGCTTCCATTAGTAAAGAGGACATTGCTAATCCATGGCATGAGGTGGCAATAGAAATATGCAAAATGCCACAATAGATGAAGTATTGGTGAGAGGCAAAGCTCAGAATGATTGTATGTTTCATACTTTTCTACAATTTTGTCAGAATGAGAAGTATAAGGAAGGTGGTTTGTTGGTCATACTTTTGCTAGACAAAGTGGTAAAAAGAAGAGGTGAGCTCAAAACTTCAGAGTCACAGCTCAAGTGCCACACAAATGACCTCAAAGTTGCCACTTGTGCCCTGAAAGAAAACCTTATTCTTGTACTAAAAGAACTGATATTGCCAAAAACAAACCCAGAGTCTCATAAGAGTGGCTGAATTACAAAACCAATTGAATTCCCAACCTCTAATGGTTCCTGAAGTTAAAGTACAAGTATGGATTGGGAAGATATAGGACCCTTAAATGTTCAGTGGGGACATATCTGTAGATAATCAGGAAGCTGTGGATACTGAGCCCCACAGTTCTGTTGAATCACTCCTACCAACAGAACCATTCTTCTCACTCCCCTCTGAATAGATTACTGCATCTTTGTCTGCTAAGTCACAATCTCCAGTCAAATCATTAGCCTCTCCCCCCCCATCTGATGAGATTAACCCAGCTGTGTCTGAAGAGCCTTTGTCTAAGATATTGCCTGGCACTGCATCTGACTCATTGCTTAGGGCATAAGCTGAGACAGATGCCTTACAGGACATTGCTGAATGTTCTCAGAACACATCCCCACCACCCATTTTTGCTTTCAGACCTATAACTAGATGCAAGTCCCAGGGAGTCCCAAAAGATGAAGTACAAAATGTGACCCAGGAAGAGGTACTCTACATTTCAAAATAACTGCTTGGCTTTTCTAATATGTACAAACAGAAATGGGAATATGTGTGAGAAAGGCTTTTAAAGGAGAATAGTGCAAGAAACGTAAAGTTGGATCGGTCTGAGATTATTGCTATGGTCCCACTAAGCTCAGATTCTTCATTCAATGTTTCAGCTCAAGAGGTTAGAAAATAATCTAATAGTTTATTTGGTTGGTTCATTGAAGCATGGGTTACATGGTGGCCCATATTAAATCGTGTTGAAGCACCAGACCCGCCTAGGTATACTGTAGAAAAAGGTGTCCAAAGCCTTAGGGATATGGTAGAGTGGACCCACAGACCCACACATGGAGTGTCCAGAGGACACACCTTTTACCACAACAGTGGGGAACAAATTTGTGAAGGGAGCCCCAGCATCTTTAAAGGCTGCTATTATTGCTATTTTACGTAAGTTAGATTTCACAGTGGGATCTATCCTAACTGAATTAAGACACCTAAATACAATGCAGCTAACTGAACACTGTGGTGGTAGAGGCCAAGTGGTAGCACTCAATCACCAAAGACAAGGTGGGCTTGGTTACCATAATGGCCAGTGGAGTCAAAGCAGTAATCAGAACAGTCTGACTCATATGGACTTATGGAGTTGGAACTTAGTCATGGTGTCCCTAGGACTGAAATAGATGGGAAATCTACTAAATATTTGCTTGACCTGTACAAGTAGAAGAATTCTAGGTCAAAAGAACAGCAGTCTAACTCAAATTACCAGAATAGATAGTCATGGCCCCTCAATCAATTCCCAGGCTTCAGGGAGTTTCTAGACCCACAATCCACTGGATGAAGAGGAGACCATGTTCCTTGATGAAGGATCCCAATGCACTGCCAAAAATCTATACTATTAATCTTTCTCCCCGCCTTCCCCAAAGAGATCTACAGCCTTTTACAACACTGACTGTTCACTGGGGAAAAGGAAATAATCAGAATTTCTGGGCATTACCGGATAGTGGCTCCGAACTGACACTAATTACAGGAGACTCCAAATGACACTGTGGCCCACCAGTCAGAGTGAGGGCATAGGGAGATCAAGGTATTAATGGAGTCTTAGCTCAAGTTCACGTTACACTGGGTCCCCAAATCCATTCTGTAGTGATTTCCCCAGATCCCGAATGCATAAGTAGAAACATATACTCACTCGGCACCCCCACATTGGATACCCGAAGTGGAGTAAAGGCTATTAAGTTAGGAAAAACCAAATGGAAGCCATTAGAACTATGCCTACCTAAGAAATTAGTAAGCCAAAAGCAGTACCACATTCATGGAGGGATTGCAGACATTACTGCCACAATCAAGGACTTGAAGGAGCCACAGGTGGTGATTCTTACCACATTCCTATTCAACTTACCTATTTGGCCTGTGCAAAAAATAGATGGATCTTGGAAAATAAGAGTGGATCATCATAAACTTAACCAGGTGCTGACCATAATTGCAGCTACTGTTCCAGGTGTGGTTTCATTGCTTCAGCAAATTAATACATCTTCTGGTGCCTTGTATGCAGTTTGTGATCTGGCCGATACATTTTTCTCAGTTCTGCTTTGTGAATGCACACCAGAAGCACTTTGCCTTCAGCTAGCAAGGCCAGCAGTACATCTTCACTGTCCTACATCAGAGCTATATCAACTCACCAGCCCTATGTCATAATTTACTCTGCAGGGAAGTTGATCACCCTTTCCACAAGATGTCAGACAGCTCCATTACATTGATGACATTATGCTGATTGGACCTAGTAAGGAAGCAGTGTCAATGACTCTGGACTTATAGGTAAAACATTTGCATAATTGAAGGTGGGAAATTAATTCAACAAAAATTTAGGCACCTTCAACCTCAGTGAAATATCTAGGGTCTTCTGGAATGGGGCATGTCGAGACATTTCTTCTAAAGTGAAAGATAAGTTCTTGCACCTGGCTCCTCCCACAGCTAGAAAGGATGCACAATGACTTGTGAATCTCTTTGCATTTTGGAGGCACCATATCATTCATCTGGGTGTGTTACTCTGGCGTATGTATCAAGTGACTTGAAAACTGCTAGTTGGAATTGGAGCCCGGGACAAGAGAAGGATCTTCAACAGCTTCAGGCAGCTCTGCAAGCTGCTCTGCCACTTGGGCCATATAATCCAATTGATCCAATGGTATTTGAAATGTCAGTGGCAGATAGAGATATTGCTTGGAGTCTTTTGCAAGCCACTATTGGTGAATCACAGTGCAGACCCTTAGGATGTTGGAGCAAAACCCTGTCATCCTCTGAAGATAATTGCTCTCCTTTTCAGAAACAGCTTTTGGCTTGTTACTGAGCCTTAGTAGAGACTGAAGCCTTAACCATGCTTAGTCATAGACCACCAAGTGACCATATGGCCTGAAGTGGCCATCAGGAATTGGGTGTTGTCTGACTGACAGAAGCATAAAGTCAGACGTGCACAGCAGCACTCTGTCATTAAACGGATGTGGTATGTATGAGACTGGGCCCAAGCAGGGCCCAAAGGTACAAGTAAGTTGAATGAGGAAGTGGCCCAAATGCCTAGTGTCTCAACTTCTGTCACTTTACCTACCCTCTCCCAGTATGTACCTAAGGCCTCATAAGGAGTTCCTTACAATCAGGTGACTGAGGAAGAGAAATATCGTGCCTGGTTTACAGATGGTTCTGCACGATATGCAGGCGCCATTCAAAAGTGGACAGTGACAGCACTATAGGCCCTTTCTTCCTGAAGGTCAGTGCTGAAGAACAATTCTCCTAATGGACAGAACATCAAGCAGTGCACCAGGTACTTCATTTTCTTTGGAAGGAGAATTGGCCAGATGTGCGATTCTGTACTGATTCACGGACTGTGGCCAGTGGTTTGGCTGATTGGTCAGGGACTTGAGAGGAACTTGATTGGAAAATAGGAGATAAGGGGGTACGGGGAAGAGGTATGTGGATAAACCTCTCCGAATGGACCAAAGAAGCAAATATATTTGTTTCTGATGTGAATGTTCACCAAAGGGTGCCCTTGGCAGAAGAGTATTTTAACAATCAAGTGGATAGGAAGACACATTCTATGGAAACAAGTCATCCTGTTTCTCAGCCACTTGAGTCATTGCCCAGTGGGCACATGAAAGAAGTGGCCATGGTGGCAGGGATGGAGATTATCCATGGACTCAGTAAAGTGGACTTCCACTGACCAAGGCTGACTTGGCTACAGCCACAGCTGAGTGCCCAATCTGCCAGTAGCAGAGACCAACATTGAGTCCCTGATATGGCACCAGTCCTCGAGGTGATCAACCAGCAGCCTAGTAGCAGGTTGATTACATTGGACTGCTTCCATCATGGAAAGGGCAGAGTTTTGTTCTTACTAGAACAGACACTTAATCTGGATATAGATTTGCCTTCCCTACATGCAATGTTTCCGCCAAAAATACCATCCTTGGCCCGACAGAATGCTTTTTCCACCATCATGGTATCTCACAGCATCATCTCATATCAATGGATTGACTTCACAGCAAATGAAGTGCAACAATGGGCCCACCCTCATGGAATTCACTGGTCTTACCATGTTCTCCATCATTCTGAAGCAGCTGGCTTAATTGAATAATGGAATGGTCTTCTAAATACAGTTAAAACACAAACAAGGTGGCAATACCTTGCAGGGTTGGGGCAATGTTCTCCAGAAAGTTGTATATACTCTAAACCAGGGTCCATTATATGATTTTGTTTCTCCTATAGCCAGGATTCATGGGTCCAGGAATCAAGGGGTGGAAATGGGAATGGCACCACTCACTATTGCCCCTAGCGACCCACTCATGAAATTTTTGTTTCCTGTCCCCTATGTTTTGTGGGTCTAGCGGTCTTAGTTCCAAAGGAAGTAATGCAACCACGAGAAGACACAGCACTGATTCCATTGAACTGGAAGTTAAGAATGCCTCCTGGCTACTCCTCATGTTTCTGGATCAACAGACAAATAAGAGAGTTACTACATTGGCTGCTGTGATTGACCCGGCTTACCATGTGGAAATAAGACTGATATTACATAATGGAGGTAATGAAAAGTATGTCTGGAATACACGAGATCCCTTAGGACATCTCTAAGTACTACTAGCATCTGTGATTACAGTCAATGGAAAACTACGGCAGCCCAATTCGGACATGACTACTAATGGCCGAGGACCTTCAGGAATGAAGGTTGCGTCACCCCACCAAGCAAAGAACCACAACCAGCTAAAGTGCTTGCTGGGGGCAAAGGGAATGCAAAATGGGTGGTGGAAGAAGGTAGTTCTAAATACCAGTTACTACCACATACCCAGCTGCAGAAACAAGGGTTGTAATTGTTATGAGTTTCCCTTCTTTGTGTTTGTGCGTTGAATATTTTTGTTTTCTTCATTTATAAAATATAGGATATAAATGGGTTTTTGATTGTATGCATGTTAGTTATGTTGGGTGCAATAAGACTCTGTAATTGCCTTTATTCAGAGATTGCGTGTGGTTTAAGGAGACATGTACAGGTGTCAAGTTGACAATGGGTGGACTGTGATTGGTAAGGTTGTTTTTCAACTTGGCTGGGCCATGATTCTCAGTTATTTGACTATTATGTAACGACGTAGTTTGGCAATTATGTAGTTTTGGCACTTATGTAATCATGTATTTATCCTTCATTTTGTGATATGATGTAATCACTGCCATGATGTGATCTGATATGATCAGCCAACCTGTTATAAGGGGGTTTCCTCAAGGGTGTGGACTGCATCCAATGTATACAGACGTTCTGGCAAAGCTCTCTGGCTTTTGTTCACTCCTGACCTTGCATCCCCCTCTTCATCATCCAAACCCTGGTTCTTTGGATTTGAGCCAGCGGACTGCCATTTTGACTGCCATTCTTGGGGGTTGTAGGCCTCTGCAGCCTGTGAGCCAGCAACCTACTGCCCTACCTCCACTCTAGGATTCATCAACCTCCACAGCCTATGAGCCAGCAGCCTACCATCTGACTTGCCAATCTTCAATTCATCAGCCCCTGCTGCTTTGTGAACCAGGAGAATTCTCCAACCTGACACCTGACCCACAAGCTGGGGGCATGAAAGCCTCATTACAACTGCATGAGTCATTTTCTTTAGATAAATATCACTCTCCCTCTCTCCCAGTCTCTCTCTCCACGGCCCCTCCTTGGTGGCACTGTGGCTAACAGCTGTGGGAACTAACCAAATGGCTGGCAGGTCAAATCCACCAGCTGCTCTTTGGAAATCCTATGGGGTCATTCTACTCCAACCTATAGGGCCACTATGACTTGGAATCAACTCGATGGCCACAGATATACTTCTCTAGAGTCCACATCCTAAGACACCAACCAGGTTCCAATGCCTGCCTTTGCAAGAATCCATTTCCATGATTCTATCGATGTCTTTTTTATATAGATGACCCCAACAGCTGTTTGGACTCTTGATTACCCTGACGCAATATTTTTACCTACTAGGGCCTGTAAATATTCTGACAGGTGCCAGAGCCACTTTGCAGTTTTCCCTTATCATGAAGGGTAGAAGAACTTGGGGGTAAAATTTAATCAATTTTCAGAGGAGTTTTGTGTCAACAAGCGTTTATAAACACCTACTGTGTGCCAGGTATACTGCTAGGTGTTGAGGATCCAGAGGTGCAAAGAGTCTCTGCCCTCTACAAGCTCATATTATACAAAAGATCAGATAAATGAAGTAGGTGTTGTGGATGCTAGAAGTAAAAACAAGCATAATGGACAATAGAGACACAAAAGGGGAAGTTATTACATCCTTGGGTCACCGCCGAGTACAATCACTACAGAGAAGATGACACTTAAACTCAGAATTAAGACAAGATGTTCCAAGGTAGGCAAGACTAAGAAGGAAATTTCAGGCAGAGGAAACAGAGACAGCAAATATAATGAAAGCAGGAAATAGCATGGAGTGTTGTGGGGATTCGCAAGTACTTGGATCTCTACCCAGAGCATAGCTGTCAGGACCAGTTCAGAGAAAAATGCGGTCAACGAGGGAGGCAGGAGACCAGCTTCAGGGCCATGGCACAAAATTAACCATCAGGGATCAGCTCCCTGAGTAGAGGAAGAGAGGAGGCAAAAGTTGAGAATGATTGTAGACTGGGATGTCGCAAGACAGATGTGGGTAAAGAAAAGATAAAAGCCAAGTTGAGTCGTGGTGGTGGGTCATGAAAGGTACGCTGAGGGAAGGAGGTGACAGCAGCCAAGGTTGACAGGAAGAGAGAAGAAGAAAAGGCTTAGAGACCCAAGGTCCTGATTAGTTTAAAAAGTAGGGGAAATGAAAGCGAGGGAGAGAAGGAACAGAAAGGCTAAGCAGAAGTAGGTGGAGAGGAGAATGTCAGAAAGGAGTACAGCCAACTTGTGACAAAGCCCAGAGTGGAAGAGAGACCCCAAGTGGAGAGAAGGAGTAGGTGAGGAGGGACTTGTTAGTTAATTAGTAAATGATTATTATCTCCTCTCAAGCATATCCTGTTGGTGGGATAGAGAAGGAAACAGCAGGTCAGGTTGAAAGATGGGTGTGACCAGTAGGTTAGTAGGCAACTGTGACCAAGTGGATACGAGTGAAGGAATGAGATGAAGTGAACCTCAAGGGCAAGGTGTAGGGGACATGGCCTGGAAGTGGCACTGGAAATGGAAGTGAATACTGACCCCTCCTGCCTTCTATCTCTTTCAGGCTTGAGCAAGTCGAGAGTGAGCAGACCCCTGCCATCCCAGGGAAGATGCCACAAGGGGATTGGTGTGCTCCAGAGAGCCAAGGCTGGGAAGGCAGCCCCTGTGCCATGTTGGTTTCTGAGTCCTAAGTGCCCAGCAGTGTGTGAACCCAAGCAGAACATCCCACACTGGGAGTTTGTTTCTCCCTTCCCACTTTATCTGGTCAAAAGGTTAGTTTCTTTTTCAAGTATCCCACTGAGACAAGATTCCTTCCAGCACCCATAAGGGAACACAGAACAAGTGTGGACTTTAACCAGCCCTATTCTTTCACTGCTTCATGTGGGACTGCCCCACTAGACAACAAGCTCTTTAATTCTTCACTGTTCAATCACTTCTGTCTCCACAGTACACATGTCTCACATCACAGTGAGGAGAAACACCTCAGAGCAGAAGCTCCCTCTCGTTCACACACACACATGCATAAACACACACAAACACTCACGCACATTCTGCAGGTTAACACATACAAGCACAAAAAAATCATATCCATGGACTTCTGAAGGTGGAGCTGGTTCTCAGGACCCTGCTGCCTCTTCCCATTCATGACAATGACCCATAAAGAAAATGCCCACTGGCCCTCAGGCTCAAGGGTAAGGCACAATTTTGGTCCAGGGTGTACTTTTGACCGCAAAGGAGAGATCCAACTCCTCCATGGCCCTTAGAAGGTACTACACTGAAGGGCTAGGATATAAAGCATCTGCTCCTCCTCCCTGCTCTTTCCTAAACAGCCAGGTGGGGGATGGACATCTCGGTGCCACACCTGAGATGCCCCACCCCCTACACACTCAAGCACAGACAGGCACCACTTGGGAGACAAAGAGACATCCCAGGATCCCAGCTCTATTCCAGAAGAAAAAAGAGTATGTGCCATACTAGAAGGGCCCTCCTGTGATGCCAGCAGTTGGGCTACATTGGGGCCCTGAGGAGCAAAAGTGGGCCTGGGGAAAGACCAGAAAGGCCCCTCTGGAGTAAATGTCAGCTGGTTTGACCCCCCCTTGTGGAGAGTCTACAAAGCTGAGAGTCAGTATTTCTCCATTTGTCCACTCATACCACCAAAAGAGAAGGAAGAAGTAATGCCAAGTATTAGGTGCAAGGAGATACTTTATTGTTTTGGGGTCTCTGGAGGCCTCTAGGCTGGACTGGCCAGGGATCACTGGCATCCCCCAGAACAGGGCGGCGCACCATGGCTCTGTTTGTGGTAGTCAGTGGCTATGTCCCCTACTACACAGAGAAACTCAGAAAAGTCAATCTTCTTATCCTTATTCTTGTCTTTTTCATCAAAGATATTGCATAAGTAATTTTTGCCCCTTTTTTCCTGTGGGGTAAAAAAAACATACAGACAAACATGAAAATATTATCCAGGGGGAAGGGGAGAATAGAGACACATGAAGAGACAACACCTAGGTCTGAACCAAAGGTGTGGTTGGTCAGGTGAGGCTATGGAGATGGAGAGATGGGGTCAAGCAAAGTCAAGCCCTGACTTGTCACTGGAGATTTCTGGCCAAAAATGGTAACTTGCACGGGGAGTACACTGCTAAATGACAAGTGGACTCAGGCTCCTCCACCACCTTAACTTCAGATGCACTGTCTTCATTCTTCCCGCTGGGGACCAATACAGCCCAGCCAGTTACTCTCCTCATTCTCTAATGCTCTTCACACTTAAATTCTTTCCCATCAAAACCTATCAGTTTGGCCCCATTTATTCTGATCCTTAGTCTCAATGTGTGCTAATGATTCCTTTAACAGTTAAATGAAATTAGGACTATGAATGAGCTTTGCCCATATAAAAGATGGTGGCCTTGTCTGTAGGGTTCATGATTCTCACTATGGTAAGCTCTGCTTCCACGGGCAGTGGTAGTTCAGTGGTAGAATTCCCACAGTGGTAGAATTCCCACCTTCCAAACAGGAGACCCGAATTCCAATCCCCACCAATGTACCTTGGTGCACAGCCACAACTCGCCTGGCACTGGAGGCTTCCCTGTTCCTATGATGCTGAAAAGCAGCTAACAATAACCCCTTCTCCCAGGAAAATGTAAATAGGAGCTTTTAGGAGGCAACTTTTTACCCCAAGGCTACCAGACCCTTGGAGGGACTCTCAGTGACCAGTGGGAGGGCAGATGCTTTAGTCTATTCACTGACTTTCAAATTATAACACTTTCTTGAGTATCTAATATAGCCACCACTTTTTTTCTCATTTTCCAAGCATTTTCCAATAAATCTTTTCATTTCAATGACGCCACCTCAGGAAATTAAGTTCTATTATCTCCTTTTTCAGATGAGAAAACTAAGGATCATATTGCGGGTGATTTGTCCAGGGTCATGCAGCAGGGAGCAGCAGGGGCAGGACAGGTGCCCAGGAGAAAAAAGAGCATGACACTTTGTCCTGAGCTCCTAGAATCTTCCATTCTGCCTACACATGGGTCTGGCCCTGCCTCGGGCCTGGAGGTAAAATGAGAAGAGAAAGGAGGTGTGGAGAGTGAATCAAGGAAGAGCCAGACTCCAGATCAGCCAATCACAAACAGTGAATCCACTTCCAAGCCGGGTCCTCAGGCATGCCAAAGCCCATGGACTCCATCCACCCACCCTGTCCCCTCCCTGCACACACATACACAGCCTCTTCCTGCCCCAGACAAGCCAGACCCCTACTCACACAGTCATTGAGGAAGTTGGGGAAGTTCTCCTTCAACAGCTTCAACAAGTTTGCCCTATTGATCTTATCATCATGCCCAGTGTATCAATGAAATAGTTTGACCAAGCTCAGTACCAAATTCTCAGCTGGAGTGTGGCATATCTTGACTTTCTAAGCTGCAATGTTGCTCATCTTGCCTTTTATTCCAAGACGAGAGTCTACAGAAAAGAAATTAATGAGAATGAACTGGGTGGAAGAGAGTCTGAAGGACAAGGCCAAGGAGTGAGTCAAGACTGAGATAAGACATAACAACTGGAACTTGTCTTTCTCAAATGGTGAGGTAAATTGGTCTCATGGAGGAGAGAGTGGAACCGAGTCCTCGATCCTGAGACTATTCCTGGGGGAGTCTGGGAGGAGAGACAGTGAAACAGTGGAGGTCAGGGCTGTATTAGTGAGGGGCTGGGGCTGACCTGCAGGGGATGGGTATAAAGTGTGTTCTGGCTCACCCAGTTGGGAGTGAGATAACAAAGAGAAGCATCAAGTCCCAAGGCAGGACATTCCCATCAACCATAGCCTTTGGTCTAGCCCATTCTCCTCACTTCCACTTAGGAAATTACCAAGGACCACCAGCCTGAGCAATCAGGTCTAGAATCCTGGGTTTCTGGCTATCTGAGACAGTGGTAAAATTCCCACCTTACCAACTGAAGGCCCAAGTTTAATTCCCCACCAATGCACCTTGGTACACAGCCACCACCAATTCTGATGTCTCCACCCTCCAAGACCTTCCCAGAGTTATTTTGGAAGACCTTGTGCCAAAACAGTGTACTGAAATCAGGGAGTAAAGCTAACCAAGGGCTACAAAAGGAAGATATTTTTTACCTAACAGTTCTCAGAAAAGCACCTAATACTGAGAAAAGAGGAATAACAAGATCTTCCAGCCAAGCCAGCCCCCCACTGAGACCAGTGGAGAAGGGATATGGGATTTGCCAGGATAACCACAAGGTCCCACACTATTAGTTGCAGAACCCATGCATACTAACTCCCAGGCCAGGTTAGTATTCCCCCACAGCTGCAGGGACAGAGCAGATGGGCACCAGGCATGACTCCTAGGAAAGAACAGAGACAGGTGCAGATGTACTGGAGCTGAGGATGATCACAGAGGAGAAAATTAGTGAGATTGTGCATCTGGGCACAAAATAGTCCCTTTATGTAGCTCCGCCTCAGATCGTCCCAGAGGCTGGGTGCCCTGTGGCAGTGTTCATTAGTTTCTCCAAACATTGCACCACTTTGGGTGGAGAGACACACCGAAGAAGCTATACTCAAAACTTCCTTCTAGATATGCTGGGTCTCCAGTGCCTACCACTATCAGGCCACTTTACCACAATTCTGCCCAGCCCAGGCTCCTGGCCAGTGGGAGGAGGCCCCATGCAAGAGGGGTGTGGACAGAGTTGAGTACACTGCCATAGCTCAAGGATGATGGAATCTAGGGATCTGGGAGGGAAGAAACACCTGTCTGTTCATTCAGTCATTCCACAACATTTTATCAATGGCTAGTAATAACTGCCTCCTTTTCCAAGCACTGGAATGAGCCAGGCAGTGGGATACTGTTTTATGTACATTGCCTCAGAGTCCCATGAGAGCCCTGTGAGTTCACATAGGACTCTCTACCACTGTGAGGTAGCTATTGTCCCTTCTTACAGATGAGCAAATTGGGACCAAGGCTGGGTTTCTCAAGCTTACTCAGATAGAATATGACAAAGTCAGGATTCAAACCCAGATCTCTCAGACTTCAAAGCCCTCTCCTAATCATACTGACCTCTTGCTGAGCCTCTGATGGTGTTACCATCTGGACTGGGCAAGGGGTCATACCATTGCCTGCCCTGCAGGAGCCCACACTCCAGGACAGATGACCCTGCACAGAAGAATCCCACAGGTACCTCCACCCAGGAAAATGTGGGCTTCAGGGCAACGACAGCAGTGAGTGGGGCCTCTGTGATTCTCAAAGCCTTGGTTGTCACACTGTTCAGGCTATGAGCCCCTCTGCGAGAGCTGTCTGTGGCCACCATTCCCTGGGAACAATACCTTTTCCGTCAGGGAAGCTCACTATGCTTTAAGAAACATCTTCACTGATATCATCTTGCCAGAACCTCACAGAAATCCCCAGAAGGAGACTGCGATTACTGACAGAGGAAGGACTAACACTCAGCCAGAGATGATGCTCCATGAGACACTTCAGTATCATCTCACCTCACAGCCCCGTGAGGACCCCGGGGGTATGCCAGGAGCCACTGTCGAGATCCAAATTCAGCTCTGTTGTCAGTACGGTAATCACTCTCTGAATCTCTCCTATTTGGATATTGAAAGTGGACAATCACATTTGAGGTTTTTTGCATCCAGGGCCCAGACATGGTTCGGATGAGAATCTCCAGAGAGATTTAGAAGGTGCAGCAGAGGCAGCTACAAAGCCAGCTTCAACACAGGTAAGTGTTCACAGAAGCTGTACCCTCAGTGACACTGTCCAGTCATCTGCTTTGTGCCCATGGGAGCTATGGTGGTGCCATGATGGTAGCCGTCCTAGAACCAGTTTTCTAAATTCTGGGTCGTAGTCGAAAAGTTTCACCTTACAGGCAACGGTTCTGCAGTGGCTCTCTAACTTTCTCTCCTCCAGCCCTCCAAAGAGTTATAAGCCCTTGACACCCTTGGTTAATTGTCTTTCTGCTGAAAATATAACGAGTGAACCCTCAGGCACAAGAAGAAAGCAAATAATAAAAATTAGAGAAGAATTAAATGAATTACAGAACAGAAAAACAATTGAAAGAGTTATCAAGACAAAAAGTTGCTTCTTTGAAAAAATTAACAAAACGGATAACCATTGGCCAGACTGACAAAAGAAAACAAGAGATGAAGCAAATAATCCAAAAAAGAAATGAGATGGGCGATATCACAGCAGATCCAACTGAAATTAAAAGAATCATACCAGATTACTATGAAAAATCATACTCTAACAAATTTGAAAACCAGGAAGAAATGGATGAATTCCTAGAAACACACTACCTACCTAAACTAACACGAACAGTGTTAGAACAAGTAAATACACCCATAGCAAAATAAGAAATTGAAAAGGAAATCAAATAACTGCCAACAGAAAAAGCCCTGGCCCTGATTGCTTCACTGAAGAGTTCTACCAAATATTCAGAGAAGAATTAACACCACTACTACTAAAGGTATTTCAGAGCATAGAAAAGGATGGAATACTGTCAAACTCATTCTAGGAGGCCAGCATATCCCTGATACCAAAACGAGGTAAAGACCACAAAAAAAGAAAATTACAGACCTATATCCCTCATGAACTTACATGTAAAAATCCTCAAGAAAATTCTAGCCAATAGAATTTAACAACATATCAAAAAAAAAATAATTCACCATAACCCAGTGGGATTCATACCAGGTATGCAGAGATGTTGAACATTAGAAAAACAATTAATGTAATTCATCATTTTAATAAAACAAAAGACAAGAACAGCATGATTTTATCAATTGATGCAGAAAAGGCATTTGAAAAAGTTCAAAATGCATTCATGATAAAAACTCTCAGCAAAATAGAAATAGAAGGAAAATTCCTCAACATAATGAAGGGCATCTATACAAAGCCAACAGACAACATCACCCTAAATGCAGAGATTTTGAAAGCATTCCCCTTGAGAACGGGAACCAGACAAGGATGCCGTTAAACACCACTCTTATTCAACATTGTGCTGGAGTTCAAGACAGAGAAATTAAGCTAGGTAAAGAAATAAAGGTCATCCAGATTGGCAAGAAAGAAGTAAAAGTATCTCTGTTTGCAGATGACACGATCTTCTATTCAGAAAACCCTAAAGAATCCTCAAGGAAGCTACTGAAACTAATAGAAGAGTTCAGCAGAGTATCACGATACAAGATAAACACACAAAAATCAGTTGGATTCCTCTATACTAACAAAAAGAACATTGAGGAGGAAATCACCAAATCAACACAATTTACAGTACCCGCCAAGAAGATAAAATACTAGGAATAAATCTTACCAGAGATGTAAAAGACCTATAGGAAGAAAACTACAAGGCTCTGCTGCAAGAAACTAAAAAAAAAAACCTACAAAAGTGGAAAAACATACTCTGCTCATGGATAGAAAGACTTAACATTGTAAAAATGTCTATTCTACCGAATGGCATCTATAGATACAATGCAATTCTAATCCAAATTCCAAAAGCATTTTTTAATGAAATGGAGAAACAATCACCAACATCATAGGGAAGGGGAAGAGGCCCAGGATAAGTAAAGCAACACTGAAAAAGAACAAAGTGGGCGGCCTCACTTTACCTGATTTTAGAACCTATTATATGCCACAGTACTCAAAACAGCCTGGTACTGGTACTGGTACAACAACGGATACATAGACCAATGGAACAGAATTGAGAATCCAGACATAAATCCTTCCACATATGAGCAGCTGATATTTGACAAAGGCCCAAAGTCAGCTAATTAGGGAAAAGGCAGTCTTTTTAACAAGTGATGCTGGCATAACTGGATATCTATCTGCAAAAAAATGAAACAAGACCCATACCTCACACCACGCACAGAAAAGGACTCAAATTGGATCAAACACCTAAATATAAAATCTAAAACGATGAAGATCATGGAAGAAAAAATAGGGACAATGCTAGGTGTCCTAATACATGGCATAAACAGTATCCCCAGACCCAGTGCTGTCGAGTCGATTCCGACATAAACAGTATACAAAACATTAATAACAGTGCAGAAGAATAACTAGAAAACTGGGAGCTCCTAAAAATCAAACACCTGTGCTCATCCAAAGACTTCACCAAAAGAGTAAAAAGACTCCTAAGACTGGGAAAAAGCTTTTAGCTGTGACAGTTCCGATCAGCACCTAATCTCCAAAATCTACATGATACTGCAAAAACTCAACTACAAAAAGACAACCCAATTAAAAAATGGACAAAGGATATGAACAGGCACTTCACTAAAGAAGACATTCAGGTAGCTAACAGATACATGAAGAAATGCTCATGATCATTAGCCACTAGAGAAATGCAAATGAAAACTACAATGAGATTCCATCTCACTCCAACATGGCTGGCATTAATTCAAAAAGCACAAAATAATAAATGTTGGAGAGGCTGTGAAGAGACTGGGACACTTATACACTGCTGGTGGGAATGTAAAATGCTACAGCCACTTTGGAAAGTGATTTGGCACGTCCTTAGAACTACCATAAAAAGAAATTCCACTCCTTGGAATATATCCGAGAGAAATAAGAGCCTTTACACGAACAGATATACGCACACCCATGTTCATTGCAGCGCTGTTCACAATAGCAAAAAGATGGAAGCAACCAAGGTGCCCATCAACAGATGAATGATAAATAAATTATGGTATATTCACACAATGGGATGCTACGATTGGTAAAGAACAATGACGAATCCATGAAACATTTCATAACATGGAGGAACCTGGAAGATATTATGCTGAGTGAAATTAGTTGTAAAAGGACAAATTTTGTATAACACCACTATTATAGGAACTGGGGAGATAGTTTAAACACAGAAGAAAATATTCCTTGATGGTTATGAGAGGAGGTAGTGAGGGAAGGAGGGAGAGAGGTTTTCACTAATTAGATACTAAACACGAACACTAAAAAAAAAAAAACTAGGTAAGTTTTATTTAGGCAAAGGGAAAAACAACACACAATACAGGAGAGGTCAACACAACTGGACGAAGCCAAAAGCAAAGAAGTTTCCTGAATAAACTGAACACTTCGAAGGCCAGTGTAGCAGGGACCGGGGTTTCGGGACCATGGTTTCAGGGGACGTCTAAGTCAATTGGCATAATACAATCGATCATGAAAACATTCTGCATCCCACTTGGGAGAGTGGCATCTTGGGACTTAAAAGTTAGTAAGCAGCCATCTAACATGCATCGATTGTTCTCAACCCACCTGGAAAAAGGAAGAATGAAGAACACCAAAGACACAAGGTAATTATGAACCCAAGAGACAGGAATGGCCACATAAACCAGAGACTACATCAGCCTGAGGCCAGAGGAAATAGATGGTGCCCAGCCATAACCGATAACTACCCTGACAGTAAACATAACAGAAAACCCCTGAGGGAGCAGGGGAGCAGTGGGATGCAGACTCCAAATTCTCTTAAAAAGACTGGCTTAATGGTCAGATTGAGATTAGAAGGATCCGAAAGGTCATCGTCCACAGACCTTCTATTACCCCAAGGCAGGAACCATTCCCAAAGCCAACTTCTCAGACAGGGATTGGACTGGACTGTGGGATAGAAAATGATACTGGTAAAGAATGAGCTTCTTGGATGAAGTAGACACATGAGACAATGCTGGCATCTCCTGTCTGGAGGAGAGATGAGACCCCAGAGGAGGCGAGAAGGTGGCCAAATGGACACAAGGAGAGAGAGTAGAAGGAAGGAGCATGCTGTCTCAATAGGGAGAGAGCAATTAGGAATGTAAAGCAAGGTGTATACAAATTTTTGTGTGAGAGACTGACTCGATTGGTAAACTTTCAAATAAGCACAATAAAAATTGATTATGAATATATATATATAAACCCAGCCCAGTAGGGAATGGTTTCTGTCTTCTGCACTATACCCTGACAGTTGCCAATGGTGACTGCAGACTCCCAGGCTCTTAGATGCACCTGGAGACATGGGACTGAGCTAGGTTGACCTTGCATCCCTATGACTATTCGTTTCCTATGGAGGAAGGGAGTGAAGACAAGTCATAAATTCTTTAGCATCTGTCCTCTTTCCTTTATGCAAAACATTCCCATGAATTTCTGTGCAACGCCTTTGGCCCTGATGTGTTCCTGCCTGCTACAGAAGAGCTAGAGTGGGAAGCAGGAGCTTGTGGTCAGAAGGAGAGTCTGTGGTGGCACACTGAGGTACGGCTGTGCTAAATCACTGAAGTTTACTCTTTGCCTGTTACCCCTGCCCCTAAAATTCCCCACAGGAGATCCTGGACCATTCAGACTGTTCCCCACAACTGTTCCTAATACCATCACAGGAAAAACAACCCAGTTGCCATCGAGTTGAGTCCGACTCATGGCAAGCCCGTGTACATCAGAGTAGAACTGCTCTGTAGGGTTTTCATGGCTACGACCATTCAGAACAAGATCTCCAGGCTTTTCTTCCAAGGTGTCTCTGGGAAGGTTCTAATCTCCAATCCTTCAATTGGTGGCCAAGAACTTAACCATTCGAGCCACCCTGGGACTCTTAATACCGCTCCTAGGAAACCCTGGTGGTGTAGTGGTTAAGAGCTCTGGCTGCTAACCAAAAGGTGGGCAGTTTGAATCCACCAGGCGTTCCTTGGAAACCCTGTGGGGCAGTTCTACTCGCTGTGAGTCACAATCCACTCAATGACGATGGGTTTGTTTTTGTTTTTGTTTCAGGATGGGGCTTATTCCCAGGCTCTTCACATTCCCCCATCAGCCCCTCTTTCAGTGCTCAGTGAAACTTACCGGCTTTCTGGACTTTCCCCTTTCTCTCATGCACTTGTCTCACACCTGAAAGTTCCCCACAACGTTCCTTGAAAATGTATCTATACCTTTCTGCTGCTGCCCCAAGCAGGACCTCTCGCCAGCCTGGCCCACCAGCCCAACCAGCTGCAGTCTGGGTCTCTGCCTCCATCTCCACCCACCCTCCCAATGGCATCAGATCTCTCTTGATCACTGGTTAAAGCCAGTCATTACGGTTTTTAAATCTGTCAGTTAAGGACATGCAAGAATTAGTTATAATCGTTGCCCATGGACAGAAGGACTGAGTAGGTGGGGACAAGAGGAAAAATGATCAAATTTTACATTGAAAAACTTTTTATGCTCTTTGAATACTGTGTTATAACCAATATGATTTCATTGTATTTTAATTGACATTTGCTCTTTTTGAATCACAGGTGCGGAGGAATGGAGTGATAATCACCCTTGGTTTATGGCGTATTATCAACATTGCTACAGGAAAGTTCTTCGTTTTCGTTATTTTTAAAATTTTTCTCCAGTCCCAACTCCCTCTCTCAGTACACGCTTATCATGTTTAATATGTATCTATTTCTCTGCATGTTTACTTAATGTGTATTGTTGTTTGGTGTGTGAATTTTAGTTGGCATAAAATTAAGAAAATTATATCTGATGTGTTTTATATCTTTCTGGTTTCTATTTTCTTTCACCCAATAGTTTCTTTTTAATACATCCTGTTGCCACTTGTACACTGTACGAGACAGAAGTTATGTTTCCACACAGCTCCCCTCAGCCATGCCCGTCCCCCACACCATGGCTGCGTGCCTTTCTTCCTCAGCTGGATGGTATTAGTGATGGCTCACGCCATTCCCAAACCCCAGCTACCACTGTTGTGTCCTCTTGCAACTGCACCGATTTCTCAGCCTCCCAGAAACTCAATGGCCAGGTTTTCGATATGGCCTCGATCATGGTCTATGTGGTGGGAGCTGCACCAACCCCAGCACCCAGGTATGACCAGGTTGGATCTACAAAGGCTCTGGTTTTCTTAGTGGTTGTCCCAAAACCAAAAAAAAAAAAAAAAAACCCACTACCATCCAGTCAATTCAGACTCATAGCAGCCCTATAGGACAGAGTAGAACTGCCCCATAGGCTTCCAAGGAGCACCTGGCAGATTCAAACTGCCAGCTCTTTGGTTAGCACTTAACCACTATACTACCAGGATTTCCTATGGTCACCCCAGGAGGGGAAAAAGTAGAACTGCAAACAGGAGAAAGGTAAACTGCAGTGATTCAGCACAGCTGTTCCTCACTGTGCCCCCAGGAACTCTCCTTCTGACCCCCACCTCCTGCTTCCAGCTCCAGCTCTTCTGCACCAGGCTGGAATGCATCGGAGCCAAGGGCATTGCACAGAATCTCATGGGAATGCTTTGCACAGAGGAAGGGGGACAGATACAATAGACTCTATGACTGCTCTTTACTCCTCTCCTTCATATGGACCCAAAAGTCACAGGGCTGGGAGGTCACCTTGTCCAGTCCCATGTCTCCAGGTGCATTTAAGAGCCTGGGAGTCTAGAGTCACCATTGGCAACTGTCAGGGTTTAGTGCAGAAGACAGAAACCACTCCCTATATTTTAAACAGAAAGACAATGAATCAAGGGACTCAAGGGCTTATAACTCTTTGGAGGGCTGGAGGAGAGGAAGTTAGAGACCCACTGCAGGACTGTTGCTTGCAAGGTGAAGCCTCCTGGTTGTGACCCAGAATTTAGGAAACTGGTTCTACGACGGCTACCACCCTGGCACAACCACAGCTCCCATGCCCACAATGCGGATGACTGGGCACTGTTGCTGGGGGTCCAGGTACTGCAAACACTCACGTGTGTTGGGACTTTGCAGCCACCTCTGCAAAGCGCAAGCATGGGGGGAGTTAAAGTCCTATGGGGCAGACATAAACTGACAAAAGACGAGAAGGAAGGAATCGGCAGATAATTCGCTCACCTTTGCTCCCCATACCCATCCCTGACAGACTGTTCCAAGATGTAGTGCTCCCATATGACCTCTCTGGAGACATCCTCTGTGACCAAGCACCCAGCTCTGTTTTCTTAAGAAGCAGTGGTCAGCTCAGTAATGCACTACACTATTTATGCTGTCCCTTCTTGCCTCCTTACTTCTATTCCCTTCTCCGTTGTTTCCCTGGAATTATACATACACACACACACAAGCACGCACACACACCACACACCAAAATGAAAGATTGGTACATATGCTTTGCCTTAGACTCTGTTTTCCAAGGACCCTGAATTAAGACAATTGGTATCAGGAATGACCCTTGAAATCAGAGTCTCAAAATGGCATCTAGAATAGATCTTTCTCTTCTCTTAGGCTATAGAAACCCCATTACCATTGGTAAATGAAGCGATCAAACCCCTGGCATATAAAAAAAAAATAGAGGCAGCATAATTACTGAAGTTCTCCCTCTGGCGACCTGGATTAGATGCAGGTGGAAGGAAAAGCACTGGGAGATCAAGTGCTAGAACAGTTACTCCGTATGGAGGCGATGATGCTTATAAAGACAGTAGCATGGGGAGGCTTCTTTCTACATAATTGGAGGTTTTGATAAAACAAAATAATGGGCATGCAGCAAAAGACAGCACTTCTAGGGTAACATTTAAGGAGACTTTAATCTCCTACAACTACAGGGCATACTGTGCATAAAACTGAGGCCCAGTACCTGATTATAATGGTAACGGAGCTGTAAAGAAGACTAAATGCATAGTGTTTGATTTCTATACCAAGGTCAGAGGCCTAATTAGGGAAGATTAGAACCTGAGAGCTATGATGAGGACATTTGGATAATGTTGTTTTTCTTGGGTGCCGTGGAGTTGGTTCCAGCCCATAGCTACCCTATGCACAACATAACGAAACACTGCGTGGTCCTGAGCCATCCTTAAAATTGTTCTTATGCTTGAGCTCATTCTTGCAGCCACTGTGTCAATCCACCTGGTTGAGTGTCCTCCTCTTTTCCACTGACCCTGTACTCTGTCAACCATAATGTCCTTCTCCAGGAGCGAATCCCTCCTGACAACATGTCCAAAGTATGTAAGACGGAGTCTCGCCATCCTTGCTTCTAAGGAGCACTCTGCTTGTACTTCTTCCAAGACAGATTTGTTCATTCTTTTGGCAGTCCATGGTATGTTCAATATTCTTCACCAACACCACAATTCAAAGACGTCAATTCTTCTTCAGTCTTCCTTATTTATTGTCCAGCTTTCACATGCTTATGATGCGATTGAAAATACCATGGCTGGAATATTTGGATGATAGAATCCCCCATTTACTCTGATCCTTTCTTGTTGCTAGAAGAGAACAGCCTCCCCCTCCCTGAAGACTAGGCAATGACTTCATCTAAAGCAGGTGCCTCCCAGATGCTTGTTCCCCAGGAAATTTATCTTACTACACCTTGTTGCAGCAAGACAATAACAAGAGGCAGGCCTAAACACAATTGGAAGTACAAGCCCTGCTCTAGTTAAAAAAAAAAATTCTTTGCATGACAAAGGAATTTCAGAACCTAATTACCATGAACAAGCAGGAAGAAACGGAGCGTTTGAGGATCTTACTCTATCCTATAGGGTCTCTATGAGTCGGAATCGGCTTGATGGCACTGGGGTTTTGGGGAGTGTTAAACGAGGCAGGTGAGATAAAGGGTTGAATAAAAGAGATTTCACTGACATGGGGGCACTAGTCCATGATTTAGGATTCAATTTTAGGCAAGGACATCTGGAGCTGGTCCAAACGGTTTGCCAAAATGACTCCTTGATGTTTGGTTACTACACACTGATGACCTTCTGAAAGGGGTTAGAGTTGTCAGAACTTCCTGGGCACAGTATTGAAGAATGACTTGGAAGGCTCGGTTAGAATGAATTTACCAGGCAGTAACTGAGAGCCCATCACCTGACCGTATTCCTTAGGAGAGCCAGAAGGCACTCCCCTCATAAGGCCACAAGAAATACACTCAAGAGAGACAACAGCATCTTTGACAACCTCAGTGGGAGCTACCCACTGCAAACTGGGAATAATAGTGAAGAATGCTACTGTGGAACTGGGCTTCTTAATATTAGTGTGGATGATGGAATTCCTGAATGGCAGAGGACAGGAAGGAAAATTTAACCATCCAGGGGGACATAATAAGTAGTGGCTAACAGGGTAGATGGAGCCCTGGTGCTTCAATGGTTAAGAGCTCGGCTGATAACCAAAAGGTTGCAGTTCACATCCACCAGCCACTCCTTGAAAACCCTATGGAGCAGTCCTACTGTGTTCTACACAGTTGCTATGAGTCGGAATCGGCTAGATGGCAAAGAGATTGGTTTTTTGTTTCGAGGTTTCTTTTTTTTTTTTCACCAAGGCACAAATGGATATGTATGGACCCAACAGCATCAGCTCCCTCTCACCAAAGTTGATCTGATGGAAAATTACAGGCAATAAATAATCTCTCTAATGAGCACAGATGCAACTCTAAACAAAATGGAGTCCATAGATATACAGAAAAGATAACTGATCATGACTAAGTGGAGTTTATTCCAGTAATTCAAAGTAGCTTAATATCTTTAAATCAGAGTAATTCACCACACCAACAGAATGAAGTAAAAAAAAAAAAGATCATCTCAATAGATGCAAAATATGCATTTGAAAAAAATTCAACATCCGATCATGTTGACAAAAACCTTTGCAAAATGTCACGGATTCAGTTGTGACCCCCCAAAAATACGTGTCAACTTGGTTAAGCCATGATTTCCAGTATTGTGTGGTTATCCTCCATTTTGTGATTTACCTATGTAAATCTCTGCCTGTGGCTAAATAGGATTAGGGTAGGATGTAACACCCTCGCTCAGATCACATCCCGGATCCAGTGTAAAGGGAGTTTCCCTGGGGTGTGGCCTGCATCACCTTTTATCTTACAAGAGATGAAAGGGAAGCAAGCAGAGAGTTGGGGGACCTCATACCACCATGGAAGCAGACTGTGTCTTTTGGACCCAGGGTGCCTGAGCGGAGAAGCTGCTTGACCAGGGGAAGTGTGAGGAGATAGACCTTCCTCCAGAGCCAACAGAGACAGAAAGCCTTCCTCTGGAGCTAAATCACTGAATTTGGTCTTCTAGCCTAGTAGACTGTGAGAAAAAATCTCTTTGTTAAAACCAACCACTTGTGGTATTTCTGTTGTAGCAGCACGAGATAACTAAGACACAAACTGTAAACTATAAACACTGTTTTAATCTGACGCAAAGCACCTACAAAGAAACTAGAGCAAACAAATCTTTCCCTCTGAGATCAAGCATGATTCGAGAGCGTATGTTACGAGCTCGTTTATTCCATTTTATACAAGAGGGAGGGAGAAGGAGTCTTAAAGTGCAATAAGATGAAAAATTAAAGAGTAATTTTTGGAAAGGAAAAAAATAGAACTGACATTATTTTCAGGTGATCTGATTGTTCACCAAGAAATCTAAAAGAATCTACAGGCAAACTATCAGAATTCACAATTAATTAAGCAAGGACACTGAATACAAAATCAATACACATAAATTGCATTTCTCTATATAAGCAACAAATAGAGAAATGTAATTTTAAAATACCACTGTTTTTATTTTTCACTGTAATTTTTAAATATCATACCAAAACAATAAATATATAGGTATGAATCCAATGAAATATGTGCAACACCTCTATATTAAAAATGACAAATTTTATTCAGAGAAGTTAGAGAGGACCTAGATAAATAAAGAAATACACCATATTCATTAAAGATTCTATCTTATAAAAATGACAGTTCTGTTCAAATTGATTTACAGATTGAATATAGTACCAGTCAAAATTTCAACAGGGAGGGAGCAAGAGAAGGCAGGGAGATCCTTCAGACTGCAATACAGATTTCACACCTGTGAAGAAAAGGGGGAAGGAAGGAGAACTGGGTAGGAAGGGTCTCAGCCTGCAGTACAGGTCTAAGAAAGCCTCAGCCAAGCCTATTGGGAGTCCACAACGCAAAGCTGTCCAGTGAGGAATTTCACATTTTTCACAAAGCCCTGCCTTAGTATGTTTCCCACACTCAGTCATTGGCTGAGAAAAGCCTTCAGGAAGCATGGCCTCAGTGCAAGTGTAGAGGTGGTTTTGGAGGGGCAGCAGCTGGAGCTGTCAATCAACTATGCAGGAGATCCAATTGGCATATTTGTTATGACCTCCACAGTCCACCCCTTGCCCTACACAGATTTACTCTTCCATACTGGTCAATGGAGAAGCCCTCCATTGTTCCCATAGGCCTCTTTTCCTGAAGCACAAACTCAGAAGAGTGAATGAATTACAGCCCCCATCACTGTATCTAGTCTCAGGGACACAGATTGTACACATATTCTCTTATTTCTCCACTATGCATTCTAAATTCTCCTTATCTTTACTTATCACCTTGGCAAGTCTTGATGGTTTTCCTGATGGTGTGACCCAAATCCTTATTTCTGAGGAGTGTGAACCATAAGCTACCATATTGCTCTCAGTCTAGAGTTGCTACATACGTCTCTTTAAGCTTACAGTGGGGCTAGGAGGTGACCAAGTGAATCACCTCGGTTCTACACAAACTCCTCCCTGCCTTTCTTGTATAACAGCAGCCCTATTTCCTCCTGCTTCTCAGGATCAATTACTCCTGCATGATGGTGACTTATCTTCTCCCTGTTGGTCCCTGGACACAAGGAGCTTCTTTGGTGGCAGCTTTAGCTTTTAGTTGAATGAAACATTTGCTGTGTCCCCTGGTAAGAACTTTCCACCTCTGGAACCAGGACCTTTAACCCCGAGGAAACCAGAGTTACAGGGATAAGAAGCACAAACTCCCTAAATGGGTCATTGGGAGTGATGACAGGTGGGGACAACGATGAATCTTAGCTGAGGGAAGAAAGATTCAATGCATATTTTGCATCCTGAAGTGTGCTACTCCATTCTTTCAAATTCTTGTTGAAGAGGATCTGAACAAAACAGGATATAAAAAGTGTGGGGGCAGTGGTATATTGCAGCAGAGTTAAATTTATGTTTAATTCTGATGCAAATGAGGTAATTGTAAAATTACAAACAGCATCATTCACGTTGTATTCTATGAGTAATTCACAGAGAATAAAATCTGAGTGGTGTCCCTGGAGTTGTGCAATGGTCTGCTTTGGATGAGATATTTCCATGAGAGGCATAACAGCAGGACAGTGTCCTGGAAGCTGGGACCACTCATGCCATGTGAGGTCCCTGAGACCAGGCAGGGAAAAGCTGTGATGTTTGCTATGCACAGAGAAGGGAGGGGGCTGAGATTCCATTCTCAGGAGCCTACCTACCTCTAAATGCTGGTTACTTGGAGATTCCAGTGATGAACAGTAAAGGGCACCACACTCATTGCAAGGCTCTCCAGCCAAGCATTGCATATCCTCTTTGCCTCAACTCCCAAGCATTGCAGTAAAACCTTACCAAGGGTGTAAAAAATCAGGGCATGTGTGTTGGCAGCCCAAGATCTGCTGTCCACACCAGGAAAGCAGTACTGAAGAATCTAATTTTGCTTCACTTTGGACAGGTCCAGGAGCTAGGACCCCCTCAGAGTCCTGGACCTTTTCCCATCCCCCCAGCAGCAAACATGCACGCACACCAGGATGATGGCTCTCGATGGCCATAGAGTATACTCTGGTGCAGCCTCCACACTGACAAAATGGGCACTTAGAGGCCACTTCCTACTGATAAGCGTGAGCAGGAATAAAAATCCACTGAAGCATTCGCAAAAACAGGTTATATCTTCAGGTTGAAAATCAGGAGAAATGCATGCCAAGTTCCTTGATTTGGTGGCAGGTTAGGAGGTCTTTAGATTATCCAGAGTTGTGGGTTGTTGACCCCTGATCCCCTCTCAGTCAAACAAATCAATACCTAAGCTGCCTTAAAAAGGTCTAGTCTAGGTTAAGCAACGTGTAATGGTTTGCCCAAGACTGAGGGAATTCCTGGATACAGCGCTAAACCCAGGAAAGTCCCAAGCAAACCGGAACAAGTTGGTCACCGATGTCTGGACTCAGGAAAGCAGGTTGTTACACAGCTGTACCCACATGGTTATGCCACATAGTGATGCTTAGGGTTTGGGCTGGACTGGGCACAGGACTGAAGCAAAAGAACAATGGCATCTTTATCACCAAGAACTCCTCACTAAAATAACAATCCCTCTTCACCTAGGTCATGAATGTAGGCGGTTGATAATAGGCTAAATGTTTCTACCCAAAGACAATGAAATTCACATGGTGGTAACCCAGTCAGGAAAGACATTCCAGACCCTGTTGTGATGTGACTGGTTTGGTCACTGGGGACAGTGAAGATCTGTGCTTATAGGGCAATGGGCCTTTGCCCTCACTGGCCTGTGGACTGACCCCATCTTCTAGGCAAGGCTGAACATGGCCAAGGCAATAGAGTATGAGAGGCCCAGAACTAGAGGCAAGACAGAATATAAGATTAATTGGTTTATCCCTGAAGTATTTGACTGCTGATAAAATTCAAGGAGGAAGGAGAGTTAGCGGCCAATGGGATAAAGTGGACTCTGGGTATCCTGGGGATGGCTTTGTCCTCAGCTCGCTTTGGAGGTATTTTCCCTAGTCGTTCCCCATGACTGGAGACTCATAGTGTCAACTTCAGAGCTGGAATGGTTGTAGCCCAATATCCTGATTTTATACATAAAAACACTGAAGCCCCGTGAAGGAATGACTAACCCAAGCTCATGTGGTCTCGCTGGTGAATTGATCGGCAGTTAAAGGCACCTTACCCTGGTCTTCAGATATTGCACCTTGGGCTTTACACCTGAAGGAATAAAGGGGGCTTATGCGAACTCCGCGATGCATCTCTGAGGAGAAGGACAAGTTGTAAAGAACAGAACCATCTCTATATCTCACAGCTGGCCAGTGCCCACACCAGACATGCTGGCAGTGGTCTAGTGCCCAGTCTCAGCGATTCCCAACAGAGTCCTCGGATCCAGAAGAACCCTGGACCTATCTCTGTTTTCTGAGCCTTCTGATCCATCCCAAGTCCCAAGACCTGAGTTGGGGGTGATAGAATACTCTGAGTTGAAGCAGAGGCTGCATTCAAACTCCGGCTAATAGTCAGGGAGAAAACCGCATCCTCAGTCCTACAACATCACAGACGTGAATTCTGTCAGAACCTGGTTGATCCTGGTAGCAGATTCTTTCCCAGAGTCTCCAGACGAGAGTCCAGCTGGCTGACACCTTGACTGCAATCTTGTTGCACCCTAAGCCAAGAATTCATCCAAGGCCCCTGACCAGATTTCTGACCTACAGAACTCTGAGATAACAAGTAGCTATTGTTTTAAGCTGCTAAATTTATGCTAATTTGTTATGCAGCAATAAAAAACTAGTATACTGAAGGTCACTTCCATGTATATAGTTAAGTAATTGCTAGCCATTACTTAACTATTGTAAAGGAGTGGCTTCTAGGACTCCTACCACTCACTGTATTGACTCACCCAGCATCATGAAAGAACGGCGCAGTGTCAGAGGTTATATCATCTTATGAATGTACCTACCAATGTCCAATATCAAGCTGTGATGCTCAAAAAACAAAAACTTTTCTAAACTAGCAATAAAAATTTTTTTTTTCAATCAACAATATCAGAGGCATATATAGAACACTCCGCCCAACAGCAACGAAGCACACTTTCTTCTCTAGTGCACATGGAGCATTCTCCAGAATAGAGCACGTATTAGGGCATAAAACAAGCCTTAGCAGAATCCAAAACATTGAAATTCTACAAAGCATCTTCTCTGACCATAAGACCATAAAAGTGGAAATCAATAACAGAAAAAGCAGGGAAAAGAAATCAAACACTTGGAAACTCAACAATACCCTGCTCCAAAAAGACTGGATTATAGAAGACATTAAAGATGGAATAAAGAAATTCATAGAATCCAATGAGAATGAAAACATTTCCTATCAGAATCTTTGGGACACAGCGAAAGCTGTGCTCAAGGTCGATTTATATCAATAAATGCCCACATACAAAAAGAAGGAAAGGCCAAAATGAAAATCATGAAATTATGCATAAATCCACAACAAAATTCTAGCCAATAGAATTCAACAACATATCAAATAAATAATTCACCGTGACCAAATGGGATTCCTACCAGCTATGCAGGGATGGTTCAACATTAGAAAAACTATTAATGGAATCTATCACATAAATAAAACCAAAGACAAGGATCACGGTTTTATCAATTGATGCAGAAAACACCTCTAGCAAAGTTCAGAACCCATTCATAATAAAAACTCTCAGCAAAATAGGAATAGAAGGAAAATTCCTCAACATAATAAAAGGCATTTATACAAAGCTAATAGAAAACATCATCCTAAATGCAGAGAGCCTGAAAACATTCCCCTTGAGATCAGGAACCAGAAAAGGATGCCGTTTAACACACTTCTTATTCAACATTGTGCTGGAGGTCCTAGCCAGAGCAATTAGGCTAGATAAAGAAATGAAGGGCAACCAGATTGGCAAGGAAGAAGTAAAAGTATCTGTATTTGCACATGACATGATCTTATACACAGAAAACCCTAAAGAATCCTCAAGGAAGCTACTGAAACTCATAGAGGAGTTCAGCAGAGTATCAGGATACAAGGTAATCATACAAAAATCAGTTGGATTCCTCTACACCAGCAAAAAGAACATTGAGGAAGAAAAAACCAAATCAATACCATTTACAGTACCCACCAAGAAGATAAAACACATAGGAATAAATCTTACCAGAGATGTAAAAGACTGCTACAAAGAAAACTACAAGACTCTACTGCAAGAAACCAAAACAGAACTACAAAACTGGAAAAACATACTCTGCTCATAGATAGGAAGACTTAACTTTGTAAAAATGTCTATTCTATCAAAAGCCATCTATAGATACAATACAATTCTGATCCGAATTCCACAATTTTTTTGAATGCAATGGAGAAACAAATCACGAACCTCATATGGAAGGGAAAGAGCCCCTAGATAAGTAAAGCAACACTGAAAAAGAAGAACAAAGTGGGAGGCCTCACTCTACCTGATTTTAGAACCTATCGTACTGCCACAGTAGTCAAAACAGCCTGCTACTGGAACAACAACAGATATATAGACCAATGGAACAGAATTGAGAATCCAGACATAAATCAGCCCACATATGAGCAGCTGATATTTGACAAAGGCCCAAAGACAATTGGGGAAAAGGCAGTCTTTTTAACAATTGGTGCTGGCTTAAAGGGATATAAATCTGCAAAACAGTAAAACAAGACCTATCCCTCACACCATGCACAAAAAAGAACTCAAAATGGATCAAAGACCTAATATAAAATCTAAAACGATACACATCATGGAAGAAAAATAGGGACAACATTAGGAGACCTAATGCATAGCATAAACAGTATACAAAACATTACTAACAATCTAGATGAAAATCTAGATAACTGCAAAAAAGATAACTGGGAGCTCCTAAAAATCAAACTCCTATGGTCATCCAAAGACTTCAACAAAAGAGTAAAAAGATTACCTACAAACTGGGAAAAACATTTTAGCTATGACATTTCCGATCAGTGCCTGATCTCTAAAATCTACATGATACTGCAAAAACTCAACTACAAAATGACAAATAAACCAATTTAAAAACAGGCAAAAGACATGAACAGACACTTTACTAAAGAAGACATTCAGGTACCTAACAGATAAACGAGGACATGTTCACGGTCATTAGCCATTAGAGAAATGCAAATCAAAATTACAATGAGATTTCATCTCACTCCAACAAGGTTGGCATTAATCCAAAAATCACAAAACAATAAATGTTGGAGAGGCTGTGGAGAGATTGGAACACTTATACATTGCTGGTGGCAACGTCAAATGGTACAACGACTTTAGAAATTGATTTGTCGCTTCCTTAAGAAGCTAGAAATAGTATTACCATATGATCCAGCAATCCCACTCCTTGGAATATATCCTAGAGAAATAACAGCCTTTACACGACCAGATATATGCACATCCATGTCCATGGCAGCACTCTTTATAATAGCAAAAAAATGGAAGCAAGCAAGGTGTCCATCAACAGTTGAATGGATAAAGACATTACGGTATATTCACACAATGGAATACTACACATCGATAAAGAACAGTGATGAATCTGTGAAACATTTCATTACGTGGGGGAATCTGGAAGGCATTATGCTGAGTGAAATTAGTCAGATGTAAAAGGACAAATATTGTACAAGACAACTATTATAAGAACTCGAGAAACAGTTTAAACAGAGAATAAAATATCCTTTGATGGTTACAGGAGGGGGGAGGGAGGGAGAGTGGGAGAGGGGTATTCACTAATTAGAAATACCTAACAACTACTTTAGGAGATGGGACAGACAACACGCAAAACAGGAGAGATCAGCACAACTGGACTAAACCAAAAACAAAGAAGTTTCCTGAATAAACTGAACACTTTGAAGGCCAGCATAGCAGGGGCGGGGATTTGGAACCATGGTTTCAGGGGACACCTAAGTCAATTGGCATAATACAATCTATTACGAAAACATTCTGCATCCCACTTTGCAGAGTAGAGTCTACGGTCTTAAACACTAGCAAGCAGCCATCTAAGATGCATTAATTGCTCTCAAGCGACCTGGATCAAAGAACAATGAAGAACACCAAGGACTCAAGGTAATTATGGGCCCAAGAGACAGAAAGGGCCCCATAAACCAAGGACTACATCAGCCTGAGACCAGAAGAACTAGATGGTGCCTAGCTACAACCGATGACCACCCTGAAAGGGAACACAACAGAGAAATCCTGAGGGAGCAGGAGAGCAGTGGGATGTAGACACCAAATTGTCATAAAAAGACCAGACTTAATGTCTGACTGGAACTAGAAAGACCCCGGTGGTCATGGCCCCCAGACGTTCTGTTGACCCAGGACAGGAACCATTCCCAAAGCCAGCTCTTCAGGCAGGAATTGAACTTGACAATGAGTTGGAGAAGGATGTTGCTGAGGAGTGAGCTTCTTGGATCAGGTGAACACTTGAGACTATGCTGCCATCTCCTCCTGGAGGGGAGAAGACAGGGTAGAAGGCGTTAGAAGCTGCTGAAATGGACATGAAACCAGAGAGTGGAGGTAGGGAGCAGGCTGTCTCATTAAAAAAAAAAAAAATTAGGGTGAGAACAATTGGGAGTATGTAGCAAGGTGTATACAAGTTTTTGTAAACTTGCACTTAAAGCACAATAAAAATTTTTTAAAACAAATTCTCCATCTATACTTCACCAAATGGTTTTACCATCCACTAATGATCATTGCCTGAATTGTTTTTGTTTTGTTTTTTCCATTTGGAGTTTAGAAATGATGATTTTCTAATTATATAATTTCTTTTGCTTTTATAAACTGGATGCTTCTAACAAAAGGACTTTCCCTCATCCAGTAGGGCTTTTTGGTTATACTGAAATACACTTTATAACAGAAAGCACAATAAATTCTATATCTTTAATTATCAACTTTCAGAGTATTAAGTTGGTACCTAACAACCTCCTCCTCATCCTCACACTCCTTACCTTCTTCCTTTTCTTTCAGGATCATTAAGACCTCATGGTTTTTACATACTTAATAAATTCAAGTAAGTAGCTGGTTCCTTTGCTTTATTACAGGATCCCATTTGTCCTTGACAGCATTCTTGATTCATGGCCCAACAAGATGTCCAACTCACCTTGTCTAGTTTCTGCTCTGGTTTTAAGTTATATTTTAAAGATGCCAATTAGTTAAACTGTCCTGGAACTGATGGCAAGCTACCTTTACTAATTAATTACCAAAGGGTCTCTGAGGAATTAAAGCTCAGCACTAAGACTGGCAGGAATAAAGAACAGCAATGCTAAAGAAAAATGACTCTTGAATAAGATAACTTTCTGAGGGTTCCACCCCCAGCCTTGCACAGCCCCTTGGGACAGCAGCAGGAAAACATCCAGGTCTTCAGTCCATTCACATCTCTTCCTCAGACTTCACTTGGATTAGGACTCTCAGATATCTGTCCCAGGACTATCTGGCCTTCTCTTCCCCTGGGGCCTTTTTCTTTGCCTTCCCCAGCCCTAACCAGAGCCTACTGATCTTCCCCAGCACTTCCCTAATGCTTAACTCATCAGTCTTGCCACTTTCACCATACTCAGTGCCTCCATATAACCATGTCCTCTTCCCCTATCTTCGGCTTCCCAAAATGAAACCAACTTTAATATGAATATAATATGTATGTTTTTTAAAGTAATGCATACGGAAAAATACAGCAGGAAACAGAAGCTATCACAGACACATCGAAACTCCCTGAGGGACTGAGTTACTGGGCTGAGGGCTGGGGGCCGTGGTCTCAGGGAACAACTAGCTCAAAAGGAATAATATAGTTTATAAAGAAAATGTTCTACTTCTGACTGTGGTGAGTAGCATCTGAGATCTTAAAAGCCTTCAAGTGGCCATGTAAGATACATGTACTAGTCCCATCCCCACTGGAGCAAAACAGAATGAACAAAACAATAGACACAAGGGAAAGATTAGTCTGAAGGACTAATGGACCACAACTACCACAACCTCCACCAGATTGAGTCCAAAACAACTCGATGGTGCCTGGCTACCACTCCTGACTACTCTGACAGGGATCACAATAGAGGGTCCTGGACAGAGTGGGAGAAAAATGTAGAGCAAAATTTGAATTCACAACAAAAACACCAGACTTGCTGGTCTGATAGAATTGAGAAACCCCAAGAGTGTGCCCCTGAACACCTTTGATCTCAGTGCTGAAGTCACTCCTGAGGTTCATCCTTCAGCCAAAGATCAGACAGGTCTATAACGGCAAACAATAACACACATGAAGAATGTGCTTGGAAGTGTCATCATGTATATAAGACTAAATGGGCACAGTAGACCAAAAGCAAAGACAAGAAGGCAGGAAGGGATTGGAAAACTGATGAATGGAAACAGGGAGCCTGGGGTGGAGAAGGGGAGAATGTTGGCACATCGCAAGTTGGCATCCAATGTCACAAAACAGTTTGTGAATTAATCACTTAATAAGAAACTACTTTGCTCTGTAAACTTTCACCTAAAAAAATTTTGCCTAAAGCACAATTAAAGAAAAACTTATGAATTAGTAAAACAGTTGCTTCAAACTGGGAAAAGTTGTATGTAAAAAAAAGAGAAAATCTATATGCAAGTTATTATAACTTTGTAAATACTCAAGTTTTTCAAAAGTCCCACTATGTTACATAAAGATACTGACACATTAGGATTCAAGACTTATAAGAAACAATAATTTGATATCAAATTTAAGAAAATATTGAATATAATAATTGAGATATATATTTGATGCATTACAAACTACAATTTGAAAACTATTTAATATTAAACATAATTTAATTATACACTCTAATTTCACATTAGAATCTGTAAATGGAGATTGGTTTGGATTGAATGAGATAGGAGACAATACACTTATTCTCAAAAAAAAAAAAAAAAACACAGAAGCTAGCCCAGCACAGTCATCATCCAAAGACATGCTGTGCAGAATTATTTTCTATTTTTTTTCACCTTGATGAGTGATTTAACAAAATCTAAAGTCACTATGCATGCATCCTGCAAATCCATTCTTCATTTGACGGTATGTCATTCTTAACATTCATTTAACAGATATTTATTCAGAGCCTACTATGTGTCAGGCTTATGAGTAGCCCTATAGGACAGAGTAGAACTCCCCATAGGGTTTCCAAGGCATGGCTGTTGGATTCAAACTGCTGACCTTTTGTTTGGCAGCCAAACAATCAACCACTCCACCACCAGGGCTGTGAGACAGAATCAACTCAACAGCGATGGCTTTTTGTTTGTTTCTTTGTTTTTGATGTGTCAGGCATTCTTCTACATGCTGAACATTCCCAGGACAACAACATGGCTTTATTTCTTTCCAAAATTTGTTTAGCCAATACTTTCTGACTGAACATTTATTTGCTGTTCTTAGGTGTCCGCAAGTCGTTTCCAACAAATAGCAACCCCATGCTGCCCATGGCGACCCATAGTGACCCCATCCTCACAACCGTTGCTATGCTTGAGCCCATTGTTCAGCCACTGCACCAGTTCATCTCATTGAGGGGCTTCCTTTTTTCGCTGACCCTCTATTTTACCAAAGCATGATGTCCTTCTCCAGGGACTGATCCCTTCTGATAACAAGATCAAAGCATGTGAGATGTAGTCTCACCATCCGTACTTCTAAGGAGCATTCTGCTTGTACCTCTTCCAAAACAGATTTGTTCCTTCTTCTGGAAGTCCATGTTATGTATATTCAGCATTCTTCACCATCACTACAATTCAAAGGCAGCCATTCTTCTGTCTTCCTTATTCATTCTCCAGCTTTCATATGCATATGAGGCAATTGAAAACACCATGGCTTGGGTCAGGCACACCTTAGTCTTCAAGGTGACATCTTTGCTTTTCAACACTTTAAAGAGCTCTATTTCAGGGGATTTGCCCAGTGCAAATCAGGTATATGGATCATGTGATGGTTAGGGTTATGTGCCAACTTCGCTAGACCACGATTCCCAATATTATATAGTTCTCCATTTTTTGTGTCACAGGTCTTGACCTTTAATGTTGATGAGGCAGGATTGGTGTAGGGTATGTCTTGGGTTGCAGCCTTGCAGGAGAGCTTGACTCAAGTCCCACCCTTACTCAAGTTATGCCCTTCCCTGCGGTGTGGCCTACATGTAATGTATATGTGTGGATGACCTGGCAGGATTCTCTCTCTCTGCATCTGAATCCCAAATCTAGTTCATGATCAATTGACCTCCAGTTCTTGGGACTTGAGCCAGAGGCCTGCTGTCTGACATGCCGATTATGGGATTCACAGACCTCCATAGCCCCAAGGGTCAGCAGCTTATCATCTGACCTCATTCTGCAGCCTTGTGAGCCAGCAGCCTGTGGTTTGAATTGCCAGTTGGGGTTCATCAGCCCCTGTAGCCACATGGGTCAAGAGAAGCTTCCACCTGACTCAGATTTGGGACTTGCCAGCCTCTACAAATTCGTGAACCATTTCCTTTATATGGTTTGTGAGTTCTGTGAGAAGTTTCAGTGAATTACAGAACCCAAAGAAGGGAGGGAGAGTGCTGAAGGAAGAGGGATTAGCTGATGATGGAGTGGTATAGCAGTTTGGAAAAGTTGGACATTTAGGACATCTTCAAACTTGGTGTCATAGGATCCAGCTCAGTGCTGATCCTTTTAAAAGAAATTTTTGTTGAACTGTCTAATTAAAATTTTGAGCTCAGGGATGTGGCTGAGTTCACTGTCCCAGTTGCCTCGTTCACAGCTGAGCCGTGGACTTGACAATAAACTCCTCTGAAAATTAACTCAATTTAACCCCAAGCTCATCTCCCCTAGTGAATAAGCAGACTGCCAAGTGCCTCTGGCACCTGTCAGAATATTTACAGACCAACACACTTGAACTATATGTCAGCTCCAAAGGTCCTGGCTTTAAGAAGCTCACATCTCTGAGTGTAGACAAACAAATAAAAACATAATACAGACTGGTGAGTCCTAAAATCAGTCCGAGCAGAAGTTATAAAGTGAACAGAGCTTGTGGAGGGAAACTCAGCCCTGAAGCTAGAAGGAGGAGTAAGAGAGTGGGAGGTTCAAAATCTAGAGGCCCTCCTCTGGCAAAGATTTATCTAAAGTTCCAGCCTCATGTCAGCCGAAAGTTCCAGCCTCATGTCAGCCGTGCTGTTCAGAACTGAAGCAACAATTGTTTGTCCATGCAGAAAGTGGAGAATTAAAAGGTTGTGTGTCAACTTGGCTGGGCCATGGTTCTCAGTGGTTTGACAGTTATGTAATGATATACTCTGACAGTTATGTAATGATGCAATTTGGCAGTTAGGTAATTATGTACCTATCTTCCATTTTGTGATATAATGTAATTACCTCCATGATGAGATCTGATGTGATCAGCCAAACAGTTGTAAGAGGAATTTCCTCAGGGATGTGGCCTAAATCCAATGGATATGGACATTCTGGCAAAGCTCTCTGGCTTTTGCTCACTCTGGATCCTGCATTCCACTCATCATCATCTGACCTCTGGGTCTTGGGACCTGAGCCAGCAGCCTACCATATTGCATGCGGTTCTTGGGATTCATTAGCCTCCACAGCCTATCAACCAGCAGCCTGCTCTCTTACCTCCCGATCTTGGATTAGTTAGCCCCTGAAGCTACATGAGACAGAAGAAGCCTCCAGGCTGATGCTTAACCCACGGATTTGAAGCTTCTACAATTGCATGACCCATTTCTTTAAGATAAATCTCTCTCTATAGATATATATATAGATAAAGATGTATAGATAGATGATAGAAAGATGATAGACAGACAGATCGACCGACAGACAGACAGACAGATAGATAGATGGATAGATAGATCGATAGATAGACGGACAGATAGAAGGACAGACAGACGGACAGACAGATGGACAGGCAGACGGACAGGCAGAGGGACAGATGGATGGACAGACGGATGGACAGGTGAACAGACAGACAGATAGATGATTGATAGATGAAAGATAGACAGAGACAGACAGACAGACAGACAGACAGATAGATGATAGATAGGTAGATAGATAGATGATAGATAGATAGATGGTAGATAGATAGATAGATAGATAGATGATAGATAGATAGATAGATAGATAGATAGATAGATAGATAGATAGATAGATAGATAGATAGATAGATAGATAGATGATTGATAGATCGATCGATCGATAGATGATAGATAGATAGATAGATAGATGATAGATAGATGATAGATAGATAGATAGATAGATAGATAGATAGATAGATAGATAGATAGATAGATTAGATAGATAGATAGATAGATAGATAGATAGATAGATAGATAGATAGATAGATAGATAGATAGATAGATAGATAGATAGATAGATAGATAGATAGATAGATAGATAGATAGATAGATAGATAGATAGATAGATAGATGATAGAAAAAATATAGATATATAGGTATATAGAGAGATATATACACGCTTCATGGTTTTCCCTCTCTCGAGAACCCAGCCTAAGACATTTCATACCTAGAGTGGGTCTAGGGAAAGAAAATTAAAAGGATGAGTTTTCTAAACTGGCTCTCAAGTCTGCTTAGTCTCAAAAATGTTGATGGCTCTGCTTCCAGTAGGAAGGAGGGCATTGCTAATCCATGGCATGAGGTGGCAGTAGAAACACACAAAATATCACAACCAATAGATGAAGTATTCGTGCGAGGCGAAAGTCAGAATGATTGTATGTTTCATACTTTTCTACGATTTTGTCAGAATGAGAAGCATAAGGAAGCTGGTTTGTTGGTCATACTTTCGCTAGACAAAGTGGTAAAAGAAAGAGGTGAGCTCAGAGCTTCAGAGTCACAGCTCAAGTGCCACACAAATCACTTCAAAGTTGCCACTTGTGCACTGAAAGAAAACCTTATTCTTCTAGAAAATGAGCTGATATTGCCAAAAACAAACCCAGAGTCTCATAAGAGTGGCTGAATTACAAAACCAATTGAATTTTCAACCTCTAATGGTTTCTGAAGTTAAAGTGATTGCATAGGTTGGGAAGATATAGCACCCTTAAGAGTGGGATGGGGACATAAGGGTAGATAATCAGGAAGCTGTGGATACTGAGCCCCAAAGTTCTGTTGAATCACTACTGCCAACAGAACCATTCCTCTCACTCCCATCTGAATAGATTACTGCATCTTTGTCTGCTAAATCACAATCGCCAGTAAACTCATTAGCCTCTCCACCCCCATCTGATGAGATTAACCCAGCTGTGTCTGAAGAGCCTTTGTCTAAGATATTGCCTGGCCCTGCATCTGACTCATTGCTTAGGGCATAAGCTGAGACAGATGCCTTACAGGACATTGCTGAATGTTCTCAGAACACGTCCCCAACACCCATTTTTGCTTTCAGACCTATAACTATGTGTCAGTCCCAGGGAGTCCCAAAAAGTGGAGTAAAAAGCGTGACCCAGGAAGAGGTACTCCACATTCCAAAATAACTGCTTGGCTTTTCTAATATGTACAAATAGAAATGGGGATAAGTGTGAGAAAGGCTTTTCAGGGAGAATAGTGCAAGGAACGTAAAGTTGGATCAGTCTGAGATTATTGCTATGGGCCCACTAAGCTCAGATTCTTCGTTCAATGTTTCAGCTCAAGAGGTTAGAAAATAATCTAATGGTTTATTTTGATGGTTCATTGAACCATGGATTACATGGTGGCCTATGCTAAATGAACTTGAAGCACCAGATCTGCCTTGGTATACTGTAAAAGAAGGTATCCAAAGCCTTAGGGAAATGGTAGAGTGGACCCACAGACCCAAACATGGAGTGCCCAGAGGACACAATTTTTGCCACAACAGTGTGGAACAAATTTGTGGAGGGAGCCCCACCATCCTTAAAGACTACTGTGATTGCTATTTTACGTAAGTAAGACTTGACAATGGGAATTTTCCTAACTAAATTAAGGCACAGAAATACAATGGAGCCGATTGGACCCCGTGGTGGTAGAGGCCAAGTGGTAGCACTCAATCAACAAAGACAAGGTGGGATTGGTTACCATAATGGCCAGTGAAGTCAAAGCAGTAATCAGAACAGTCTGACTCATATGGACTTATGGAGTTGGAACTTAATCATGATCTCCCTAGGAGTGAAATGGATGGGATATCTACTAAATATTTACTTGATCTGTACAAGCAGAAGAATTCTAGGTCAAATGAACAGCAGTCTACCTCAAATTGCCAGAGTACAGACGCATGGCCCCTCAATCAATTCCCAGACTTGTGGGACTTTACAGACCCACAATCCACTAGGTGAAGAGGAGGCCAGGTCCCTTGATGAAGGATCCCACTGCACTGCTGAAAATCTATACTGTTAATCTTTCTCCCAGCCTTCCCCAAAGAGATCTACAGACTTTTACAACACTGACTGTTCACTGGGGAAAAGGAAATAATCAGAATTCCTGGGAATTACCAGATAGTGGCTCCGAACTGCAACTATTTTCAGGAGACTCAAAATGCCACTGTGGCCCACCAGTCAGAGTGAAGGCATAGGGAGATCAAGATAGTAATGGAGTCTTAGCTCAGCTTCATGCTACAGTGGGTCCCCAAATCCATCCTGTGGTGATTTCACCAGTTCCAGAATACATAATTGGAATAGATATACTCGACAACATTCAGCACACCCATATTGGAAACCTGAAGTGGAGTAAAGGCTACTATGGTAGGACAAAGAAAAATGGAAGCCATTAGAACTACACCTACCTAGGAAAATAGTAAGCCAAAAGTATTACCACATTCATGGAGGGATTGCAGACATTATTGCCACTATCAAAGACTTCAAGGATGCTCAGGTGGTAATTCTTACCACATTCCTGTTCAACTTGCCTATTTAGCCTGTGCAAAAAATAGATGGATCTTGGAGAATAAGAGTGGATCATCAGAAACTTAACTAGGTTGTGACCATAATTGCAGCTGCTGTTCCACATGTGGTTTCATTGCTTGAGCAAACTAATACTTCTCCAGGTACTTGGTATGCAGTTAGTGATCTGGCCAATGCATTTTACTCAGCTCTGGTTTTGAATGAACGCCAGAAGCAGTTTGCATCCAGCTAGTAAGGCCAGCAATACACCTGCACTGTCCTAGATCAGAGGTATATCAACTCGCCAGACCTATGGCATATTTGAGTCTGCAGGAAACTTTATCACCCTTACTTTCCACAAGATGTCCCACTGCTCCATTACATTGATGACCTTATGCTCATTGGACCTAGTAAGGAAGCACTGTCAATAACTCTGGACTTAGAGGTAAAACATTTGCATGCTAGAAGGTGGGAAATTAATGCAACAAAAATTTAGGCACCTTCCACCTCAGTGAAATATCTAGGGGTCTTGTGGTGTGGGGCATGTGGAGACATTTCTTCTAAAGTGAAAGATAAGTTCTTGCATCTGGTTCCTCTCACAACTAAAAAGAATACACAACGACTTGTGAATCTCTTTGTATTTTGGAGGCAACATATCCCTCATTTGGGTGTGTTACTCTGGCCTATGTATCAAGTGACCTGAAAACTGCTGGTTTGAATTGGGGCCGAGGACAAAAGAAGGATCTTCAACAGGTTCAGGCAGCTCTGCAAGCTGCACTGCCACTTGGGCCATATAATCCAGTTGATTCAATGGTATTTGAAATGTCAGTGGCAGATAGAGATGTCATTTGTAGTCTTTGGCAAGCCACTATTGGTGAATCACAGTGCACACCCTTAGGATTCTGAAACAAAACCCTGTCATCTTCTGAAGATAGCTGCTCTCCTTTTCAGAAACAGCTTTTGACCTGTTACTGGGCCTTAATAGGAACTGAACATTTAACCATGCTTAGCCATAGACCGAATATTGAATATACAATGGACTGCCAAAAGAACGAACAAATCTGTCTTGGAAGAAGTGCGGCAAGAATGCTCCTTAGAGGCAAGGATGGCGAGAGTGTGTCTTATATATTTTGGACATGTCATCAGGAGGAATGAGTCCCTGGAGAAGGACATCATGCTTCGCAGAGTACAGGGTCAGCGAAAAGGAGGAAGACCCTCAAGAAGGTGGATTGACACAGTGGCTCCAACAATGAGCTCAAGCATAACAACGATTGTAAGGATGCCGCAGGACCAGGCAGTGTTTCGTTCTGTTGTGCATAGGGTCGCTATGAGTTGGAAACGACTCAGCGGCACCTAACAACAACAACAAGCCATAGGCCACCAAGTGACCATGTGGCCTGAAGTGCCCATCATGAACTGGATGTTGTCTGAACAACAGAACCATAATGTCAGACATGCACAGCAGCAGTCTGCCATTAAATGGAAGGGGTATATATGGGACTGGGCACAAACAGGACTCGAAGGTACAAGTAAGTTGAATGAAGAAGTGGCCCAAACGCCCAGGGTCTCCACTTCTGTCACGTTACCTACCTTCTCCCAGTCTGCACCTACGGACTCATGGGGAGTTCTTTACGACCAGGTAACTAAGGAACAGAAAACTCATGCCTGGTTTACAGGTGGTTCTGCAGAATATGCAGGCACCACTCAAAAGTGGACAGCTGGCAGCACTATATGCCCTTTCTTCCTGAAGGTTGGTGGTAAAGGGTAATTCTCCCAAAGGGCAGAACTTCAAGGGGTGCACCAGGCAGTTCTTTTTGTTTGGAAGGAGAAATAGCCAGATGTGTGATTCTGTACTGATTCATGGACTGTGGCCAGTGGTTTGGCTGATTGGTCAGGGACTTGGGAGGAACTTGATTGGAACATAGGAGATAAGGAGGTACAGGGAACAGGTATGTGGATAGATCTCTCTGAATGGAGCAAAGAAACGCATATATTTGTTTCTGATGTGAATGTTCAGCAAAGGGTGCCCTTGGCAGAAGAATATTTTAACAATCAAGTGGATAGGAATACACGTTTTGTGGAAACAAGTCACCCTCTTTCTCTATCCTCTCGGGTTATTGCCCAGTGGGCTCATGAATGAAGTGGCCATGGTGGCAGGAATGGAGGTTATCCGTGGGCTCAGCAATATAGACTTCCACTGACCAAGGCTAACTTGGCTACAGCCACTGCTGAGTGCACAATCTGCCAGCAGCAGAGACCAACACTGAGCCCGTGATATGCCACCATTCCTCAAGGTGATCAACCAGCACCCTGGTAGCATGTTGATTACATTGGACTGCTTCCATCATGGAAAGGGCAGCACTTTGTTCTTACTAGAATAGACACTTAATCTGAATATGGATTTGCCTTCCCTGCATCCAATGTTTCTGCCAAAACTACCATCCATGGGCCTACAGAAGGCTTTTTCCACCATCATGGTATCCCACACCATTGCCTCAAATCAAGGGACTCACTTCACAGCAGATGAAGTACAAAAATGGGCCTTTTCTCATGGAATTCACTGACCTTAGGGTGTTCTCCATCATTCTAAAGTAGCTGGCTTAAGTGAATAACGGAATAGTCTTCTAAAAACAATTAAAGCACCAGCTAGGTGGCAGTATCTTGCAGGGTTGGGACAATGTTCTCTAGAAAGTTGTATATACTCTAAACCAGGGACAAATATATGGTTTTGTTTCTCCCATAGCCAGGATTCATGGGTCCAGGAATCAAAGGATGGAAATGGGAATGGCACAGCTCACTATTACCCCTAGCGACCCACTCATGAAATTTTTGTTTCCTGTCTCCTCAACCTAAGCTTTGTGGGTCTAGCAGTCTTATTTCCAAAGGGAGGAATGCACCCACGAGAAGACACAGCACTGATTCCAGTGAACTGTAAGTTAACAATGCCTCCTGGCCACTCCTCATGTTTCTGGATCAACAGACAAATAAGAGAGTTACTATATTGGCTGGTGTGATTGACCCTGATTACCATGTGGAAATAAGATTGATATTACATAGTGGAGGTAATGAAGAGTATGTCTGGAATACAAGAGATCCCTTAGGACATCTCTAAGTACTACCATGCCCTGTGATTAAAGTCAATGAAAAAGTACAGCAACCCAATTTGGACATGACTACTAATGGCCCAGACCCTTCAGGAATGAAGGTTGGGCCACCCCACCAAGCAAAGAACCACAATCAGCTAAAGTGCTTGCTGAGGGTAAAGGAAATACAAAATAGGTGGTGGAAGAAGGTAGTTCTAAATACCACCTGCAACCACATACACAGTTGCACAAACAAGGATTGTAATTGTTATGAAGATTCCTTCTTTCTAACTGTATAGCAATTTTTTTTGTTTTTTTCATTTATAAAACATAGGATGTAAACCGGTTTTTGATTCTATGCATGTTAGTTATGTTAGGTACACGTATGACACTGTAATTGTCTTTATTCAGAAATTGTGTATGGTTTAAGGAAATGTGTACAGGTGCCAAGTTGACAATGGTTGGACTGTGATTGGTAAGGTTGTTTTTCAACTTGGCTGGGCCATGATTCTCAGTGATTTGGCAGTTATGTAATGATGTAGTTTTGGCACTTAGGTAATGATATAATTTGGCAGTTATATAATTATGTATACATCCTTCATTTTGTGATATAACGTAATCACTTCCATGATGTGATCTGATATGATCAGTCAACCCAATGTGAGGGTGTTTCCTCAAGGATGTGGCCTGCATTCAATATATATAGACGTTCTGGCAAAGCTCTCTGGCTTTTGCTCAATCTTGACCCTGCATCCCGCTCCTCATCATCTGACCTCTGATTCTTGGGACTTGAGCCAGCAGCCTGCCATATTGCCTGCCAAACTTGGGGGTTGTCAGCCTCTGCAGGCTGTGAGCCAGCAGACTACTGTCTTACCTCCCATCTTGGATTCATCAACCTCCACAGCCTGTGAGCCAGCAGCCTGCCATCTGACTTGCCAATCTTGAATTCATTAGCCCATGTTGCTATGTGAGCCAGGAGAAGTCTCCAACCTGACACCTGACCCGCAGGCTTGGGATTTGCCAGCCTCTTACAACTGCATGAGCCATTTCCTTGAAATGAATCAATCTCTCTCTCTCTCTCAAACCCCCCGCTTGGTGGCACAGTGGTTAACAGCTATGGCAACTAACAAAAAGGCCGGCAGGTCAAATCCACCAGCCGCTCCTTGGAAATCCTATGGGGCACAACTACTCTATCCTATGGGGCCGCTATGACTTGGAATCAACTCAACAGCAACAGGTTTACTTCTCCAGAGAGCCCAGCCTAAGACACCACCCAGGTTCCAATGCCTACCTTTGCAAGAATCCATTTTCATGATTCTATGGATGACACCAACAGCTCTTTGGACTCTTCATTAGCCTGACGCAGGGCTCTGACCTACTAGGGTTTATAAATATTTCAACAGGTGCCAGAGCCACTTTGCAGTCTGCTCTTATGACTAGGGCACAAGAACTTGGGGGTTAAATTCAATCAATTTTCAGAGGAATTTTGTGTCAACAAATGTTTATAAGCACGTACTGTGTGCCAGGTATACTGCTAGGTGTTGAGAATCCAGAGGTGCAAAGAGTCTCTGCCCTCTACAAGCTCATATTTTACAAGAGATCAGATAAATGAAGTAGGTGTTGTGGATGCTAGAAGTAAAAACAAGCATAATGTACAATAGAGACACAAAAGGGCAAGTTATAACATCCTTGAGTTCACCTCCGAGTACAAGCACTACAGAGAAGATGACACTTAAACTCAGAATTAAGACAAGATGTTCCAATGCAGACAAGTCTAAGAAAGAAATTTCAGGCAGAGGAAACAGAAACAGCAAATGTAATGAAAGCAGGAAACAGCATGGAGTGTTGTGGGGATTTGCAAGCACTTGGATCTCTACCCAGAGCATAGCTGTTAGGACGAGTTCAGAGAAAAATGCAGTCAAGGAGGGAAGCAGGAGACCAGCTTCAGGGCCATGGCACAATATTAACCATCACAGATCAGCACCCTGGGGAGCAGAAGAGAGGAGGCAAAAGTTGAGAATGATTGTAGACTGGGATGTTGCAAGAAAGGTGTGGGTAAAGAAAAGACAAAAGCCAAGTTGTGTCTTGGCGGTGAATCATGGAGGGTAGGCTGAAGGAAGGAGGTGATACCAGCCAAGGATTACAGGAAGAGAGAAGAAGAAGAAGCTTAGAGACCCAAGGTCCTGATTAGTTTGAAAAGTAGGGGAAACGAAAGCCAGGGAGAGAAGGAACAGCAAGGCCAAGCAGAAGTAGGTGGAGAGGAGAATGTCAGAAAGGAGTACAGCCCACTTCTGACAAAGCCCAGAGTGGAAGGGGACCCCAAGTAGAGAGGAGGAATAGGTGAGAAGGGACTTGTTAGCTAGTTAATTAGTAAATGATTATTATCTTATCTCAAGCATATCCTGTTGGTGGGAGAGAGAAGGAAACAGCAGGTCAGGTTGACAGATGGGTGTGACCAGTAGGTTAGTAGGCGACTGTGACCAAGTGGATAGGAGTAAAGGAACGTGATGGAGTGAAACTCAAGGAGGAGGTGTAGGGGACATGGCCTGGAAGCGGTACTGGGGATGGAAGTGAATACTGACCCCTCCTGCCTCCTGTATCTTTCAGGCTTCAGTGTGTCAAGAGTGAGCAGCTCGCTTGCCTTCCCATGGAAGAGGCCACGAGGGGATTGGTGTCCTCCAGAGAGCCAGGGCTGGGAAGGCAGCCCCTGTGCCATGCTGGTTTCTGAGTCCTAAATGCCCAGCAGTGTGCGACCCCAAGTGGAGGATCCCACACTGGGTGTATGTTTCTCCCTTCCCACTTTATCTGGCCAAAACGTTAGTTTGTTTTTCAAGTATCCCACTGAGGCAAGACTCCTTCCAGCACCCATAAGGGAACACATAACTACTGTGGGCCTTAACCAGCCCTATTCCTTCACCTGCTTCCTGTGGGACTTCACCACTAGACAACAAGCTCTTCAAGTCGTCACTGTTCCCTCACTTCCGTCTCCACAGTGCACATGTCTCACACCGCAGTGAAGAGAGTCACCTCAGAGCAGAAGTTCTCTCATTCACACATGCACACACATGCATAAACGCACACAAACACATACACACGTTTTGCAGGTTTACACATACAAGCACAAAAAAATCATATCCATGGACTTTTGAAGGTGGAGCTGGTTCTCAGGACTCTTTGGCCTCTTCCCATTCATGACAATGACCCATAGAGAAAATGCCCACTGGCCCTCAGGCTCAGGGGAAGGCACGACTTTGGCCCAGGAAGTACTTTTGACCTCAGAGGAGAGATCCAACTCCTCCATGGCCCTTAGAAGCAACTGCAGTGAAGGGCTAGGAAATAAAGCATCTGTTCCTCCTCCCTGTTCTTTCCTAAACAGCCAGGTGGGTGATGCACATCTCAGTGCCACACCTGAGGTGCTCCAACCCCTACACACTCACACACAAACTGACACCACTTGGGAGACAAAGAGACACCCCAGGATGCCAACTCTATCCAAGGAGAAAAAAGAGCATGTGCTGTACTAATAGGGCCCTCCTCTGATACCAGCAGTTGGGCTACATTGGGGCCCTGAGGAGTAGAAGTGGACCTGGGGTAAAACCAGGAAGGCTTCTCTAGAGTAAATGTCAGCTGGGTTGACCCCCCTTGTGGAGAGTCTACAAAGCTGAGGGTCAATATTTGTCTATTTGTCCACTCATACCACCAAAAGAGAAGGAAGGAGTAATGCAAGTATCAGGTGCAAGGAGATACTTTATTGTTTTGGGGGTGTCTGGAGGCCTCTGGGCTGGACTGGCCAGGGATCACTGGCATCCCCCGGAACAGGAAGGCGCACCATGGCTCTGTTTATGGTAGTCAGTGGCTATGTCCCCCACTACACAGAGAAAATCGGAAAAGTCAATCCTCTTATCCTTATTCTTGTCTTTTTCATCAAAGACATTGCATAAGTAATTTTTGCCCCTTCTTTCCTGTGGGGTTAAAAAACATAAAAACATTGTCCAGGGAGAAGAGGAGAATGGAGACAGATGAAGAGACAACACCTAGGGCTGAATCAAAGGTGTGGTTCATCTGGTGAGGCTATGGAGATGGAAAGTTGGGGTCAAGCAAAGTCAAGCCCTGAACCATCACTGGAGATTTCTGGCCAAAAATGAAAACTTGCATGGGAAGTACACGGTTAAATGACAAGGGGACTCAGGCTCATCCACCACCTCCCTTTCAGATGCACCGTCTTCATTCTTCCCCCAGGGGACCAATACAGCCCAGCCAGTTACTCTCCTCATTCTCTAATGCTCTTCACACTTAAATTCTTTCCCATCAACACCTATCGGTTCGGCCACATTTATTCTGTTCCTTAGTCTCAATCTGTGCTAATGATTCCTTCTAACAGTTAAATGAAATTAGGGCTATGAATGCACTTTGCTCATATAAAAGATGGTGGCCGTGTCTGAAGGGTTCATGATTCCCACTGTGTTACCTCTGCTTCCACGGGCAGTGGTAGTTCAGTGGTAGAACTCCCACAGTGGAAGAATTCCCATCTTCCAAATAGGAGACCCGAGTTCAATTCCCCACCAATGTACCTTGGTGCACAGCCACCACTCTCCTGGCAGTGGAGGCTTCCATGTTGCTATGATGCTGAAAAGCAGCTAACAATAACCCCTTCTCCCAGGAAAATGTAAAGAGGAGGCTTTAGGAGGCAACGTTTTATCCCAAGGTACCAGACCCTTGGAGGAACTCTCAGTGACCAGTGGGAGGGCAGATGCTTTAGTCTATTCACTGACTTTCAAATTATAACACTTTCTTGAGTCTCTAATATGGCCACCACTTTTTCTCATTTTCCAATAAATCATTTCATTTCAACAACGCCACCTCAGGAAATTAAGTTCTATTATCCACATTTGCAAATGAGAAAACTAAGGGTCAGATTGTGGGTGATTTGTCCAGGGTCATGCAGCAGGGAACCCTAGTGGCAGGACAGGTGCCCAGGAGAAAAAAGAGCATGACTCTTTGTCCTGAGCTCCTGGAATCTTTCATTCTGTCTCCACATGGGACTGGCCCTGCCTCAGGCCTGGAGGTAAAATGAGAAGAGAAAGGAAGTGTGAAGAGTGAATCAAGGAAGGGCCAGACTCCAGATCGGCCAATCACAAACAGTGCATCCACTTCAAAGCTGGGCCCGCCGACATGCCAAAGCCCATGGACTCCATCCACCCACCCCGTCTCTTCCCTGTACACAAATACACAGCCTCTTCCTGCCACAGACAAGCCAGACTCCTATTCACACAGTCATTGAGGAAGTTGGGGAAGTTCTCCTTCAGCAGCTTCAGCAAGTTTTCCCTATTGATCTTATCATCACACTCAGTGCATCGATGAAATAGTTCGACCAAGCTCACTACCAAATTCTCAGCTGAAGTGTGGCATATCTTGACTTTCTCAGCTACAATGTTGCTTATCTTGCCTTTTATTCCAAGAATCTACACACAAGAAATCAATGAGAATGACCTGGAGGGAAGAGAGTTTGAAGGACAAGGCCAAGGAGTGATTGAGGCCTGAGCTAAGACAGAAAAAAAGGAACTTTATTTCTCAAATGGTGAGGTAAATTGGTCTCAGGGAGGGGAGAGTGGAACTGAGTCCTCAATCCTGAGACCGTTTCTGGGGGAGTCTGGGAGGAGAGTGTGGGGAACTGTGGAGATCAAGGCTGTGTTAGTGAGGGGCAGGGGCTGACCGGCAGGGGATGAGTATACAATGTCTTCTGGCTCACCCAGTTGGGAGCGAGATAACAAAGAGAAGCATCAAATCCCAAGGCAAGACATTCCCATCAAGCAGAGCTTTTGGTCTACCCCATTCTCCCCACTTCCACTTAGGAAATTACCAAGGACCACCAGCCTGAGCAATCAGGTCTAGAATCCTGGGATTCTGGCTTTCCGACACAGTGGTAGAACACCCACCTTCCCAACAGGAGGCCCAAGATCAATTCCTCACCAATGTACCTCAGTACACAGCCAACACCAATTCTGACCCCTCCACCCTCCAAGACCTTCCCAGAGTTATTTTGGAAGACCTTGTGCCAAAAGAGTGCACTGAAACCAGGGAGTAAAGAAAACCAAGGGCTACAGAAGGAAGACATTTCTTAACTGACAGTTCTCAGAATAGCACCTAATAATGAGCCAAGAGGAATAACAAGATCATCTAGGCCAGCCAACCCCCCACTGAGACTGGTGGAGGAGAAGAGATATGGGACTTCTCAGGACAACCACAAGGTCCCACTCTATTAGTTGCAGAACCCACGCATACTGACTTTCAGGCAAGGTTAGTATTCCCCTACAGCTACAGGCAGCAGAGCAGGTGGGCACCAGGCATGACTCCTAGGAAAGAACAGAGACAGGTGCAAACTTACTGGAGCTGAGGATGATCACAGAGGACAGAATTAGTGAGATTGTGCATCTGGACACAAAGCAGGCCCTTTATGCAGCTCGGCCTCAGATTGTCACAGAGGCTGGGTGCCCTGTGGCAGTGTTCATTAGTTTCCCCAAACATACCACCACTTTGCGTAGGGAGACTCACCGAAGAAGCTATCCTCAAAACTTCCTTCTAGTTATGCTGGGTCTCCAGTGCCTACCACTATCAGGCAACATCACCACAATTCTGCCCAGCCCAGGCTCCTGGCCAGTGGGAGGAGGCCCCATGCAAGAAAGGTGTGGACAGAGTTGAGTACATTGCCATAGCTCAAGGATGATGGAATCTAGGGATCTGGGAAGGAAGAAACACCTGTTTGTTCATTCAGTCATTCCACAACATTCTATCTATGGTTAGTAATAACTGCCTCCTCTTCCAAGTACGGTAAATAGCCACGCAGTGGGTTACTGTTTTATGTACCTCGCCTCAGAGTCCCATGAGAGCCCTGTGAGTTCACATAAGTGTCTCAACCACTGTGAGGTAGGTATTTTCCCTTCTTAAAGATATGCAAATTGTGACGAAGGCTGGGTTTCTCAAGGTTACTGAGATAGAATATGACAAAGGCAGGATTCAAACCCAGATCTCTCAGACTTCAAAGCCCTCTCCTAATCTTACTGCCCTTTTGCTGAGCCTCTGATGGTGTTACCTTCTGGACTGGGCAAGGGGTCACACCATTGCCTGCCCTGCAGGAACCCACACTCCAGCACAGGTGACCCTGCTCAGAAGCATCCCACAGGTACCTATATCCACAAAACTGTGGGCTTCAGGGCCACGGTGGCAGTGAGTGGGGCCTCTGTGATTCACAAAGCCCTGGTTGTCACAACGTTAGGGCCATGAGCCTCTCTGCAAGGGCTGTCTGTGGGCACCATTGCCACAGGAACAAAACCTTTTCCGTCAGGGAAGCTCACTACGTTTTAAAAAACACCTTCACTGACATCATCTTGCCAGATCCTCATAGGAATCCCCAGAAGGAGACTGCGATTACTGACAGAGAAGGGACTGACACTCAGACAGAGATGGTCAGTGAGACACTTCAGTATCATCTCACCACACAGCCTCGTGGGGACCCCGGGGGTATGCCAGGAACCACTGTCAAGATCCAAATTCGGCTGTGTGTTCAGTACAGTAGTCACTCTCTCAGTCTCTCCTATTTGGAGATTGAAAGTGGAAAGTCACATTTTTGAGGTTCTTTTGCATCCAGGGCCCAGACATGATTAGGTTGAGAATCTCCAGAAAGATTTAGAAGGTCCAGCAGAGGCAGCTGCAAAGCCAGCTCCAATACAGGTAAGTGTTCACAGAAGCTGTACCCTCAGTGACACTGTCCAGTCATCTGCTTTGTCCAGTCATGTGAGCTGTGGTGGTGCCATGGTGGTAGCCGTCCTAGAACTAGTTTTCTAAATTCTGGGTCACAGCCGAGAAGGTTCACCTTGCAAGCAACAGTTCTGCAGTGGCTCTCTAACTTTCTCTCCTCCAGCCCTCCAAAGAGTTATAAGCCATTGAAACCCCGGATTAATTGTTTTTCTGCTTAAAATTCAGGGAGTGAACCCTCAGGCACCGGAAGAAAGCAAATAATAAAAATTAGAGAAGAATTAAATGAATTAAAGACCAGAAAAACAACTGAAAGAATTAACAAGACCAAAAGCTGGTTCTTTGAAAAAAATTAACAAAACTGATAAACCATTGGCCAGACTGACAAAAGAAAAAAGAGACAAAGCAAATAATCCAAATAACAAATGAGATGGCCAATATCACAGCAGACCCAACTGAAATTAAAAGAATGCTATCAGATTACTATGAAAAATTATACTACAACAAATTTGAAAACCTAGAAGAAATGGATCAATTTCTAGAAACATACTACCTATCTAAACTAAAACAGAGGAAGAACAACTAAATACACACATAAAAAAAGAAGAAATTGAAAAAGAAATTTAAAAACTCAAAACAAAACAAAAAAAAACCCTGACCCTGATGGTTTCACTGCAGAGTTCTACCAAACTTTCAGAGAAGAATTCACACCGCTACTACTAAAGCTATTTTAGAGCATAGAAAAAGATGGAATACTTAAAAACTCATTCTAGGAAGCCAGCATATCCCTGATACCAAAACCAGGTAAAGACCACAAAAAAGAAAATTACAGACTTATATCCCTCATGAACTTACATGCAAAAATTCTCAACAAAATTCTGGCCAATAGAATTCAACAACATATCAAAAAAATAATTCACCGTGACCAAGTGGGATTCATACCAGGTATGCAGAGATGGTTCAACATTGGAAAAACAATGTAATTCATCATATAAATAAAACAAAAGATAAAAACCACTTGAATTTACCAATTGATGCAGAAAAGGCATTTGACAAAGTTCAACACCCATTCATGATAAAAACTCTTAGCAAAATAGAAATAGAAGGAAAATTCCTCAACATAATAAAGGGCTTTTATACAAACCCAACAGACATCATCCTAAATGGAGAGATTCTGAAAGCATTCCCCTTGACAATGGGAACCACACAAGGATGCCCTTTATCAACACTTTTTTTCTAATAATTTTTATTGTGCTTTAAGTGAAAGTTTACAAGTCAAGTCAGTCTGTCCCATATACGCTTATTATATACACCTTACTCAATACTCTCACCTACTCTCCCCCTAATGAGTCAGCCCACTCCCTCCTTCCAGTCTCTCCTTTCGTGACGTTTTTACCAGTTCCTAACCCTCTCTACCCTCCCATCTCCCCTCCAGACAGGAGACGCCAACACAGTCTCAAGTGTCCACCTGATACAAGTAGCTCACTCTTCATCAGCATCTCTCTCCAGCCCATTGTCCAGTCCCTTCCATGTCTGATGAGCTGTCTTTGGGAATGGTTCCTGTCCTGGGCCAACAGAAGGTGTGGGGACCATGACCGTCAGGATTCTTCTAGTCTCAGTCAGACCATTAAGTCTGGTCTTTTTCTGAGAATTTGGGGTCTGCATCCCACTGATCTCCTGCCCCCTCAGGGGTTCTCGGTTGTACACCCTGCAGGGCAGTCATTGGTTGTGGCCGGGCACCATCTAGTTCTTCTGGTCTCAGGATGATGTAAGTCTCTGGCTCATGTGGCCCTTTCTGTCTCTTGGGCTCATAGTTATCATGTGACCTTGGTGTTCTTCATTCTCATTTGATCCAGGTGGGTTGAGACCAATGGATGCATCTTAGATGGCCGCTTGTTAGCATTTAAGACCCCAGACGCCACAGTTCAAAGTGGGATGCAGAATGCTTTCATAACAGAATTATTTTGCCAATTGACTTAGAAGTCCCCTTAAGCCAAGTCCCCAAACTCCCGCTCTTGCTCTGCTGACCTTTGAAGCATTCAGTTTATCCCAGATACTTCTTTCCTTTTGTCCAGTCCAGTTGAGCTGACCTTCCGTGTATTGAGTATTGTCCTTCCCTTCACCTAAAGTAGTTCTTATCTACTAACAAATCAGTAAATAACCCTCTCCCACCCTCCCTCCCTCCCCTCCTCCTAAACACAAAAGTATGTGTTCTTCTCAGTTTATACTATTTCTCAAGATCTTAGAATAGTGGTCTTATACAATATTTGTCCTTTTGCCTCTGACTAATTTCGCTCAGCATAATGCCTTCCAGGTTCCTCCATGTTACGAAATGTTTCACAGATTTGTCACTATTCTTTATCGATGCATAGTATTCCATTGTGTGAATATACCACAATTTATTTACCCATTCATCCGTTGATGGACACCTTGGTTGCTTCCAGCTTTTTGCTATTGTAAACAGTGCTGCAATAAACATGGGTGTGCGTATATCTGTTCGTGTAAAGGCTCTTATTTCTCTAGGGTATATTCCGAGGAGTGGGACTTCTGAGTTGTATGGTAGTTCTATTTCTAACTTTTTAAGAAAACAACAGATAGATTTCCAAAGTGGTTGTACCGTTTTACATTCCCACCAGCAGTGTATAAGAGTTCCAATCTCTCCGCAGCCTCTCCAACATTTATTATTTTGTGTTTTTTGGATTAATGTCAGCCTTGTTGGAGTGAGATGGAATCCCATTGTAGTTTTAATTTGCATTTCTCTAATGGCTAATTATTGAGAGCATTTTCTCATGTATCTGTTAGCTGCCTGAATATCTTCTTTAGTGAAGTGCGTGTTCATATCCTTTGCCCACTTTTTGATTGGGTTGTTTGTCTTTTTGTGGTTGAGTTTTAACAGAATCATATAGATTTTAGAGATCAGGCGCTGGTCGGAGATGTCATAGCTGAAAATTTTTTCCCAATATGTAGGTGGTCTTTTCACTCTTTTGATGAAGTCTTTAGCTGTGCATAGCTGTTTGATTTTTAGAAGCTCCCAGTTTTCTGGCTTTCCTTAATCATTTTTGATAATGTTTTGTATTCTGTTTATACCTTGTATTAGGGCTCCTAACATTGTCCCTATTTTTTCTTCCATGATCTTTACTGTTTTAGTCTTTATGTTTAGGTCTCTGATCCACTTGCAGTTAGTTTTTGTGCATGGTGTGAGGTATGGGTCCTGTTTCATTTTTTTGCAAATGGATATCCAGTTATACCAGCACCATTTGTTAAAAAGGCTATCTTTTCCCCAATTAACTGACACTGGGCCTTTGTCAAATATCAGCTGCTCATATGTGGATGGATTTATATCTGGGTTCTCAATTCTTTTCCATTGGTCTATGCTTCCATTGTTTTACCAGTACCACCCTGTTTTGACTACTGTGGCTGTATAATAGGTTCTAAAATCAGGTAGAGAGAGGCCTCCCACTTTCTTCTTCTTTTTCAGTAATGCTTTACTTATCTGGGGATTCTTACCCTTCCATATGAAGTTGGTGATTCGTTTCTCCATCACTTTAAAAAATGTCATTGGAATTTGGGTCGGAAGTGCATTGTATGTATAGATGGCTTTTGGTAGAATAGACATTTTTAGCATGTTAAGTCTTCCTGTCCATGAGCAAGGTATGTTTTTCCCCTTATATAGGTCCTTTTTAGTTTCTTGCACTAGCAGTTTGTAGTTTTCTTTGTATAGGTCTTTTACATCTTTGGTAAGATTTATGCCTAAGTATTTTATCTTCTTGGAGGCTACTATGAATGGTATAGATTTGTTGATTCCCTTTTCGATGTTCTTTTTGTTGATGTAGAGGAATCCAACTGATTTTTGTATGTTTATCTTGTAACCTGAGACTCTGCCAAACTCTTCTATTAGTTTCAGTAGTTTTCTGGAGGATTCCTTAGGGTTTTCTGTGTATAAGATCAGGTCATCTGCCAATGGAGATCATTTTAATTCTTCCTTGCCAATCCGGATGCCCTTTATTTCTTTGTCTAGCCTAATTCCTCTGGCGAGGACCTCTAGCACAATGTGGAATAAGAGCGGTGATAAAGGGCATCCTTGTCTGGTTCCCGTTCTCAAGGGAAATGCTTTCAGGCTCTCTCCATTTAGAGTGATGTTGGCTGTTGGCTTTGTATAGATGCCCTTTATCATGTTGAGGAATTTTCCTTCGATTCCTATTTTGCTGAGAGTTTTTATCATGAATGGGTGTTGGACTTTGTCAAATGCCTTTTCTGCATCAATTGATATGATCATGTGGTTTTTGTCTTTTGTTTTATTTCTGTGGTGGATTACATTAATGGTTTTTCTAATATTAAACCAGCCTTGCATACCTGGTATAAATCCCACTTGGTCGTGGTGGATTATTTTTTTGATATGTTGTTGAATTCTTTTGGCTACAATTTTGCTGAGGATTTTTGCATCCGTGTTCATGAGGGATATAGGTCTGTAATTTTCTTTTTTTGTGGTGTCTTTACCTGGTTCTGGTATCAGGGATATGGTGGCTTTATAGAATGAGTTAGGTAGTATTCCATCATTTTCTATGCTTTGAAATACCTTTAGCAGTAGTGGTTGATGTAGAGGAATCCAACTGAAGTAGTGGTATTAACTCTTCTCTGAAAATTTGGTAGAGCTCTGCAGTGAAGCCATCAGGGCCAGGGCTTTTTTTTGTTGGGAGTTTTTTGATTACCTTTTCAATCTCTTTTCTTGTTATGGGTCTATTTAGTTGTTCTACTTCTGATTGTGTTAGTTTAGGTAGGTAGTGTTTTTCTAGGAATTCATCCATTTCTTCTAGGTTTGCAGATTTGTTAGAGTACAATTTTTCATAATAATCTGATATGATTCTTTTAATTTCAGTTGGGTCTGTTGTGATATGGCCCATCTCGTTTCTTATTTGGGTTATTTGTTTCCTTTCCTGTATTTCTTTAGTCAGTCTGGCCAATGGTTTATCAATTTTGTTAATTTTTTTCCAAGAACCAGCTTTTGGCTTTGTTAATTCTTTCAATTGTTTTTCTGTTCTCTAATTCATTTAGTTCAGCTCTGATTTTTATTATGTGTTTGCTTCTGGTGCCTGATGGATTCTTTTGTTGCTCGTTTTCTATTTGTTGAAGTTGTAGTGACAGTTCTCTGATTTCGGCTCTTTCTTCTTGTTGTATGTGTGCTTTTATCGATAGAAATTGACCTCTGAGCACTGCTTTTGCTGTGTCCCAGAGGTTTTGATAGGAAGTGTTTTCATTCTCATTGCATTCTATGAATTTCTTTATTCCCTCCTTAATGTCTTCTATAACCCAGTCTTTTTTGAGCAGGGTATTGTTCAGTTTCCAAGTATTTGATTTCTTTTCCCTAATTATTCTGTTATTGATTTCCACTTTTATGGCCTTGTGGTCTGAGAAGATGCTTTGTAATATTTCGGTGTTTTGGATTCTGCAAAGGTTTGTTTTATGACCTAATATGTGGTCTATTCTAGAGAATGTTCCATGTGCACTAGAAAAAAAAGTATATTTTGCATCAGTTGTGTGGAGTGTTCTGTATAAGGCAATGAGGTCAAGTTGGTTGATTGTAGCAATTCGGTCTTCCGTGTCTCTATTGAGCTTCTTACTGGAAGTCCTGTCCTTCTCCAAAAGTGGTGTGTTGAAGTCTCCTACTATAATTGTGGAGGTGTCTATCTCACTTTTCAGCTCTGTTAAAATTTGTTTTATGTATCTTGCAGCCCTGTCATTGGGTGCATAAATATTTGATATGGTTATATCTTCCTGGTCCATTGTCCCTTTAATCATTATGTAGTGTCTTTCTTTATCCTTTGTGGTGGATTTAAGTTTAAAGTCTATTTTGTCAGAAATTAATATTACTACTCCTGCTCTTTTTTGCTTCTTGTTTGCTTGATATATTTTTTTCCATCCTTTGAGTTTTAGTTTGTTTGTGTCTGTAAGTCTAAGGTGTGTCTCTTGTAGTCAGCATATAGACGGATCGTGTTTCTTTATCCAGTCTGAGACTCTCTGTCTCTTTATTGGTGTATTTAGTCCGTTTATATTCAGCGTAATTATAGATAAGTATGTGTTTAGTGCTGTCGTTTTGATGCCTTTTTGTGTGTGTTCTTGACAATTTCATTTTTCCACTTAATTTTTGTGCTGAGATGTTTTTCTTTGTAAATTGTGTGTTCCTCATTTTCATAGTAGTTGACTTTATGTTTGCTGAGTCATTATGTTTTTCTTGGTTTTTATTTTGAGTTATGGAATTGTCATACCTCTTTGTGGTTACCTTAATATTTACCCCTATTTTCCTAAGTAAAAACCTAACTTGTATTGTCCTATATCGCCTTGTATACCGCTCCATATGGCAGTTCTGTGCCACCTGTATTTAGTCCCTCTTTTTGATTATTGTGATCTTTTACATATTGACTTCAATGATTCCCTGTTTTGAGCAGTTTTTTTTTAATTAATCTTAATTTGTTTTTGTGATTTCCCTATTTGAGTTGATATCAGGATGTTCTGTTCTGCGACCTTGTGTTGTGCTGGTATCTGATATTATTCGTTTTCTGACCAATTTCCTTTAGTATTTCTTGTAGCTTTGCTTTGGTTTTTGCAAATTCTCTAAGCTTGTGTTTATCAGTAAATGTTTTAATTTCACCTTTATATTTCAGAGAGAGTTTTGCTGGATATATGATCCTTGGCTGGCAGTTTTTCTCCTTCAGTGCTCTATATATGTCATCCCATTGCCTTCTTGCCTGCATGGTTTCTGCTGAGTAGTCTGAACTTATTGATTCTCCTTTGTAGGAGACCTTTCTTTTAACCCTGGCTGCTTTTAAACTTTTCTCTTTATCTTTAGTTTTGGCAAGTTTGATGATAATATGTCTTGGTGGTTTTCTTTTTGAATCAATCTTATATGGGTTTTGATGAGCATCTTGGATAGATATCCTTTCATCTTTCATGATGTCAGTGAAGTTTTCTACTAACATATCTTCAACTATTCTCTCTGTGTTTTCTGTTTTCCCTATCTGTTCTAGAACTCCAATCACACACAAGCTATTCTTGAGAGAGTCCCCCATGACTCTTAGGGTTTCTTCATTTTTGTTAATTCTTTTATCTGATTTTTTTTAGCTATATTGGTGTCAATTCCCTTATCCTCCAGGTCCCCCACTCTGCATTCCAATTGCTCGATTCTGCTAATCTGGTTTCCTATTGAGTTGCCTAATTCTGTAATTTTACTGTTAATCTTTTGTATTTCTGAATGCTGTCTCTCTATGGATTCTTTCAACTTATTAGTTTTTCCTCTATGTTCTTGAATAATCTTTTTGATTTCTTCAACTGCTTTATCAGTGTGTTCCTTGGCTTTTACTGTAGATTGCCTTATTTCATTTATAAGGTCATTCCTGACGTCTTCAAGCATTCTGTAAATTAGTTTTTTGTATTCTCCTTCTGGCAATGCCAGGATTGTATCTTCGTCTGGTTAAGATTTTGATTCTTTAATTTGGGGAGGTGTAGAAGCAATCATGCTCTGCTTCTATTATGTGGTTTGTTTATCAACACTCTTATTCAACATTGAGCAGAGTTCAAGACAGAGAAATTAAGCTAAGTAAAGAAATAAAGGTCATCCAGACAGGTAAGAAAGAAGAAAAAGTATCTCTATTTGCAGATAACATGATCTTATTCACAGAAAACCCTAAAGAATCTTCAAGGAAGCTACTGGAACTGAGGGAAAAGTTCAGCAGAGTGTCATGATACAAGATAAATATTAAAAAATCAGATGGATTCCTGAACACCAACAAAAGGAACATGAAGGAGGAAATTACCAAATCAATACAATTTACAGTAGCCCCCATGAAGATAAAATACATAGGAATAAATCTTACCAGAGATGTGAAAGACCTATACAAAGAAAACTACAATACTCTGCTGCAAGAAACCAAAAGAGACCTAAATAAGTGGAAAAACATACTCTGCTCATGGATTGAAAAACTTAACATTGTAAAAATGTCTATTCTACCAAAAGCCATCTATAGATACAATGCAATTCTGATCCAAATTCCAAAGACATTTTTTTTTTTCAAGATTATGGGGTTTATTAGGGAAGTAACAGTTACAATTCAGGCTCAGGAACACTCAAGGGTACAGTTTTTCCATCAGGATAGCCTCTCCCCAGCTGTGCTCACAGGCATACCTCTCCCTGGCCCTCAGTTTCTGCCCAAAGCACTCAGCTTTCTCTCTCTGTAGGCCAGGAAGCCCACCGTGCAGTGTTCTGCTGGTGGGTTTCTGCTGCTGGGTCTCTCCTGCTGGTCTCTGATTCCCTGGTGATGGCCTCTCCTTCCTCTGTGCTCTGGATTGGCTCTTTTTTAAGGCAAAACTGACCAATCCCTTTGGTAGGCTACATTTACCCTATCACACAATCACCTGGGTGGGAGTTACAAGACCATGACTAGAAAGGCCATACACAAAAGTAATTAATACACCGCAATTGTTAATTGCATGATGACCTCAAAGATTAGGTGACATCCTCAAATTTACTCAGCTTAAAAAAAGCTCCAAACTGAGGTGACCTGATGTCAAAAACTCACATTCTATAGTAACAGCAGTTTCCCCACAATCCTCCCTCTATCTTGCTCAACATAGGGATTCCGGGATTCTCTTGTTAAAGGCACACCTTACTCTTTAGGAAAGAAATGGATGGCTGTTTTACTTGGGCATGGGGTTAGGGGTCCAGCCCTACTATTATAACTTGCTAATTGAAAGCTTTTTAAAGTTAGGCAACTGTGTTCAAATCTTTGTGATGGTGGACAATAAGTTTTGCACCTATAAGGTGGTCTCCACATTTCAAAAATGGTAACACTGCACCTATGTCATAAGGTTATGGTAATAATTAAATTATAAAAATTTACTAAGTATTTGTAATTCACAGAATTTTAACAATCCGCAATTTGATTTGATGATGACATATTAACAAATGAACCCATAATGAGGATAATGGTCCACATTTCAAAGTAAAACAGAAAAAGTATATAAGTAGATAAAAATATGTATAAGATTATGCCTTCTCTCTAGGAAATTTCACATGATCACTTTGGATAACCTTAAATATTGGGGAAAATCAGTGTAACCTTAGTCATGATTTAGGGCAACACCCTGACCCATACACTTTCTCAGAGCTCCCTTGATCTCACTGTTCCTCAGGCTATAGATGAGGGGTTTCAGCACAGGGGTGAAAGCAGTATAGAAAGCTGACACAACTTTATCATGGTTAGCTGACCTGTATGATTTTGATCTCATGTATATAGAAAGGACAGCCCCATAAGAGTCCCATCACAGCCAAGTGTACGATCACATGGCAAAGGCCTTCTTCCAGGCATCTGTACAACACATGAGGTGAACAGTAGCTAGGATGAAACTGTAGGAGGTCAGAATGAGGGAGAATGGTACCAGAAGCATTAATACGCAGCAGACGTACATAACATACTCAAAGTCGGTGAGTGGTGTCAGCACAAGCCAAATACTCCTGTCTGAGGGCCTCACAGAAGTGATTGATCTCATGTGTTCTGCAAAATGAGAAGTTCAGGGTAGCAACTGCATGCCTGCATGAGACCATCAGGTGCCCCCCCAAAACCAAGACTTCATGGTAATTCAGATGAGGATGGGATTTCACAGTTGGTGACACACTGTCATATAGCAGTCATGGCTGAATAGGACATGGGTACTAAGAGCACTCTTTACCACCCAAGGTGAGGAAGAAGGTCTGTAACCCACAATCTGCAGGGGAGGTGGACTTCTCTCCAGTGAAGTAGTTAGTAGCCATTTTGGGCACAATGGTGAAAACCAGCATCATGTCCATGCGGAAGAATTGGCTCAGTTGAAAGTACATGGGTGTGTGGAGCCGGCGTTGTTGTTGTTAAGTGCCATTGAGTCGGTTTCCACTCTTAGCCACCATCTGTACAACAGAATGAAACACTGCCTGGCCCTGTGCCATCCTCACACTCATTGTTATGCTTGAGCTCATTGTTCAAGATGTTCAAGAGCAAGTTTCAGAGTCTCTTCTGACATCCATTTTGATCTTTTCTTTCTTTCTTGCCTTTTTTAATGACCTCTTGCCTCTTCATGTATGATGTCCTTGCACAACTCATTTGGTCTTCCATCATTAGTGTTCAACATGTCAAATCTGGTTTTGAGATGGTCTCTGAATTCAGGTGAGATGTATTCAAGGTCATACTTTGGCTCTTATGGTCTTTTTCTGATTTTCTTCAGTTTCAATTTGAACTTACATATGTGCAATTGATGGTCTCTTCCACATTTGGCCCCTCGCCTTGTTCTGACTGATGATATTGAGCTTTTCCATCATCTCTTTCCACAGTTGTCATCAATTTGAATCCTGTGTATTCCATCTGACAAGGTCCATGTGTATAGTCCCCATTTATGTTGTGGCAAAAAGGTATTTGCAATGAAAAAGTCATTGGTCTTGTAAAATTCTATCCTGAGATCTCCAGCATCGTTTCTATCACCAAGGGCATATTATACAACTAACGATCCTTCCTTTCTCTTTCCAATCACCAGTAATTATCAATGCATCTTGATTTCATGTTCAATTTCAGACAGCAGGAGTTGGTAAAATTCTTCAGTTTCTTCATCTTTGGTGTAAGTTGTTGGTGGATAAATTTGAGTAATAATCATATTAACTGGTCTTCCTTATAGGAGTATGGATACTATTCTGTCACTGACACTGTTGACTTCTGGACAGGCCTTGAAAATTTTTTTTTGTTGTTCTTTTTATTGTGCTTTAAGTGAAAGTTTATAAATCAAGCCAATTTCTCACACAAAAACTTATATACACCTTGCTACATACCCCCAATTACTCTCCCCCTAAAGAGACAGCCCACTTTCTCCCTCCACTCTCTCTTTTCATGTCCATTTTACCAGCTTTTAACCCCATTTACCCTCTCATCTCCCCTCCAGCCAGGAGGTGCCAACATAGTCTCAAGTGTCCACCTGATTCAAGAAGCTCACTCCTCACCAACATCCCTCTTGAACCCATTGTTCATTTCAATCCATATCTGAAGAGTTGGCTTCAGGAATGGTTCCTGTCCTGGGCCAACAGAAGGTCTAGGGGCCATGACCATCGGGGTCCTTCTAGTCTCAGTCAGACCTTTAAGTGTGGTCTTTTTACAAGAATTTGGGGTCTGCATCCCACTGCTCTCCTGCTACCTCAGGGGTTCTCTGTTGGGTTCCCTGTCAGGGCAGTCATCCATTGTAGCCGGGCACCATCTAGTTCTTCTGGTCTCAGGATGATGTAGTCTCTGGTTTATGTGTCCCTTTCTGTCTCTTGGCCTCGTAATTACCTTGTGTCCTTGGTGTTCTTCATTCTCTTTTGATCCAGGTGGATTGAGACCCATTGATGCATCTTAGATGGCTGCTTGCTAGTGTTTACAACCCCAGACGCCACTCTTCAAAGTGGGATGCAGAATGTTTTCTTAATAGATTTTATTATGCCAGTTGACTTAGATGTCCCCTGAAACCATGGTTCCCAAACCCCTGCCCCTGCTACAGTGGCCTTTGAAGCATTCCGTTTATTCAGGAAACTTCTTTCCTTTTGGTTCAGTCCAGTTGTGCTGACCTCCCCTGTATTGCGTGTTGTCCAAAGACATTTTTTAATGAAACGGAGAAACGAATCACCAACTTCATATGGAACGGAAAGAGGTCCTGGATAAGTAAAGCAAGACTGAAAAAGAAGAACAAAGTGGGAGGCCTCATTCTACCTGATTTTAGAACCTGTTGTACTGCTACAGTAGTCAAAACAGCCTGGGACTGGTACAACAACAGATACATAGACCAAAGGAACAGGACTGAGAATCCAGACATAAATCCTTCCACATATGAGCAGCTGATATTTAACAAAGGCCCAGAGTCAGCTAATTAGGGAAAAGGCAGTCTTTTTAACAAGTGATGCTGGCATAACTGGATATCTATCTGCAAAAAAAATGAAACAAGACCCACACCTCACACCATGCACAGAAAAGGACTCAAAATGGATCAAAGACCTAAACATAAAATCTAAAACAATAAAGATCATGAAAGAAAAAATAGGTACAAACCTAGCAGCTCTAATACATGCATAAACAGTACACAAAACATTACTAACAATGCAGAAGAATAACTAGAAAACTGGGAGCGCCTAAAAATCAAACACCTTTGTTCATCCAAAGACTGCAACAAAAGAGTAAGAAGACTACCGACAGACTGGGAAAAACTTTTTAGCTATGACATTTCTGATCTGCACCTGATCTCTAAAGTCTACATGATACTGCAAAAACTCAACTACAAAAAGACAAATACCGCAATTAAAAAATGGTCAAAAGATATAAACAGACACTTCACTAAAGAAGACATTCAGGTAGCTAACAGATACATGAAAAAATGCTCATGATCATTACCCACTAGAGAAATGCAAATCAAAACTACAATGAGATTTCATCTCACTCGAAAAAGGTTGGCATTAATCCAGAAAACACAAAACAATAAATGTTGGAGAGGCTGTGGAGAGATTGGAACACTTATACACTGCTGGTGGGAATGTCAAATGCTACAACCACTTTGGAAATCAATTCGGGGGCTCCTTAAACAGCTAGAAATACAACTACCCCACGATCCAGCAATTCCACTCCTTGGAATATATCCTAGAGAAGTAAGAGCCTTTACACGAGCGGATATATGCACACCCATATTCATTGCAGCACTGTTTACAATAGTAAAAAGGTGGAAGCAACCAAGGTGCCCATCAACTGAGGAATGCATGAAAAAATTATGGTCTATTCAAACAATGGAATTCTACACATCCGTAAAGGACAATGATGAGTCCATGAAACATTTCATAACATGAAGGAACCTGGAAGAATTCTGCTGAGTGAAATTAGCCAGTTGCAAAAGGATAAATATTGTAAAAGACCAGTATTATAAGAACTCGGGAGATAGTTGAAACAGAGAAGAAAATATTCTTTCATGGTTACGAGAGGGGGGAGTAAGGGAAGGAGGAGAGAGGTTTTCACTAGTTAGACTGTAGATAAGTTTTATTTTAGGTGAAGGGAAAGACACCACACAATACAGGACAGGTCAACACAACTAGACTAAGCCAAAAACAAAGACTTTTCCTGAATAAACTGAACACTTCAAAGGCCAGCGTAGCAGGGACGAGGGTTTTGGGACCATGGTTTCAAGGGACATCTAAGTCAATTGACATAATACAATCTATTATGAAAACATTCTGCATCCCACTTTGCAGAGTGGTGTCTGGGGACTTAAACGGTAGTAAGTGGCCATCTAAGAAGCATCAATTGGTCTCAACCCACCTGGAACAAGGAAGAATGAAGAACACCAAAGACACAAGGTAATTATGAACCCAAGAGACAAGAATGACCACACAAACCAGAGACTACATCAGCCTGAGACCAGAAGAACTAGATGGTGCCCAGCCACAACCAATGACTGCCCTGACAAGAAAAACAACAGAGAACCCCTGAGGGAGCAGGAGAGCAGTGGGATGAAGACCCCAAATTCTCATAAAAAGGCCAGACTTCATGGTCAGACTGAGATTAGAAGGATCCCAAAGGTCCTCATCCACAGACCTTTTGTTAGCCCAAGGCAGGAACCATTCCCAAAGCCAACTCTTCAGACAGGGATTGGACTGGACTGTGGGATAGAAAATTATACTGATAAAGAATGAGCTTCTTGGATCAAGTAGACACGTGAGACAATGCTGGCATCTCCTGTCTGGAGGAGACATGAGAGGCCAGAGGAGGCCAGAAGGTGGCCAAATGAACACAAGCAGAGAGACTAGAAGGAAGCAGTGTGCTGACTCATTAGGGAGAGAGCAATTAGGAATGTAAAGCAAAGTGTAAACAAATTTTTGTGTGAGAGACTGACTCCATTGGTAAACTTTCAATTAAAAAAATTTTTTTAATTGATTTAAAATATAATATATATTATATATATATATCTAATATATATATATATGTACATAGGGAGTGATTTCTGTCTTCTGCACTAAACCCTGACTGTTGCCAATGGTAACTGTAGACTCCGAGGCGCTTAAATGCACATGGAGACATGGGACTGAGCGAGGTGACCTCCCAGCCCTGTGACTCTTGGCTTCCTATGGAGGAAGGGAGTGAAGACAAGTCATAGAGTCTTTAACATTTGTCCTCCTTCCTCTACGCAAAACATTCCCATGAAAGTCTGTGCAACTCCCTTGGCACTGATGTGTTCCTGCCTGCTGCAAAAGAGCTGGAGTGGGAAGCAGGAGCTGGCAGTCAGAAGGAGAGTCCCTGGGGGCACACTGAGGAACAGCTGTGCTAAATCATTGAAGTTTACTCTTTGCCTGTAACCCCTGCCCCTAAAATTCCCCACAGGAAATCCTGGACCATTCAGACTGTTTCCTGCAGCTGTTCCTAATATCATCATAGAAAAAACAAACCAGTTGCCATCGAGTTGATTCTGACTCATGGCAAGCCTGTGTACATCAGAGTAGAACTGCTCCGTAGGGTTTTCATGGCTATGACCGTTCGGAACAAGATCTCCAGGTTTTTCTTCCAAAATGTCTCTGGGAAGGTTCTAATCTCCAATCCTTCAGTTAGTGGCCAAGAACTTAACCATTTGAGCCACCCTGGGACTCTTAATACCACTCCTAGGAAACCCTGGTGGTGTAGTGGCTAAGAACTATGGCTGCTAACTAAAAGGTCGGCAGTTCAAATCCGACAGGCGCTCCTTGGAAACCCTGTGGGGCAGTTCTACTCGCTATGAGTCACAATCCACTCAATGGCAATGGGTTTGCTTTTGTTTTTGTTTTAGGATGGGGCTTATTCCCAGGCTCTTCACATTCCCCAGTCAGCCCCTCTTTCAGTCCTCAGTGAAACTTACCAGCTTTCTAGACTTACCCCTTTCTCTCATGCACTTGTCTCATACCCAAAAATTCGGCACAGCGTTCCTTGAAAATGTATCTACACCTTTCTGCTACTACCCCAAGCAGGACCTCTCGCCAGCCTGGCCCACCACCCCCACCAGCTGCAGTCTGGGTCTCTGCCTCCATCTCCATCCACCCTCCCACTGACTTCAGATCTCTCTTAATCCCTGTTTAAAGCCAGTCATTATGGTTTTTAAATCCATCAGTTAAAGACATGCAAAAATTAGTTTTAATCTTTGCCCATGGGGAGAAGGACTGAGTAGGTGGGGACAAGGGGAAAAACAATTGAATTTTACTTTGAAAAACTTTTTGTGCATTTTGAATGCTGTATCATAACCAATATGATTTCATTGTATTTTAATTGACATTTGCTCATTTTGAATCATAAGTGCGGAGCAATGGAGTGATAATCACCATTGGTTTCTGACGTATTACCAACATTGCTACACGACAGTTCCTCCTTTTGGTTATTTTTTAAATTTTTCTCCATTCCCAATTCCCTCTCTCACTATACACTTATCATGTTTAATATGTATCTATTTGTCTGCATGTTTACTTAATATGTATGGCTGTTTCGTGTGTGAATTACAGTTGGCATGAAATTAAGAAAATTATATCCAGTGTGTTTTATATCTTTCTGGTTTCTATTTTCTTTCACCCAATAGATTCTTTTTAATACATCCGGTTGCCACTTGTACACTGTAAAAGACACAAGTTATGTGTCAACCCAGCTCCCCTCAGCCCTGCCCGTCCCCCACACCATGGCCGCGTGCCTTTCTTTCCGGCCTGGATGGTACTAGTGATGGCTCGTGCCATTCCCAAACCCCAACTACCATTGTTGGGTCCTCTTGTAACTACACTACTTTTCTCAGCCTCCATGAAAGGCAATGGCCAGGTTTTCAATATGGCCTCGATCATGGTCTATGTGATGGGAGTTGCACCAACTCCAGTGCCCAGGTATGACCAGGCTGGAACTACAAAGGTCCTGGTTTTCTTAGTGGTTGTCCCAAAACCAAAAAAAAAAAAAAAAAAAAACCAAACCCAGTGCCGTCCATTCGATTCCGACTCACAGTGACCCTATAGAACAGAGTAGAACTTCCTGATATAATTTCCAAGGAGCGCCTCGCAGATTCAAACTGCCGACCCTTTGGTTAGCACTTAACCACTACACCACCGGGGTTTCCTGTGGCCACCCCAGGAGGGGAAAAAGTAGAATTGCGAACAGGAGAAAGGTAAACTGCAGTGATTCAGCACAGCTGTTCCTCACTGTGCCCCCAGGGACTCTCCTTCTGACCTCCAGCTCCCGCTCCCCACTCCAGCTTTCTGCACCAGGCTGCAATGCATCACAGCCAAGGGCATTGCACAGACTCTCATGGGAATGCTTTGCATACAGGAAGAGGGACAGATGCTATAGACTCTATGACTGCTCTTTACTCCTTTCCATCATATGGGCCCAAGAGTCACAGGACTGGGAGGTCACCACGTCCAGTTCCATGTCTCCAGGGGCATTTAAGAGCCTGGGAGTCTGCAGTCACCATTGGCAACTGTCAGGCTTCGTGCAGAAGACAGACACCACTGCCTATATTTTAAGCTGAAGGACAATGAATCAAGGGACTCAAGGGCTTATAACTCTTTGGAGGGCTGGAGGAGAGGAAATTAGAGATCCACTGCAGGACTATTGCTTGCAAGGTGAAGCTTCCTGGTTGTTACGCAGAATTTAGAAAACTGGTTCTATGATGGCTACCATCATGGCACCACCACAGCTCCCATGCCCACAAAGCAGATGGCTGGGCAGTGTTGCTGGGGGTCCACCTACGGCAAACACGCACATGTGTTGGGGCTTTGCAACCACCTGTGCAAAGCCGAAGTGTGGGGGAGTTAAAGTCCTATGAGGCAGACATAAACTGACAAGAGACAAAAAGGAAGGAATTGGCGGATAAATCGCTCACTTTTCCTTCCCATACCCATCCCTGACAGACTGTTCCAAGATGTAGTGCTCACATATGGCCTCTCTGGAAACATCCTCTGTGACCAAGCACCCAGCCCTGTTTTCTAAAGAAGCAGTGGTTAGCTCAGTAATGCACTACACTATTTATGCTGTCCCTTCTTGCCTTCTTACTTCTATTCCCTTCTCTCTTGTTTCCCTAGAATGATACATACACAAAGACGCACACACACACTGGGAGTTCAAATGCTACAACAGTTGCTCCATATGCAGGTGATGATACTTATAAAGACAGTAGCATGGAGAGGCTTCTTTTTACATAATTGGAGGTTTTTTTTTTTAATTAACTTTTATTGAGCTTCAAGTGAACGTTTACAAATCAAGTCAGACTGTCACATATAAGTTTATATACACCTTACTCCGTACTCCCACTTGCTCTCCCCCTAATGAGTCAACCCTTCCAGTCTCTCCTTTCGTGACAATTTTGCCAGCTTCCAACTCTCTCTATCCTCCCATCCCCCCTCCAGACAGGAGATGCCAACACAGTCTCAAGTGACCACTTGATATAATTAGCTCAATCTTCATCCGCATCTCTCATCTACACACTGTTCAGTCCCTTTCATATCTGATGAGTTGTCTTCGGGGATGGTTCCTGTCCTGTGCCAACAGAAGGTTTGGGGACCATGACCCCCGGGATTCCTCTAGTCTCAGTCAGACCATTAAGTATGGTCTTTTTACGAGAATTTGGGGCCTGCATCCCACTGATCTTCTGCTCCCTCAGGGGTTCTCTGTTGTGCTCCCTGTCAGGGCACTCATCGATTGTGGCCGGGCACCAACTAGTTCTTCTGGTCTCAGGATGATGTAGGTCTCTGGTTCATGTGGCCCTTTCTGTCTCTTGGGCTCTTAGTTATCGTGTGACCTTGGTGTCCTTCATTCTCCTTTGCTCCAGGTGGGTTGAGACCAACTGATGCATCGTAGATGGCCACTTGTTAGCATTTAAGACCCCAGATGCCACATTTCAAAGTGGGATGCCGAATGTTTTCATAATAGAATTATTTTGCCAATTAACTTAGAAGTCCCCTTAAACCATGTTCCCCAAACCCTCGCCCTTGCTCCGCTGACCTTTGAAGCATTCATTTTATCCCGGAAAATTCTTCGCTTTTGGTCCAGTCCAGTTGAGCTGACCTTCCATGTATTGAGTATTGTCCTTCCCTTCACCTAAAGCAGTTCTTATCTACTAAATAATCAGTAAAAAACCCTCTCCAACCCTCCCTCCCTCCCCCTCCGTAACCACAAAAGTATGTGTTCTTCTCAGTTTATACTATTTCTCAAGATCTTATAATAGTGGTCTTATCCAATATTTGTCCTTTTGCCTCTGACTAATTTCGCTCAGCATAATGCCTTCCAGGTCCCTCCATGTTATGAAATGTTTCACAGATTTGTCACTGTTCTTTATCGATGCGTAGTATTCCATTGTGTGAATATACCACAATTTATTTACCCATTCATCCATTGATGGACACCTTGGTTGCTTCCAGCTTTTTGCTATTGTAAACAGAACTGCAATAAACATGGGTGTGCATATATCTGTTTGTATGAAGGCTCTTATTTCTCTAGGGTATATTCCGAGGAGTGGGATTTCTGGGTTGTATGGTAGTTCTATTTCTAACTGTTTAAGATAACGCCAGATAGATTTCCAAAGTGGTTGTACCATTTTACATTCCCACCAGCAGTATATAAGAGTTCCATTCTCTCCGCAGCCTCTCCAACATTTATTATTTTGTGTTTTTTGGATTAATGTCAGCCTTGTTGGAGTGAGATGGAATCTCATCGTAGTTTTAATTTGCATTTCTCTAATGGCTAATGATCGAGAGCATTTTCTCATGTATCTGTTAGCCACCTGAATATCTTCTTTAGTGAAGCGTGTGTTCATATCCTTTGCCCACTTCTTGATTGGGTTGTTTGTCTTTTTGTGGTTGAGTTTTGACAGAATCATATAGATTTTAGAGATCAGGCGCTGGTCGGAGATGTTATAGCTGAAAATTCTTTCCCAGTCTGTAGGTGGTCTTTTTATTCTTTTGGTGAAGTCTTTAGATGAGCATAGGTGTTTGATTTTTAGGAGCTCCCAGTTATCTGATTTCTCTTTGTCATTTTTGGTAATATTTTGTATTCTGTTTATGCCTTGTATTAGGGCTCCTAAAGTTGTCCATATCTTTTCTTCCATGATCTTTATCGTTTTAGTCTTTAAGTTTAGGTCTTTGATCCACTTGGAGTTAGTTTTTGCGCTTGGTGTGAGGTATGGGTCCTGTTTCATTTTTTTGCAAATGGAAATCCAGTTATCCCAGCACCATTTGTTAAAAAGACTATCTTTTCCCAAATTAACTGACTCTGAGCCTTTGTCAAATATCAGCTGCTCATATGTGGATGGACTTATATATGGGTTCTAAATTCTATTCTACTGGTCTACGTACCTGTTGTTGTACCAGTACCAGGCTGTTTTGACTACTGTGGCTGTATAATAGGTTCTGAAATCAGGTAGAGTGAGGCTTCCCACTTTCTTCTTCTTTTTCAGTAATGCTTTGCTTATCCAAGGCTTCTTTCCCTTCCATATGAAGTTGGTGATTTGTTTCTCCAACACATTAAAAAGTGACATTGGAATTTGGATCGGAAGTGCATTGTATGTATAGATGGCTTTTGGTAGAATAGACATTTTTACTATGTTAAGTCTTCCTATCCATGAGCAAGGTATGTTTTTCCACTTAAGTATGTCCTTTTGAATTTCTTGTAGTAGAGCTTTGTAGTTTTCTTTGTATAGGTCTTTTACATCCTTGGTGAGATTTATTCCTAAGTTTTTTATCTTCTTGGGGGCTACTCTGAATGGTATTGATTTGGTTATTTCCTCTTCGATGTTCTTTTTTTGATGTAGAGGAATCCAAGTGATTTTTGTATGTTTATCTTATAACCTGAGACTCTGCCAAACTCTTCTATTAGTTTCAGTAGTTTTCTGGAGGATTCCTTAGGGTTTTCTGTGTATAAGATCATGTCATCTGCAAATAGAGATCATTTTACTTCCTCTTTGCCAATCCGGATGCCCTGTATTTCTTTGTCTAGCCTTATTGCTCTGGCTAGGACTTCTAGCGTAATGTTGAATAAGAGCGGTGATAAAGGGCATCCTTGTCTGGTTCCAGTTCTCAAGGGAAATGCTTTCAGGCTCTCTCCATTTAGAGTGATGTTGGCTGTTGGCTTTGCATAGATGCCCTTTATTATGTTGAGGAATTTTCCTTCAATTCCTATTTTGGTGAGAGTTTTTATCATAAATCGGTGTTGGACTTTGTCAAATGCTTTTTCTGCATCGATTGATAAGATCATGTGGCTTTTGTCTTTTGTTTTATTTATGTGGTAGATTACATTAATGGTTTTTCTAATATTAAACCAGCCTTGCATACCTGGTATAAATCCCACTTGGTCGTGGTGAATTATTTTTTTGATATGTTGTTGAATCCTATTCGCTAGAATTTTGTTGAGGATTTTGCATCTATGTTCATAAGGGATATAGGTCTGTAATGTTCTTTTTTTGTAATGTCTTTACCTGGTTTTGGTATCAGGGAGATGGTGGCTTCATAGAATGAGTTGGGTAGTACTCCGTCATTTTCCATGCTTTGGAGTACCTTTAGTAGTAGTGGTGTTAACTCTTCTCTGAAAGTTTGGTAGAACTCTGCAGTGAAGCTGTCCGGGCCAGAGCTTTTTTTTTGTTGGGAGTTTCATTGGAGGTTTTGATTAAAGAAAATAATATGCATGCAGCAAAAGACAAGTACCTCTAGGGTACCATTTAAAAAAAAAAAAAAGAAGACTTTATTCTCCTACAACTGCAGGGCATACTGTGTGCAAAACTGAGGCCCAGTACCTGATTATAATGGTGACAGAGCTGTAAGGAGACTAAATGCATAGTGTTTGACTTCTACACCAAGCTCAGAGGCCTGATTAGGAAAGATAAGAACCCTGAGAGCTGGGATAGGGCATTTGGATGATGATGTTGTTGTTGTTAGGTGCCCTAGAGTTGGTTCCAACTCATAGCAACCGTATGCACAACAGAACGAAACACTGCCCAGTCCTGAACCTTCCTTACAATCGTTGTTATGCTTGAACTCATTGTTGCAGCCACTGTGCCAACCCACCTCGTTCAGTGTTTTCATCTTTTCCACTAACCCTCTACTCTGCCAAGCATAATGTCCTTCTCCAGGAACTGATCCCTCCTGACAACATGACCAAAGTACGTAAGACACAGTCTCGCCATCCTTGTTTCTAAGGAACATTCTGTTTGTACTTCTTCCAAGACAGATTTGTTCGTTCTTTTGCCAGTCCATGGTATATTCAATATTCTTCGCCAACACCACAATTCAGAGACGTCAATTCTTCTTCACTCTACCTTATTCCTTGTCCAGCTTTCATATGTTTATGATGCAATTGAAAATGCCATGGTTTGAGTATTTGGATGATCCCACCCAGTGCCCTCGAGTAGATTCCAACTCATAGCGACCCTATAGGACGGAGTACAACTGCCCCAGATCCTCCCAAACTACTCTGATCCTTTCTTATTGCCAGAAAAGAACTGCCTTCCCTTCCCTGAAGACCAGGTAATGACCTCATCTAAAGCAGGTGCCTCCCAGACGCTTGTTTCCCAAGAAATTTATCTTACTACACCTCTTTGCTGCAAGCCAATAACCAGAGCCAGGCCTAAACACAATCTGAAGTACAACCCCTGCTCTGGTTGAAAAAAAATACTCTGAATGCCAAAGGAATTTCAGAACCTGATTACCACGAACCAGCAGGAAGAAATGGAGCATATGAGGATCTTGACAGTGTTAGACAAGGCAGGTGAGATAAAGGGTTGAATAAAAGAGATTTCACTCACATGGGGGCACTAGTCCATGACATGGGATTCAATATTTAGGCAAGGACATCTGTAGTTGGTCCAGTTTGCTAGAATGAATGCTTGATATTTGGCTACAATACAGTAAATATATAGGTACAAATCCAATGAAATATACGCAAGACCTCTATATTAAAAACAGCAAATTCTATTCAGAGAAGTCAGAGAGGGCATAGATAAAAAAAGAAATATATTCATGAATTTTTAAAGATTATATCTAATAAAAATGACAGTCCTCTTCAAATTAATTTACAGATTGAATGTAGTACCAGTCAAAATTCCAACAGGGAGGGAGCAAGAGAAAGCAGGGGGATCCTTCAGACTGCAATACAGATTTGACACCTGCGAAGGAAAGGGGGAAGGAAGAAGGATTGGGTAGAAGGGTCTCAGCCTGTAGTGCAAGAAAGGCTCAGCCAAGCCTATGGGGAGTTCACAACCCAAAGCTGTCCAGTGAGGAGTTCCACATATTTCACGATAGCCCTGCCTTAGTGTGTTTTCCACACTCAGTCATTGGCTGAGAAAAGCCTTCAGGAAGCATGGCCTCAGTGCAAGTGTAGTGGTGGTTTTGGAGGGGCAGCAGCTGGGGCTGTCAAACAACTATGCAGGAGATCCAACTGGCATATTTTTTATGACCTCCACAGTCCACCCCTTGCCCTACACAGATTTACTCTTCCATACTGGTCAATGGAGAAGACCTCCATGGTTCCCATGGGCCCCTTTTCCTGAAGAAAAAACTCAGAAGAATGAATGAATTACAGCCCCCATCACTGTCTCTAGTCTCAGGGACACAAAGTGTACACATATTCTCTTAATTCTTCACTACGCATTCTGAATTCTCCTTATCTTTAGTTATTACCTTGGCAGGTCTTGATGGGTTTCCTAATGGTGTGGCTCAAATCCTAATTTCAGAGGAGTGTGAGCCCTAGGCTATTATATTGTCCTCAGACTAGACTTGCTACATATGCCTCTTCACAGCTACACTGGGGCTAGGAGGTGACCAAGTGAATCACCTGGGTTCCACACATACTCCTCCCTTCCTTTCTTGTATAACAGCAGCCCCATTTTCTCCTGCTGATCAGGATCAATTAAGCCTGCTATGATGGTGACTTATCTTCTCCCCTGTTGGTCCCTGGGCACAAGGAGCTTCTTTGGCGGCAGCTGTAGCTTGTAGTTGAATGAGACCTTTGCGGTGTCTTCTGGCAAGCATGTGCCACCTCTGGGACCAGGGCCTTTAACCCTACAGAATTCAGAGTTACAGGAATAAGAAGCACAAACTCCCTAAATGGGTCATTGGGAGTGATGACAACTGGGGACAACCATGAATCTTAGCTAAGGGGAGAGAAAGATTTAATGCATATTTTCCATCCTGTCCTTTCAGATTCTTGTCTCTGAGCTGGTGCTTCAGCTGTGCCTTTAGAAGGTTTTTTCAGTGCTCTGTGACCCTGGAATTTCTGGATGGTGTGGCGTGTGATACTACCATGTTCTGGATTCACTCTTGTACCTATTTCACTGTAATGTTGTGTGCCCTGAATGGACTCCATCCCTATGGGTCAGGCATTCCATAAACCCGTAGATAGTGGTGCTGGTTGAGGCTCTGTAGACAGAAAAGGAAAATTCGTACAGAAAAAAATATGCGTGTGCCTGTGAGAACAAACACTGGTCCTTTCAGGATAGAAGGGGCACTCTCTAGTCCATTTGCCTCCAAGTGGCTACATACTAGTCTCCTCAAGGAACAGGTCCTTATCAGGAGCTCGTCACTGGTTTCTGCTGATAAAAAGTTAGATATTCAGAGGCAGCAGTAGCTAGGTAAGTCTTGGTAACCGAGAGTCCTTTTGTTGGACTCACTTCTAGCCTCTATCTCTGCCACTCTGGCCACACCATCAAGTTCAGGGATAGTCAAAGGCAAAGCTAGTTAATGTCAGTTGGGCAAGTCATTTTGTCTACTTGGTTGTTCAGTGACTTTTCTGTACTGGGTGCTTTCTGGTGAGTGAAAAAGTGTAATATAAAAATCTTCACATTCCATGCCAGCCTCCATATATCAACCCACAGGCTTCTATTCCATAATTCCTTTTCTCTGATCTTCTAATTCTTTTCCTTCCAGGCCACTGACCAGACAGCCAGGTCATCAGCTTCTGCCAGGAATCTGAATATACTCTCACTTCAGGATAATTCTCTTCCAAGTGAAGTGAATGACAAGGTGCTCAAAAGTTTATCCACTGGGAAGGAATTTGACTCTGAATGTCTTTTAAGAATGTGGCTGTAATACACCTGCTATCCTTCTCCAGTTTTCGCGAAGCTCACCTATCCACAAACCAAGCTGAGGTTTTTTCCTTCTCCTTCACATGATGATCCCCATATAACAACAGATTTGAGCTGGGGGAGAGATGCTGGTGCTATTTCGACAGGTGACACATTATTCTGGGCTGTGCACTCCTGCAGCTTACTCGCAACATCCATTTGTGCTCAGGCTTAACCCTAGAGGTATCATTTCTATCTTATGATGAACTTCTGGGCCCATATGATTTTATGAGTTGACAAGTCCAGCAGAACCCATTTCACGATGGATAGCTACAGATGTGGAATCACTTGATGCCCCCGGTCAAATATTCCATCTCCACCAGGGCCCAATAACATATCAGGAGCTATTTCCCAAAAGGCATATAATTCTCTGGTGTAGAGGGCATAGCGTTGCTCCAGAATCCCAGAATTCTGCATTGTGGTTCTCCCACTGGGGCTTTCCCACCATTGACCCTTCCAACATCATAAGTCTTACCATATGGCCCAAGCAGTAGGGTTGCTAGCAGTGTAGCCTGAAACTGCTTGAAGAGCCCTTTCCCACCCCCTGCCAACTCAAAGATGTCACCCAGTGCAGAGGCCTGAACAGTATACCTAGGAGTTGAACATGTTGTTTCCAGAACCCAGTGAGGCCTACCAGGTGCTGTGTGTCCTTCTTTGTGGTAGGGATACAAGATACAGTAATTTGCCTTTAACTTTGGATAGAATTCCCAGGTCACCCCTGATCAATGGACATCTAAAAACTTCACTGAAGCAGTAGGCTTCTGAATCCTTGTGAGGCTCATCTCCCACCCTCTGGAATGCACGTATCTCACCAATATCTCCAGAGTAATAGCCACCTCTTCTTCATCAACATGATGTCACAGTGAGGGTGATAACTGCTAGAAGGAGGACAAAGTTCAGGATCAGCCCACCAGGATCTACATACAGAGTTCTCTGTTGAACTAGGTTCTCAACCACACCAGGGCCCATGGATTCTTCCCCTCCTACCACCCTCCCAGCCGCAGACCCATCACGTGTCTCCTCACAAAGCCCACAAGGTATTTTGAAAATTCCCCATCCTCTTCAACAGACCTGACTTAGCCTGTGTACCACATCGTGGGGGTTGTTGTAAAATACACCCAATGGGCTATTACGAACTTACCAGAATAAGTGTTACTCTTCCTTGTTTGTGAAGGACTGTTGGAAAAAATAATAAGCTGTGTGTTTTGTCACAGGGCGTGGATCTGTGGGGGAGGAATAAAGTTAATGGATGATAAGATGGGTTGAAGAGGATCTGAAAGAAAGAGGATGTAAAAAGTATGAAGGCAGTGCTATATTGGAGCAAAATTAAATTTGTTTATAATTCTAATCCAAATGAAGTGATTGTGCAATTACAAACAGCATCATTCACGTTGTATTCTATGAGTACTCCACACAGAATAAAATCTGAGTGGTCTCCCTGGAGTTGTGTAATGTTCAGCTTTGGATGATATACTTCCAGGAGAGGCACAATGGCAGGACACTGTTCTGGAAGCTAGGACCACTCAGGCCCTGTGTGTCCCTGAGAAAATGCAGGGAAGTGCTGTGATGCTTGCTATGCACAGAGAAGGGAGGGGGCTAAGCTTCCATTCTCAAGAGTCTGCCTACCCTTAAATGCTGGTTATTGGGAGATTCCAGTGGTGAACCATAAAGGGCACCACACTGTTTGCAAGGCTCTTCAGCCAAGCATTGCGTATCAGCTTTGCCTTAACTCCGAGACTTCACCACAAAATCTTCCCAAGAGTGCAGAAAATCAGGCCATGTGTGGTGGCAGCACAAGATCTGATGTCCACAGCAGGAAAGCAGTTCTGAAGAATCTAATTTTGCTTCACCCTGGACAGGTCCAGGAGCTAGGACCCCCTCAGAGTCCCGGACCTTTTTCCAATCCCCCCACCAGCACACATGCACACACACCTGGATGATGGCTCTCGATGGCCATAGATTACACTCTGGTACAGCCTCCACACTGACAAAATGGGTGCTCAGACGCCACTTCCTACTGATAAGCATGAGCAGGAAGAAAAATCCACTGAAGCATTTGCAAAAACAGGTTATACCACCAGGTTGAAAATCAGGAGCAATGCATGCCAAGTTTCGTGATTTGGTGGCAGGTTAGGAGGTCTTTAGATTATCCAGAGTTGTGGGTTGTTGACCCCTGATCCCCTCTCAATCAAACAAATCAATACCTAAGCTGCCTTAAAAAGATCTGGACTAGGTTAAGCAACGTGTCCTGCTTTGCCCAGGACTGAGGGAATTCCTGGATACAGCGCTAAACCCAGGAAAATCCCAAGCAAACCGGAACAAGTTGGTCACCGTTGTCTGGACTTAGGAAAGAAGATTGTTACACAGATATATCCATGTGATTATGCCACATAGTGATGCTTAGGGTTTGGGCTGCACTGGGCACAGGACTGAAGCAAAAGAACAATGGCATCTTTAACACCAAGAACTTCTCACTAAAATAGCAATCCCTCTTCACCTAGGTCAGGAATGTAGGTACTTGATAATAGGCTAAATGTTTCTACCCAAACAGAATGAAATCCACATGCTGGTGACCCAGTCAAGGAAGACATTGCATACCCTATTGCGATGTGACTGGTTTGGTCACTGGGGAAAGTGAAGATCCATGCTTACAGGGCAATGGGGCTTTGTCCTCACAAGCCTGTGGACTGACCTGCTCTTCTATGCCAAGCCTGAACTTGGCCAAGGCAATACAGTATGAGAGACCCAGAGCTCGAGTGAAGACAGAATATAAGATTAATTGGTTTATCCCTGAAGTATTTCACTGGGAACATTTTGAGAAGTCTCAAGCCCAGATTGCTGATAAAAGTTGAGGAGGAAGAAGAGTTAGTGGCCAAAGGGATAAAGTGGACTCTGGTTATCCTGGGGATGGCTTTATCCTCAGCTGCCATTGGAGGTATTTTCCCCAGAGGTCCCCCATGACTGGAAACTCATAGTGTCAACTTCAGAGCTGGAATCGTTCTAGACTAATATCCTAATTTTATACATAAAAACACTGAACCCCAGCAAAGGAGTGACTCACCAAAGTTCATATGCTCTAGCTGGTGAATTCATAACCAGTTAAAGGCAGTGTACCCTTCTTTTCAGATATTGCACCTTGGGCTTTACACCTGAAGGAATAAAGGGGGCTGATGCAAACTCCGTGATTCATCACTGAGGAGAAAGACAAGTTGTAAAGAACAGAACCATCTCTATATGTCAAAGCTGGCCAGTGCCCAGACCAGACATGCTGGCAGGGGTCTAGTGTCCAGACCTAGCCATTCCCAACAGAGTCCCAGGATCCACAAGAACCCTGGGACCTATCTGTGTCTTCTGAGCCTTCTGATCCATCCCAAGTCCCAGGACATGAGGTGGGGTAATAGAATACATTGAGTTGAAGCAGAGGATGCATTCAAACTCCAGCTAATAGTCAGGAAGAAAACCGCATCCTCAGTCCTACAACATCACACAAGTGAATTCTGTCACAACCTGATTGATCCTGGAAGCAGATTCTTTCCCAGAGTCTCCTGACAAGAGTCCAGCTGGCTCACACCTTGATTGCAATCTTGTGACACCCTAAGCCAAGAACTCATCCAAGGCCCCTGCCCACATTTCTGATCTACGGAACTCTGAGATGACAAGTAGGTGTTGTTTTATGCTGCTAAATTTATGCTAATTTGTTATGCAGCAATAAAAAAGTAGTATACTGAAGGTCACTTCCATGTACATAGTTAAGTAATTGTTAGCCATTCCAGTAAAGGAATGGCTTCTAGGACTCCTACCACTCACTGTGTTGACTCACCCAGCATCACGAAAAGAAGGTGCAGGGCCAGAGGTTATATCATCTTATGAAAGTACCCACCAATGTCCAATATCAAGCTGTGATGCTGAAAACAAAAACTTTTCTACACTATCAATAACAAAAATTTGGTTCAATCAACAATATCAGAAGAAAGACCGAATTATCTTTGCAATCAGTATATAGTAAATGATTTTACAAAACAATTGTCACATGAAGCAATCACAGGTCACAGAGCCAAAAAACACAGGCAAATAAAAAGTGTACAGTTGAGTCACCAGTTCATAAAAAATATTATGCCATTCTTCTGGCTTGTGTGACATTTGTAATTTGCTATGATTTCTTTTCTCATTCTAAATAAAAATTTGCTTTTGTAATGTTATACTTCTTTTCTTAAAGGAAATCAAAACAGTTGAAGTCTCAGGGCTCACAAAACCTGAATCCGGCCTTCACATGCTTGTCCATTTTGTCCTTGAATTTGCCCACACCACCTGTCTGCCTGGCAACACCGTCTGCCTCTTCTCTGCTAGAAAACTCTTAAACATCCTTCAAGGCTTGACTCAAAAGTCAACTCTCCTGGGAAGCTTTCCCAGAAAACTTAAGAAAATAGGCTTCTCCTTCCTGTTTCCAGGACCCCATAGCACTTTCTTACCTCTCTTTCAACTCTCTGTCATGGCACTCTAATTACTCTGTACAGAAGCCTCCCCCTAGCTAGGCAGCAAGCTCCCAGCAACAGACACTGGACTTAATCATCTCCGTAGCATGTTCCCAGAAGGAAAAAGGAGCTCCCAGGGAACACGTTTGTGTTGCTGTTGTTGTTCTTGTTAGTTGCCATGAAGTTGGCTCTGATTCATGGCAACCTTATGCATAACAGAGTAAAGTATTGTCTGGCCCTGTACTCACTCCAAAAAGGTGGGCATTAATACAAAAAAAGGCAAAACTATAAATGTTGGAGAGGCTGTGGAGAGATTGGAACACTTATACAATGCTGGTGGGAATGTCAAATGGTACAGCCACTTGGAAATCGATTTGGCGCTTCCTTAAAAACCCAGAAGTTGAACGACCATAAGATCCAGCAATCCCACTCCTTGGAATATATCCTAGAGAAATAGCGGCCTTTAAACAAATGGATATATGCAGATCCAACGCCACTGCAGCACCCTTTAAGAAAAAAAAAAATAGGAAAAAGAGGGAAGCAAGCAGAGGTGACCATCAACAGATTAATGAATGAAGAAATAATGGCATATTCAAACAATAGAATACTACACATTCATAAAGAACAGTGAGGAACCTGTGAAACATTTCATAACATGGAGGAATCTGGAAGGTATTATGCTGAGTGAAATTAGTCAGATGGAAAAGGACAAATATTGTACAAGACCACTATTATAAGAATTCGAGAAATAGTTTAAACAGAGAATAAAATATTTTTTTTTTTTTATAATAACTTTTATTAAGCTTCAAGTGAACGTTTACAAATCCAATCAGTCTGTCACATATAAGTTTACATACATCTCACTCCCTACTCCCACTTACTCTCCCCGTCTTGAGTCAGCCCTTTCAGTCTCTCCTTTCTTGACCATTTTGCCGGCTTCCCTCTCTCTCTATCCTCCCATCCCCCCTCCAGGCAAGAGTTGCCAACACAATCTCAAGTGTCCACCTGATATAATTAGCTCACTCTTCATCAGCATCTCTCTCCCACCCGCTGACCAGTCCCTTTCATTTCTGATGAGTTGTCTTCGGGGATGGTTCCTGTCCTGTGTCAACTGAAGGTCTGGGGAGCATGGCCGCCGGGATTCCTCCAGTCTCAGTCAGACCATTAAGTTTGGTCTTGTTATGAGAATTTGGGGTCTGCATCCCACTGATCTCCTGCTCCCTCAGGGGTCCTCTGCTGAGCTCCCTGTCAGGGCAGTCATCGATTGTGGCCGGGCACCAACTAGTTCTTCTGGTCTCAGGATGATGTAGGTCTCTGGTTCATGTGGCCCTTTCTGTCTCTTGGGCTCTTAGTTGTCATGTGGGCTTGGTGTTCTTCATTTTCCTTTGCTCCAGGTGGGTTGAGACCAATTGCTGCATCTTAGATGGCTGCTTGTTAGCATTTAAGACCCCAGACGCCACATTTCAAAGTGGGATGCAGAATGATTTCATAATAGAATTATTTTGCCAATTGACTTAGAAGTCCCCGCAAACCATGCTCCCCAGACCCCCGCGCTTGCTCCGCTGACCTTTGAAGCATTCATTTTATCCCGGAAACTTCTTTGCTTTTGGTCCAGTCCAATTGAGCTGACCTTCCATGTATTGAGTGTTGTCTTTCCCTTCACCTAAAGCAGTTCTTATCTACTGATTGATCAATAAAAAACCCTCTCCCACCCTCCCTCCCTCCCCCCCTCGTAACCACAAAAGTATGTGTTCTTCTCAGGTTTACTATTTCTCAAGATCTTATAATAGTGGTCTTATACAATATTTGTCCTTTTGCCTCTGACTAATTTCGCTCAGCATAATGCCTTCCAGGTTCCTCCATGTTATGAAATGTTTCAGAGATTCGTCACTGTTCTTTATCGATGCGTAGTATTCCATTGTGTGAATATACCACAATTTATTTACCCATTCATCCGTTGATGGACACCTTGGTTGCTTCCAACTTTTTGCTATTGTAAACAGAGCTGCAATAAACATGGGTGTGCATATATCTGTTTGTATGAAGGCTCTTGTATCTCTAGGGTATATTCCTAGGAGTGGGATTTCTGGGTTGTATGGTAGTTCTATTTCTAACTGTTTAAGATAACGCCAGATAGATTTCCAAAGTGGTTGTACCATTTTACATTCCCACCAGCAGTGTATGAGAGTTCCAATCTCTCCGCAGCCTCTCCAACATTTATTATTTTGTGTTTTTTGGGTTAATGCCAGCCTTGCTGGTGTGAGATGGAATCTCATCGTAGTTTTAATTTGCATTTCTCTAATGGCTAATGATCGAGAACATTTTCTCATGTATCTGTTGGCTGCCTGAATATCTTCTTTAGAGAAATGTGTGTTCATATCCTTTGCCCACTTCTTGATTGGGTTGTTTGTCTTTTTGTGGTTGAGTTTTGACAGAATCATGTAGATTTTAGAGATCAGGCGCTGGTCGGAGATGTCATAGCTGAAAATTCTTTCCCAATCTGTAGGTGGTCTTTTTATTCTTTTGGTGAAGTCTTTAGATGAGCATAGGTGTTTGATTTTTAGGAGCTCCCAGTTATCGGGTTTCTCTTCATCATTTTTGGTAATGTTTTGTATTCTGTTTATACCTTGTATTAGGGCTCCTAGGGTTGTCCCAATTTTTTCTTCCATGATCTTTATCGTTTTAGTCTTTATGTTTAGGTCTTTGATCCCCTTGGAGTTAGTTTTTGTGCATGGTGTGAGGTATGGGTCCTGTTTCATTTTTTTGCAAATGGATATCCAGTTATGCCAGCACCATTTGTTAAAAAGGCTATCTTTTCCCCAGTTAATTGACACTGGTCCTTTGTCAAATATCAGCTGCTCATACGTGGATGGATCTATGTCTGGGTTCTCAATTCTGTTCCATTGGTCTATTTGTCTGTTGTTGTGCCAATACCAGGCTGTTTTGACTACTGTGGCTGTATAATAGTTTCTGAAGTCAGGAAAGGTGAGGCCTCCCACTTTCTTCTTCTTTTTCAGTAGTGCTTTGCTTATCCGGGGCTTCTTTCCGTTCCATATGAAATTGGTGATTTGTTTCTCTATCCCCTTAAAATATGACATTGGAATTTGGATCGGAAGTGCGTTAAATGTATAGATGGCTTTTGGTAGAATAGACATTTTTACTATGTTAAGTCTTCCTATCCATGAGCAAGGTATGTTTTTCCACTTAAGTATGTCCTTTTGAATTTCTTGTAGTAGAGCTTTGTAGTTTTCTTTGTATAGGTCTTTTACATCCTTGGTAAGATTTATTCCTAAGTATCTTATCTTCTTGGGGGCTATTGTGAATGGTATTGATTTGGTTATTTCCTCTTCGGTGTTCTTTTTGTTGATGTAGAGGAATCCAAGTGATTTTTGTATGTTTATTTTATAACCTGAGACTCTGCCAAACTCTTCTATTAGTTTCAGTAGTTTTCTGGAGGATTCCTTAGGGTTTTCTGTGTATATAATCATGTCATCTGCAAATAGTGATAACTTTACTTCTTCCTTGCCAATCCGGATACCTTTTATTTCTTTGTCTAGCCTGATTGCCCTGGCTAAGACTTCCAACACGATGTTGAATAAGAGCGGTGATAAAGGGCATCCTTGTCTGGTTCCCGTTCTCAAGGGAAATGCTTTCAGGTTCTCTCCATTTAGAGTGACATTGGCTGTTGGCTTTGCATAGATGCCCTTTATTATGTTGAGGAATTTTCCTTCAATTCCTATTTTGGTAAGAGTTTTTATCATAAATGGGTGTTGGACTTTGTCAAATGCCTTTTCTGCATCAATTGATAAGATCATGTGGTTTTTGTCTTTTGTTTTATTTATGTGATGGATTACATTAATGGTTTTTCTGATATTAAACCAGCCTTGCATACCTGGTATAAATCCCACTTGATCAGGGTGAATTATTTTTTTGATGTGTTGTTGGATTCTATTGGCTAGAATTTTGTTGAGGATTTTTGCATCAATGTTCATGAGGGATATAGGTCTATAATTTTCTTTTTCTGTAATGTCTTTACCTGGTTTTGGTATCAGGGAGATGGTGGCTTCATAGAATGAGTTGGGTAGTATTCCGTCATTTTCTATGCTTTGGAATACCTTTAGTAGTAGTGGTGTTAACTCTTCTCTGAAAATTTGGTAGAACTCTGCAGTGAAGCCGTCCGGGCCAGGACTTTTTTTTGTTGGGAGTTTTTTGATTACCGTTTCAATCTCTTTTTTTGTTATGGGTCTATTTAGTTGTTCTACTTCTGAATGTGTTAGTTTAGGTAGGTAGTGTTTTTCCAGGAATTCATCCATTTCTTCTAGGTTTTCAAATTTGTTAGAGTACAATTTTTCATAATAATCTGAAATGATTCTTTTAATTTCATTTGGTTCTGTTGTGATGTGGTCCTTCTCATTTCTTATTCGGGTTATTTGTTTCCTTTCCTGTATTTCTTTAGTCAGTCTAGCCAATGGTTTATCAATTTTGTTAATTTTTTCAAAGAACCAGCTTTTGGCTTTGTTAATTCTTTCAATTGTTTTTCTGTTCTCTAATTCATTTAGTTCAGCTCTAATTTTTATTATTTGTTTTCTTCTGGTGCCTGATGGATTCTTTTGTTGCTCACTTTCTATTTGTTCAAGTTGTAGGGACAGTTCTCTGATTTTGGCTCTTTCTTCTTTTTGTATGTGTGCATTTATTGATATAAATTGGCCTCTGAGCACTGCTTTTGCTGTGTCCCAGAGGTTTTGATAGGAAGTATTTTCATTCTCGTTGCTTTCTATGAATTTCCTTATTCCCTCCTTGATGTCTTCTATAACCCAGTCTTTTTTCAGGAGGGTATTGTTCATTTTCCAAGTATTTGATTTCTTTTCCCTCGTTTTTCTGTTATTGATCTCTAGTTTTATTGCCTTGTGATCTGAGAAGATGCTTTGTAATATTTCGATGTTTTGGACTCTGCAAAGGTTTGTTTTATGACCTAATATGTGGTCTATTCTAGAGAATGTTCCATGTGCGCTGGAAAAAAAAGTATATTTTGCAGCAGTTGGGTGGAGAGTTCTGTATAAGTCAATGAGGTCAAGTTGGTTGATTGTTGTAATTAGATCTTCCGTGTCTCTGTTGAGCTTCTTACTGGATGTCCTGTCCTTCTCCGAAAGTGGTGTGTTGAAGTCTCCTACTATAATTGTGGAGGTATCTATCTCGCTTTTCAGTTCTGTTAAAATTTGATTTATGTATCTTGCAGCCCTGTCATTGGGTGCGTAAATATTTAATATGGTTATGTCTTCCTGATCAATTGTCCCTTTTATCATTATATAGTGTCCTTCTTTATCCTTTGTGGTGGATTTAAGTCTAAAGTCTATTTTGTCAGAAATTAATATTGCTACTCCTCTTCTTTTTTGCTTATTGTTTGCTTGATATACTTTTTTCCATCCTTTGAGTTTTAGTTTGTTTGAGTCTCTAAGTCTACGGTGTGTCTCTTGTAGGCAGCATATAGATGGATCGTGTTTCTTTATCCAGTCTGTGACTCTCTGTCTCTTTATTGGTGCATTTAGTCCATTTACATTCAGGGTAATTATAGATAAGTTTTTAGTGCTGTCATTTTGATGCCTTTTTATGTGTGTTGTTGACAATTTCATTTTTCCACATACTTTTTTGTGCTGAGGCGTTTTTCTTAGTAAATTGTGAGATCCTCATTTTCATAGTGTTTGACTTTATGTTAGTTGAGTCGTTACGTTTTTCTTGGTTTTTGTCTTGAGTTATAGAGTTGTTATACCTTTTTGTGGTTACCTCATTATATACCCCTATTTTTCTAAGTAAAAACCTAACTTGTATTGTTCTATATCACCTTGTATCACTCTCCATATGGCAGTTCAATGCCTCCTGTATTTAGTCCCTCTTTTTGATTATTGTGATCTTTTACCTATTGACTTCCATGATTCCCTGTTATGTGTATTTTTTTTTTTTTAATTAACCTTAATTTGTTTGTTTTTGTGATTTCCCTGTTTGAGTTGATATCAGGACGTTCTGTTTTGTGACCTTGTGTTGTGCTGATATCTGATATTATTGGTTCTCTGACCAAACAATATCCTTTAGTATTTCTTGTAGCTTTGGTTTGGTTTTTGCAAATTCTCTAAACTTGTGTTTGTCTGTAAATATCTTAATTTCGCCTTCATATTTCAGAGAGAGTTTTGCTGGATATATGATCCTTGGCTGGCAGTTTTTCTCCTTCAGTGTTCTGTATATGTCGTCCCATTCCCTTCTTGCCTGCATGGTTTCTGCTGAGTAGTCAGAACATATTCTTATTGATTCTCCCTTGAAGGAAACCTTTCTTTTCTCCCTGGCTGCTTTTAAAATTTTCTGTTTATCTTTGGTTTTGGTGAGTTTGATGATAATATGTCTTGGTGTTTTTCTTTTTGGATCAATCTTAAATGGGGTTCGATGAGCATCTTGGATAGATATCCTTTCGTCTTTCATGATGTCAGGGAAGTTTTCTGTCAGAAGTTCTTCAACTATTTTCTCTGTGTTTTCTGTCCCCCCTCCCTGTTCTGGGACTCCAATCACCCGCAGGTTATCCTTCTTGATAGAGTCCCACATAATTCTTAGGGTTTCTTCATTTTTTTTAATTCTTTTATCTGATTTTTTTCCAGCTATGTTGGTGTTGATTCCCTGGTCCTCCAGATGTCCCAGTCTGCATTCTAATTGCTCGAGTCTGCTCCTCTGACTTCCTAGTGTGTTGTCTAATTCTGTTATTTTATTGTTAATCTTTTGGATTTCTACATGTTGTCTCTCTATGGATTCTTGCAACTTATTAATTTTTCCAGTATGTTCTTGAATAATCTTTTTGAGTTCTTCAACAGTTTTATCAGTGTGTTCCTTGGCTTTTTCTGCAGATATCCTAATTTCATTTGTGATATCATTAAGCATTCTGTAAATTAGTTTTTTATATTCTGTATCTGATAATTCCAAAATTGTATCTTCATTTGGGAAAGATTTTGATTCTTTTGTTTGGGGGGTTGGAGAAGCTGTCCCGGTCTGCTTCTTTAAGTGGTTTGATATGGATTGTTGTCTCCGAGCCATCACTGGGAAACTAGTTTTTCCAGAAAATCCGCTAAAAAAAAACTGCAGTCAGATCCCTATCAGAGTTCTCCCTTTGGCTCAGGCTATTCAGATGTTAATGAAGCCGCCTGGGAAGGGTGGGGGAGGGAACAGAGAGATAGGAGAGTAGCACCTCAGAATATAGCCAGAGTTGCTTGTCTTGCTTGGAATGACTGTTATATCTGAGATTCCCGCGGGCGCGTCGCCTATGTGTGCTGGCTGTGTGGAGATTGCCCCCAGGGGGTCTGGCCCGCTGGAGTCACGGTCAGATCCTCTGCTTCCAGCCCCACGCCCAGCGTCAAGGCTCCCCTACTGGGACGGTGCACTCTCAACTCCAAAATCAGTCGCTGCCTCCCGGGGACTTCTTGTCTCTCCAGCCGCGTGGCCGTGCCGCCCCCGTGAACTAGGTGGGCCCCCTCCCGGGGTTAGTTCAGATGGGTGGAGTAGCTCCCTGTGCTTGTGCCGCGACCGAGTGTCCTGGCTGGAACGCTGTTCTCCCCACTCCAATACCAGTCGCTGCCTCCCGGGGACTTCTCCTACCGGCTGCGTCCCACGCCGCCCGCGCGACCCGGCTGGTCCCCTTCCCGGGGTTAGTTCAGGGGGTGGAGCAACTCTCCGTGTTTATGGCGTACCTGCGTGCAGTCCAAATCCCTGCGGGACGGTTCCCCGGCTCGGATGCTGCTCTTTCTGCTCCAAGATCAGTCACTGCCTCCCGGGGACTTCTCCTACCGGCTGCGTCCCACGCCGCCCGTGGAACCGGCTGGTCCCCCTCCCGGGGTTAGTTCAGGGGGGTGGAGCAGGTCTCTGTGCTTGTGCCGTACCTGACTGGTACGCTGGCTCCAGGCTCTGGAAACAATCGCTGCTTCCCCGTATTAGTTCGTTCTCCGTCTCTAAATCTGTGTTTGTTGTTCAGGGTTCGTAGATTGTTATGTATGTGATCGATTCACTTGTTTTTCCGTGTCTTTGTTGTAAGAGGGATCCGAGGTAACGTCTGCCTAGTCCGCCATCTTGGCTCCGCCCTCTCCAGAATAAAATATTTTTTGATGGTTACAAAAGGGGAGACCAAGGGAGAGTGGGAGAGCAGTATTCTCTAATTAGAAAATACATAAGAACTACTTTAGGTGACAGGACAGACAACACACAATACAGGTGAGGTCAGCACAACTGGACTAAACCAAAAACAAAGAAGTTTCCTGAATAAACTGAACACTTTGAAGGTCAGCGTAGCAGGGGCGGGGATTTGGGGACCATGGTTTCAGGGGACATCTAAGTTAATTGATGTAATACAATCTAATATGAAAACATTCTGCATCCCATTTTGCAGAGTGACGCCTGGGGTCTTAAACACTCACAAGTGGCCATCTAAGATGCATCAATTGGTCCCAACCCACCTGGATCAAAGGACAATGAAGAACACCAAGGACTCAAGGTAATTACGGCCCCAAGAGACAGAAAGTTCCACAAAAACCAGAGACTATATCAGCCTGAGACCAGAAGAACTAGATGGTGCCCAGCTACAACTTATGATTCCCCTGACAGGGAACACAACAGAGAACCCCTGAGGGAGCAGGAGAGCAGTGGGATGCAGACACCAAATTCTTGTAAAAAAAACCAGGCTTAATGGTCTGACTGAGACTAGAAAGACCCCCTTGGTCATGGCCGCCAGACCTTCTGTTAACCCAGGACAGGAACCATTCCCTAAGCCAAGTCTTCACACGGGGATTGGACTTGACAATTGGACTTGAGAAGGATGTAGCTGAGGAGTGAGCTTCTTGGATCAGGTGGACACTTGAGACTATGCTGTCATCTCCTCCTGGAGGGGAGATGAGGGGGTAGAGGGGGTTAGAAGCTCGTGAAATCGACATGAAAAGAGTGGAGTTAGGGAGCAGGCTGTCTCATTAGGGGGAGAGCAATTGGGAGTATGTAGCAAGGTGTATAAATTTTTTTGTGTGAGACTGACTTGATTTGTAAACTTTCATTTAAACCAAATAAAAATTATTTAAAAAAAAATTCTCCATCAATCCTTCACCAAAAGATTTTACCATCCACTAATGATCATTGCCTGAATTGTTTTTGTTTTGTTTTTTCCATTTGGAGTTTCCAAATGATGATTTTCTAATTATATCATTCCTTTTGCTTTTATTAGCTAGGTGCTTCTAACAAAAGGACTTTCTCTCATCCAGTAGAGCTTTTTGGTTATACTGAAATACACTTTACACCAGAAAAGAAAATAAATTCTATCTTTAATTATCCCTTGTCACAGTATTAAGTTGGTACCTAACAACCTCCTCCTCATCCTCACTCACTCCTTACCTTCTTCCTTTTCTTTCACGATCATTAAGACCTCATGGCTTTTACATATTCAATATATTTAACTAAATAGCTGGTTCCCTTGCTTTATTACAGGATCCCATTTGTCCTTGACAGCATTCTTGATTCATGGCCCAACAAGATGTCCAACTCACCTTGTCTAGTTTCTGCTCTGGTTTTAAGTTATATTTTAAAGATGCCAATTAGTTAAACTGTCCTGGAACTGATGGCAAACTACCTTTACTAATTAATCACCAAAGGGTCTCTGAGGAATTAAAGCTCACCACTAAGACTGGCAGGAATAAATAATAGGAATCCTAAGAAACCTAACACTTGAATAAGACAACTTTCTGAGGGTTCCACCCCAGCCTTGCCCAGCCCCTGGGGACAGCAGCAAGAAACCATCCAGGTCTTCAGTCCATTCACATCTGTTCCTCAGAATTCACTCTGATTAGGACTCTCAGATATTTGTCCCAGGACTATCTGACCTTATCTTCCACCCTGGGGCCTTTTTCATTGCCTCCCCCAGCCCTAACCAGAGCCTACTGATCTTCCCCAGCACTTCCCTAATGCTTAACTCATCAGTCTTGCCACTTTCACCATACTCAGTGCCTCCATATAACCATGTCCTCTTCCCCTATCTTCGGCTTCCCAAAATGAAACCAACTTTAATATGAATATAATATGTATGTTTTTTAAAGTAATACACACTCATTGAAAAATACAGCAGGAAACAGAAGCTATCACAGACACATCGAAACTCCCTGAGGGACTGAGTTACTGGGCTGAGGGCTGGGGGCCATGGTCTCAGGGAACAACTAGCTCAAAAGAAATAATATAATTTATAAAGAAAATGTTCTACTTCTGACTGTGGTGAGTAGCATCTGAGATCTTAAAAGCCTTCAACATCTGCGGGTCCCATCCCCACTGGAGCAAAACAGAATGAACAAAACAAAAGTCACATGGGAAAAATTAGTCTGAAGGACTAATGGACCACAACTACCACAACCTCCACCAGATTGAGTCCAAAACAACTCGATGGTGCCTGGCTACCACCCCTGACTGCTCTGACAGGGATCACAATAGAGGGGTCCTGGACAGAGTGGAAGAAAAATGTAGAACAAAATTTGAATTCACAACAAAAACACCAGACTTGTTGGTCTAAGAGAATTGAGAAACCTCAAAAGTGTGGCCCCTGGACACCTTTGAACTCAGTACTGAAGTCACTTCTGAGGTTCACCCTTCAGCCAAAGATCAGATGAGTGTATAACGGCAAACAATAACATACCTGAAGAATGTGCTTGGAAGTGTAATCATATATACAAGACTAAATGGGTGCAGCAGAACAAAAGCAAAGACAAAAAAGCAGGAAGGGATTGGAAAACTGATGAATAGAAACAGGAACTCTGGGGGAGAGAAAGGGAGAATGTTGGCACATAGCAAGTTGGCATCCAGTGTCACAAAAAAACTTGTGAATTAATCACTGAATAGCAAATTAATTTGTTCTGTAAACTTTCACTTAAAGCACAATAAAAAAAAAAACTATTGGGTTACTAAAACAGTTACTTCAAACCGGGAAGAGCTTTATGTTAAAAAAAAAATCTATATGCAACTTATTATATGTTTGTAAATACTCAAGTTTTTCAAAAGTCCCGCAATGCTATCTAAAGATGCTGACACATTAAGACTCGTGACTTCTAAGAAACAATAATTTGATATCAAATTTAAGGAAATATTGAAAATAATAATTGAGGTAAATATTTGATGCATTACGAACTACTATTTGAAAACTCTTTAATATTAAATATAATTTAATTATACAGCGTAATTTCACACTACAATCTGTAGATGGAGATTAGTTTTTATTGTATGAGATAGGAGACAATGAAATTCTCCTGAAAAAAACAAAAAAAAACAGAAGCTAGCCCAGAACATTTTCATCATCCAAAGACTTACCGTGCAGAATTATTTTCAATGTTTTTCCACCTGCGGGGGGGCGGGTGATTTAACAAAAAATAAATCCACTACGCTTGCATTCTGCAAATTCATTCTTCACTTGACATTATGTCATTCATAACATTCATTTAACAAATGTTTATTAAAAGCCTACTATGAGTCAGGCTTATGACAACCCTATAAGACAGAGTGGAGCTCCCCATAGGGTTTCCAAGGCATGGCTGGTGGATCCGAACTGCTGAGCTTTTGGTTGGCAACCACTCCACCACCAGGGCTGTGAGTCAAAATCGACTCCACGGCAATGGCTTTTTGTGTCTTTCTTTGTTCTGATGTATCAGGCACTGTTCTACTTGCTGAACATTCCCAGGACAACAACAACAACAACAAAAAAAAAACAGCATGGGCTTATTTCATTCTTTTCAAGGATACACACTATTCCATAATACAGCCTTTCCAGAATTTCTTTAGCCAATACTTTCTGACTGAACATTTATTTTTTGCTCTTAGGTGCCCTCAAGTTAATTCCAACCAATAGCAAACCCATGCTACCCATAGCGACCCATAGTGACCCCATCCTCACAACTGTTGCTATGCTTGAGCCCATTGTTGCAGCCACTGCACCAGTTCATCTCATTGAGGGGCTTCCTTTTTTTGCTGACCCTCTATTTTACCAAAGCATGATGTCCTTCTCCAGGGACTGATCCCTCCTGATAACAAGTTCAAAGCATGTGAGATGTAGTCTCACCATCCTTGCTTCTATGGAGCATTCTGCTTGTACCTCTTCCCAAACAGATTTGTTCCTTCTTCTGGCAGTCCATGGTATGCATGTACAGTTAACATTCCTCACCATCACCACAATTCCAAGGCATCCATTCTTCCTCAGTCTTCCTTATTCATTCTCCAGCTTTCACATTCATATGAGGCAATTGAAAACACCATGGCTTGGGTCAGGCGCACCTTAGTCTTCAAGGTGACATCTATGCTTTCCACCACTTTAAACAGCTCTTTTTCAGCAGATTTGCCCAGTGCAATGCATCTTGTGATTTCTTGACTGCAGCTTCCACCTGTGCTGATTGTGGATCCAAGGAAAATGAAATCCTTGACACCCTCAATCTTTTCTCCCTTAATCATGATGTTGCTTTTTGTGAGGATTTTTGTTTTCTTTATGTTGAGCTGAAATCCATACTAAAGGCTGTGGTCTTTGATCTTCGCCAGTAAGTGCTTCAAGTTCTCTTCACTTTCAGCAAGCAAGGTTGTATTATCTGCATAATGCAGGTCATTAATGACCCGTCCTCTGCCTTAGTCATCTAGTGCTGCTATAACAGAAATACCACATCTGGATGGCTTTAACAAGGAGAAGTTTATTCTCTCACAGTCCAGTAATCTAAAAGTTCAAATTCAGGGCACCAGCTCCAGGAGAAGGTTTTCTCTCTCTCTGTTGGCTCTGAAAGAAGGTCCTTGTGATGCATCAGCCTTCTCTTGATCTGGGAGCTTCTCAGCAAAGGAACCTCGGGTCCAAAGGATGTGCTCTGCTCCCAGTGCTGAGTTCTTGGTGGTATGACTTTCCCGTCTCTCTGCTTGTTTCTCTCTTTTATATCTCAAAAGAGATTGGTTTAAGACACTACCTAATCTTGTAAGCCTCATCAATATAACTGCAGCTAATCCATCTTATTACACCATAGTGTTAGGATTTACAACACAGAGAGAAATCACATCAGAAGATAAAATGGAAGACAATGGTAACAATCATACAAGGGAATCATGACCTAGCCAGGTTGAGAGATATTCTGGGGAGACACAATCCAGTCCATGCCATCCTCCAATCCTGAGTTCCCATTCTTCTTCATACACTCCAGCTTCTCCGATTATTTCCTCAGCATACAGATTGAACAGGCATGCTGAAAGGATACAACCCTGGTACACACCCTTCCTGACTTTAAACCATGCCATATCACCTTGTTCTGTCCTAATGACTGCTTCTTGATCCATGTACAGATTCCTCATAAGCAATATTAAGTATTCCTGAATTGCCATTCTCCGCAATGTTATCCATAATTTGTTATGATCCACGCAGTCGAATACCTTAGTGTAGGTAATAAAACACAGGTAAACATCTTTCTGGTAGTCTCTGCTTTCAGCCAGGACCCATATGACATCAACAATGATATCCCTGGTTCCACGTCCTCTTCTAATCACAGCTTGAATTTCTTGCAGTTTCCTACTGATATACTTCTGCAGCCACTTTTGAATGACCTCCAGCAAAATATTGCTTACATGTGATATTAAAGATATTGCTCAATAGTTTCCACATTCAGTTGGATCACCTCTCTTGGTAATAGGCATAAATATGGGTATCTTCCAGTTGATTGCCCAGGTAGCTGCAGTCCGGATTTCTTGGCATAGATGAGTGAGCAGTTGCAGCACTGTGTCCATTTGTTGAAACATCTCAATTGATCTTCAGTCAGTTCTTGGAGCCTTGTTTTTGGCCAATCACTTCAGTGCAGCTTGGACTTCTTCCTTCAGTTGCATTGGTTCCAGATCATATGTTACCTCCTGAAATCGGTGAATACTGACCAATTCTTTTTAGTATACAGAGTCTGTCTATTCCTTCCACCTTCTAGATGTAAGTCCCAGGGAGTCCCAAAAGGTGAAGTACAAATTGTGACCCAGGAAAAGGTACTCTACATTCCAAAATAACTCCTTGGCTTTTCTAATATGTACAAACAGAAATGGGAATATGTGTGAGAAAGGCTTTTAAAGGAGAATAGTACAAGGAACATAAAGTTGGATCGGTCTGAGATTATTGCTATGGGCCCACTAAGCTCAGATTCTTCATTCAATGTTTCAGCTCAAGAGGTTAGAAAATAATCCAATAGCTTATTTGGTTGGTTCATTGAAGCATGGGTTCCATGGTGGCCTATACTAAATCAAGTTGAAGCACCAGAGCTGCCCAGGTATACGATAGAAGAATGTGTCCAAAGCCTTAGGGAAATGGTAGAGTGGACCCACAGACCCACCCATGGAGTGCCCAGAGGACACACCCTTACCACAAAAGCAGGGAACACATTTGCGAAGGGAGCTCCACCACCCTTAAGGCCCGCTGTGATTGCTATTTTAGATTTGACAATGGGAACTTTCCTAACTGAATTAAGACACCTAAACAAAATGAAGCCATTTGAACCCTGTGGTGGTAGAGGCCAAGTGGTAGCGCTCAATCAACAAAGACAAGGTGGCCTTGGTTACCATAATGGCCAGTGGATTCAAAGCAGTAATCAGAACAGTCTGACTCATATGGATTTATGGAGTTGGAACTTAGTCATGGTGCCCCTAGGAGTGAAATGGATGGGAAATCTACTAAATATTTACTTGATCTGTACAAGTAGAAGAATTCTAGGTTAAAGGAACAGCAGCCTAACTCAAATTGCCAGAATAGAGAGTCACGGCCCCTCAATCAGTTCCCAGACTTGACGCAGTTTGCAGGCCCAAAATCCACTGGATGAAAAGGAGGCCATGTCCCTTGATGAAGGATCCCACTGCATCAACAAAAACTATACTGTTAATCTTTCTGCCAGCCTTCCCCAAAGAGATCTACAGCCTTTTACGACACTGACTGTTCACTGGGGAAAAGGAAATAATCAGAATTTCTGGGAATCATGGGATAGTGGCTCTGAACTGACACTAATTTCAGGAGACCCCAAATGACACGGTGGCCCACCAGTCAGAGTGAGGGCATAGGGAGATCAAGGTATTAATGGAGTCTTAGCTCAAGTTCACGTTGCACTGGGTTCCCAAATCCATTCTTTAGTGATTTCCCCATATCCCGAATGCCTAACTGAAAAAGATATACTCAACAACACTCAGCACCCCCACATTGGATCCCCGAAGTGGAGTAAAGACTATTATGGTAGGAAAACCCAAATGGAAGCCATTAAAACTACCCTTACCTAAGAAAATAGGAAGCTAAAAGCAGTACCACATTCATGGAGGGATTGCAGACATTACTGCCACAATCAAGGACTTGAAGGAGCCACAGGTGGTGATTCTTACCACATTCCTCTTCAACTTGCCTATTTGGCCTGTGCAAAAAATAGATGGATCTTGGAAAAGAAGAGTGCATCATCATAAACTTCGCCAGGTGCTGAACATAATTGCAGCTGCTCTTCCGATGTGGTTTCATTGCTTGAGCAAATTAATACATCTCCTGGTACCTTGTATGCAGTTAGTGATCTGGCCAATGCATTTTTCTCAGTTCTGGTTGATGAGTGCACACCAGAGGCAGTTTGACTTCAGCTAGTAAGGCCAGCAGTACATCTTCACTGTCCTAGATCAGAGGTAGATCAACTCCCCAGCCGTATGCCATAATTGATTCCGCAGGGAACTTGATCACCTTTATTTTCCACAAGATGTCACACTGTTCCATTAAATTGATGACATTATGCTGATTGGACCTAGTAAAGCAGTGTCAATGACTCTGGACATATAGGTAAAACACTTGAGTGCTAGAAGGTGGGAATTAATTCAACAAAAATTTCAGCCCCTTCCACCTCAGTGCAATATCTAGGGGTCTTGTGGTGTGGGGCATGTTGAGAGATTTCTTTAAAAGTGGAAATAAGTTCTTGCATCTGTCACCTCCCACAACTAAAAAGGATGCACAACGACTTGTGAATCTCTTTGCATTTTGGAGGCAACATATCCCTCATCTGTGTGTGTTACTCTGGCCTATGTATCAAGTGACTTGAAAACTGCTAGTTTGAATTGGGGCCCAGGACAACAGAAGGATCTTCAGCAGCTTCAGGCGGCTCTGCAGGCTGCTCTGCCACTTGGGCCATATAATCCAGCTGATCCATTGGTATTTGAAATGCCACTACCAGATAGATATGTTCTTTGGAGTCTTTGGCAAGCCACTATTGGTGAATCACAGTGTAAACCCTTAGGATTTTGGAGCAAAACCCTGTCATCCTCTGAAGATAACTGCTCTCCTTTTCAGAAACAGCTTTTGCCTTGTTACTGAGCCTTAGTAGAGACTGAACACTTAACCGTGCTTAGCCATAGACCACCAAGTGACCATGTGGCCTGAAGTGCCCATCAGGAACTGGGTGTTGTCTGACTGACAGAACCATAAAGTCAGATGTGCACAGCAGCACTCCGTTATTAAACAGAAGTGTTATATATGAGACTGGGCCCAAGCAGAGCCTAAAGGTACAAGTAATTTGAATGAGGAAGTGACCCAAATGCCTAGGGTCTCAACTCCTGTCACGTTACCTACCCTCTCCCAGTATGCAACTAAGCACTCACGGGGACTTCCTTACAATCAGGTGACTCAGGAAGAAAACAATCATGTCTGGCTTACAGATGGTTCTGCACGATATGCAGGCACCACCCAAAAAGGGACAGTGACAGCACTATAGGCCCTTTCTTCCTGAAGGTCAGTGCTGAAGAACAATTCTCCCAATGGGCAGAATTTCAAGCAGTGCACCAGACACTTCATTTTGTTTGGAAGGAGAAATGGCCAGATGTGCGATTCTGTACTGATTCACAAACTGTGGTCAGTGGTTTGGCTGATCAGTCAGGAACTTGGGAGGAACTTGATTGGAAAGTAGGAGATAAGGAGGTACGGGGAAGAAGTATGTGGATAAACCTCTCCGAATGGACCAAAGAAGAGAATATATTTTTTTCCGATGTGAATGTTCACCAAAGGGTGCCCTTGGCAGAAGAGTATTTTAAAAATCAAGTGCATAGGAAGACACACTCCATGCAAACAGGTCATCATCTTTCTAAGCCACTTGGGTCATTTCCCAGTGGGCTCATGAATGAAGGTGCCTTGGTGGCAGAGATGGAGGTTATCCCTGGGCTCAGCGACATAGACAACCACTGACCAAGGCTGACTTGGCTACAGCGACCGCTGAGTGCCCAATCTGCCAGCAGCAGAGACCAACATTGAGTCCTTGATATGGCAGCATTCCTCAAGGTGACCAACCAGAAGCCTGGTAGCACGTTGACTACATTCGACTGCTTCCATCCTGCAAAGGACAGCGTTTTGTTCTTACTAGAAAAGACTTAATCTGGATATGGATTTGCCTTCCCTGCATGCCATGTTTCTGCCAAAACTACCACCCGTGGGCTGACAGAATGCTTTTTCCACCATCATGGTATCTCACAGCATCATCTCATATCAATGGATTGACTTCACAGCAAATGAAGTGCAGCAATGGGCCCACCCTCATGGAATTCACTGGTATTACCATGTTCTCCATCATTCTGAAGCAGCTGGCTTAATAGAATAATGGAATGGTCTTCTAAAGACAATTAAAGCACCAGCTAGGTGCCAATACCTTGCAGAGCTGGGGCAATGTTCTCCAGAAAGGTGTGTATACTCTAAACCAGAGTCCAATATATGATTTTGTTTCTCCCATAGCCAGGATTCAGGGGCCCAGGAATCAAGAGGTGGAAATGGGAATGGCACCACTCACTTTTACCCCTAGCGACCCACTCATGCAATTTTTGTTTCCTGTCCCCTGTGCTTTGTGGGTTTAGCGGTCTTAGTTCCAAAGGGAGAAATGCACCCACCATAAGACACAGCACTGATTCCATTGAACTGGAAGTTAAGAATGCCTCCTGGCCACTCCTCATGTTTCTGGATCAACAGACAAATAAGAGAGTTACTACATTGGCTGCTTTAATTGACCCTGATTACCATGTGGAAATAAGATTCATATTACATAATGGAGGTAATGAAGAGTATGTCTGGAATACACGAGATCCCTTAGGACATCTCTAAGTTCTGCCATTATCTGTGATTACAGTCAATGGAAAACTATGGCAGCCCAATTCGGACATGATTACTAATGCCCCAGACCCTTCAAGAATGAAGGTTGCATCACCCCACCAAGCAAAGAACCACAACCAGCTAAAGTGCTTGCTGAGGGCAAAGGGAATGCAAAATGGGTGGTGGAAGAAGGTAGTTCTAAATACCAGTTACAATCACATACCCAGTTGCAGAAACAAGGATTGTAATTGTTATGAACATTCCTTCTTTGTATTTGTGCATCAAATATTTTTGTTTTCCTCATTTATAAGCTATAAGATGTAAACGGGTTTTTGATTATATGCATGTTAGTTATGTTCGGTGCAAGTACAACTCTGTAATGGTCTTTATTCAGAGAATGTGTATGGTTTAAGGAGATAAGTACAGATGCCAAGTTGACAATGGGTGGACTGTGATTGGTAAGGTTGTTTTTCAACTTGGCTGGGCCATGATTCTCAGTGATTTGGCAGTTCTCTAATGATGTAGTCTGGCGATCATGTAATGATGTAGTTTTCGCAGTTATGTAACGATATTATTTGGCAGTTATGTAATCATGCATTTATCCTTTATTTTGTGATATAATGTAATCACTACCATGATATGATCTGATATGATCAGTCAACCTGTTGTAAGGTGGTTTCCTCAAGGATGCAGCCTGCATCCAATATATATGGACACTCTGGCAAAGCTCTCTGGTTTTTGCTCACTCCTGAATCTGCATCCCACTTGTCATCATCCGAACCCTGGTTCTTGGGACTTGAGCCAGCGGACTGCCATATTGACTGCCAATCTTCGGGTTGTAGACCTCTCCATGCTCTGAGCCAGCAGCCTGCTGTCTTACCTCTGATCTTGGATTCATCAACTTCCACAGTCTATGAGCAAGCAGCCTACCATCTGACTTCTCAATCTTGAATTCATCAGCCCCTGCTGCTATGTGAGCCAGGAGAAGTCTCCAACCTCACACCTGACCCACAGGCTGGGGACTTGCCACCCTCCTACAGTGGCGTGAGCCATTTCCTTGAGATAAATCTCTCCCTCTCTCTTTTTGACTCTCTCTCTCTCCTTGGTAGCACTGTGGTTAAGAGCTATTGCAGCTAACCAAAAGGCTGGCAGGTCAAATCCACCAGCCATTCCTTGGAAATTCTATGGGGCAGGTCTACTCCATCCTATAGGGCCACTATGACTTGGAATCAACTCAACAGCAACAGGTTTACTTCTTTAGAGAACCCAGCCTAAGACACCGTCCAGGTTCCAATGCCTGCCTTTGCAAGAATCCATTTTCATGATTCTATGGATGACACCAACAGCTCTTTGGACTCTTCATTAGCCTGAAGCAGAGTTCTGTCCTACTAGGGTTTATAAATATTCTGACAGGTGCCAGAGCCACTTTGCAGTCTGCCATTATCACTAGGGCAGAAGAACTTGGGGGTTCAATTCAATCAATTTTCAGAGGAGATTTGTGTCAACAAGTGTTTATAAACACATACTCTGTGCCAGGTATACTGCTAGGTGTTGAGGACTCAGGGGTGCAGTCTCTGCCCTCTACAAACTCATATTATACAAGAGATCAGATAAATGAAGTAGGTGTTGTGGATGCTAGAAACAAAAATCAGCATAATGTACAATAGAGACAGAAAAGGGGAACTTATCACATCCTTGGGGTCACCTGTGAGTACAATCACTACAGAGAAGATGGCACTTAAACTCAGAATTAAGACAAGATGTTCCAAGGCAGGCAAGACTAAGAAAGAAGTTTCAGGCAGAGGAAACAGAGGCAGCAAATGTAATGATAGCAGGAAGCAGCATGGAGTGTTGGGGGATTTGCAAGTACTTGGATCTATACAGAGCATAACTGTTAGGAGGAGTTTGGAGAAAAATGCGGTCAAGTAGGCAGGCAGAAGACCAACTTCAGAGCCATGGCACAAAAATAATCAACAAGGATCAACACCCTAGGTAGCAGAAGAGAGGAGGCAAAAGTTGAGAATGATTCCAGACTGGGATGTTCCAAGACAGGTGTGTGTAAAGAAAAGATAAAAGCCAAGTTGAGTCGTGGTGGTGGATCATGTAGGGTAGGCTGAAGGAAGGAGGTGACACCAGCCAAGGTTGACAGGAAGAGAGAAGAAGAAGAGGCTTAGAGACCCAAGGTTCTGATTAGTTTGAAAAGTAGGGGAAATGAAAGCAAGGGAGAGAAGGAGCAGCAAGGCTAAGCAGAGGAAGGCGGAAAGGAGAATATCAGAAAGGAGTAGAGCCAACTTCTGACAAAGCCCAGAGTGGAAGAGGACCCCAAGTAAAGAGGACCAATAGGTGAGGAGGGACTTGTTAGTTAGTTAATTAGTAAATGATTATTATTTTCTCCCAAGCATATCCTGTGCGTGGGATAGAGAAGGAAACAGCAGGTCAGGTTGAAAGATGGGTGTGACCAGTAGGTTAATAGGCAACTGTAACCAAGCGGATAGGAGTGAAGGAACGCGATGGACTGAACCTCAAGGAGGAGGTGTAGGGGACATGGCCTGGAAGTGATACTGGGGATGGAAGTGATTACTGACCCCTCCTGCCTCCTGTCTCTTTCAGGCTTGAGTAAGTTGAGAATGAGCAGCCCCCTGCCTTCCCAGGGAAGAAGCCACAAGGGGATTGGTGTCCTCCAGAGAGCCAGGGCTGGGAAGGCAGCCCTTGTGCCATGTTGGTTTCTGAGTCCTAAGTGCCCAGCAGTGTGTGACCCCAAGTAGAGGATCCCACACTGGGAGTTTGTTTCTCCCTCTCCACTTTATCTGGCCAAAAGGTTAGTTTACTTTTCAAGTATCACACTGAAAGAAGACTCCTCCAGCACCCATAAGGGAACACATAACTACTGTGGACCTTAAGCAGCCCTATTCTTTCACCTGTTTCCTCTGGGACTTCCTCACTGGAGAACAAGCTCTTCAGATCTGCACTTCTGTCTCCACAGTGCCCATGTCTCACACTGCAGTGAGGAGAGACACCTCAGAGCAGAAGCTCCCTCTCATTCACACACACACATGCATAAACACACACAAACACACACACACATTCTGCAGGTTAACACATCATATACAAGCCCCAAAAAACCATATCCATGGACTTCTGCAGGCAGAGCTGGTTCTCAGGACCCTGCTGTCTCTCCCCGTTCATGACAATGACCCATAGAGAAAATGCCCACTGGCCCTCAGGGTCACAGAAAGGCATGACTTTGGTCGAGAATGTACTTTTGTCCTCAGAGGAGAGATCCAACTCCTCTATGGCCCTTAGAAGCAACTGCAGTGAAGGGCTAGGAAATAAAGCATCTGCTCCTCCTCCCTGTTCTTTCCTAAACAGCCAGGTGAGTGATGGATATCTCAGTGCCACACCTGAGATATCCCACCCCCTACACACTTACTCACAGACAGGCACCACTTGGGAGACAAAGAGACATCCCAGGATCCCAGCTCTATCCCAGGAGAAAAAAGAGCATGTGCCATACTAGCAGGGCCCTCCTGTGATACCAGCAGTTGGGCTACATTGGGGCCCTGAGGAGCAGAAGTGGGCCTGGGATAAGACCAGGAAGGCCTCTCTGCACTAAATGTCAGCTGGGTTGACCCCCTGCTTGTGGAGAGTCTACAAAGCCGAGAGTCAGTATTTGTCCATTTGTCCACTAATACCACCAAAAGAGAAGGAAGGAGTAATGCAAGTATCAGGTGAAAGGAGATATTTATTGTTTTGGGGGTGTCTGGAGGCCTGTAGGCTGGACTGGCCAGGGATCACTGGCATCCCCCAGAACAGGGTGGGGCACCATGGCTCTGTTTGTGGTAGTCAGTGGCTATGTCCCCCACTACACAGAGAAACTCGGAAAAGTCAATCTTCTTATCCTTATTCTTGTCTTTTTTCTCAAAGACATTGCATAAGTAATCTTTGCCCCTTCTTTCCTGTGGGGTAAAAAAAACATACAAACAAACATAAAAACATTATCAAGGGAGAAGAGGACAATAGAGACAGAAGAAGAGACAACACTTAGGGCTGAAACAAAGGTGTGGTTGGTCCCGTGAGGCTATGGAGATGGAGAGTTGGGGTCAAGCAAAGTCAAGCCCTGACTCATCACTGGAGATTTCTGGTCAAAAATTGCAACTTGCGTGGGGAGTACACTGTTAAATGACAAGGGGACTCAGGCTCATCTACCACCTCCCCTTCAGGTGCACTGTCTTCATACTTCCCCCACGGGACCATTACAGCCCAGCCAGTTACTCTCCTCATTCTCTAATGCTCTTCACACTTAAATTCTTTCCCATCAATGCCTATCGGTTTGGCTCCATTTATTCTGTTCCTTAGTCTCAATCTGTGCTAATGATTCCTTCTAACAGTTAGATGAAATTAGGACTATGAATGTGCTTTGCCCATACAAAAGATGGTGGCCGTGTCTTTGGGTTCATGATTCCCACCGTGTTACCTCTCCTTCCACGGCAGTGCTAGTTCAGTGGTAGAATTCCCACAGTGGTAGAATTCCCACCTTCCAAACAGGATGCTCGGGTTCAATTCACCGCCAATGTACCTTGGTGCACAGCCACCACTCACCTGCCAGTGGAGGCTTGCGTGTTGCTATGATGCTGAAAAGCACCTAACAATAACCCCTTCTCTCAGGAAAATGTGAAGAAGAGCCTTTAGGAGGCAACCTTTTAACCCAAGGCAACCAGACCCTTGGGGAGACTCTCAGTGACCAGTGGGAGGGCAGAAGCTTTAGTCTATTCACTGGTTTTGAAATCATAACACTTTCTTGAGCCTCTAATATGTCCACCACTTTTTCTCCTTTTCAAAGCATTTTCACATAAGTCATTTCATTTCAACAACGCCAACACAGGAAATTAAGTTCCTTTATCTCCTTTTGTAGATGAGAAAACTAAGGATCAAATTGTTGGTGATTTGTCCAGATTCACACAGCAACGGAGCCCCAGTGGCAGGACAGGTACCCAGGAGAAAAAAGAGCATGACTCTGTCCTGAGCTCCTAGAATCTTCCATTCTGCCTCCACATGGGACTGGCCCTACCTCGGGCCTAGAGGTAAAATGAAGAGAGAGAGGAGGTGTGGAGAGTTATCCAGGGAAGGGCCAGAATCCAGATCAGCCAATCATAAACAGTGTATGCACGTAGAAAGGGGGTCCAAAGACATGCCAAAGCCCATGGACACCGTCCACCCACCATATCCCCTCCCTGAACACATAACACAGCCTCTTCCTGCCCCAGGAAAGCCAGACCCCTACTCACACAGTCATTGAGGAAGTTGGGGAAGTTCTCCTTCAGCAGCTTCAGCAGGTTTTCCCTGTTGATCTTATCATCATACCCGGTGTATTGATGAAATAGTTCAACCAAGCTCAGGACCAAATTCTCAGATGAAGTGTGACATATCTTGACTTTCTCAGCTGCAATGTTGCTCATCTTGCCTTTTAGTCCAAGACAAGAGTCTACAGAAAAGAAATCAATGAGAATGACCTGGGTGGAAGAGAGTTTGAAGGACAAGGCCAAGGAGTGAGTGAGGGCTGAGCTAAGACAGAACAAAAGGAACTTGTCTTTCTCAAATGGTGAGGTAAATTGGTCTCAGGGAGTGGAGAATGGAACCAAGTCTTGGATCTTGAGACCATTCCTGGGGGAGTCTGGGATGAGTGGGAGCGGAAGAGTGGAGATGAAGGCTGTGTTAGTGAGGGGCAGAGGCTGAACTGCTGGCGGTGGGTATGCAACTTCTCCTTGCTCATCCGGTTGGAAGCGAGATCACAAAGAGAAATATGAAGTCCCAAGGCAAGACATTCCCATCAAGCATAGCCTTTGGTCTACCCCATTCTCCCCACTTCACCTAGGAAATCACCAAGGACCGCCAGCCTGAGCAATCAGGTCTAGAATCCTGGGTTTCTGGATATCTGACACAGCAGTAGAACTCCCACCTTCCAAACAGGAGGACCAAGTTCATTTCCGCACCAATGTACCTCGGTGATAACCACCACCGATTCTGACCCCTCCACCCTCCAAGACCTTCCCAGAAGTTATTTTGGAAGACCTTGTCCCCAAACAGCACACTGAAACCAGGGAAAAAAGAAAACCAAGGGCTATAGGAGGAAGATATTTTTTAACTGACAGTTCTCAGAAAAGCACCTAATAGTGAGAAAAGAGGAATAAGAAGATCATCTAGCCCAGCCAGCCCCCCACTGAGACCGGTGGAGAAGAAGGGACATGGGATTTGCCAGGAAAACCACAAGGTCCCACTCTGTTAGTTGCAGAACCCATGCACACTGACTTCCAGGCAAGGTTAGTATTCCCCCACAGCTGCAGGCAGCAGACCAAGTGGGCACCAGGCATGACTCCTAGGAAAGAATAGAGACAGGTACAGACTTACTGGATCTGAGGATGATCACGGAGGAGAGAATTAGTGAGATTGTGCATCTGGACACAAAGCAGGCCCTTTATAGAGTTCAGCCGGGGATCTTCCCAGAGGCTGGGTGCCCTGTGGCAGTGTGCATTAGTTTCTCCAAAGATTGCACCACTTTGGGTGGGGAGATACACCGAAGAAGCTATACTCAAAACTTCCTTCTAGATGTGTTGGGTCTCCAGTGCCTATCACTATCAGGCCACATCACCACAATTCTGCCCAGCCCAGGCTCCTGGCCAGTGGGAGGAGGCCCCATGCAAGAGAGGTGTGGACAGAGTTGAGTACATTGCCATAGCTCAAGGATGATGGAATCTAGGGATCTGGGAGGGAAGAAACACCTGTTTGTTCATTCAGTCATCCCACAATATTCTATCAATGGCTAGTAATAACTGCCTCTTTTACCAAGCACGGTAAACAGCCATGCAGTGTGTTACCGTTTTATGTACATTGCCTCAGAGTCCCATGAGAGCCCTGTGAGTTCACATAAGGCTTTCTACCACTGTGAGGTAGGTATTTTCCCGTCTTACAGATAAGCAAATTGGGACCAAGACTGGGTTTCTCTCAGATAAAATTTGACAAATTCAGGATTCAAACCCAGATCTCTCAGACTTCAAAGCCCTCTCTTAATCATACTACCCTCTGGGTGAGCCTCGGATGGTGTTACCGTCTGGACTGGGCAAGGGGTCACACCATTGCCTGCCCTGCAGGAGCCCACACTCCAGGACAGGTGGCCCTGCACAGAAGCATCCCACAGGCACCTATAACCATGAAACTGCGGCCTCTAGGGCCACAGCAGCAGTGAGCGAGGCCTCTGTGATTCCCAAAGCCCTGGTTGTCACAACTTTCAGGCCATGAGCCTCTCTGCAAGGGCTGTCTGTGGGCACCATTGCCCCAGGATCAAAACCTTTTCTGTCAGGGAAGCTCACTATGTTTTAAAAAACACCTTCTCTGATATCATCTTGCCAGATCCTCACAGGAATCCCCAGAGGGAGGCTGCGATTACCGACAGAGGAAGGACTGACACTCAGCCAAAGATGGTCAGTTAGACACTTCAGTATCATCTCACCACACAGCCCCATGGGGATCCCGGGGGTATGCCAGGGACCACTGTCGAGTTCCAAATTCGGCTATGTGGTCAGTACGGTAATCACTCTCTCAATCTCTCCTATTTGGAGATTGAAAGTGGAAAGTCACATTTTTGAGGTTCTTTTGCATCCAGGGCCCAGATATGATTAGGTTGAGAATCTCCAGAGAGATTTAGAAGGTGCAGCCGAGGCAGCTACAAAGCCAGCTCCAACACAGGTAAGTGTTCACAGAAGCTGTACCCTCAGTGACACTGTCCAGTCATCTGCTTTGTCCAGTCATGGGAGCTGTGGTGGTGCCATGCTGGTAGCCGTCCTAGAACTAGTTTTCTAAATTCTGGGTCATAGCAAAGAAGGTTCACCTTACAAGCAACAGTTCTGCAGTGGCTCTCTAACTTCCTCTCCTCCAGCCCTCCAAAGAGTTATAAGCCATTGAAACCCTGGATTAATTGTCTTTCTGCTTAAAATACAGGGAGTGAACCCTCAGGCTCCAGAAGAAAGCAAATAGTAAAAATTAGAGAAGAATTAAATGAATTAGAGAACAGAAAAACAACTGAAAGAGTTAACAAGACCAAAAGCTGGTTCTTTGAAAAAAAATAACAAAACTGATAAACCATTGGCCAGACTGACAAAAGAAAAAAAGAGACGAAGCAAATAATCCAAATAACAAATGAGACTGGCACTATCACAGCAGACCCAACTGAAATTAAAAGAATGATATCAAATTACTATGAAAAATTAGACTCCAACAAATTTGAAAACCTAGAAGAAATGGATGAATTCCTAGAAACATACTGCATACCTGAACTAACAGAAACAGAGGTAGAACAACTAAATACACCCAAAACAAAAGAAGAAATTGAAAAAGAAATTTAAAAACTCAAACCAAAAAAAAAAAAAACCCTGGCCCTGATGGCTTCACTGCAGTTTTCTACCAAACTTTCAGAGAAGAATTCACATCACTACTACTAAAGGCATTTTAGAGAATAGGAAAGGATGGATACTGAAAAACTCATTCCAGGAAGCCACCATATCCCTGATACCAAAACCAGGTAAAGACCACAAAAAAGAAAATTACAGACCTATATCCCTCATGAACTTACATGCAAAAATCCTCACAAAATTCTAACCAATAGAATTCAACAATATATCAAAAAAATAATTCACCACAACCAAGTGGGATTCATATCAGGTATGCAGAGATGGTCCAACATTAGAAAAACAATTAATGTAATTCCTCATGTAAATAACACAAAAGAACCACATGATTTTTAAAATGCATTCATGATAAAAACCCTCTGCAAAATAGAAATAGAAGGAAAATTCCTCAACATAATGAAGGGTACTTATACAAAGCCAACAGGCAACATCATCCTAAATGGAGACATGCTGAAAACATTCACCTTGAGAACGGGAACCAGACAAGTTTGCCCTTTATCACCACTCTTATTCGACATTGTAATGGACTTCAACACAGAGAAATTAAGCTAGGTAAAGAAATAAAGGTCATCCAGATTGGCGAGAAAGAAGTAAAAGTATCTCTGTTTGCAGATAACATGATCTTATATGCAGAAAACCCTAAAGAATCCTCAAGGAACCTACTGGAACTAATAGAAGAGTTCAGCAGAGTATCACGATACAAGATAAACAAAGAAAAAACAGTTGGATTCCTCTACACCAACAAAAAGAACATTGAGGAGGAAATCACCAAATCAATAAATTTTCAGTAGCCCCCAAGAAGATAAAATACTTAGGAATAAATCTTACCAGACATGTAAAAGACCTAATGAAGAAAGCTACAGGACTCTACGGCAAGAAACTAAAAAAAAACCTACATAAGTGGAAAACATACTCTGCTCATGGATAGAAAGACTTAACATTGTAAAAATGTCTATGCTACCGAGAGCCATCTATAGATACAATGCAATTCTGATCCAAATTCCAAAGACATTTTTTAATGAAACAGAGAAACAAATCACCAACTTCATAGGGAAGGGAAAGAGGTCCTGGATAAGTAAAGCAATACTGAAAAAGAACAAGAAAGTGGGAGGCCTCACTCTACCTGATTTTAGAACCTAATATACTGCCACAGTAGTCAAAACATCCTGGTACTGGTACAACAACAGATATATAGACCAATGGAACAGAATTGAGAATCCAGACGTAAATTGGCCCACATATGAGCAGATGATATTTGGCCAAGGCCCAAAGTCAGCTGATTAGGGAAAAGGCAGTCTTTTTAACAAGTGATGCTGGCATAACTGGATCTCTATCGGCAAAAAAATGAAACAAGAACCATACCTCACACCATGCACAAAAAAGGACTCAAAATGGACCACAGACCAAAATATAAAATTTAAAACACTAAAGATCAGGGAAGAAAAAATAGGTACAAACCTAGGAGCTCTAATACATGGCATAAACAGTACACAAAACTTTAAAAACAATGCAGCAGAATACCTAGAAAATTGGGAGCTCCTAAAAATCAAACACCTATGTTCATTCAAAGACTTCACCAAAAGGGTAAAATGACTACCAAAGACTGGGAAGAAGTTTTTAGCTATGACATTTCTGATCAGCGCCTGATCTCTAAAGTCTACATGATACTGCAAAAACTCAACTACAAAAGGACAAATAACCCAATTAATAAGTGGGCAAAAGATATGAACAGACACTTCACTAAAGAAAGCCTTCAGGTAGCTAACAGATACATGAGGAAATGCTCATGATCATTAGCCCCTCTAAAGTGCAGATCAAAACTACAATGAGATTCCATCTCACTCCAACAAGGTTGGCATTAATCCAAAAAACACAAAACAATAAATGTTGGAGAGGCTGAATAGAGATTTGAAAACTTATACACTGCTGGTGGGAATGTCAAATGCTACAACCACTTTGGAAATCAATTTGGGGGCTCCTTAAACAGCTAGAAATACAACTACCGCACGGTCCAGCAATTCCACTCCTTGGAATATATCCTAGAGAAATAAGAGCCTTTACATGAACAGATATACTCACACCCATGTTCATTGCAGCACTGTTTACAATACCAAAAGGATGGCAGCAACCAAGGTGCCCATCAACTGAAGAATGCATGAATAAATTGTGGTCTATTCACACAATGGAATACTACACATCGGTAAAGAACAATGATGAATCCATGAAACATTTCATAACATGGAGGAACCTGGAAGACATTCTGCTGAGTGAAATTAGCCAGTTGCAAAAGGACAAATATTGTATAAGACCAGTATTATAAGAACTGGGGAGATAGTTGAAACAGAGGAGAAAATATTCTTTGATGGTTACGAGAGGGGGGAGTGAGGGAAGGAGGAGAGAGGTTTTAACTAGTTAGACAGTAGATAAGTTTTATTTTAGGTGAAGGGAAAGACAACACACAATACCGGAGAGGTCAACACAACTAGACTAAGCCAAAAGCAAAGAAGTCTCCTGAATAAACTGAACACTTCAAAGGCCAGTGTAGCAGGGAAGGGGGTTTGGGACCATGGTTTCAGGAGACATCTAAGTCAATTGGCATAAAAAAATCCATTATGAAAACATTCTGCATCCCGCTTTGAAGAGTGGCATCTGGGGACTTAAACGCTAGCAAGCAGCCATCTAAGATGCATCAATTGGTCTCAACCCACCTGGAACAAGGAAGAATGAAGAACACCAAAGACACAGGGTAATTAGGAACCCAAGAGACTGGAATGACCACATAAACCAGAAAAACTAGATGGTGCCCAGCCACAACCGATGACTGCCCTGACAAGAAACACAACAGAGAACCCCTGCGGGACCAGGAGAGCAGTGAGATTCAGACCCCAAATTCTCATAAAAAGACCAGACTTTATGGTCAGACTGAGATTAGAAGGATCCCAAAAGTCATCGTCCACAGGCCTTTTGTTGGCCCAAGGCAGGAACCCTTCCAAAAGCCAACTCTTCAGACAGGGATTGGACTGGACTGTGGGATGGAAAATGATGTGGGTAAAGAATGAGATTCTTGTATCAAGCAGGCACCTGAGACAATGCTGGCATCTCCTGTCTGGAGGAGAGATGAGAGGCCAGAGGAGGCCAGAAGGTGGCCAAATGGACACAAGGAGAGAGAGTAGAAGGAAGGAGTGTGCTGTCTCAATAGGGAGAGAGCAATTAGGAATGTAAAGCAAGGTGTATACAAATTTTTGTGTGAGAGACTGACTTGATTTGCAAACTTTCACTTAAAAACCCACCGCCATAGAGTCGATTCTGACTCATAGAGACCCTATAGGACAGAGTAGAACTGCGCCGTAGAGTTTCCAAGAGGCGCTTGGCGGATTGGAACTGCCATCCTTTTGGTTAGCAGCCATAGCACTTAACCACTACACCACCAGGGTTTCCTTTCACTTAAAGCACAATAAAAATTGATTACATAGGGAGTGATTTCTGTCCTCTAAACCCTGACTGTTGCCAATGCTTACTGCAGACTCCCAGACTCTTCAACGCACCTGGAGACATGGGACTGATCGAGGTGACCTCCCAGCCCTGTGACTCTTGGCTTCCTATGGAGGAAGGGAGTGAAGACAAGTTATAGAGTCTTTAGCACCTGTCCTCCTTCCTCTATGCAAAGCATTCCCATGAAAGTCTGTGCAACACCTTTGGCACTGATCTGCTCCTGCCTGCTGCAGAAGAGCTGGAGTGGGAAGCAGGAGCTGGCGGTCAGAAGGAGAGTCCCTGGGGGCACACTGAGGAAAGGCTGCACTAAATCACTGAAGTTTACTCTTTGCCTCTTACCCTGCCCCTAAAATTCCCCACAGGAGACCCTGGACCATTCAGACTGCTCCCCACAAATGTTCCTAGTACCATTGCAGAAAAAATGAACCAGTTTCCATCGAGTTGAGTCTGACTCATGGCAAGCCCGTGTACATCAGAGTAGAACTGCTCCGTAGGGTTTCCATGGCTATGACCGTTCGGAACAAGATCTCCAGGCTTTTCTTCCAAGATGTCTCTGGGAAGGTTCTAATCTCCAATTCTTCAGTTAGTGGCCAAGAACTTAACCATTTGAGCCACCCTGAGACTCTTGATGGAAACCCTGGCAGCGTAGTGGTTCAGTGCTAGGGCTGCTAACCAAAGGGTCAGCAGTTCGAATCCGCCAGGTGCTCCTTGGAAACTCTATGGGGCAGTTCTACTCTATTCTGTAGGGTCGCTATGAGTTGGAATCGACTCGACAGCAGTAGGTTTGGTTTTTGGTTTTGGGACTCTTAACACCTTCCCCAGGAAACCCTGGTGGTGTAGTAGTTAAGAGCTATGGCTGCTAACCAAACGGTGGGCAGTTCAAATCCACCAGGTATTCCTTGGTAACCCTGTGGGGCAGTTCTACTTAGTATGAGTCAAAATCGACTCCATGGCAATGGGTTTGTGTTTGTTTTTGTTTTAGGATGGGGCTTATTCCCAGGCTTTTCACATTGCCCAGTCATCCCCTCTTGCAGTCTTCAGTGAAACTTACCAGCTTTCTGGACTTACCCCTTTCTCTCATGCACTTGTCTCATACCTAAAAATTCCCCACGGCGTTCCTTGAAAATGTACCTATACCTTTCTGCTGCTGCCCCGAGCAGGACCTCTCAGCAGCCTGGCCCACCAGCCCCACCAGCTGCACTCTGGGTCTCTGCCTCCATCTCCACCCACCCTCCGACTGACATCAGATCTCCCTTGATCTCTGCTTAAATCCAGTCATTATGGCTTTTTAATCCATCATTTAAGGACGTGGAAGAATTAGTTATAATCGTTGCCCATGGGGAGAAGGGCTGAGTAGGTGGGGACAAGAGAAAAAATGATTGAATTTTACATTGAAAAACTCTTTGTGCTCTTTAAATGCTGTATCATAACCAATATGATTTCATTGTATTTTAATTGACATTTGCTCTTTTTGAATCACAAGTGCGGAGCAATGGAGTGATAATCACCCTCGGTTTCTGGCGTATTATCAATATCGCTATACGAAAGCTCCACCTTTTGGTTATTTTTTAAATTTTTCTCCATTCCCAATTCCCTCTCTCACTACACACTTATCACGTTTAATATGTATCTGTCTGCATGTTTACTTAATGTGTATGGTTGTTTCATGGGTGAATTCCATTTGGCGTGAAATTAAGAAAATTATATCCAATGTGTTTTATATCTTTCTGGTTTCTATTTTCTTTCACCCAAGAGCTTCTTGTTAATACATCCTGTTGTCACTTGTACACCGTACGAGACACAAGTTATGTGTCAACCCAGCTCCCCTCAGCCATGCCCGTCCCTCACACCATGGCCGCATGCCTTTCTTCCTGGCCTGGATGGTACTAGTGATGGCTCACACCATTCCCAAACCCCAGCTACCACTGTTGCGTCCTCTTGCAACTGCACTGATTTTCTCAGCCTCCCTGAAAGGCAATGGCCAGGTATTCGATATGGCCTCGATCATGCTCTATGTGGTGGGAGCTGCACCAACCCCAGTACCCAGGTATGACCAGGCTGGATCTTCGAAGGCTCTGGTTTTCTTAGTGGTTGCTCCCAAACCAAAAAAAAAAAAACACACCCAGTACCGTCCAGTCGATTCCGACTCACAGTGACCCTATGGAACTGAGCAGAACTGCCCCATAGAGTTTCCAAGGAGCGCCTGGCAGATTCGAACTGCCGACCCTTTGGTTAGCAGCCATAGCACTTAACCACTACGCCACCAGGGTTTCCTGTGGTCACCCCAAGAGGGGAAAAAGTAGAACTGCGTACAGGAGAAAGGTAAACTGCAGTGATTCAGCACAGCTGTTCCTCACTGTGCCCCCAGGGACTCTCCTTCTGACCGCCAGCTCCTGCTTCCAGCTCCAGTTCTTCTACAGCAGGCTGGAACACCTCAGAGCCAAAAGGCATTACACAGACTCTCATGGGGATCCTTTGTATAGAGGAAGAAGGACGGATGCTATAGATACTATGACTTCTCTTCACTCCTCTCCATCATAGGGACCCAAGAGTCACAGAGCTGGGAGGTCACCTCATCCAGTCCCATGTCTCCAGGGGCACTTAAGAGCCTGGGAGTCTGCAGTCACCACTGGCAACTGTCAGGTTTAGTGCAGAAGACAGAAACCACTGCCTATACCTTAAGCAGAAAGACAATTAAACAAGGGACTCAAGGGCTTATAACTCTTTGGAGGGCTGGAGGTGAGGAAGTTAGAGACCCACTGCAGGACTGTTGCTTGCAAGGTGAAGCTTCTGGGTTGTGACCCAGAATTTAGAAAACTGGTTCTACGATGACTACCACCATGGCATCACCAAAGCTCCCATGCCCGCAAAGCAGACGACCGGGCAGTGTTGCTGGGGGTCCACATACTGCAAACACTCATGTGTGTTGGGGCTTTGCAACCACCTCTGCAAATCAGAATGTGGGGGAGTTAAAGTCCTATAAGGCAGACATAAACCGAGAAGAGACAAGAAGGAAGGAATTGGGAGATAAATGGTTCACTTTTCCTCCCCATACCCATCCCTGACAGACGGTTCCAAGATGCACTGCTCCCATATGACCTCTTTGGAGACATCCTCTGTGACCAAGCACCCAGCCCTGTCTTCTTAGAAGGAGTGGTCAGCTCAGTAATGCACCACACTATTTATGCTGTCCCTTCTTGCCTCCTTACTTCTATTCTCTTCTCTCTTGTTTCCCTGGAATGATACATACACACACACGCACACACACTGGGAGTTCAAGTGCTACAACAGTTGCTCCGTGTGGAGGTGATGATGCTTATAAAGACAGTAGCATGGGGAGGCTTCTTTTTACATAATTGAGGGTTTGATAAAAGAAAATAATAGGCATGCAGCAAAAGACAAACACCGCTAGGGGTAACATTTAAATAGACTTTAATCTCCTAAAACTGCAGGGCATACTGTGCACAAAACTGAGGCCCAGTACCTGATTATAATGGTGACAGAGCTGTAAAGGAGACAAAATGCAAACTCTTTGACCTCTATACCAAGGTCACAGGCCTGATTAGGGAAGATTAGGGGCCTGATTAGGGAAGATTAAAACCCTGAGAGCTGGGATGGGGGCATTTGGGTGACGATTCTGTTGTTCTTAGGTGCCATCGAGTTGGTTCTGACTCATACCGACTGTATGTACAACAAAACGAAACACCACCCAGTCCTGAGCCATCCATAGGATTGTTGTTATGTTTGAGCTCATTGTTGCAGCCTTGTGTCAATCCACCTCACTGAGTGTCTTCTTTTCCGCTGACCCTGTACTCTGCCAAGCATAATGTCCTTCTCCAGGAACTGATTCCTCCTGACAACATGGCCAAAGTATGTAAGACACAGTCTCGCCATCCTTGCTTCTAAGGAGCATTCTGATTGGACTTCTTCCAAGACAGGTTTATTCGTTCTTTTGCCAGTCCGTGGTATGTTCAATATTCTTCGCCAACACCACAATTCAAAGACATCAATTCTTCTTCTGTCTTCTTTATTCATTGTCCAGCTTTCATATGCTTATGATGTGATTGAAAATACCATGGTTTGGGTATTTGGATGATAGATCTCCCAAATTACTCTGAGCCTTTCTTGTTGCCAGAAGAGAACTGCTTTCCCTTCCCTGAAAACCAGGCAATGATCTCATCTAAAGCAGATGCCTCCCAGACGCTTGTTCCCCAGGAAATTTATCTTACTACACTTCAGTGCTGCAAGCCAATAACCAGAGGCAGGTCTAAACACAATCTGAAGTACAAGCCCTGCTCTGGTTAAAAAAAAATAGTCTGCATGCCAAAGGAATTTCGGAACCTGATTACCAAGAACCAGCAGGAAGAAATGGAGCATATGAGGATCTTGACAGTGTTAGACGAGGCAGGTGAGATAAAGGGTTGAATAAAAGATGTTTCACTCACATGGGGTCACTAGTCTATGATCTGGGATTCAATATTTAGGCAAGGACATCTGGAGCTGGTCCAAACAGTTTGCTAGAATGAATCCTTGATGTTTGGTTACAATGCAGTGATGACCTTCAAAAATGAGGTAGAGTTGTCAGAACTTCCTGGGCACAGTATTCAAGAATGACTTGGAAGGCTCGGTTAGAATGAATTTACCAGGCAATAACTGAGAACCCATCACCTGACCGTGTTCCTTAGGAGAGCCAGAGGACACTCCCCTCATAAGGCCACAAGAAATACACTCGAGAGAGACAACAGCATCTTTGACAAGTTCAATGGGAGCTATCCACTGCAAACTGGGAATAATAGTAATAGTGAAGAATGCTACTATGGAACTGGGCTTCTTAATATCAGTGTGGATGATGGAATTCCTGAATGGCAGAGGGAAGGAGGGAAAATTCAACCATCAAGGGGGACATAATAAGTAGTGGTTAGCAGGGTACATGGAGCCCTGGTGGCGCAATGGTTAAGAGCTCGGCTGATAACCAAAAGTTCGGCGGTTCAAATCCACCAGCCACTCCTTGGAAACCATATGGAGCTGTCCTACTCTGTTCTACATGGTTGCTATGAGTTGGAATCGACTAGATGGCAATGAGTTTGTTTTTTTGTTTTGGGGTTTCCTTTTTTTTTTTTTTTACCAAGGCAGAAATGGCTATGTAAGGACTCAAAATCATCAGCTCCCTCTCACCAAAGCTGATCTGATGGAAACTTACAGACAATAAATAATCTCTCTAATGAGCACAGATGCAACTCTAAAAAAAATGGAGTCTGCTGAAATACGGAAAAGGTAACTCATCATGACTAAGTGGAGTTTATTCCAGTAATTCAAAGTTAGTTTAATATCTTTAAATCAAAGTAATTCACCACATGAACAGAATGAAGTAAAAGAAAAAAAAGATTATCTCAATAGATACAAATCATGCATTTGAAAAAAATTCATCATCTGATCATGTAAATAAACACCTTTGCAGTCATGGATTCAGTTGTGACCCCCCAAAAATACATGTCAACTTGGTTAGGCCATGATTTCAGTATTGTGTGATTGTCCTCCATTTTGTGATTTACCTATGTAAATCTCTGCCTGTAGTTAAAGAGGATTAGGGTGAGATATAACATCTTTGCTCAGGTCACATGCCTGATCCAGTGTAAAGGGAGTTTCCCTGGGGTGTGGCCTGCATCACCTCTTATCTTACAAGAGTTAAAAGGAAAGGGAAGCAAGCAGAGAGTTGGGGGACCTCCTACCACCAAGGAAGCAGAGCGAGTCCTTTGGACCTGGGACCCCTGCACGGAAACCAAGGGAAGATTGAGGAGAAGGATCTTCCTCCAGAGCCAACAGAGAGAGAAAGCCTTCCTCTGGAGCTAAATCACTGAATTTGGGCTTCTAGCCTACTAGACTGTGAGAAAATAAATATCTCTTTGTTAAACCCACCACTTGTGGTATTTCTGTTGTAGCAGCACTAGATAACTAAGACACAAACTATAAACAAAAGGACACTGTTTTAATCTGATCCAAAGCACCTACAAGAACCTATAGCAAACACATCTTTCCCTCTGAGATCAGGCGTGATTTGAGAATGCATGTTATCAGCACATTTATTCCATTTTATACGTGGGGGGGGGAGGAGTCTTAAAGTGAAATACGATGAAAAATTAAAGTGTAATTATTGGAAAGCAAAAAAATAGAACTGACATTATTTTCAGGTGATCTGATTGTTTGCAAGGAATCCTAAAAGAATCTACAGACAAACTGCCAGAATTGATAACTAAATTTAGCAAGGACACAAAATACAAGATCAATACACATAAATTATATTTCTCTAAATAATCAACAAATAGAGAAATATAATTTTTAAATACCACTGTTTTATTTTTTACTGTAATTTTTAAATATGATACCAAAACAGTAAATATATAGGTACAAATCCAATGAAATATATGAAACTCCTCTACACTAAAAGCTACAAATTTTATTCAAAGAAGTTAGAGAGGACCTCGATAAGTAAAGATACATTGTAGTGATTAAAGATTCTATAAAAAAGACAGTTCCCTTCAAATTGATTTGCAGATTGAATGTAGTACCAGTCAAAATTTCAACAGGGAGGGAGCAAGAGAAGGCAGGGAGGTCCTTCAGACTGGAATACAGATTTGACACCTGTGAAGAAAAGGGGGAAGGAAGGAGGATTGGGTAGAAAGGGTCTCAGCCTCCAGTACAGTTCCAATAAAGGCTTAGCCAAGCCTATTGTGAGTCCACAACCCAAAGCTATCCAGTGAGGAATTCCACATCTTTCACAAAGCCCTGCCTTAGTATGCTTGCCATACTCAGTCATTGGCTGAGAAAAGCCTTCAGGAAGCATAGCCTCAGTGCAAGCGTAGTGGTGGTTTTGGAGGGGCAGCAGCTGGGACTGTCAATCAACTATCCAGGACATCAAATTGGCATATTTGTTATGACCTCCACAGTCCACCCCTTGCCCTACACAGATTTACTCTTCCATACTGGTCAATGGAGAAGACCTCCATGGTTCCCATAGGCCTCTTTTCCTAAAGCACAAACGCAGAAGATTGAGTGAATTACAGCCCCCATCACTGTATCTAGTCTCAGGGACACAAATTGCACACATATTCTCTTAATTCTCCACTACGCATTCTGAATTCCCCTTATCTTTAGTTCTTACCTTGGCAGGTCTTGGTGGTTTTCCTAATGCTGTGACCCAAATCCTTATTTCAGACGAATGTGAGCCCTAGGCTATGACATTGTTCTCAGACTAGACTTGCTACATATGGCTCTTCACAGCTACACTGGGGCTAGGAGCTGGCCAAGTGAATCACCTGGGTTCCACACATACTCCTCCCTGCCTTTCTTGTACAACAGCATCCCTATTTCCTCCTGCTGCTCAGGATCAACTAATCCTGCCATGGTGGTGACTTATCTTCTCCCTTGTTGGTCCCTGGACATAAGGATCTTCTTTGGTGGCAGCTTTAGCTTGTAGTTGAATGAGACCCTTGCTGTGTCCTCTGGCAAGCATGTGCCACCTCTGGAACCAGGGCCTTTAACCCTGTAGAACCCAGAGGTACAAGAATACGAAGCACAAACTCTCTAAATGGGTCATCGGGAGTGATTACCATTGGGGAGAACCATGAATCGTAGCTGAGGGAAGACAGAGATTTAATGCATCTTTCCCATCCTGAAGTATGGTACTCCATTCTTTCAGATTCTTGTCTCTGAGCTGGTGCTTCAGCTGTGCCTTTAGAAGGTTGTTTCAGTGTTCTGTGAACCTGGATTTTCTGGATGGTGTGGCGTGTGATACTGCCATGCTCTGGACCCACTCCTGCACCTATTTCACTGTAATGTTGAGTCCCCTGAATGGATTCCATCCCTATCATAAGCCCCTAGATAGTGGTGCTGGTTGAGACTCTGTAGACAGGAAGGGAAAAGTCATACCTAGAAAATATGTATATCCCTCTGAGAGTGAACCACTGGCCCTTTCATGATAGAAGGGACACAATATACTCCATTTGCCTCCACGTGGCTGGCTGGTCTCCTCAAGGAATATCACCTCATCAGGAGCTCATCACTGGTTTCTGCTGATGAAAAGTTGGATATTCAGAGACAGCAGAAGCTAGATAAGTCTTGGTAAGTTAGAGTCCTTGTTCTGGGATTCACTTGTAGCCTCTATCTCTGCCACTCTGGCCACTCCATCCAGTTCAGGGGGAGGCGAAGGCAAAGCTAGTTAATGTTAGTTGGCCAAGTCATTTTGTCTCCTTGGTTGTTCAGTGACTTTTCTGTACTGGGTGATTTCTGGTGAGCAATAAAGTGTATTATAAAAATCTTCACACTCCGTGCTGACCTCCGTATATCGACCCACATGCCTCTACCCCATACTTCCTTATATCTGATCTTGTAGTTCTTTTCCTTCCAGGCCTCTGACCAGGCAGCCAGATCATCAGCTTCTGCTAGGAATCTGTATATATTCTCACCTCAGGATAATTATCTTCCAAGTAAAGTGAATGAGAAGGTGCGCAAAAGTTCATCCACTGGGAAGGAATTTCGCTCTGTCTTTTCAGAATGTGGCTGTAATACAGCTGCTGTCCATTTCCAGTTTTCACCAAGCTGACCTAGCCACAAACCTAGCTCAGGTATTTTCCTTCTCCTTCAATTGATAATCCCCATATAACAATAGATTTGAGCTAGGGGAGAGATGCTGGTGCAACTTGGATAGGTGACACATTGTTCTGGGCTGTGCATCCATGCAACTTACTCACACCCTCCATTTGTGCTCAGGCATAATCCCGCAGGTATCATTTCTATCTTATGATGAACTTCTGAGCTCATATGATTTTATGAATTCACAAGTCCAGAAGAAACCAGTTCACATCTACAGTTGTGGAATCACTTGATGCTCCCAGGTCAAACATTCAGTCTCCACCACGGCCCAATAACATATCAGGAGCTGATTCTCAAAAGGCATATAATTCTCTGGTGTGGAGGGCATACCCTTGCTCCAGCATCCCAGAATTCTGCACTGTGATTCTCCCACTGGGGCATTCCCATCATTGACCTTTCCAACATCATAGGTCTGATCATATGGCCCAAGCAGCAGAGCTGCTAGCAGTGTAGCCTGGAGCTGCTTGCACAGCCCTTCCCTACCCCCTGCTGACTCAAAGATGTCCCCCAGTGCATAGGCCTAAGCAGTGTTCCTAGGTGTTAAACGTGTTCTTTCCAGAACCCAGTGAGGCCTACCAAGTGCTCTGTTTCCTTCTTTGTGGTAGGAATACAAGATACAGCAATTTGCTTTTTACTTTGGATACAATTCCCAGGTCACCCTTGATCAATGAACATCTAAAAACGTCACTAAAGCAGTAGGCCCCTGAATCTTTGTGGGGCTTATCTCCCACCCCCTGGAGTGCTAGTATCTCACCAATATCTCCAGAGTAATAGCCACCTCTTGTTCATCAACATGATGTCATAGTGAGGGTGGTAAGTGATAGAAAGAGGACAAAGTTCAGGATCAGCCCACCAGGATCTACATACAGAGATCTCTGTTGAATTACATTCTCACCCACACCAGGGCCCATGGATTCTTCCCCTCCTACCACCCTCCCAGCCTCAGACCCAACAAACGTCTCCTCACAAAGCCCACAAGGGTTTTTGAAAATTCCCCATCATCTTCAACACACCTGACTTAACCTGTGCACCACCTCGTGGGAATTGTTGTAAAATACATCCATTGGGTTATTATAAACTTACCAGCATAAGTGTTACTGATCTTTGTTTGCAAAGGACTGTTTGAAAAAAAAAAATAAGGTGTGTGTTTTGTCACAGGCCGTGGATCTGTGGGGGAGGAATTAGGTTGATAGATGATGATAAGATGGGTTGAAGAAGATCTGAAAGAAAGAGGATGTAAAAAGTGTGAGGGCAATGCAATATTGGAGCAGAATTCAATTTATTTTTAATTCTGATCCAAATGAAGCAATTGTACAATTACAGACAACATCATTCACGGTATATTCTATGAGTACTCCACAGAGAATAAAATCTGAGTGGTATCCCTGGAGTTGTGTAATGTCCAGCTTTGGGTGAGATACCTCCATCAGAGGCATAACAGCAGGATACTGTTCTGGAAGCTGGGACCACTCAGCCCCTGTGAGGTCCCTGAGAACGTGCAGGGAAATGGTGTGATGCTTGCTATGCACAGGGAAGGGAGATGGCTGAGCTTCCATTCTCAGGAGGCTGCCTGCCCCTAAATGCTGGTTAATGCGAGATTCCAGTGGTGAACAATAAACGGCACCACACTCATTGCAAGGCTCTCCAGTCAAGCATTGCATATTCTCTTTGCCTCAACTCCCAGGCTTTGCTGCAAAATGTTCCCAAGAGAATAGAAAATCAGGGCATGTTTGCTGACAGCCCAAGGCCTAATGTCCACAGCAGGAAAGCAGTCCAGAAGAATATGATTTTGGTTCACTCTGGACAGGTCCCGGAGCTAGGACCCCCTCAGAGTCCTGAACCTTTTCAAATCTCCCCACCAACACACATGCACACACACCAGGATGATGGCTCTTGATGGTCATAGAGTACACCCTGGTGCCGCCTCCACACTGAAAAAATGGGCACTAAGAGGCCACTTCCTGCTGATAAGCCTTTGCAAAAACAGGTTATATCTCCAAGTTGAAATCAGGAGAAATGTATGCCAACTTTCATGATTTGGTGGCAGGATAGGAGGTCTTTAGATTATCCACAGTTGTGGGTTGTTGACCCTGATCCCCTCTCAATCAAACAAATCAATACCAAAACTGTCTTAAAAACATCTTGACTAGGTTAAGCAACGAGTCCTACTTTGCCCTGGACTGAGGGAATTCCTGGATATAGCGCTAAACCCAGGAAAGTGCCAAGCAAATAGGGACAAGTTGGTCACCAATGTCTGGACTCAGGAAAGCAGGTTGTTACACAGATGTACGCACATGGTTATGCCACATAGTGATGCTTAGGGTTTGAGCTGGACTGGGCACAGGACTGAAGCAAAAGAACAATGGCATCTTTGTCACCAAGAACTCCTCACTAAAATATCAATCACTCTTCACCTAGGTCATGAATGTAGGCAGTTGATATTAGGCTAAACGTTTCTACCCAAAGAGAATGAAATCCATATGCTGGTGACCCAGTCAGGGAAGACATTCCAGACATCCTATTGAGATGTGACTGGTTTGGTCACTGGGGACAGTGAAGATCTGTGCTTATAGGGCAATGGGGCTTTGTCCTCATAAGCCTGTGGACTGATCTCGTCTTCTAGGCAAGGCTGAACATGCCCAAGGCAATAGAGTATGAGAGACCCAGAACTAGAGGCAAGACAGAATATAAGATTGATTCATTTATCCCGGAAGTATTTCACTAGGAACATTTTGAAAAGCCTCAAGCCCAGATTGCTGATAAAATTCAAGGAGGAAGGAGAGGTAGTGGCCATGGGGATAAAGTGGACTCTGGTTATCCTGGGGATGCCTTTTTCCTCAGCTCTCATTGGAGGCATTTTCCCCAGTTGTTCCCCATGACTGGAGAGTCATAGTGTCAACTTCAGAGATGGAATCGTTCAAGAATAATATCCTGATTTTATAAATAAAAACACTGAAGCCCAGTGAAGAAGTGACTAACCCAAGTTCATGTGGTCTCGCTGGCGAATTGATAACCAGTTAAAGGCAGCTTACCCTGCTCTCCAGATATTGCACCTGGGGCTTTACACCTGAAGAAATAAAGGGGGCTGATGCGAACTCCATGATGCATCACTGAGGTGAAGGACAACTTGTAAAGAACAGAACAATCTCTATCTCTCAGAGCTGGCCAGTGCCCACACCAGACATGCTGGCAGGGGTCTAGTGCCCAGTCCCAGGGATTCCCAACACAGTCCTCGGATCCAGAAGAACCCTGGGCCCTATGTGTGTCTTCTGAGCCTTCTGATCCATCCCAAGTCCCAGGACCTGAGGTGGGGGTGATAGAATACATTGAGTTGAAGCACAGGCTACATTCAAACTCCAGCTAATAAAAAAAAGAAAAAACAGCCTCCTCAGTCCTACAACATCAAAGAAGTGAATTCTATCACAACCTGGTTGATCCTGGAAGCAGATTCTTTCCCAGAGTCTCCACACAAGAGTCCACCTGGCTCACACCTTGATTGCAGTCTTGTGACACCCTAAGCCAAGAACTCATCCAAGGCCCCTGCCCACATTTCTGACCTACAGAACTCTGAGATAACAAATAGGTTTTGTTTTAAGCTGCTAAATTTATGCTGATTTGTTATGCAGCAATAGAAAACTAGTATACTGAAGGTCACTTCCGTGTATATAGTTAAGTAATTGCTAGCCATTCCAGTAAAGGAGTGGCTTCTAGGACTCCTACCACTCACTGTGTTGACTCACCCAGCATCACGAAACAAAGGTGCAGGGTCAGAGGTTATATCATCATATGATTCTACCCACCAATGTCCAATATCAAGCTGTAATGCTGAAAACAAAAACTTTTCTAAACTGTCAACAACCAATAATTTGTTTCAATCAACAATATCAGAGGAAAGACTGTATTATCTTTCCAATCTCTATATAGTAAATGATTTTACAAAACACCTGTCACATGATGCAATCAAAGATCACAGACCCAAAAAACACAGGCAAATAAAAAGTGTACAGTTGAGTCACCAGTTAATAAAAAATACTATGCCATTCTTCTGGCTTGTGTAATGTTGTAATTTGCAGTGATTTCTTTCCTCCTAAATAAAAATTTGCTGTTGTAAGTTTATACACTTTTTCTTAAAGGAAATCAAAACAGTTGAAGTCTCAGGGCTCACAAAACCTGAATCCTGCCTTCGCATGCATGTCCGTTTTGCCCATAAATTTGCCCACACCACATCTCTGCCTGGCACCCCCTTCTGCCTCTTCTCTGCGTAAAAAAAACTTAAATGTTCTTCGAGATTGGACTCAAAGGTCACCTCTTCTAGAAAGCCTTCCCAGAAGGCTTAAGAAAGTAGACTTCTCCTTCCTGTCTCCAGGATACCTTAGCACTTTCTTACCACTCTTTCAACACTCTCTCATGACACTCTAATTACTCTGTACAGAAGCCTCCCCCCAGCTAGGCAGCAAGCTCCCAGCAACAGACACTGGACTTAATCATCTCCTTACCATGTTGCCATGCCGAAACAGTAGCTCCCAGGGAACATGTTTGTGTTGTTGTTGTTCTTGTTAGTTGCCATCAAGTTGGCTCTGATTCATGGCAACCTTATGTATAACACAGAAAAGCTTTGTCTGGCCCTGTGCCATCCTCACAATCCCTGGTATACTTCAGCCCACTAGTGCACCTATTATGTCAATACACCTTGTGAAGGGTTTCCCTCATACTCACTGACCCTCTACTTTGCCAAACATGATGTCCTTTTCAAGCAATTGGTGTTTTCTGATGACATATCCGGGGATAACAGAAAAGACAGAGAGAACAGTTGAAGATTTCTTCTCAGAAAATTTCCCTGATATCATGAAAGATGAGAAGATATTAACCCAATAAGCTCACTGAACTCCACATAAGGTAGACGTTAAAAGAAAGTCACCAAGACATATTATAATCAAACTAGCCAAAACCAAAGATAACAAGAGAATTTTAAGAGCAGCTTGGGATAAATGAAAAGTCACCTATAAAGGAGAGCCAGTAAGAATAAGCTCGGACTACTCAGCAGAAACCATGCAGGCAAGAAGGCAGTGGGATGACTTATATAAGAAATTGAAGGAAAAAAATTGCCAACCAAGAATCTTATATCCAGCAAAACTGTCTCTCAGATATGAATGTGTAATTAGGACATTTCCAGATAAACAGAAGTTTAGGGAATTCGTAAAAACCAAACCAAAACTGCAAGAAATACTAAAGGGAGTTCTTTGGTTAGAAAATCACTAATACTGGGTATCACCCAAGACTAGAACACTTGGCAGAGCAACCAGAAGTCAACCCAGACAAGGAAATGAAAAAACTAAATCAAAATTAAAAAAAAACACTCAAAACAGGATAACCGCAATGTTACTGGGTGAAGGAAGACAACATTAGAGCAATAAAGAGGGACTAACAAAGAGCTGAACTAAAAGAAATAGAAAATGGAAAAACAATTGAAAGAATTAACAAGACCAAAAGCTCGTTCTCTGAAAAAATCAACAAAATTGATAAACTCTTGGCCAAACTGACAAAAGAAAAACAAGAGAGGAAGCAAATACCCCAAATAAGAAATGAGATGGGGGCTATTACAACAGACCCAACTGAAATTAAAGCAATCATATCAGATTACTATGAAAAATATCCTCTAACAAATTTGAAAACCTAGAAAATGGATGAATTCCTAGAAACACACTACCTACTTAAACTAACACAAACAGAGCTAGAACAACTAAATAGACCCATAACAAAAGAAGAGACTGAAAAGGTAATCAAAAAATAAAGCCCTGGCCTGGTCCACTGCACTGCAGAGTTCTACCAAACTTTCAGAAAAGAGTTAACACCACTCCTACTAAAGGTATTTCTGAGCATAGAAAAGGACGGAATACTCCCAAACTCATTCTAGGAAGCCAGCATATCCCTGATACGAACACCAGGTAAAAGACACCACAAAAAAGAAAATTACAGACCTATATCTGTTATGAAATTAGATGCAAAAATCCGCAACAACATTCTAGCCAATAGAATTCAACAACATATCAAACAAATAATTCACCGTGACCAAATGGGATTCATACCAGCTATGCAGGAATGGTTCAACATCAGAAAAACAATTAATGTATTCTATCATAAATCAAATCACATAAATAAAACCAAAGACAAGAATCACGATCTTATCAATTGATGCAGAAAACACCTCTAGCAAAGTTCAACACCCATTCATAATAAAAACTCTCAAGAAAATAGGAATAGAAGGAAAATTCCTCAACATAATAAAGGGCATTTATACAAAGCTAACAGAAAACATCATCCTGTATGGAGAGAGCCTGAAAGCATTCCCCTTGAGATCAGAAGCCAGAAAAAGATGCCAGTTATCACTGTTCTTATTCAACATTGGGCTGGAGGTCCTAGCCAGAGCAATTAGGCTAGCTAAAGAAATAAAGGGCAACCAGATTGGCACGGAAGAAGTAAAAGTATCTCTATTTGCACATGACATGATCTTACACACAGAAAACGCTAAAGAATCCTCGAGGAAGCTACTGAAACTCATAGAGGAGTTCAGCAGAGTAACACGATACAAGATAATCATACAAAAATCAGTTGGATTCCTCTACACCAGCAAAAAGAACATTGAGGAGGAAAAAAACCAAATCAATACCATTTACAGTACCCACCAAGAAGATAAAATACATAGGAATAAATCTTACCAGAGATGTAAAAGACCTATACAAAGAAAACTACAAGACTCTACTGCAAGAAACCAAAACAGACCTACAGAAGTGGAAAAACATACTGTGCTCATAGATAGGAAGACTTAACTTTGTAAAAAAGTCTATTCTGCCAAAGCCATCTGCAGATACAATACAATTCTGATCCAAATTCCAACAACATTTTTTAATGAGATGGAGAAACAAATCACCAACTTCATACGGAAGGAAAAGAGGTCCTGGATAAGTAAGGCAACAATAAAAAGAAGAACAACATGGGAGGCCTCACTCTACCTGATTTCAGAACCTATTATACTGCCATAGGAGTCAAAACAGCGGCACTGGTACAACAGATACATAGACCAATGGAACAGAATTGAGAATCCAGACATAAATCGATCCACATATGAGCAGCTGATATTTGACAAAGGCCCAAAGTCAGTTAATTGGGCAAAAGGCAGTCTTTTTAACAACTGGTGCTGACATAACGGCATATCCATGTGCAAAAAAAAAATAAAACAAGACCTATACCTTACACCATGCACAAAAAAAAACTCAAAATGGATCAAAGACATAAATATAAAATCTAAAACAATAAAGATCATGGAAGACAAATAGGGAAAACATTAGGAAACCTACTACATAGCAGAAACGGTATACAAAACATTACTAACAATGCAGAAGAAAAACTAGATAACTGAAAAGCTCCTAAAAATCAAACACCTATGCTCATCCAAAGACTTCAACAAAGAGTAAAATTATTACCTACAGACTGAGAAAAACATTTTAGCTATGACATTTCCAATCAGTGCCTGATCTCTAAAATCTACATGATACTGCAAAAACTCAACTACAAAAAGACAAATAACCCAATTTAAAAAAAGGCAAAAGATATGAACAGACACTTCACTAAACAAGACATTCAGGTACCTAACAGATACATGAGGAAATGTTCACGGTCATTAGCCATTAGAGAAATGCAAATCAAAATTACACTGAGATTTCATCGCACTCCAACAAGCCTGGCATTAAACCAAAAAACACAAAATAATAAATGTCGGAGAGGCTGTGGAGAGATTGGGACACTTATACATTGCTGGGGGGAATGTCAAATGGTACAACCACTTTGGAAATTGATTTGGGGCTTCCTTAAAAAGCTAGAAATAGAATGACCATAAGATCCAGCAATCCCACTCCATGGAATATATCCTAGAGAAAAAAGAGCCTTTACAGGAACAGATATATGCACACCCATGTTTATTGCAGCACTGTTTAAAATAGCAAAAACATGCAAGAAACCAAGGTGCCCATCATAGGATAAATGGATAAAGAAATTATGCTATATTCACACAATGGAATACTAGACATCAATAAAGAACAGTGAGGAATCTGAAACATTTCATAACATGGAGAAACCTGGAAGGCATTATGCTGAGTGAAATTAGTCAGTTGCAAAAGGACAAATATTGTATAAGACCACTATTATAAGAACTTGAGAAATAGTTTAAACGGAGAAGAAAGCATTCTTTTGTGGTTACAAGAGGGGGGAGGGAGGGAGGGAGGGTGGGACAGAAGTATTCACTGTTAGATAGTAGATAAGAACTACTTTAGGTGAAGGGAAAGATAGCACACAATACAGGGGAGGTCAGCACAACTGGACTGAACCAAAAGCAAAGTTTCCTGAATAACCTGAATGCTTCGAAGGCCAGCTTAGCAGGGGCAGGGGTCTGGGGACCATGGTCTCAAGTGACATCTAAGTCAATTGGCATAATAAAAGCTACTAAGAAAACATTCTGCATCCCACTTTGAAGACTGGCCTCTAGGGTCTTAAATGCTAGAAAGCAGCCATCTAATATGCATCAATTGGTCTCAACGCACCTGGATCAAAGGACAATGAAGAACACCAAGGACACAAGGTGATTACGAGCCTAAGAGATAGAAAGGGCCACATGAACCAGTGACTACACCATCCTGAGACCAGAAGAACTAGATGGTGCCAGGCTACAACCGATGAGTGCCCTGACAGGGAACATAACAGAGAACCCCTGAGGGAGCAGGAGAGCAGTGGGATGCAGACACCAAATTCTCATACGACCAGACTTAATGGTCTCACTGAGACTGGAAGGACCCCTGTGGTCATGGCCCCCAGACCTTCTGTTGGCCCAGGACAGGAACCATTCCCAAAGCCAACTGTTCAGACATGGATTGGACTGGACAATGGCTTGGAGAGGGATGCTGATGAGGAGTAAGCTTCTTGAATCAGGGGGACACTTGAGGCTATGTTGGCATCTCCTGCCTAGAGGGGAGATGAAAAGGTGGAGGGGGTTAGAAGCCGGTGAAGTGGACACGAAAGGAGAGAGCAGAGGGAGAGAGCAGGCTGTCTCATCATGGGGAGAGTAATTGGGAGTGTGTATCAAGGTGTATATGGGTTTTTGTGTGACAGACTGACTTGATTTGTAAACTTTCACTTAAAGCACAATAAAAATAATTAAAAAAAAAAAAAACCTAGAAATAGAATTACCATAAGAACCAGCAATCCCACTACCTGGGGTATATTCTAGAGAAATAAGAGCCTTTACGCAAACAGATCTATGCACATCCATGTCCACTGCAGCACCCTTTACAATAGCAAAAAGACGGAAGCAAACAAGGTGCCCATCAACAGATGAATGGGTAAAGAAATTATGGTATATTCACACAACAGAATACTACACATCGATAAAGAACAGTGATGAATCTGAGAAACATTTCATAACATGGAGAAATCTGGAAGGCGTTATGCAGAGTGAAATTAGTCAGATGCAAAAGGACAAATACTGTACAAGAACACTATCATAAGAATTCAAGAAATAGTTTAAGCAGAGAATAAAATATTCTTTGATGGTTACAAGAGGGGGGAGGGAGGGAGAGTCAGAGAGGGGTAGTCACTAATTAAGAAAATACATAAGAACTACTTTAGGTGACAGGACAGACAACACGCAATACATGTGAGGTCAGCACAACTGGACTAAACCAAGAGCAAAGAAGTTTCCATTCTTCTTCATACAGTCCAGCTTCTCGGATTATTTCCTCGGCATACAGATTGAACAGGCATGCTGAAAGGATACAACCCTGATGCACACCATTCCTGTCTTTAAACCATGTAGTATCCCCTTGTTCTGTTCTAATTGTACCTGAATGCCACTTGGGTTCTTGTCCTATTAGCCAATAGAAATAAGACAGGCACTGATTGCAATGGAAACAGAAAGTGGAAAGTTTATTGTCTGCCCATACAAGGACCGCGTGGGGCCTAGTGACCTTAAGGCCACGTGCTCGCTGACTAAGGGGACTGGGGAGCTTTTAGTTTCCAATGGCGTCAGGGGGTTGGGTTCGGTACCTGGAATATTCTGCCTTTAGCCCTCCCGTGCCTATATTTGGGGGTGGGAGGGGTCAGTTGAAGGATGTGATTTCTGTCTGTGTATGCTTCAAGGTGTAACTAGGGCTTGTCATTGGAGGGAGCCACTACCTGCTGGGATGTCATGCTCAAGACAAGCTTCTGGTTAGCAAGACAAAGAGAGGGGGGAAGGGGTGTTGATTGGGGTTTTCAATATGGCTGAGTAGCCTGTTTCAATCCCCCGTTTTTGTTGTAGGTTTCTCAATTTTGGCAAACAGAGCACCATGTCTCTCTAGCTGCTTCTTGTTGGATGGGGGCGTAGAGGTCTAAGGGCTAGAAAAGTGGAGCTTTTGTGTTGTCTGAGTTAAACTGTTTTATCTCTCTTGTGTCTATAGTGGCCCTTTCTTAGGCTTCTTGATAGGGGGATGGGTCAAAATTTCTGGGCAACCATCATTTGGACCTGGAACTTTTGAATCACTTGAAATGACTCTACTCTTCAGGGGAGAAGGCATCAACTCATTAAGGCATACACCAAGACACATAAGCTTATCTAGAGAGAGAAACAACACAAGCAAAGGTTAAAATAGAAATCAGTAAAATGGCTAGAGCAAAAACAATTCTTAATACTTTTATAGGACTTATTTTTATGATACTTATTTACTGGTCTTTGTTTCACCTCTTAAATAGCCACTTAAGTCTTTTCACTGGCTCACATTTTTTAAAAAAGGCAAAAGTGGGAAGTAGACAAGCATGTTGTTAGAGTCATGTCTTTTCAAGTCTTAAGAATATTAATTTTTACGCAGTATAAAATGAGCAAAGCCATTGAAAGCTTCACCTTTTCACAAATTGGCTAGAACCTGTGATCTTATATTCTGAATTGTCTTTTTTAATGACCATTGGTACAGGCGTCAGTAATGACAGTCAGGAGGGTCTTCATTGGTCCAACAAATTTCTATTTACTAGGTGTTAATAGAAAAAGATAAGAGTGGAAAGTCTTTTCTGTTCTGGCTTATGTGAAAGTTTCCCTACAAGACCTTTTCTAAGATGATTCTTTCTATTGTCTTTACACCTCAGGGCCCAGTTGAGGTGTCCTTGTGAGTCCAGCTCTAGCTGGGTCACATTCTCTATGCTCAAGGACAGGTAATAATGACTCTAATATTATTTCTTAAATCATTTCTTCTTTTTGGTCGGAGATTGGAGAAACCACATCAGTGATCAATACCTGGACTTTGTCAAGCTCCTAGATGGCGACCATGGCAGGTTCTTTAAACTCATGGTGCTGGTTTTCCACCAGATACCATCTGGTTTTTCACCAGGATCTTAAGACCGAAGTTCTCATTAATTGTATTGTTGAAGTGAGCAGACTCAATGTACATCAACATTTTAGCCCGAGGCCTTCTTTTGTCTTTTAGGTGTGTAAGACAATAGGATAAATTTTTATTACACCTAATACTACCAGGATGTAGACTAAGAATATTACTTGTAGTAGTACAAATAAATCTGGTGTTTGTAAGGGTGTTACAGTGTGTGACCAAGTAGCTTGCTATCCAATGTTATGTATATCCTGTTCTATTTCTCCTATGTTATTTATCTAAAAGTAACAAGAGGTATTTGCTACAGCACATATTACACTTTCTTGGACCAATAAAAAAAAAATCTAAGGCTATTTTGTTATCTCATGTCACCTTGGCTTAATGAGGTAGCGATCCCTGTGGTGTATCTATGTCACTAGCAACATCACTGTGTTTGTTATTTCTCACATAGCGATTGATAAATTTCTTAAAAAGATTTCCCCAATTCAAATATACCATAAGTAGGAATTAAATTTACCAACCATACCTTGAGTGTTAGACCAATGGGCTTTCTTCTGACTCTCGTTTTACAAAGGATAACAAATTAACATTACCTTTCTAGTATTTACTACGAATATCTGAAGATAATCTTAAAGTTCTCAAAGTGTATTCATTGCCCAGATTAGCTAGGAATCTAAACAAGAGATTGTCTATGTAAACTCACTATTAGTTGGAAAGGGATCATCTAAATTTGTTTAGTTGGATCTACCACACAAAAACATATTTATAAAGTACACAAAATTTGTCTAGAGAAAACAGAAGGCATAGAAGAATTTATATATGACAAACAAGTTTCTATCAAAGAATATGTGATTAGCAAGATAATACAGGATGGACTTCTCCTGTTGGAGCTCTCTAGTTAATCTGTCTGAAGCATATTAAGTGTTTTCCCTGAGGGCAAGCTGTGTCCCACTGGTTTACTTATTAAGTCATGGGTCACTTTATGGTTTTTAAGATCTCAGACACCATACAGTAAATCAGGAGGTAGAATAGAAACACTAACACTAGGCTAATTGTCTGAAATAATCAATGAAACCATGACTCCAAGGTCTTTGAACCAAGGAAACAAATCTCATGAGGTGTTTGTTTACACATAAGTAGCATCAGTAACTGTTTTTCATGTGTCTCAGTAACAACTACATTCTCTCAAACCTAAGATTGTGTATTAATATAAACACAGCAACAATTATCTGTTAAGGAACAAACTATTCTTTGAGAGAACAGATAGAAAATCTGATGTTATTCTAATTTGTAATATCATACTCCAAATTTTCGGCACCTTTCTGGTTATGATATTTACAACTTTGCTAAGTTTACCAAAAGGAGCTTCTAATTCAAGAGTTAAAATAATTAGACCCATTAGGTAGATAATTTAGGAGAAAAGAGGAAAATGATCTTTTATATCTACAATGTAGGACCTTAAAGCATTATTTCCAGAAAGAAAGACTTCAAAATATCAGAAATATTTTTACATAAAACCCATACTATCATTTCATTTACTCAGTCTTATGTAGTTAACTTCTGTTGCAGATGATTCTGGATCGACTGCAGTTTGCAAACCCAGCAGCTTCTGTATAGAGTTCTGGAAATCTTGATTGAGTCTGGTCACAGTCTCTTTTCGCAAGTTCAATACAGTCCATATTTTTTGTTGAGATATTCTGGTCAAATGTTTTCAGAAAATTGCCAAGGTAAAAATTTATCTGTAGATGACAAAACTTATTATGGTCCCGATTAATTTATAAGCATAACTCTTAATAGTCAAGGACCTGATAGAAATTAATTACAAGCATAATGTAAAGGCCAAGTAAAATCAGTTAAAAAAACACTTTAGATAAAAATATTTTTAAATATACCCACTAATAACCATATTTTTAAAGAACTTCAGACATAACACATAATAATCTTGAGACATAAAACTATATAGTCAGTAGAGTCTAAGAATATACCAAGATTATCAAGTCTCTAAATATCTAAATAGTAATAAAAAAAAATAATAACTTCATAGGAAAATGATTTGAATTCTCCAGTAAACTATTGGCTTTGATGATGTTAGATTCAAAAACTAAAGTTTGAGCCAACTTACCAATAAAGAAATAATAAAATTATGACATAATATTATGCATTTGTTGTCTAATATTAGGCAAAAACATAAGAGGAAATACTAACATATAAACTTTAACCTAATGAGAAAGAATCAGCACTTCTCTTGATTTTTAACAACAGGTTCCATGTATTTTATAACATGTTAAATAAACCTTTTCAGCACTTTTATAAAAATTTGGAGGCTTCCCATGAAGTTTCAAACTTGTCAACAGTTTATCAGAAGTTACCGTGAAACAATACTTAAGTTATTTCACCAAAGATCTCAAAATAAAAACCTTAGCCTTTTTTCTTCTTAAAGCCATGTGGCTTGGTTTCTGACTCAGGTATCTTATTCTAATGAGACCGAACCTTTGTTTTAGTGGCAGGTTACATCAATAAATTAACTCTTTAACTCAGAAATGAAGGAAAATTTTGTTATTTCAACAGCGAGAAACCTAATTCTTTGTTTTCTGTGCTATAAAAGCTCTTAAAAATCTCATAAATTAAACCATTAAACTTAAGTCAGACAGATAAAACTTTTGACCATATCAAATAAATTTCTTTTTAATGAACGTCTTAAAAGTTGTACTACACCCCTTTAAATGGCAAAAATGAACTCACATATGAGCTGACCCAAAATATACACACACATATATCCTTTCTCTTGTGGTATAAAAAGCAAAAGTATATAAGCTTAAATTACGACAAATATCTATTAACTCAATTCAACATCAATAAGTTACCTAAAAGGTATTAGAAATTATTTTAAGCCTGTATACCATAAAACATAAAAAATTGAAATAAAGTTCCTTTAAATATTCCAAGTTTTCATTTAACTTTTACTGTTTCATATATATATATATTTTCCAATCTAATTTTAGCCCTTAAAGATTTCATCAACTGGCTTTGGAAATCACAAAGTCTCTGTTTAATTGACCAATTCATTGATATGGATATAACCTTTACATCTCTGGCTAGGGTTGGAAACATTTTTCTAGGCCAATTTGAGTGTGTTATTCTGATTTTTATTTGACGGTGGTGGCTGAGGGTTGGGGGCTGAGGAAGCCTGATTTTGTTCTGCCCTACCTACCTTTTAAATCCAGGTTGAAGACAAGATTAGGTCCTCCTGATTCATTTCCATATGTTTAGGTGCACCTAGGCATTTTGAAAGGCAAAACTATTTCTTTGTATCTCAGAATAAACTTGGCAGCTCAGTTCTATTAGCCAAGAGATTTTTAACCCTATACTTCTTTCAGTTTTTGAAGCTTTTCTTTTAGCGTAATAGGAATTTATTTGTCTCATGCACTGCAGCCAAGAGTTTTCTCAGCTCTGGGAGAGAACCTCTTTTGAAAATCTTAACGCTGTGCCCAGGGTGTTCTCTGTATTGTGATTCAGATCCCAGTCTAGTTGAAAATCTGTTTTCGCCCAGTATCTCTCCCTTTTTTTTTTTTTTGTTTAAGAAACAGGGGAAAAAAAAAAGACTTTAAGGCCACGGAGGGACTCTCGAGCTTATTTTCTTAGGCTATTCTCAAACCCAGAACTGCATCTACAAACCACAGCTAGGGTTGGTAATTCATGGGATTACAGTCTTCTCAGGGGTGGAAAAAAAAAAAAAAAAAAAAAAAAAAAAACCCACCCTTTTCTACATGGAAAAGAAAGAAAGAGAAAATAAAACACGGAGAGCGAAAAGAGCAGAGTGGATACTAAAATGAGAAAGAGGAGAAGAATGTTCCGAAAAACCGCAGAGGGACTTGAACCCCTCAAACCGCCAATGTGGCGAGGGCCCCTTAATTAGGTGAGAGTGGGTCCCAGGGGGCCACAACCCCTATTTCCCTCGTTTTTATGGGACCTGGTCTTAGGACTCTACTTGGCCACCTATTCTTGCCTAATTCCCCAAACCGGTGGAACAACCTGGTCGAGCGCGCTTACCTGAAGTTAGAGGCCTCTCCCGTCCAGTTACTGTTCCTGAGCTGAGGTGGGGACCTGGCGGACTTTGTCCCCAGCGGGAATCACGGTAGCCGCTCAAGACCCCTTACGGATCAAATGAGATGTGGGCGCGCCTGAAGGGGTATCAGGGGTCCGGATACTCACCGCCCGGGTTTCACAGTCAGCCGTCCAGGCGGAAGTCGCCAGAATTTGTAACTGAAGGTCACTGGAGTTCTTGTGTCTTATTAGCCAATTGAAATAAGATGGTCACTGATAGCAACCGAAACAGAAAGTGGAAAGTTTATTGTCCGCGCATACAAGGAGCGCGTGGGGTCTAGTGACCTAAATGCCACGTGCTCGCTGACTAAGGGGGCTGGGGAATTTTGTTTCCAATGGTGTCAGGGGGTTGGGATTGGTACCCGGAATTTTCTGCCTTTAGCCCTCTGGTGCCTATATTTGGGAGTTTGGGGGGGTCAGTTGAAGGATGTGATTTCAATCTGTGCATGCTTCAAGGTGTAACTAGGGCTAGGCAGTGGACTGAGCCACTACCTGCTGAGACTTGGTGCTCAGAACAAGCTTGTGGTGAGCAAGACAAAGAGAGGGGGAACGGGTGTTGATTGGGGTTTTCAATATGGCTGAGCAGCCTGTTTCATATTGACTACCTCTTGATCCATGTACAGATTCCTCATGAGCAATATTAAGTATTCCTGAAATCCCATTCTCCGCAATGTTATCCATAATTTGTTGTGATCCACACAGTCGAATGCCTCAGTGTAGTCAATAAAACACAGGTAAACATCTTTCTGGTATTCTCTGCTTTCAGCCAGGATCCATATGACATCAACAATAATATCCCTGGTTCCACATCCTCTTCTAAACACAGCTTGAATTTCTGGCAGTTTCCTGTTGATATACTTATGCAGCCACTTTTGAATGACCTCCAGCAAAATATTGCTTGCATGTGATATTAATGCTATTGTTCAATAATTTCCACATTCAGTTGGATCAACTTTCTCGGTAATAGGCATAAATATGGATGTCTTCCAGTTGATTGCCCAGGTAGCTGCTGTCCAAATTTCTTAGCATAGATGAGTGAGCAGTTCCAGCACAGTGTCCATTTGTTGAAACATCTCAATTGATATTCCGTCAATTCCTGGAGCCTTGTTTTTTGCCAATCACTTCAGTGCACCTTGGACTTCTTCCTTCAGTACCACTGGTTCCTGATCATATGCTACCTCCTGAAATGGGTGAACACTGACCAATTCTTTATGGTATAGAGACTCCGTGTATTCCTTCCATCTTCTTTGTATGCTTTCTATATCTTTTAATATTTTCCCCCTAGAATCCTTGAGTATTGCAACTCAAGACTTGAATTTTTTCTTCAGCTCTTTCAGCTCAAGAAATCCTGACCATGTCCTTCCCCTTTGGTTTTCAATCTCCAGTTTTTACACATGTCAGCATAATACTTTACTTTGTTTTTTCGAGCAGCTCTTTGAAATCTATTCAACTCGAACATTTATTTCCTGACTTTTTTATTAGAACAAAAAAATGCTGCAATAAAATCCTTTTGTTGAGACCCTATACTTCACTCCATGCACAAAAACTAACTCAAAATGGGTTAAAGACCTAAATTAAAACCTGAAACGATAAAGTTCATGGAAGGAAAAAGAGGGACAACATTAGGAGCCCCATAGTATACAAAATATTATAAAGAATGTACAAGAAAAAACTAGATAACTGGGAGCTCCTGAAAATCAAACACCTATGCTCATCCAAAGACTTCACCAAAAGAGTAAAAAGACTACCTACAGACTGGGAAAAAGTTTTAGCTATGACATTTCTGATCAGCGCCTGATCTCTAAAATCTACATGATACTGCAAAAACTCAACTGCAAAGGCAAATAGCCCAATTAAAAAATGGGCAAAAGATATGAATAAACACTTCACTAAAGAAGACATTCAGATAGCTAACAGATATATGAGGAAATGTTCACGATCATTAGTCATTAGAGAAATGCAGATCAAAACTACAATGAGATTTCATCTCACTCCAACAAGGCTGGCATTAATCCAAAAAACACAAAATAATAAATGTTGGAGAGGCTGTGGAGAGACTGGAACATTTATACACTGGTGGTGGGAATGTCAAGTGGTACAACCACTTTGGAAATCAATTTGGCACTTCCTTAAAAAGCTAGAAATAGAACTACTATATGATCCAGCAATCTAATCCTTGGAATATGTCCTAGAGAAATAAGAGCCTTTATGCTAACAAATATATGCACACCCATGTTTCTTGCAGCACTGATTACAATGGCAAAAACATGCAAGAAACCAAGGTGCCCATCAACGGATGAATGGATAAATTATGGTATATTCACACAATGAAATACTAGGCATCGATAAAGAACAGTGAGGAATCTGAAACATTTCATAACATGGAGGAATCTGGAAGGCATTATGCTGAGTGAAATTAGTTCCCAAAGAACAATTATTGTATAGCACCACTAGTATAAGAACTTGATAAATAGTTTAAACTGAGAAGAAAACATTCTTTTGTGGTTATGAGAGGGAGGAGGGAGAAAGGGTAGGAGAGGGGCATTCACTAATTAGATAATAAGAACTATTTAGGTGAAGGGAAGACAGTACACAATACAGGGGAGGTCAGCACAATTGGACTGAACCAAAAGCAAAGAAAATTCCCGAATAAACTGAATTCTTCAAAGGCCACCATAGCAGGGGCAGGGGTCTGGGGACCATGGTTTCAGGGGACATCTAATCAATTGGCATAATAAAATCTATTAAGAAAACATTCTGCATCCCACTTTGACGAGTGGCGTCTAGGGTCTTAAACGCTAGCAAGCAGCCATCTAAGATGCATCAATTGGTCTCAACCCACCTGAAACAAAGGAAAATGAAAAACACCAAGGAGAAAAGGCGACTACAACACCAAGAGACAGAAAGGGCCACATGACCCAGCGACTACATCATCCTGAGACCAGAAGAACTAGATGGGGGCTGGATACAACCGATGACTGCCCTGACAGGGAACACAACAGAGAACCCCTGAGGGATCAGGAGAGCAGTGGGATGCAGACACCAAATTCTCGTAAAAGACCAGACTTATTGTCTGACTGAGACTAGAAAGACCCCAGTGGTCATGGCCCCTAGACCTTCTGTTAGCCCAGGACAGGAACCATTCCCAAAGCGAACTCTTCACACAGGGATTGGACTTGACAATGGGTTGGAGAAGGATGTCGCTAAGGAGTGAGCTTCTTGGATCAGGTGGACACTTGAGACTATGCTGTCATCTCCTCCTGGAGGGGAGATGAGGGGGTACAGGGGGTTAGAAGCTGGCGAAGTGGGCATGAAAAGAGAGAGCGGAAGGAGACAGCCGGCTGCCTCATTTGGGGGAGAGTAAATGGGAGTGTGTAGCAAGGTGTATATGGGTTTTTGTGTAAGAGACTAACTTTATCTGTAAATTTTCACTTAAAGCACAATAAAAATTATCTTTAAAAAAAATCCTTTTGTTGTTTGTATATCTTTGTAAAAACCACAGGAGGAATGGCTAGGAAAATGGTTGTACAAAAAGAAGGATCATCATAAGCACGAAAGAGCTCTAAGTCCCACTGCCTCAAGGCAAGAAGAAAGGATTCCTACAAAGGATTGTCTACTGATGTGAGCCAGAGATGGGAAGCAGGAGGCAGAGTGGGTGGTAGGAGAAAGGCAGGAGCATTCAGTGTCTCAAACAAAGTATTCCCCAACAGGTCATGCTTATGCCTCTGGGCAAGAGGTAATGGCATCTCGTGTGAACACAGGATTCTTTAGTTCTTCTTGGTGTGGCAACATCTCCCTGAAAAGCAACTATGACCTGAGTTTGGGAGAATTGGTAATTATCCAAGAAGATCTCCAAACCAATACAATAACAACAGAAAAAGTAATAATAACAGAAATAATTACCAATTGCTTTTGAGTGAAAGACTTCATACAGCAGCAAAGGCATAAACAACACCCAAACATACATGACTCTGACTCCAAAACTCAAACTCTTAAACACTACTCTGTATTGCCCTTTCCTCACCAGTCCAAACAGTAACATTAGGTTCCCATCCAATTCCTTGGAATTCCATGAAAATTAAAACACAGGTGTGGTGTAATGAATTACTTCCTATGCCCCTTCTAGCCATGGTCTTTGTGACAGACACAATGATGGAGTGGGACTATGCAAATCAGGTATATGGATCATGTGATGGTTAGGGTTATGTGCCCACTTGGTTAGACCACGATTCCCAATATTATATGGTTTTCCTCCATTTTTTGGGTCACAGGTCCTGACCTCTAATGTTGATGAGGCAGGATTGGTGTAGGGTATGTCTTGGATTGCAGCCTTGCAGGAGAGCTTGACTCAAGTCCCACCCTTACTCAAGTTAAGCCCTTGCCTGCAGTGTGGCCTACATGTAAGGTATCCGTGTGGATAAACTGGCAGGATACTCTCTCTCTGAATCTGAATCCGAAATCTAGTTCATGATCAATTGACCTCCAGTTCTTGGGACTTGAGCCAGAGGCCTGCTGTCTGACGTACCAATTATGGGATTCGCAGACCTCCAAAACCCCATGGGCTAGCAGCTTATCATCTGACCTGATTCTGCACCCTTGTGAGCCCGCAGCCTGTGGTCTGAACTGCCAGTTGGGGTTCATCAGCCCCTGTAGCCAAGTGGGTCAGAAGCTTCCACCTGACTCAGATTTGGGACTTGCCAGCCTCCACAACTTCATGAGCCATTTATATGGTTTATATGGTTCGTGAGTTCTGTGAGATGCAGTGAATTACAGAACCCAAAGAAGGGAGGGAGAGTATTGAAGGGAGAGGGATTAGCTGATGTTAGAGATGATGGAGTGGTACAGCAGTTTGGAAAAGTTGGACATTTAGGACATCTTCAACCTCTGCGTCATAGGATCCAGCTCAATGCTGATCCTTTTCAAAGAAATTTTTGTTGAACTGTCTAATTAAAATTTTGAGCTCAGGGATGTGGCTGAGTTCACTGTGCCAGTTGTCTTGTTCACAGTTGAGCCATGGACTTGACACTAAACTCTTCTGAAAATTAAATCAATTTAGCCCCAAACTCCTCTCCCCTAGTGAATAACACAGACAGCCAAGTGCCTCTGACACCTGTCAGAATATTTACAGACCAACGCACATTAGTTATATGTCAATTCCAAAGGTCCTGGCTTCAAGAAGCTCACATCTCTGGATGCAGACAAACAAACAAAAACAGAAAACATAATACAGACTGTTGAGTCCTAAAACCTGTCTGAGCAGAAGGTAGAAAGTGAACACAGCTTGTGGAAGGAAGCTCAGCACTGAAGCTAGAAGGTGGAGTTAAGGGAGTAGAAAGTTCAAAATCTAGGGGCCCTCCTCTGGCAATGATCTGTCTAAAGTTCCAGCGTCATGTCAGCTGTGCTGCTCAGAATTGAAGCAACAATTGTGGGTCCATGCAGAAAGTGGAGAATTTAAAGGTTGTGTGTCAACTTGGCTGGGCCATGGTTCTGAGTCGTTTGACAATTATGTAATGATATAGCCTGACAGTTATGTAATGATGTAATGTGGCAGTGATGTAATTATGTAGTTATCTTCCATTTTGTAATATAATGTAATCACCTCCATGATGGGATCTGATGTGAGCAGCCAATCAGTTGTAAGAAGAGTTGCCTCAGGGCTGTGGCCTACATCCAATGGTTATGGACTTTCTGGCAAGGCTCTCTGGCTTTTGCTCACTCTGGATCCTGCATCACACTCATAATCATCTGACTTCTGGGTCTTGGCACGTGAGCCAGCAGCCTATCACATTGCATGTTGATCTTGGGATTCATCAGGCTCCACAGCCTGTGAGCCAGCAGCCTGCTGTCTTACCTCCTGGTCTTGGATTTGTCAGCCCTTGTGGCTACATGAGACAGAAGAAGCCTCCAGCCTGATTCTTAACCCAAGGATCTGCAGCCTCTGCAATTGCATGAGCCATTTCTTTGAGATAAATCTCTCTCCATATATATATATAGAGAGAGAGAGATACTTATACAGAGAGATATACACCTGTTTCGTGGTTTTGCTTCTCTAGGGAACCCAGGCTAATATATTTCATACCAAGAGTGGTTCTAGGGAAAGAAAATTAAAAGGATGAGTTTTCTAAACTGGCTCTCAAGTCTGCTTAATCTTAAAGATGTTGATGACTCAGCCTCCAGTAGTAAAGAGGGCATTGCTAATCCATGGCATGAGGTGGCAATAGAAATACTCAAAATGCCACCACCAATAGATGAAGTATTGGTGAGAAGCAAAGCTCGTAATGATTGTATGTATCATATTTTTCCACAATTTTGTCAAAATGAGAAGTATAAGGAAGCTGGCTTGTTGGTCATACTTTTGCTACACAAAGTGGTAAAAGAAAGAGGTGAGCTCAGAACTTCAGAGTCACAGCTCAAGTGCCACACAAATGACCTCAAGGTTGCCACTTGTGCCCTGAAAGAAAAACTTATTCTTGTGGTAAATGAGCTGATATTGCCAAAAAACAAACCCAGAGTCTCATAAGAGTGGCTGAATTCCCAACCTCTAATGGTTTCTGAAGTTAAAGTGAGAGTATGGTTTGGGAAGATATAGGACCCTTAAACGTGAGGTGGGGACACATGGGTAGATAATTACGAAGCTGTGGATACTGAGCCCCAAAATTCTGTTGAATTAAGACACCTAAATACAATGCAGCTAACTGAACGCTGTGGTGGTAGAGGCCAAGTGGTAGCACTCAATCAACAAAGACAAGGTGGGCTTGGTTACCATAATGGCCAGTGGAGTCAAAGCAGTAATCAGAACAGTCTGACTCATATGGACTTATGGAGTTGGAACTTAGTCATGGTGTCCCTAGGACTGAAATAGATGGGAAATCTACTAAATATTTACTTGATATGTACAAGCAGAAAAATTCTAGGTCAAATGAACAGCAGTCTAACTCAAATTGCCAGGATAGAGAGTCACGGCCCCTCAATGATCCCAGACTTCAGGGAGTTTACAGGCCGAAAATCCACTGGATGAAGAGGAGGCCAAGTCCCTTGATGAAGGACCCCACTGCACTGCCAAAAATCTATACTATTTATCTTTCTCCCAGCCATCCCCAAAGAGATCTACAGCCTTTTACGACACTAACTGTTCCCTGGGGAAAAGGAAATAATCAGAATTTCTGGGTATTACCGGATAGTGGCTCTGAACTGACACTAATTTCAGGAGAACCAAAAATGACACTGTGGCCCATCAGTCAGAGTGAGGGCATAGGGAGATCAAGGTATTAATGGAGTCTTAGCTCAGGTTCAGGTTACACTGGGTCCCCAAATCCATTCTTTAGTGATTTCCCCATATCCCGAATGCCTAACTGGAAAAGATATACCCAACAACACTCAGCACCCCCACATTGGATCCCCGAAGTGGAGTAAAGGCTATTATGGTAGGAAAACCCAAATGGAAGCCATTAAAACTACCCCTACCTAAGAAAATAGGAAGCCAAAAGCAATACCACATTCATGGAGGGATTGCAGACATTACTGCCACAATCAAGGACTTGAAGGAGCCACAGGTGGTGATTCTTACCACATTCCTATTGAACTTGCCTATTTGGCCTGTGCAAAAAATAGATGGATCTTGGAAAAGAAGAGTGCATCATCATAAACTTCACCAGGTGCTGACCAAAATTGCAGCTACTATGCCAGATGTGGTTTCGCTGCATCAGCAAATTAATACATCTCCTGGTACCAGGTATTCAGTTAGTGATTTGGCCAATGCATTATTCTCAATTCTAGTTTATGAATGCACACCAGAAGCACTTTGAGTCCAGCTAGCAAGGCCAGCAGTACATCTTCACTGTCCAAGATCAGAGCTATTTCAGCTCTCCAACCCTATGTCCTAATTTAGTCTGCAGGGTACTTGATCACCCTTACTTTCCACAAGATGTCACACTCCTCCATTACATTGCTGACATTATGCTGATTGGACTTAGTAAGGAAGCAGTGTCAATGACTCCGGACTTAGAGGTAAAACATTTGCATGCTAGAAAGTGGGAAATTAAAGCAACAAAAATTTAGGCACCTTCCACCTCAGTGAAATATCTAGGGGTCTTGTGGTGTGGGGCATGTGGAGACATTTCTTCTAAAATGAAAGAGAAGTTCTTGCATCTGGCTCCTCTCACAACTAAAAAGGATACACAATGACTTGTGAATCTCTTTGCATTTTGGAGGCAACATATCCATCATTTGGCTGTGTTACTCTGGCCTGTGTATCAAGTGACTTGAAAACTGCTAGTTTGAATTGGGGCCCAGGACAACAGAAGGATCTTCAACACCTTCAGGCTGCTCTGCAAGCTGCTCTGCCACTTGGCCCATATAATCCAATGGTATTTGAAGTGTCAGTGGCAGATAGAGATGTTGTTTGGAGTCTTTGGCAAGCCACTATTGGTAAATCATAGTGCAGGCCCTTAGGATTTTGGAGCAAAACCCTGTCATCCTCTGAAGATAACTGCTCTCCTTTTGAAAAACAGCTTTTCGCTTGTTACTGAGCCTTAGTAGAGACTGAACACTTAACCGTGCTTAGTCATAGTCATAGACCACCAAGTGACTGTGTGGCCTGAAGTTCCTATCAGTAACTGGGTGTTGTGTGACTGACAGAACCATAAAGTCAGACGTGCACAGCAGCACTCCGTCATTAAACAGAAGTGGCATGGATAAGACTGGGCCCAAGCTGGGCCCAAAGGTACAAGTAAGTTGAATGAGGAAGAGTCCCAAATACCTAGGGTCTCAACTCCTGTCACATTACCTACCCTCTCCCAGTATGCAACTAAGGCCTCATGGGGAGTTCCTTATGATCAGGTGACTCAGGAAGAAAACAATCATGCCTGGCTTACAGATGGTTCTGCACGATATGCAGGCACCACTCAAAAGTGGACAGTGACAGCACTATAGGCCCTTTCTTCCTGAAGGTCAGTGCTGAGGGACAATTCTCCCAATGGGCAGAATTTCAAGCAGTGCACCAGGCACTTCATTTTGTTTGGAAGGAGAAGTGGCCAGATGTGCAATTCTGTACTGATTCACGGACTGTGGCCAGGGCTTTGGCTGATTGGTGAGGGACTTGGGAGGAACTTAATTGGAAAATAGGAGATAAGGGGGTACAGGGAAGAAGTATGTGGATAGGCCTCTCTGAATGCACTAGAGAAGCGAATATATTTGTTTCTGATGTGAATGTGCACTGAAGGATGCCCTTGGCAGAAGAGTATTTTAACAATCAAGTGGATAGGAAGACACATTCCATCGAAAAAAGTCATCCTCTCTCTCAGCCACTCGGGCCATTGCTCAGTGGGCTCATGAATGAAGTGGCCATGGTGGCAGGGATGGAGGTTATCCTTGAGCTCAGTAAAATGGACTTCCACTGACCACGGCTGACTTGGCTACAGCCACTGCTGAGTGCCCAATCTGCCAATACAAGAGACCAACATTGAGTCCCTGATATGACACCATTCCTCAAGGTGATCAACCAGCAGCCTGGTAGCAGGTTGATTACATTGGACTGCTTCCATCATGGAAAGGGCAGCGTTTTGTTCTTTCTAGGACAGATACTTAATCTCGATATAGATTTCCCTTCCCTACATGCAAGGTTTCTGCCAAAGCTACCATCCTTGGGCTGACAGAATGCTTTTTCCACTATCATGGTATCCCACAGCATCGCCTCAAAACAAGGCACTCACTTCACAGCAAATGAAGTGCAACAATGGGCCCACCCTCATGGAATTCACTGGTATTACCATGTTCTCCATCATTCTGAAGCAGTGAAATGGTCTTCTAAAGACAATTAAAACACAAAGTAGGTGGCAATACCTTGCAGGGTTGGGGCAATGTTCTCCAGAAAGTTGTATATACTCTGAACCAAGGTCTGATATATGATTTTGTTTCTCCCATAGCCAGGATTCATGGATCCAGGAATCAAGGGGTGGAAATGGGAATGGCACCACTCACTATTACCCCTAGCCACCCACTCATGAAATTTTGGTTTCCTGTGCCCTATGCTTTGTGGGTCTAGTGGTCTTAGTTCCAAAGGAAGTAATGCAACCACGAGAAGACACAGCACTTATTCCATTGAACTGGAAGTTAAGAATGCCTCCTGGCCACTCCTCATGTTTCTGGATCAACAGAAGAATAAGACAGTTACTACATTGGCTGGTGTGATTGACCCAGCTTACCATGTGGAAATAAAATTCATATTACATAATGGAGGTAATGAAGAGTATGTCTGGAATACACGAGATCCCTTAGGACATCTCTAAGTACTGCCATTATCTGTGATTACAGTCAATGGAAAACTATGGCAGCCCAATTCAGACATGACTACTAATGGCCAGATCCTTCAAGAATGAAGGTTGCATCACCCCACCAAGCAAAGAACCACAACCAGCTAAAGTGCTTGCTGAGGGCAAAGGGAATGCAAAATAGGTGGTGGAAGAAGGTAGTTCTAAATACCAGTTACAACCACATACCCAGCTGCAGAAACAAGGATTCTAATTGTTATATGTATTCCTTCTTAGCATTTGTGAATTGAATATTTTTGTTTTCGTCATTTATAAAATATAGATGTAAACTGGTTTTTGATTATTTGCATGATAGTTATGTTGGGTGCAAGTATGACTCCATAATTGTCTTTATTCAGAGATTATGTATGGTTTAATGAGATGTGTACAGGTGCCAGGTTGACAAGGGGTGGAGTGTGATTGGTAAGGTTGATTTTCAACTTGGCTGGGCCATGATCCTCAGTGATTTGACTGTTAGGTAATGATGTAGTTTGGCAATTGTGTAATGATATAGTTTTGGCAGTTATGTAATCATGTATTTATCCTTCATTTTGTGATATAATGTAATCACTTCCATGATGTGATCTGATATGATCAGCCAACCTGTTGGAAGGGGGTCCCCTCAAGGGTGTGGCCTGCATCCAATATATGCAGACGTTCTGGCAAAGCTGTCTGGCTTTTGCTCACTCTTGACCTTGCATCCCACTCATCATCATCCGAACTCTGGTTCTTCGGATTTGAGCCAGCGGACTGCCATATTGACTGCCAATCTTGGGGGTTGTAGGCCTCTCCAGGCTGTGAGGCAGCAGCCTGCTGTCTCACCTCTGCTCTTGGGTTCACCCACCTCTAGCAGCCTGCCTTCTGACTTGCCAATCTTCAATTCATCAGCCCCTGCTGCTGTGTGAGCCAGGAGAATTCTCCAACCTGACACCTGACACCTGACACACAGGCTGGGGACTTCAAAGCCTCTTACAAATGCATGAGCGATTTCCTTGAGATAAATATCTCTCTCCCTCCCTCTCTCCCAGTCTCTCTCTCTCTCCACACCCCCTCTTTGATGGCACTGTGGCTAACAGCTATCGCAACTAACCAAAAGGCTTTCAGGTCAAATCCACCAGGTGCTCCTTGGAAATCCTATGGGGCAGTTCTACTCCATCCTATAGGGCCACTATGACTTGGAATCAACTCGACGGCAACACATAAACTTCTCTAGAGTCCCCAGCCTAAGACACCACCCAGGTTCCAATGCCTGCCTTTGCAAGAATCCATTTTCATGATTCTATAGATGACCCCAACAGCTGTTTGGACTCTTGATTACCCTGACACAATATTCTTACCTACTAGGGTCTGTAAATATTCTGACAGGTGCCAGAGCCACTTTGCAGTCTGCCCTTATCACAAAGGGCAGAAGAACTTCGGGGTTCAATTCAATCAATTTTCCGAGGAGTTTTGTGTCAACAAATGTTTATAAACATCTACTCTGTGCCAGGTACACTGCCAGGTGTTGAGGATCCAGAGGTGCCAACACTCTCTGCCCTCTACAAGCTCATATTATACAATAGATCACATAAATGAAGTAGGTGTTGTGGATGCTAGAAGGAAAAACAAGCACAATGGACAATAGAGACAAAAAAGGGGAAGTTATTACATCTTTGGGGTCACCTCCGAGTATAACCACTATAGAGAAGATGACGCTTAAACTCAGAATTAAGATAAGATGTTCCAAGGCAGGCAAGACTAAGAAAGAAATTAGAGGCACAGGAAACAGAGACAGCAAATGTAATGAAAGCAAGAAATAGCATGGAGTGCTGTGGGGATTCACAAGTACTTGGATCTATACCCAGAGCATAGCTGTTAGGACGAGTTCAGAGAAAAACGCTGTCAACGAGGGAGGCAGGAGACCAGCTTCAGGGCCATGGCACAAAATTAACCATCACAGATCAGCATCCCGAGTAGAAGAAGAGAGGAGGTGAAAGTTGAGAATGATTCTAGACTGGGATGTTGCAAGACAGGTGTGGGTAAAGAAAAGACAAAAGCCACGTTGAGTTGTCGCGGTGAATCATGGAGGGTAGGCTGAGGGAAGGAGGTGAAAACAGTCAAGGTTGACAGGTAGAGAGAAGAAGAAGAGGCTTAGAGACCCAAGGTCCTGATTTGTTTGAAAAGTAGGGGAAATGAAAGCGAGGGAGAAAAGGAACAGAAAGGCTAAGCAGAAGTAGGTGGAGAGGAGAATGTCAGAAAGGAGTACAGCCAATTTGTGACAAAGCCCAGAGAGGAAGGGGACCCAAATTAGAGAGGAGCAATAGATGAGGAGGGACTTGTGAGATAGTTAATTAGTAAAGGATTATTATCTTATCTCAAGGGTACCCTCTGGGTGAGGATAGAGAAGGAAACAGCAGGTCAGGTTGAAAGAGGGGCGTGACCAATACGTTAATAGGCGACTGTGACCAAGCAGATAGGAGTGAAGGAACGAGATGGAGTGAACCTCAAGGAGGAGATGTAGGGGACATGGCCTGGAAGTGGCACTGGAGATGGAAGTAAATACTGACCCCTCCTGCCTCCTGTCTCTTTCAGGCTTGTGCAAGTCCAGAGTGAGCAGACCCTGCCATCCCAGGGAAGAGGTCACAAGGGGATTGGTGTCCTCCAGAGAGCCAGGGCTGGAAAGGCAGCCCCTGTGCCATGTTGGTTTCTGAGTCCGAAGTGCCCAGCAGTGTGTGAATCCAAGCAGAGGATCCACACTGGGAGTTGGTTTCTCCCTTCCCACTTTATCTGGTCAAAAGGTTAGTTTCTTTTTCAAGTATCCCACTGAGGGAAGACTCCTTCCAGCACCTATAAGGGAACACAGAACAAGTGTGGACTTTAACCAGCCCTATTCTTTTACCTGCTTCCTGTGGGACTGCCCCACTATACAACAAGCTCTTCAAACCTTCACTGTTCCCTCACTTCTGTCTCCACAGTGCACATGTCTCATGCCGCAGTAAGGAGAAACACCTCAGAGCAGAAGTACCCACTCGTTCACACACACACACACACATGCATAAACACACACAAACACACACACTTTCTGCAGATTAACACACACAAGCACAAAAAAATCAGATCCATGGACTTCTGGAGGAGGAGCTGCTTCTCAGGACCCTGCTGCCTCTTCCCGTTCATGACAATGACCCATAAAGAAAATGCCCACTGGCGCTCAGGCTCAAGGGTATGGCATGACTTTGGCCCAGGATGTCCTTTTGACCTCAAAGGAGAGATCCAACTCCTCCATGGCTCTTAAAAGCAACTTCACTGAAGGACTAAGAAATAAGCATCTGCTCCTCCTCCTTGCTCTTTCCTGAACAGCCAGGTGGGAGATGGACATCTCAGTGCCACACCTGAGATGCCCCACCCCCTATACACTCAAGCACAGGCAGGCACCACTTGGGAGACAAAGGGACATCCCAGGATCCCAGCTCTATCCCAGGAGAAAAAAGAACATGTGCCATACTAGCAGGGCCCTCCTGCGATGCCAGCAGTTGGGCTACATTGGGGCCCTGAGGAGCAGAAGTGGGCCTGGGGAAAGACCAGGAAGGCCTCTCTGCACCAAATGTCAGCTGGGTTGACCCCCCTTGTGGAAAGTCTACAAAGCCGAGAGTCAGTATTTGTCCATTTGTCCACTAATACCACCAAAAGAGAAGGAAGGAGTAATGCAAGTATCAGGTGAAAGGAGATATTTATTGTTTTGGGGGTGTCTGGAGGCCTGTAGGCTGGACTGGCCAGGGATCACTGGCATCCCCCGGAACAGGGTGGTGCACCATGGCTCTGTTTGTGGTAGTCAGTGGCTATGTCCCCCACTACACAGAGAAACTCGGAAAAGTCAATCTTCTTATCCTTATTCTTGTCTTTTTCATCAAAGACATTGCATAAGTACTTTTTGCCCCTTCTTTCCTGTGGGGTTAAAAAACATACAAACAAACATAAAAATATTATCCAGGGGGAAGAAGAGAATAGAGACACATGAAGAGACAACACCTAGGGCTGAAACAAAGGTGTGGTGGCCAGGAGAGGCTAAAGGGATGGGGAGTTGGAGTCAAGCAGTCAAGCCCTCACTCTTCACTGGAGATTTCTAGCCAAAAATGGCAACTTGCATGGGCAGTACACTGGTAAATGACAAGTGGACTCAGGCTCGTCCACCACCTTAACTTCAGATGCACTATCTTCATTCTTCCCCCAGTGGACCAATACAACCCAGCCAGTTACTCTCCTCATTCTCTAATGCTCTTCACACTTAAATTCTTTCCCAACAACACCTATCAGTTCAGCCCCATTTATTCTATTCCTTAGTCTCAATCTGTGCTAATGATTCCTTCTCACAGTTAAATGAAATTAGGGCTATGAATGCACTTTGCCCATGTGAATGGTGGCCGTGTCTATAGGGTGCATAATTCTCACTATGTTAACCTCTGCTTCCACAGGCAGTGGTAGTTCAGTGGTAGAATTCCCACCTTCCAAACAGGAAACCCAAATTCAATTCCCCACCAATGTACCTTCGTACACAGCCACCACCAATTCTGACCCCTCCACCCTCCAAGACCTTCCCAGAGTTATTTCGGAAGACCTCGTGCCAATAGAGTGCACTGAAACCAGGGAGTAAAAAAACCAAGGGCTACAGAAGGAAGATATTTTTTACCTGACAGTTCTCAGAAAAGCACCTAATACTGAGCCAAAAGGAATAACAAGATCATCTAGCCACACCAGCCCCCCACTGAGACCAGTGGAGAAGAAGGGATATGGGATTTGCCCGGAGAAGCACAAGGTCCCACTCTATTAGTTGCAGAACCCACACACACTGACTCCCAGGCCAGGTTAGTATTCCCCCACAGCTACAGGCAGCAGAGCAGGTGGGCACCAGGCATGACTCCTAGGAAAGAACAGAGACAGGTGCAAACTTACTGGAGCTGAGGATAATCACAGAGGGCAGAATTAGTGAGATTGTGCATCTGGGCACAACACAGGCCCTTTATGCAGCTCGGCCTCAGATTGTCACAGAGGCTGGATGCCCTGTGGCAGTCTTCATTAGTTTCTCCAAACATTGCACCACTTTGGGTGGGGAGATACACAGAAGAAGCTATCCTCAAAACTTCCTTCTAGATATGCTGGGTCTCCAGTGCCTACCACTATCAGGCCACATCACCACAATACTGCCCAGCCCAGGCTCCTGGCCAGTGGGAGGAGGCCCCATGCAAGAGAGGTGTGGACAGAGTTGAGTACATTGCCATAGCTCAAGGATGATGGAATCTAGGGATCTGGGAGGGAAGAAACACATGTTTGTTCATTCAGTCATTCCACAACATTCTATCAATGGCTAGTAATAACTGCCTCAATTTCCAAGTACTGTAGATAGCCACGCAGTGGGTTACTCTTTTATGTACATCACCTCAGAGTCCCTGAGAGCCCTGTGAGTTCACATAGGGCTCTCTACCACTGTGAGGTAGGTATTTTCCCTTCTTACAGATTTTTTTTTTCTTTATATTTACAGATGAGCAAATTGGGACCAAGTCTGGGTTTCTCAAGCTTACTCAGATAGAATATGACAAAGTCAGGATTCAAATCCAGATCTCTCAGACTTCAAAGCCCTCTCCTAATCATACTGACAGCTTGCTGAGCCTCTGATGGTGTTAACATCTGGACTGGGCAAGGGGTCATACCATTGCCTGCCCTGCAGAAGCCCGCACTCCAGGACAGATGACCCTGCACAGAAGAATCCCACAGGTACCTCCATCCAGGAAAATGTGGGCTTCAGGGTAACGACAGCAGTGAGTGGGGCCTCTGTGATTCACAAAGCCTTGGTTGTCACACTGTTCAGGCTATGAGCCCCTCTGTGAGAGCTGTCTGTGGCCACCAATCCCTGGGAACAATACCTTTCCCATCAGGGAAGATCACTATGTTTTAAGAAACACCTTCACTGACATAATCTTGCCAGATCTTCAGAGGAATCCCCAGACGGAGACTGCGATTACTAACAGAGAAAGGACTGACACTCAGCCAGAGATGATGCTCAGTGAGACACTTCAGTATCTTCTCCCACACACCACGTGGGTACCCCAGGTATACACCAGGAGCCACTATCGAGATCCAGATTCAGCTCTGTTGTCAGTATGGTAATCACTCTCTCAATCTCTCCTACTTGGAGATTGAAAGTGGAAAATCACATCTGAGATTTTTTGCATCTAGGGCCCAGATATAACCCTCCAAAGAGTTATAAGCCCTTGACACTCTTGGTTAATTGTCTTTCTGCTGAAAATAGAGGGAGTGAACCCTCAGGCACAAGAAGAAAACAAATAATAAAAATTAGAGAAGAATTAAATGAATTACAGAAGAGAAAAACAATAGAAAGAGTTATCAAGACAAAAGCTTCTTCTTTGAAAAAAATTAACAAAACTGATAACCTTTGGCCAGACTGAAAAAAGAAAAACAAGAGATGAACGAAATAACCCAAATAAGAAATGAGATGGGTGATATCACAGCAGACCCAACTGAAATTAAAAGAATCATATCAGATTACTATGAAAAATTGTACTCTAACAAATTGGAAAACCAGGAAGAAATGGATGAATTCCTAGAAACACACTACCTACCTAAACTAACATGAACAGCATTAGAACAAGTAAATACACCCATAGCAAAATAGGAAATTGAAAAGGAAATCAAATAACTGCCAACAGAGAAAGCCCTGGCCCTGAGGGCTTCACTGCAGAGTTCTACCAAACATTCAGAGAAGAATTAACACCACTACTACTATAGGTATTTCAGAGCATAGGAAAGGATGGAATGCTGCCAAACTCGTTCTAGGAGGCCAGCATATCCCTGATACCAAAACAAGGTACAGACCACAAAAAAAGAAAATTACAGACCTATATCCCTCATGAACTTACATGCAAACATCCTCAAAAAATTCTAGCTAATAGAATTTAACAACTTATCAAAAAAAATAATTCACCATGACCAAGTGGGATTCATACCAGCGGTGGTTCAACATTAGAAAAACAATTAATGTAATTCATCATGTAAATGAAACAAAAGACAAAAACCACATGATTTTATCAAGTGATGCAGAAAATGCATTTCACAAAGTTCGACATCCATTCATGATAAAAACTCTCAGCAAAATAGAAATAGAAGGAAAATTCCTCAACATAAAGAAGGGCAAAAAAAAAAAAAAAAAAAAACAGACAACGTCACCCTAAATGCAGAGATTCTGAAAGCATTCCCCTTGAGATCGGGAAGCAGAGAAGGATGCCGTTAAGCACCACTCATATTCAACATTGTGCTGGAATCCTAGCCAGAGAAATTAAGCTACGTAAAGAAATAAAGGTCATCCAGATTGGCAAGAAAGAAGTAAAAGTATCTCTGTTTGCAGATGACATGATCTTATATGCAGAAAACCCTTAAGAATCCTCAAGGAAGCTACTGAAACTAATAGAAGAGTTCAGCAGAGTATCATGATACGAGATAAACATACAAAAATCAGTTGGATTCCTCTACACCAACAAAAAGAACATTGAGGAGGAAATCACCAAATCAACACAATTTACAGTAGCCCCCAAGAAGATAAAATACTTAGGAATAAATCTTACCAGACATGTAAAAGACCTATATGAAGAAAACTACAAGGCTCTGCTGCAAGAAACTAAAAGAGACCTACGTAAGTGGAAAAACATACTCTGCTCATGGATAGAAAGACTTAACGTTGTAAAAATGTCTCTTCTACCAAAAGGCATCTATAGATACAATGCAATTCTGATCCAAATTCCAAAAGCATTTTTTAATGAAATGGAGAAACAATCACCAATTTCCTAGGGAAGGGAAAGAGGCCCTGGATAAATAAAGCAACACTGAAAAAGAAGAACAAAGTGGGAGGCCTCACTCTACCTGATTTTAGAACCTATTATACTGCCACAGTACTCAAAACAGCCTAGTACTGGTACTGCCATAGACCAATGGGACAGAATTGAGAATCCAAACATAAATCCTTCCACATATGAGCAGCTGATATTTGATGAAGGCCCAAAGTCAGCTAATTAGGGAAAAGGCAGTCTTTTTAACAAGTGATGCTGGCATAACTGGATATCTATCTGCAAAAAACTGAAACAAGACCCATACCTCACACCATGCACAGAAAAGGACTCAAATTGGATCAAAGACATAAATATAAAATCTAAAATGATAGATCGTGGAACAAAAAATAGGGACAATGCTAGGTATCCTAATACATGGCATAAACAGTATTCCAAGACCCAGTGCTGGTGAGTCGGTTCTGACATAAACACTGTACAAAACATTAATAACAGTGCAGAAGAATAACTAGAAAACTGGGAGCTCCTAAAAATCAAACACCTGTGCTCATCCAAAGACTTCACCAAAAGAGCAAAAAGACTACCTAAGACTGGAAAAAAGCTTTTAGCTGTGACATATCCGATCAGCGCCTGATCTCCAAAATCTACATGATACTGCAAAAACTCAACTACAAAAAGACAACCTAATTAAAAAATGGACAAAGGATATGAATAGGCACTTCACTAAAGAAGACATTCAGGTAGGTAACAGATACATGAAGAAATGCTCATGATCATTAGCCACTAGAGAAATGCAAATCAAAACTACAAGGAGATTCCATCTCACTCCAACATAAAAAAGGCTGGCATTAATTCAAAAAGCACAAAATAATAAATGTTGGAGAGACTGTGAAGAGACTGGAACACTTATACACTGCAGGTGGGAATGTAAAATGCTACAGCCACTTTGGAAAACGATTTGGCCTATCCTTAAAGCTAGAAATAGATCTACCATACGAACCAGCAATTCCACTCCTTGGAATATATCCTAGAGAAATAAGAGCCTTTACACGAACAGATATATGCACACCCATGTTCATTGCAGCACTGTTCACATTAGCAAAAAGACGGAAGCAACCAAGGTGCCCATCAACAGATCAATGGATAAAAAAATTATGATATATTCACTCAATGAAATGCTATGATCAGTAAAGAACAATGAGGAATCCATGAAACATTTCATAACATGGAGGAACCTGGAAGACATTATGCTGAGTGAAATTAAACAAACAAACAAACAAAAAAAAACCCAGCAGTTGCAAAAGTACAAATATTGTATACCACTAGTATTATAAGAACTGGGGAGATAGTTTAAACACAGAAGAAAATATTCTTCGATGGTTACGAGAGGACGTAGTGAGGGAAGAAGGGAGAGAGGTTTTCACTAATTAGATAATAAGTTTAATTTAGGTGAAGGGAAAAACAACACACAATACAGGAGAGGTCAACACAACTGGACTAAGCCAAAAGCAAAGAAGTTTCCGGAATAAACTGCACACCTCAAAGGCCAGCGTAGCAGGGACAGGGGTTTTGGGACCATGGTTTCAGGGGACGTCTAAGTCAATTGGCATAACACAATCTATTATGAGAACATTCTGCATCCCACTTTAGAGGGTGGCATCTGGGGACTTAAACGCTAGTAAGCAGCCATCTAAGATGCATCAATTATTGCCAACCCACCTGGAACAAGGAAGAATGAAGAACACCAAAGACACGAGGTAATTATGAGCCCAAGAGAGAGGAATGGCCACATAAATCAGAGACTACATCAGCCTGAGGCCAGAGGAAATAGATGGTGCCCAGCCACAACCAATAACTACTGCTATAGGAAACACAACGGAGAACCCCTGAGGGAGCAGAAGAGCAGTGGGATGCAGACTCCAAATTCTTGTAAAAAGACCGGGCTTAATGGTCAGATTGAGATTAGAAGGATCCGAAAGGTCATCGTCCACAGACCTTCTGTTAGCCCAAGACAGGAACCATTCCCAGAGCCAACTCTTCAGATGGGGATTGGACTGGACTGTGGGATAGAAAATGATGCTGGTAAACAATGAGCTTCTTGGATCAAGTAGACACATGAGACAATGCTGGCATCTCCTGTCTGGAGGAGAGATGAGAGGCCAGAGGAGGCCAGAGGCTGGACAAATGGACACAAGGAGAGAGAGTAGAAGGAAGGAGCATGCTGTCTCAATAGGGAGAGAGCAATTAGAAATGTAAAGCAAGGTGTATACAAATTCTTGTGTGAGAGACTGACTCGATTGGTAGACTTTCAATTAAAGCAAAATAAAAATTGATTATAAATATATATATTTAAACCCAGACCAGTAGGGAATGATTTCTGTCTTCTGCACTATACCCTGGCGGATGCCACTGGTGACTGCAGGCTTCGAGGCCCTGAAATGCACCTGGAGACATGGCATTGAGAGAGGTGGCCTCCCAACCCTGTGACTCTTGGCTTCTTATGGAGGAAGGGAGTGAAGACAAGTCATAGCGTCTTTGGCATCTGTCCTCTTTCCTTTATGCAAAACATTCCCATGAATGTCTCTGCAACGCCTTTGGCCCTGATGTGTTCCTACCAGCTACAGAAGAGCTGGAGTGGGAAGCAGGAGCTGGCGGTCAGAAGGAGAGTCCCTGGGGGCACACTGAGGTACAGCTGCGTGAAATCACTGAACTTTGCTCTTTGCCTGTTACCCTTGCCCCTAAAATTCCCCACAGGAGATCGTAGACCATTCAGACTGTTCCCCACAACTGTTCCTAATACCATCACAGAAAAAACAAACAAGCTCCATCGAGTTCAGTCAGACTCATGGCAAGCCCGTGTCCATCAGAGTAGAACTGCTCCGTACGGTTTCATGGCTATGACCGTTTGGAGCAAGATCTCCAGACTTTTCTTCCAAGGTTTCTCTGGGAAGGTTCTAATCTCCAATCCTTCAGTTAGTGGCCAAGAACTTAACCATTTGAGCCACCCTGAGACTCTTGATACTGCTCCTAGGAAACCCTAGTGTTGTACTGGTTAAGAGCTATGGCTGCTAACCAAAAGGTGGGCAGTTCAAATCCACCAGGCACTCCTTGGAAACCCTGTGGGGCAGTTCTACTTGCTATGAGTCACAATCCACTCAATGACAATAGGTTTGTTTTTGTTTCAGGATAGGGCTTATTCCCAGGCTCTTCACATTTCCCAGTCAGCCCCTCTTTCAGTCCTCAGTGAAACTTACCAGCTTTCTGGACTTACCCCTTTCTCTCACGCACTTGTCTCATACCCAAAAATTCCCCACAACGTTCCTTGAAAATGTACCTACACATTTCTGCTACTACCCCAAGCAGGATCTCTCGCCAGCCTGGCCCACCAGCCCCACCAGCTGCAGTCTGGTCTCTGCCTCCATCTCCACCCACCCTCCCACTGATGTCAGATCTCTCTTGATCACCGGTTAAAGCCAGTAATTAGGGTTTTTAAATCCATCACTTAAGGACATGCAAGAATTAGTTATAATCGTTGCCCATGGGGAGAAGGGCTGAGTAGGTGGGGACAAGAGGAAAAACGATTGAATTTTACATTGAAAAACCTTTTGTGCTTCTTGAGTACTGTGTTATAACCAATATGATTTCATTGTACTTTAATTGCCATTTGCTCTTTTTGAATCACAGGTACGGAGGAATGGACCGATAATCACCCTTGGTTTAGGGCGTATTATCAATATTGCTACAGGAAAGTTCTTCGTTTTCGTTATTTTTTAAATTTTTCTCCATTCCCAATTCCCTCTCTCACTACACACTTATCATGTTTAATACGTATCTATTTCTCTGCATGTTTTCTTAATGTGTATTGTTTTGTGTGTGAATTTCAGTTGGCATGAAATTAAGAAAATTATATCTGATGTGTTTTATATCTTTCTGGTTTCTATTTTCATTCACCCAATAGTTTCTTTTTAATACACCCTGTTGCCACTTGTAGACTGTATGAGACAGAAGTTATGTTTCAACACAGCTCCCCTCAACCATGCCCATCTGCCGCACCTTGGCTGCGTGCCTTTCTTCCTTGCCCGGATGGTACTAGTGAGGGCTCACGCCATTGCCAGAGCCCAGCTACCACTGTTGGGTCTTCTTGCAACTGCACTGATTTTCTCAGCCTCCTGGAAACACAGTGGCCAGGTTTTCAATATGGCCTTGATCATGCTCTATGTGGTGGGAGCTGCACCAACCTCAGTGCCCAGGTATGACCAGGCTGGATCTACAGAGGCTCTGGTTTTCTTAGTGGTGGCCCCAAAACCAAAAAAACACAAACGCACTGACATTGAGTCAATTCCAACTCATAGCGACCCTATAAGACAGAGTAGAACTGCCCCATAGGCTTCCAAGGAGCACCTGGCAGCTACAAACCACCAACCCTTTGGTTAGCACTTAAACACTATACTACCAGGGTTTCCTGTGGTCACCCCAGGAGGGGAAAAAGTAGAACTGCAAACAGGAGAAAGGTAAACTGCAGTGATTCAGCACAGCTGTTCCTTACTGTGCCCCCAGGGACTCTCCTGACCTCCAGCTCCTGCTTCCAGCTCCAGCTCTTCTGCACCAGGCTGGAGCGCATCAGACCCAAGGGCATTGCACAGACTCTCATGGAAATGCTTTGCATAGAGGAAGAGAGAGAGATGCTATAGACTCTATGACTTCTCTTCACTCTTCTCCGTCATATGGACCCAAGAGTCACAGGGCTGGGAGGTCACCTCATCCAGTCCCATGTCTCCAGGTGCATTTAAGAGCCTGGGAGTCTGCAGTCAATATTGGCAACTGTCAGGGTTTAGTGCAGAAGAGAGAAACCACTCCCTATATTTTAGGCAAAAGGACAATGAATCAAGGGACTCAAGGGCTTATAACTCTTTCGAAGGCCGGAGGAGAGGAAGTTAGAGACCCACTGCAAGACTGTTGCTTGCAAGGTGAAGCCTCCTGGTTGTGACCCAGAATTTAGGAAACTGGTTCTATGACGGCTACCACCCTGGCACAACCACAGCTCCCATGCCCACAAAGCAGATGGCTGGGCAGTGTTGCCGGGGGTCCAGGTACTGCAAACACTCAAGTGTGTTGGGACTTTGCAGCCATCTCTGCAAAGCGCAAGTGTGTGTGGGGGGGTTAAAGTCCTACGGGGCAGACATAAACTGACAAAAGACGAGAAGGAAGGAATCGGCAGATAATTCGCTCACCTTTCCTCCCCATACCCATCCCTGACAGATTGTTCCAAGATGTAGTGCTCCCATATGACCTCTCTGGAGACATCCTCTGTGACCAAGCACCCAGCTCTGTTTTCTTAAGAAGCAGTGGTCAGCTCAGTAACGCACTACACTATTTATGCTGTCCCTTCTTACCTCCTTACTTCAGTTCTCTTCTCCCTTGTTTCCCTGGAATTATACATACACACACACAAGCATGCACACACACCACACACCAAAATGAAGGATTGGTACATATGCTTTGCCTTAGACTCTGTTTTCCAAGAACCCTGAACTAAGACAATTGGTATCAGGAATGACTCTTGAAATCAGAGTCTCAAAATGGCATCTAGAATAGATCTTCCTCTTCTCTCAAGGCTATAGAAACCCCATTACCAGGGGTAAATGAAGCGATCAAACCTCTGGCATACAGGGGCTGCATAATTACTGAAGTTCTCCCTCTGGCAACCTGGATTAGACGCAGGTGGAAGGAAAAGCACTGGGAGATCAAGTGCTACAACAGTCGCTCCCTATGGAGGCGATGATGCTTATAAAGACAGTAGCATGGGGAGGCTTCTTTCCACATAACTGGAGGTTTTGAAAAAAGAAAATAATGGGCATGCAGCAAAAGACAGCATTTCTAGGGTAACATTTAAGGAGACTTTAATCTCCTACAACTCCACGGCATACTGTGCACAAAACTGAGGCCCAGTACCTGATTATAATGGTGACAGAGCTGTAAAGGAGACTAAATGCATAGTGTTTGACTTCTCTACCAAGGTCAGAGGCCTAATTAGGGAAGATTAGAACCTGAGAGCTGGGATGGGGACATTTGCATGATGTTGTTTTCCTTAGGTGATGTGGTGTTCGTTCCAACTCATAGCGACCCTATGCACAACATAACGAAACACTGTGTGGTCCTGAGCCATCCTTAAAATCATTGTTATGCTTGAGCTCATTGATCCAGCCACTGTGTCAATCCACCTGGTTGAGTGTCCTCCTCTTTTCCACTGACCCTGTACTCTGTCAACCATAATGTCCTTCTCCAGGAGCTAATCCCTCCTGACAACATGTCCAAAGTATGTAAGACGCAGTCTCGCCATCCTTGCTTCTAAGGAGCATTCTGGCCACACTTCTTCCAAGACAGATTGGTTCGTTCTTTTGGCAGTCCATGGTATGTTCACTATTCTCCACCAACACCACAATTCAAGGACGTGAATTCTTCTCCAGTCTTCCTTATTCATTGTCCAGCTTTCACATGCTTATGATGTGATTGAAAATACCATGGCTTGGGTATTTGGATGATAAAAAAAAAAAAAAAAACTAGTATCCCCCAAATTACTCTTAGCTTTTCTTGTTGCCAGAAAAGAACAGCCTCCTCTTCCCTGAAAACCAGGCAATGACCTCATCTAAAGCAGGTGCCTCCCAGAAGCTTGTTCCCCAGGAAATTTATCTTACTACACCTTGTTGCTACAAGACAGTAACAAGAGGCAGGCCTGAACACAATTGGAAGTACAAGCCCTGCTCTGGTTGAAAAAAAAAAAAAAAGTTTGCATGCCAAAGGAATTTCAGAACCTAATTACCATGAACCAGCAGGAAGAAATGGAGAATTTGAGGATTTTACTCTATCCTGTAGGGTCACTATGAGTCGGAATCGACTCGATGGCGCTGGGGCTTTGGGGAGCGTTAGACGAGGCAGCTGAGATAAAGGGTTGAATAAAAGAGATTTCACTGACATGGGGGCACTAGTCCATGACTTGGGATTCAATTTTAGGCAAGGACATCTGGAGCTGGTCCAAACAGTTTGCCAAAATGATTCCTTGATGTTTGGTTACTACACACTGATGACCTTCAGAAATGAGTTAGAGTTGTCAGAACTTCCTGGGCACAGTATTCAAGAATGACTTGGAAGGCTCGGTTAGAATGAATTTACCAGGCAATAACTGAGAGCCCATCACCTGACCGTGTTCCTTAGGAGAGCCAGAGGACACTCCCCTCATAAGGCCACAAGAAATACACTCGAGAGAGACAACAGCATCTTTGACAAGTTCAATGGGAGCTATCCACTGCAAATTGGGAATAATAGTGAAGAATGCTACTATGGAACTGGGCTTCTTAATATCAGTGTGGATGATGGAATTCCTGAATGGCAGAGGACAGGAAGGAAAATTTAACCATCAAGGGGGACATAATAAGTAGTGGTTAACATGGTAGATGCAGCCCTGGTGCTGCAATGGTTAAGAGCTCGACTGATAACCAAAAGTTTGCAGTTCAAATCCACCAGCCACCCCTTGGAAACCCTATGGATCAGTCCTACTCTGTTCTACATGGTTGCTATGAGTCGGAATCGGCTAGATGGCAAAGAGTTTGTTTTTTTGTTTTGATATTTCTTTTTTTTTTTTTTTTAAAGGCACAAATGGATATGTATGACCCAACAGCATCAGCTCCCTCCTACCAAAGTTGATGTGATGGAAAATTACCGGCAATAAATAATCTCTCTAATGAACTTAGATGCAACTCTGAACAAAACGGAGTCCATAGATATACAGAAAAGATAACTTATCATGACCAAGTGGAGTTTATTCCAGGAATTCGAAGTAGTTTAATATCTTCAAATCAGAGTAATTCACCACACCAACAGAATGAAGTAAAAAAAAAAAGAAGATCATCTCAAAAGATGCAAAATATGCATTTGAAAAAAATTCGACATCTGATCATGTTAACAAAAACCTTTGCAAAATGTCATGGATTCAGTTGTGACCCCCAAAACATATATGTCAACTTGGTTAGGCCATGATTTCCAGTATTGTGTGGTTGTCTTTCATTTTGTGATTTACCTATGTAAATCTCTGTCTGTGGCTAAAGAGGATCAGGGTGGGATGTAACACCCTCACTCAAATCACATCCCGGATCCAGTGTAAAGGGAGTTTCCCTGGGGTGTGGCCTGCATCACCTTTTATCTTACAAGAGATAAATGAAACGGAAGCAAGCAGAGAGTTGGGGGACCTCATACCACCAAGAAAGCAGACTGTGTCCTTTGGACCCAGGGTCCCTGAGCAGAGAAGCTCCTTGACCAGGGGAAGTTTGAGGAGAAGGACTTTCCTTGAGAGCCAACAGAGAGAGAAAGCCTTCCTCTGGACCTGAAGCACTGAATTTGGGCTTCTAGCCTACTAGACTGTGAGAAAATAAATATCTCTTTGTTAAAACCATCCACTTGTGGTATTTCTATTGTAGCAGCACTGGATAACTAAGACACAAACTATAAACAGAAGGACACTGTTTTAATCTGATGTAAAGTACCTACAAAGAACCTATACCAAACAAATCTTTCCCTCTGAGATCAAGCATGATTCGAGAGTGTATGTTATGAGCACCTTTATTCCATTTTATATGAGAGGGAGGGAGAAGGAGTCTTAAAGTGCAATAAGATGAAAAATTAAAGTGTATTCATTGGAAAGGGAAAAATAGAACTGACATTATTTTCAGGTGAACTGACTACAAGGAAATCTAAAAGAATCTACAGGCAAACTATCGGAATTCATAATTAATTTAGCAAAGACACTGAATACAAGATCAATACACATAAATTGTATTTCTCTATATAAGCAACAGAGAAATATAATTTTAAAATACAACTGTTTTTATTTTTCACTGTAATTTTTAAATATCATACCAAAACAATAAATATATAGGTATGAATCCAATGAAGTATGTGCAACACCTCTATATTAAAAATGACAAATTTTATTCAGAGAAGTTAGAGAGGGCCTAGATAAATAAAGAAATATGCCATATTCATGAATTTTTTAAAGATTCTATCTTATAAAAATGACATTTCTCTTCAAATTCATTTACACATTGAATGTAGTAAGAGTCAAAATTTCCACAGCGAGTGATCAAGAGAAGGCAGGGAGATCCTTCAGACTGCAATACAGATTTGACACCTGTGAAGGAAAGGGGGAAGGAAATAGGATTGGGTAGGAAGGGTCTCAGGCTGCAGTACAGTTCCAAGAAAGGCTCAGCTAAGCCTATTGGGAGTCCACAAGCCAAAGCTGTCCAGTGAGGAATTCCACATATTTCACGAAGCCCTGCCTTAGTATGTTTGCCACACTCAGTCATTGGCTGAGAAAAGCCTTCAGGAAGCATGGCCTCAGTGCAAGTTTACTGGTGGTTTTGGAGGGGCAGCAGCTGGGATTGTCAATCAACTATGCAGGAGATCCAATTGGCATATTTGTTATGACCTCCACAGTCCACCCCTTGCTCTACACAGATTTACTCTTCCATACTGGTCAATGGAGAAGACCTCCATGGTTCCCATGGGCCTCTTTTCCTGAAGCACAAACTCAGAAGAGTGAATGAATTACAGCCCCCATCACTGTATCTAGTCTCAGGGACACAGATTGTACACATATTCTCTTATTTCTCCACTATGCATTCTAAATTCTCCTTATCTTTACTTATCACCTTGGCAGGTCTTGATGGCTTTCCTAATGGTGTGACCCAAATCCTTATTTCTGAGGAGTGTGAGCCCTAGGCTACCATATTGTTCTCAGTCTAGAGTTGCTACATATGTCTCTTTACGCTCACAGTGGGGCTAGGAGGTGACCAGGTGAGTCACCTGGGTTCTACACAAACTCCTCCCTGCCTTTCTTGTACAACAGCAGCCCTATTTCCTCCTGCTTCTCAGGATCAATTACTTCTGCATGATGGTGACTTATCTTCTCCCTGTTGGTCCCCGAACACAAGGAGCTTCTTTGGTGGCAGCTTTAGCTTTTAGTTGAATGAAATCTTTGCTGTGTCCCATGGCAAGTACGTTCCACCTCTGGGACCAGGACGTTTAACCCTGAGGAAACCAGAGTTACAGGAATAAGAAGCACAAACTACCTAAATGGGTCATTGGGAGTGATGACAGATAAGGACAACCATGAATCTTAGCTGAGGGAAGAGAAAGATTCAATGCATATTTTGCAACCTGAAGTGTGCTACTCCATTCACTCAAATTATTGTCTCTGAGCTGGTGCTTCAGCTGTGCCTTTGGAAGGTTGTTTCAGTGCTCTGTGAACTTGGATTTTCGGGATAGTGTGGCGTGTGATACTACAATGTTCTAGACCCACTCCTGCACCTATTTCACTGTAATGTTAGTTCCCTGAATGGAATCCATCCCTATGGGTCAGGCATTCCATAAACCCCTACATAGCAGTCCTGGTTGAGGCTCTGTTGACAGGAAAGAAAAATTCATACCTAGAAAATACGTATATCCCTGTGAGAACAAACCACCTGTCTTTTCAGGATAGAAGGGGCAGTATGTAGTCCATTTGCCTCCAAGTATCTGCTTGCCTCCTCAAGGAATAGTTCCTGATCAGGAGCTCATCACTGGTTTCTGCTGATGAAAAGTTGGATATTCAGAGACAGCAGTAGCTAGGTAAGTCTTGGTAAGTTAGAGTCCTTGTTGTGGGATTCACTTCTAGCCTCTATCTCTGCCACTCTGGCCACTCCATCCAGTTCAGGGTGGCCAAAGCAAAGCTAGTTAATGTCAGTTGGCCAAATCATTTTGTCTACTTGGTTGTTCAGTGACTTTTTTGAACAGGGTGCTTTCTGGTGAGTGATAAAGTGTAAAATAAAAATCTTCACACTCCATGCTAACCTCCGTATATCAACCCACATGCCTCTACCCCTTACTTCCTTATATCTGATCTTCCAGTTCCTTTCCCTCCAGGCCTCTGACCAGACAGCCAGGTCATCAGCTTCTGCCGGGAATCTGTATATATTCTCACCTCAGGATAATTATCTTCCAAGTAAAGGGAATGACAACGTGCTCAAAAGTTTATCCACTGGGAAGGAATTTTCCTCTGACTGTCTTTTCAGAATGTGGCTGTAATACAGCTGCTGTCCATTTCCAATTTTTACCAAGCTGACTATCCACAAAAAAAGCTCAGGTATTTTCCTTCTCCTTCAGCTCATAATCCCCATACAATAATAGATTTGAACTGGGGGAGAGGTGCTGGTGTAATTTCCACAGGTGACACATTGTTCTGGGCTGTGCGTCCATGCAACTTACTCACACCCTCCATTTGTGCTCAGGCTTACTCCCAGAGGACTCATTTCTATCATATGATGAATTTCTGGACCCATATAATTTTATGAATTGACAGGGCCCGCAAAACCCAGTTCACAATGGACAGCTACAGATGTGGAATCACTTGACGCCCCCTAGTCAAATATTCCATCTCCACCACGGCCCAATTACATATCAGGAGCTATTTCCCAAAAGGCATTTAATTCTCTGGTGTGGAGGACATGGTCTTGCTGCAGAATACCAGAAATCTGCATTGTGATTCTCCCACTGGAGTTTTCCCACCACTGACCCTTCCACCATCACAGGTCTGATCATATAGCCCAAGGAGGAGGGCTGCTAGCAGTGTAGCTTCAACCTGCTTGCACAGCCTTTTCCCACCCCCTGCCGACTCAGAGATGTCACCCAGTGCACAGGCCTGAGCAGTATTCCTAGGTGTTGAACACATTCTTTCCAGAACCCAGTGAGGCCCACCAGGTGCTCTGTTTCCTTCTTTGTGGTAGGGATACAAGATACAGCAATTTGCCTTTTACTTTGGATAGAATTCCGAGGTCACACCTGATCCCTGGACATTTAAAAACTTCACTGAAGCAGTAGGTCCCTGAATCTTTGTGGGGTTTATCTCCCACCCTCTGGAGTGCACGTATCTCACCAATATCTCCAGAATAATAGCCACTTCTTGTTCATCAACATAATGTCATAGGAAGGGTGGTAAGTGATAAAAGGAGGACGAAGTTCAGGATCAGCCCACTAGGATCTACTCACAGAGTTGTCTGTTGAAGTACATTCTCAACCACACCAGGACCCATGGATTCTTCCCCTCCTACCACCCTTCTCAGACCAAACAAGTGTCGCATCACAAAGCCCACAAGGGTTTTTGAAAATTCCACATCATCTTCCCCAGACCTGACTTAGCCAGTGCACCACCTCGTGGGTGTTGTTGTAAAATACATCCATTGGGCTCTTACAAACTTAACAGCATCAGTGTTACTCATCCTTGTTTGTGAAGGACTGCTGGAAAAAAATAAGCTGTGTGCTTTCTCACAAGGTGTGCATTTGTAGGGGAGGAATAAGATTGATGGATGATAAGATGGGTTGAAGAGGATCTGAACGAAAGAGGATATAAAAAGTGCGAAGGCAGTGCTATACTGGAGCAGAATTAAATTTATTTTTAATTCTGATCCAAATGAAGTAATTGTGAAATTACAGACAGCATCATTCACGTTGTATTCTATGACTACTCCACAGAGAATATAATCAGAGTGGTGTCCCTGGAGTTGTGTAATGGTCAGCTTTGGATGAGATACTTCCATGAGAGGCATAACAGCAGGACAGTGTTCTGGAATTTAGGACCACTCATGCCGTGAGAGGTCCCTGAGACCATGCAGGGAAATGCTGTGATGCTTGCTATACACAGAGAAGGGAGGGGGCTGAGCTTCCATTCTCAGGAGCCTGCCTACCCCTAAATACTGGTTATTGGAAGATTACAGGGGTGAACAATAAAGGGCACCACACTCATTGCAAAGCTCTCCAGCCAAACATTGCATATATTCTTTGCCTCAACTCCCAAGCTTTGCCATAAAACCTTACCAAGGGGAGGGAGGAGCCAAGATGGCCGACTAGGCAGACGCTACCTCGGATCCCTCTTACAACAAAGACACGGAAAAACAAGTGAATCGATCACATACATAACAATCTACGAACCCTGAACAACAAACACAGATTTAGAGATGGAGAATGAACTAATACGGGGAAGCAGCCATTGTTTCCAGAGCCTGGAGCCAGCTTACCAGTCAGGTACGGCACAAGCACAGAGAGCTGCTCCACCCCCCTGAACTAACCCCGGGAGGGGGACCAGCCGGTTCCACGGGCGGCGTGGGATGCAGCCGGTAGGAGAAGTCCCCGGGAGGCAGTGACTGGTCTTGGAGCAGAAAGAGCAGCATCCGAGCTGGGGAACCGTACCGCAGGGATTTGGACTGGACGCAGGTACGGCATAAACACAGAGAGTTGCTCCACCCCCTTGAACTAACCCTGGGAAGGGGACCAGCCGGGTCGCGCGGGCAGCATGGGACTCAGCTGGTAGGAGAAGTCCCCGGGAGGCAGCGACTGGTATTGGAGTGGGGAGAACAGCGTCCCAGCCGGGACACTCGGTCACGGCACAAGCACAGGGAGCTGCTTCACCCATCTGAACTAACCCCGGGAGGAGGCCTATCTGGTTCTCGGAGGCGGCACGGCCACGCGGCTGGAGAGATGAGAAGTCCCCGGGAGGCAGCGACAGATTTTGGAGTCGAGAGTGCACCGTCCCAGTAGGGGAGCCTTGACGTTGGGCGTGGGGCTGGAAGTGGAGGATCTGACCGTGACTCCAGCGGGCCAGACCCCCTGGGCAATCTCCACACAGCCAGCACACATAGGCGACGCGCCCGCGGGAATCTCAGATATAATAGTCATTCCAAGCAAGACAAGCAACTCTGGCTATATTCTGAGGTGCTACTCTCCTATCTCTCTGTTCCCTCCCCCACCCTCCCCAGGCGGCTTCATTAACATCTGAATAGCCTGAGCCAGAGGGAGAAGTCTAATAGGGATCTGATTGCATTTTTTTTTAGCGGATTTTCTGGAAAAACTAGTTTCCCAGTGATGGCTCGGAGACAACAATCCATATCAAACCACTTAAAGAAGCATACCGTGACAGCTTCTCCAACCCCCCAAACAAAAGAATCAAAATCTTTCCCAAATGACGATACAATCTTGGAATTATCAGATACAGAATATAAAAAACTAATTTACATAATGCTTAATGATATCACAAATGAAATTAGGATAACTGCAAAAAAAGCCAAGGAACACACTGATAAAACTGTTGAAGAACTCAAAAAGATTATTCAAGAACATACTGGAAAAATTAATAAGTTGCAAGAATCCATAGAGAGACAGCATGTAGAAATCCAAAAGATTAACAATAAAATAACAGAATTAGACAACACACTAGGAAGTCAGAGGAGCAGACTCGAGCAATTAGAATGCAGACTGGGACATCTGGAGGACCAGGGAATCAACACCAACATAGCTGAAAAAAAATCAGATAAAAGAATTTAAAAAAATGAAGAAACCCTAAGAATTATGTGGGACTCTATCAAGAAGGATAACCTGCGGGTGATTGGAGTCCCAGAACAGGGAGGGGGGACAGAAAACACAGAGAAAATAGTTGAAGAACTCCTGACACAAAACTTCCCTGACATCATGAAAGACGAAAGGATATCTATCCAAGGTGCTCATCGAACCCCATTTAAGACTGATCCAAAAAGAAAAACACCAAGACATATTATCATCAAACTCGCCAAAACCAAAGATAAACAGAAAATTTTAAAAGCAGCCAGGGAGAAAAGAAAGGTTTCCTTCAAGGGAGAATCAATAAGAATCAGTTCAGACTACTCAGCAGAAACCATGCAGGCAAGAAGGGAATGGGACGACATATACAGAACACTGAAGGAGAAAAACTGCCAGCCAAGGATCATATATCCAGCAAAACTCTCTCTGAAATATGAAGGCGAAATTAAGATATTTACAGACAAACACAAGTTTAGAGAATTTGCAAAAACCAAACCAAAGCTACAAGAAATACTAAAGGATATTGTTTGGTCATAGAACCAATAATACCAGATATCAGCACAACACAGGGTCACAGAACAGAACATCCTGATATCAACTCAAATAGGGAAATCACAAAAACAAACAAATTAAGATTAATTAAAAAAAAATACACATAACAGGGAATCATGGAAGTCAATAGGTAAAAGATCACAATATCAAAAAGAGGGACTAAATACAGGAGGCATTGAACTGCCATATGGAAAGTGATACAAGGCGATACAGAACAATACAAGTTAGGTTTTTACTTAGAAAAACAGGGGTAAATAATAAGGTAACCACAAAAAGGTATAACAACTCTATAACTCAAGATAAAAACCAAGAAAAATGTAACGACTCAACTAACATAAAGTCAAGCACTATGAAAATGAGGATCTCACAATTTACTAAGAAAAACGCCTCAGCACAAAAAAGTATGTGGAAAAATGAAATTGTCAACAACACACATAAAAAGGCATCAAAATGACAGCACTAAACACTTATTTATCTATAATTACCCTGAATGTAAATGGACTAAATGCACCAATAAAGAGACAGAGAGTCACAGACTGGATAAAGAAACACGATCCATCTATATGCTGCCTACAAGAGACACACCTTAGACTTAGAGACACAAACAAACTAAAACTCAAAGGATGGAAAAAAGTATATCAAGCAAACAATAAGCAAAAAAGAAGAGGAGTAGCAATATTAATTTCTGAGAAAATAGACTTTAAACTTAAATCCACCACAAAGGATAAAGAAGGACACTACATAATGATAAAAGGGACAATTGATCAGGAAGACATAACCATATTAAATATTTATGCACCCAATGACAGGGCTGCAAGATACATAAATCAAATTTTAACAGAATTGAAAAGTGAGATAGATACCTCCACAATTATAGTAGGAGACTTCAACACACCACTTTCGGAGAAGGACAGGACATCCAGTAAGAAGCTCAACAGAGACACGGAAGATCTAATTACAACAATCAACCAACTTGACCTCATTGACTTATACAGAACTCTCCACCCAACTGCTGCAAAATATACTTTTTTTTTCTAGCGCACATGGAACATTCTCTAGAATAGACCACATATTAGGTCATAAAACAAACCTTTGCAGAATCCAAAACATCGAAATATTACAAAGCATCTTCTCAGACCACAAGGCAATGAAGCTAGAAATCAATAACAGAAAAACTAGGGAAAAGAAATCAAATACTTGGAAAATGAACAATACCCTCCTGAAAAAAGACTGGGTTATAGAAGACATCAAGGAGGGAATAAGGAAATTCATAGAATGCAACGAGAACGAAAACACTTCCTATCAAAACCTCTGGGACACAGCAAAAGCAGGGCTCAGAGGCCAATTTATATCAATAAATGCACACATACAAAAAGAAGAAAGAGCCAAAATCAGAGAACTGTCCCTACAACTTGAACAAATAGAAACTGAGCAACAAAAGAATCCATCAGGCACCAGAAGAAAACAAATAATAAAAATTAGAGCTGAACTAAATGAATTAGAGAACAGAAAAACAATTGAAAGAATTAACAAAGCCAAAAGCTGCTTCTTTGAAAAAATTAACAAAATTGATAAACCATTGGCTAGACTGACTAAAGAAATACAGGAAAGGAAACAAATAACCCGAATAAGAAATGAGAAGGACCACATCACAACAGAACCAAATGAAATTAAAAGAATCATTTCAGATTATTACGAAAAATTGTACTCTAACAAATTTGAAAACCTAGAAGAAATGGATGAATTCCTGGAAAAACACTACCTACCTGAACTAACACATTTAGAAGTAGAACAACTACATAGACCCATAACAAAAAAAGAGATTGAAACGGTAATCAAGAAACTCCCAACAAAAAAAAGCCCTGGCCCGGATGGCTTCACTGCAGAGTTCTACCAAACTTTCAGAGAAGAATTAACACTACTACTACTAAAGGTATTCCAAAGCATAGAAAATGACGGAATACTACCCAACTCATTCTATGAAGACAACATCTCCCTGATACCAAAACCAGGTAAAGACATTACAAAAAAAGAAAATTATAGACCTATATCCCTCATGAACATTGATGCAAAAATCCTCAACAAAATTCTAGCCAATAGAATCCAACAACACATCAAAAAAATAATTCACCCTGATCAAGTGGGATTTATACCAGGTATGCAAGGCTGGTTTAATATCAGAAAAACCATTAATGTAATCCATCACATAAATTAAACAAAAGACAAAAACCACATGATCTTATCAATTGATGCAGAAAAGGCATTTGACAAAGTCCAACACCCATTCATGATAAAAACTCTTACCAAAATAGGAATTGAAGGAAAATTCCTCAACATAATAAAGGGCATCTATGCAAAGCCAACAGCCAATATCACTCTAAATGGAGAGAACCTGAAAGCATTTCCCTTGAGAACGGGAACCAGACAAGGATGCCCTTTATCACCGCTCTTATTCAACATCGAGTTGGAAGTCTTAGCCAGGGCAATTAGGCTAGACAAAGAAATAAAAGGTATCCGGATTGGCAAGGAAGAAGTAAAGTTATCACTATTTGCAGATGACATGATTATATACACAGAAAACCCTAAGGAATCCTCCAGAAAACTACTGAAACTAATAGAAGAGTTTGGCAGAGTCTCAGGTTATAAAATAAACCTACAAAAATCACTTGGATTCCTCTACATCAACAAAAAGAACACTGAAGAGGAAATAACCAAATCAATACCATTCACAGTAGCCCCCAAGAAGATAAGATACTTAGGAATAAATCTTACCAAGGATGTAAAAGACCTATACAAAGAAAACTACAAAGCTCTACTACAAGAAATTCAAAAGGACATGCTAAAGTGGAAAAACATACCCTGCTCATGGATAGGAAGACTTAACATAGTAAAAATATCTATTCTACCAAAAGCCATCTATACATTTAACGCACTTCCGATCCAAATTCCAATGTCATATTTTAAGGAGATAGAGAAACAAATCACCAATTTCATATGGAAGGGAAAGAAGCCCCAGATAAGCAAAGCACTACTGAAAAAGAAGAAGAAAGTGGGAGGCCTCACTTTACCTGACTTCAGAACCTATTATACAGCCACAGTAGTCAAAACAGCCTGGTATTGGTACAACAACAGACACATAGACCAATGGAACAGAATTGAGAACCCAGACATAGATCCATCCACGTATGAGCAGCTAATATTTGACAAAGGACCAGTGTCAATTAACTGGGGAAAAGATAGCCTTTTTAACAAATGGTGCTGGCATAACTGGATATCCATTTGCAAAAAAATGAAACAGGACCCATACCTCACACCATGCACAAAAACTAACTCCAAGTGGATCAAAGACCTAAACATAAAGACTAAAACGATAAAGATCATGGAAGAAAAAATTGGGACAACGTTAGGAGCCCTAATACAAGGTATAAACAGAATACAAAACATTACCAAAAATGATGAAGAGAAACCCGATAACTGGGAGCTCCTAAAAATCAAACACCTATGCTCATCTAAAGAGTTCTCCAAAAGAGTAAAAAGACCACCTACAGACTGGGAAAGAATTTTCAGCTATGACATCTCCGACCAGCGCCTGATCTCTAAAATCTACATGGTTCTGTCAAAACTCAACCACAAAAAGACAAACAACCCAATCAAGAAGTGGGCAAAGGATATGAACACACATTTCACTAAAGAAGATATTCAGGCAGCCAACAGATACATGAGAAAATGCTCTCGATCATTAGCCATTAGAGAAATGCAAATTAAAAGTACGATGAGATTCCATCTCACACCAGCAAGGCTGGCATTAATCCAAAAAACACAAAATAATAAATGTTGGAGAGGCTGCGGAGAGATTGGAACGTTTATACACTGCTGGTGGGAATGTAAAATGGTACAACCACTTTGGAAATCTATCTGGCGTTATCTTAAACAGTTAGAAATAGAACTACCATACAACCCAGAAATCCCACTCCTCGGAATATACCCTAGAGATACAAGAGCCTTCATACAAACAGATATATGCACACCCATGTTTATTGCAGCTCTGTTTACAATAGCAAAAAGTTGGAAGCAAGCAAGGTGTCCATCAACGGATGAATGGGTAAATAAATTGTGGTATATTCACACAATGGAATACTACGCATCGATAAAGAACAGTGACGAATCTCTGAAACATTTCATAACATGGAGGAACCTGGAAGGCATTATGCTGAGCGAAATTAGTCAGAGGCAAAAGGACAAATATTGTATAAGACCACTATTCTAAGATCTTGAGAAATAGTAAACCTGAGAAGAACACATACTTTTGTGGTTAAGAGGCGGGGAGGGAGGGAGCATGGGAGAGGGTTTTTTATTGATTAATCAGTAGATAAGAACTGCTTTAGGTGAAGGGAAAGACAACACTCAATACATGGAAGGTCACCTCAATTGGACTGGACCAAAAGCAAAGAAGTTCCGGGATAAAATGAATGCTTCAAAGGTCAGCAGAGCAGGGGCGGGGGTCTGGGGAACATGGTTTGCGGGGACTTCTAAGTCAATTGGCAAAATAATTCTATTATGAAATCATTCTGCATCCCACTTTGAAATGTGGCGTCTGGGGTCTTAAATGCTAACAAGTGGCCATCTAAGATGCATCAATTGGTCTCAACCCACCTGGAGCAAAGGAAAATGAAGAACACCAAGGCCACACGACAACTAAGAGTCCAAGAGACAGAAAGGGCCACATGAACCAGAGACCTACATCATCCTGAGACCAGAAGAACTAGTTGGTGCCCGGCCACAATCGATGACTGCCCTGACAGGGAGCACAGCAGAGGACCCCTGAGGGAGCAGGAGATCAGTGGGATACAGACCCCAAATTCTCATAAAAAGACCAAACTTAATGGTCTGACTGAGACTGGAGGAATCCCGGCGGCCATGCTCTCCAGACCTTCTGTTGACACAGGACAGGAACCATACCCAAAGACAACTCATCAGACATGAAAGGGACTGGTCAGCGGGTGGGAGAGAGACGCTGATGAAGAGTGAGCTAATTATATCAGGTGGACACTTGAGATTGTGTTGGCAACTCTTGTCTGGAGGGGGGATGGGAGGATAGAGAGAGAGGGAAGCCGGCAAAATTGTCAAGAAAGGAGAGACTGAAAGGGCTGACTCAAGAGGGGGAGAGCAAGTGGGAGTAGAGAGTGAGATGTATGTAAACTTATATGTGACAGACTGATTGGATTTGTAAACGTTCACTTGAAGCTTAATAAAAGTTATTAAAAAAAAAAAAAAAAACCTTACAAAGGGTATAGAAAATCAGGGCATGTGTGTTGGCAGCCCAAGATCTGATGTCCACAGCAGGAAAGCAGTCCTGAAGAATCTGATTTTGCTTCACTCTGGACAGGTCCAGGAGCTAGGACTCCCTCAGAGTCCTGGATCCTTTCCCATCCCCCCAGCAGCACACATGCACACACACCAGGATGATGGCTCTCGATGGCCATAAAGTACACTCTGGTACAGCCTCCACACTGACAAAATGGGCACTTAGAGGCCACTTCCTATTGATAAGCGTGAGCAGGAATAAAAATCCACTGAAGCATTCACAAAAACAGGTTATATCTCCAGGTAGAAAACCAGGAGAAATGCATGCCAAGTTCCTTGATTTGGTGGCAGGTTAGGAGGTCTTCGGATTATCCAGGGTTGTGGGTTGTTGACCCCTGATCCCCTCTCAATCAAACCAATCAATACCTAAGCTGCCCTGAAAAGGTCTAGTCTAGGTTAAGCAACATGTAATGGTTTTCCAAGGACTGAGGGAATTCCTGGATACAGCGCTAAACCCAGGAAAGTCCCAAGCAAACCGGAACAAGTTGGTCACCGATGTCTGGACTCAGGAAAGCGGGTTGGTACACAGCTGTACCCACATAGTTATGCCACATAGTGATGCTTAGGGTTTGTGCTGGACTGGGCACCGGACTGAAGCAAAAGAACAATGGCATCTTTATCACCAAGAACTCCTCACTAAAATAGCAATCCCTCTTCACCTAGGTCATGAATGTAGGCAGTTGATAACAAGCTAAATGTTTCTACCCAAAGACAATGAAATTCACATGCTGGTAACCCAGTCAGGGAGGACATTCCAGACCCTATTGTGATGTGACTGGTTTGATCACTGGGGACAGTGAAGATCTGTGCTTATAGGGCAATGGGCCTTTGCCCTCAAAGGCCTGTGGACTGGCCCCATCCTTCTCAGCAAGGCCGAATGTAGCCAAGGCAAAAGAGTAAGAAAGACCCAGAACTAGAGGCAAGACAGAATATAAGATTAATTGGTTTATCCCTGAAGTATTTCACTGGGAACATTTTGAGAAGCCTCAAGCCCAGATTGCTGATAAAATTCAAGGACGAAGGAGAGTTAGTGGCCAATGGGATAAAGTGGACACTGGTTATCCTGGGGATGCCTTTGTCCTCAGCTGACATTGGAGCCATTTTCCCAAGTCATCCACCATGACTGGAGACTCATAGTGTCAACTTCAGAGCTGGAATGATTTTGGCCCAATATCCTGATTTTATACATAGAAACACTGAAGCCCAGCGAAGGAGTGAATAACCCAAGTTCATATGGTCTAGCTGGAGAATTGATAACCACTTAAAGGCAGCTTACCGTGCTCTTCAGATATTGCACATTGGACTTTACACCTGAAGGAATAAAGGGGGCTGATACGAACTCCGTGATGCCTCACCGAGGAGAAGGACAAGTTGTAAAGAACAGAACCATCTCCATATCTCAGAGCTGGCCAGTGCCCAGACCAGATATGCTGCCAGGGGTCTAGTGCCCAGTCCCAGGGATTCCCAACAGAGTCCCGGGATCCACAAGAACCCTGGTACCTACCTGTGTTTTCTGAGCCTTCCGATGCCTCCCAAGTCCCAGGACCTGAGTTGGGGTGATAGAATACATTGAGTTGAAGCAGAGGCTGCATTCAAACTCCAGCTAATGGAAGAAAACAGCATCCTCTGTCCTACAACATCGCAATAGGGTCTGGAATATCTTCCTTGACTGGGTCACCAGCATGTGGATTTCATTTTTTTGGGGTATAGGGTATATCATCTTATGAATGTACCCACCAATGTCCAATATCAAGCTGTGATGCTCAAAAAACAAAGACTTTTCTAAACTATCAATAACAAAAATTTCTTTCTATCAGCAATGTCAGAGGCGTATACAGAACACTCCATCCAACAACAACCGAGTACACTTTCTTCTCTAGTGCACATGGAACATTCTCCAGAATAGAGCACATATTAGGGCATAAAACAAGCCTTAGCAGAATCCAAAACATTGAAATTCTACAAAGCACCTTCTCTGACCATAAGGCCTTAAATTGGAAATTGATAACAGAAAAAGCAGGGAAAAGAAATCAAACACTTGGAAACTCAACAATATCCTGCTCAAAAAAGACTGGATTATAGAAGACATTAAGGATGGAATAAAGAAATTCATAGAATCCAATGAGAATGAAACATTTCCTATAGAATCTTTGGGACACAGCGAAAGCTGTGCTCAAGGTCGATTTATATCAATAAATGCACACATACAAAAAGAAGAAAAGGCCAAAATCAAAATCAAGAAAGTCTGCAAAAATCCACAACAAAATTCTAGCCAATAGAATTCAACAACATATCAAACAAATAATTCACCGTGACCAAATGGGATTCATACCAGCTCTGCAGGGATGGTTCAACATCAGAAAAACAATTAATCTTTTTTTTTTATCATGTAAATAAAACCGAAGACAAGAATCACGATTTTATCAATTGATGCAGAAAAGGCCTCTAGCAAAGTTCAACACCCATTCATAATAAAAACTCTCAGCAAAATAGGAATAGAAGGAAAATTCCTCAACATAAAAAGGGCATTTATACAAAGCTAATAGAAAACATCATCCTAAACACAGAGAGCCTGAAAGTATTCCCCTTGAGATCCGGAGCCAGAAACGGATGCCCGTTATCACCGTTGTTATTCAACATTGTGCTGGAGGTCCTAGCCAGAGCAATTAGGCTAGATAAAGAAATAAAGGGCAACCAGATTGGCAAGGAAGAAGTAAAAGTATCTCTATTTGCACATGACATGATCTTATACACAGAAAACCCTAAAGAATCCTCAAGGAAGCAACTGAAACTCATAGAGGAGTTCAGCAGAGTATCAGGATACAAGGTAATCATACAAAAATCAGTTGGATTCCTCTACACCAGCAAAAAGAACATTGAGGAAGAAAAAACCAAATCAATACCATTTACAGTACCCACCAAGAACATAAAAGACATAGGAATAAATCTTACCAAAGATGTGAAAGACTTATACAAAGAAAACTACAAGACTCTACTGCAAGAAACCAAAACAGAACTACAAAACTGGAAAAACATACTCTGCTCATAGATAGGAAGACTTAATTTTGTAAAAATGTCTATTCTACCAAAAGCCATCTATAGATACAATACAATTCTGATCTGAATTCCGGCAATATTTTTAAATGAAATGGAGAAACAAATCACCAACTTCATATGGAAGGGAAAGAGGCCCTGGATAAGTAAAGCAACATTGAAAAAGAAGAACAAAGTGGGAGGCCTCACTCTACCTGATTTTAGAACCTATTGTACTACCACAGTAGTCAAAACAACCTGGCACTGGTACAACAGATACATAGACCAGTGGAACAGAATTGAGAATCCGGACATAAATTGATCCACATATGAGCAGCTGGTATTTGACAAATGCCCAAAGTCAGTTAATTGGGGAAAAGGCAGTCTTTTTAACAAGTGGTGCTGGCATAACGGGAAATCCATCTCCAAAAGATAAAATAAGACCTATACCTCACACCATGCTCAAAAAAGAACTCAAAATGGGTCAAAGGCCTAATATAAAACCTAAAACGATAAACATCATGGAAGAAAAATAGGGACAACATTAGGAGACCTACTACATAGCATAAACAGTATGCAAAACATTGCTAACAACCCAGATGAAAATCTAGATAACTGGGAGCTCCTAAAAATCAAACACCTATGTTCATCCAAAGACTTCAACAATAGAGTCAAAAGATTACCTACAGACTGGGAAAAACATTTTAGCTATGACATTTCCGATCAGTGCCTGATCTCTAAAATCTACATGATACTGCAAAAACTCAACTACAAAAAGACAAATAATCCAATTTTAAAAAAGGCAAAAGATATGAACAGACACTTCACTAAAGAAGACACTCAGGTAGCTAACACATACACGAGGAACTGTTCATGATCATTAGCCATTGCAGAAACGCAAATCAAAATTACACTGAGATTTCATCGCACTCCAACAAGCCTGGCATTAAACCAAAAACCACAAAACAGTAAGTGTTGGACAGGCTGTGGAGAGATTGGGACACTTATACATTGCCGGGGGGATGTCAAATGGTACAACCACTTTGGAAATCGATTTGGTGCTTCCTTAAAAAGCTAGAAATACAATTACCATATAATCCAGCAATCCCACTCCTTGGAATATATCCTAGAGAAATAAGAGCCTTTATGGGACCAGATATATGCACATCCATGTCCATTGCAGCACCCTTTACAATAGCAAAAAGAGGGAAGCAAGCAAGGTGCCCATCAACAGATGAATGGATCAATAAATTATGGTATATTCACACAATGGAATACTACACATCGATAAAGAACAGTGATGAATCTGTGAAACATTTCATAACATGGAGGAATCTGTTGGGCATTATGCTGAGTGAAATTAGTCAGATGCAAAAGGACGAATATTATACAAGACAACTATTACAAGAACTCGAGAAACAGTTTAAACAGAGAGTAAAATATCCTTTGATGGTTACAGGAGGTGGGAGGGAGGGGGAGTGGGAGAGGGGTATTCACTAATTAGAAAATGCATAACAACTACTTTAGAAGACTCGACAGACAACACACAACACAGGTATATTCAGCATTCTTCACCATCACCACAATTCAAAGGCATCCATTCTTCTTCAGTCTTCCTTATTCATTCTCCAGCTTTCACATGCATATGAGGTAATTGAAAACACCATGGCTTGGGTCAGGCACACCTTAGTCTTCAAGGTGACATCTTCACTTTTCAACAATTCAAAGAGCTCTGTTTCAGCAGAGTTGCCCAGTGCAATGCATCTTGTGACTTCCTGACTGCAGCTTCCACCTGTGTTGATTGTGACTCCAAGTAAAATGAAATCCTTGACACCCTCAATCTTTTCTCCCTTAATCATGATGTTCCTTACTGGTCCAGTTGTGAGGATTTTTGTTTTCTTTATGTTGATCTTCATCGGTACATGCTTCAAGTCCTCTTCACTTTCAGCAAGCAAGGTTGTATCATCTGCATAATGCAGGTTGTTAATGAGTCTTCCCCAGTCTTAGTCATCTAGTGCTGCTATAACAGAAATGCCAGATCCCAATGGCTTTAACAAAGAGAAGTTTATTCTCTAGCAGTCCAGTAGGCAAAAAGTTCAAATTCAGGGCATCAGCTCCAGGAGAAAGCTTTCTCTCTCTCTGTTGGCTCTGAAAGAAGGTCCTTGGGATGCACCAGTCTTCCCTTGATCTGGGAGCATCTCAGCACAGGAACCTCAGCCCAAAAGATGCGCTGTGCTCCCAGTGCTGCTTTCTTGGGGGTATGAATTTCCCGTCTCTCTGCTTGCTTCTCTCTTTTATACCTCAAAAGACATTGTTTTAAGACACTACCTAATCTTGTAGGCCTCATCAACATAACTGCAGCTAATTCATCTTATCACACCATAGCGTTACGATTTACAACATATAGGGAAATCACATCAGAAGATAAAATGATAGACAATGCTAACAATCATACAAGGAAATCATGACCTAGCCAGGTTGAGAGATATTTTGGGGAGACACAATCTAGTCCATGCCATTCACCAATCCTGATGTCCCATTTCTTCTTCACACTGTCCAGTTTCTCAGATTATTTCCTCAGCATACAGATTTTTCAGATTATTTCCTCAGCATACAGATTGAATAGGTACGGTGAAAGGACTTTAAAACCTGTAGTATCCCCTTGTTCTCTTCTAATGACTGCCTCTTGATCCATGTACAGATTCCTCATGGGCAATATTAACTGTTCCTGAATTCCCATTCTCCTCAATGTTATCCATAATTTGTTAGGATCCACACAGTCGAATACCTTAGTGTAGTCAATAAAACACAGGTAAACATCTTTCTGGTATTCTCTGCTTTCAGCCAGGATCTATACAACATCAACAGTGATATCCCTGGTTCCACGTCCTCTTCTAAACACAGCTTGAATTTCTGGCAGTTTCCTGTTGATATACTTCTGCAGCCACTTTTGAATGACCTCCAGCAAAATATTGCTTACATGTGATATTAAAGATATTGTTTGATAATTTCCACATTCAGTTGGATCAGCTCTCTTGGTAATAGGCATAAATATGGATGTCTTCCAGTCGATTGCCCAGGTAGCTGCCATCCAGATTTCTTGGCATAGATGAGTGAGCAGTTCCAGCGCTGTGTCCATTTGTTGAAACATCTCAATTGATATTCCGTCAATTCCTGGAGCCTTGTTTTTGGCCAATCACTTCAGTGCACCTTCAACTTCTTCCTTCAGTACCACTGGTTCCTGATCATATGCTACCTCCTGAAATGGGTGAACACTGACCAATTCTTTATGGTATAGAGACTCCGTGTATTCCTTCCATCTTCTTTGTATGCTTTCTGTATCGTTTAATATTTTCCCCCTAGAATCCATGAGTATTGCAACTCAAGACTTGAATTTTTTCTTCAGTTCTTTCAACTCAAGTAATCCTGAGCATGTCCTTCCCTTTTGGTTTTCTATCTCTAACTCTTTACATGTGTCAGCATAATATTTTACTTTGTTTTATCAAGCAGCTCTTTGAAATCTTCTGTTCAGCTCAAACATTTATTTACTGATTTTTTTTTTAGAATAAAAAAATGCTACAATAAAATTCGTTTGTTGTTTGCATCTCTGTGGAAACCCCAGAGGAGGAAAGGCTGGGACAATGGTTCTATAAAAAGAAGGACCATCATAAGCACAAAAGAACTTGAAGTCCCACTGCCTCAAGGCAGGAAGAAAGGACTCCAACAAAGGATTGTCTACTGATGTGAGCCAGAGATGGGAAGCAGGAGGCAGAGTGAGTGGTAGGAGAAAGGCAGGAGCATTCAGTACCTCAAACAAACTATTCCCCAAAAGGTCATGCTTATACCTCTGGGCAAGAGGTAATGGCACCTCGTGTGAACACAAGATTCTTTAGTTCTTCTTGGAGTGGCAACATCTCCCTGAAAAGCAAGTATGACCTGAGTTTGGGAGAATTGGTAATTATCCAAGAAGATCTCCAAACCAATACAATAATAAGAGAAATAGCTGCCAATTGCTTTTCAGTGAAAGACTTCATACAGCAGCAAGGGCATCAACAACACCCAAACATAAATGGGTCTGACTCCAAAACTCAAACTCTTAACCACTACTCTCTGTTGCCCGTTCCTCACCAGTCTAAACAGTAACATTAGGCTCCCATCCAATTCCTTGGAATTCCCTGAAAATTAAAACACAGGTGTGGTGTAATGAATTACTTAATATGCCCCTTCTAGCCGTGGTCTTTGTGACTCACACATAATAATGGAGTGGGACTATGCAAATCAGGTATATGGATCATGTGATGGTTAAGGGTTATGTGCCAATTTGCCTAGACCACGATTCCCAATATTATATGATTCTCCTCCATTTTTGGGGTCCTGTGTCCTGACCTCTAATGTTGATGAGGCAGGATTGGTGTAGGGTATGTCTTGGATTGCAGCCTTGCAGGAGAGCTTGACTCAAGTCCCACCCTTACTCAAGTTATGTCCTTGCCTGTGGTGTGGCCTGCATGTAAGGTATAAGTGCGGATGACCTGGCAGGATTCTCTCTCTCCGCCTCTGAATCCCAAATCTAGTTCATGATCAATTGACCTCCAGTTCTTGGGACTTGAGCCAGAGGCCTACTGTCTGACGAGCCGATTATGGGTTCGCAGACCTCCGCAGCCCCATGGGCCAGCAGCTTATCATCTGACCTGATTCTGCAGCCTTGTGAGCCAGCACCCTGTGGTCTGAACTGCCAGTTTGGGTTCATCAGACTCTGTAGCCGCATGGGTCGAGAGAAGCTTCCACCTGACTCAGATTTGGGATTTGCCAGCCTCTACAACTTCTTGAGCCTTTTCTTTTACATGTCCATGAGTTCTGTGAGACGTTGCATTGAAATACAGAATCCAAAGAAGGGAGGGAGAGTATTAAAGGGAGAGGGATTAGTTGATGTTAGAGATGATGGAGTGGTACAATAGTTTGGAAAAGTTGGACATTTAGCACATCTTCAACCTCTGCGTCATACAATCCAGCTCTGTGCTGATCCTTCTAAAAGAAACTTTTGTTGAACTATCTAATTAAAATTTTGAGCTCAGGGATGTGGCTGAGTTCACTGTCCCAGTTGCCTCGTTCACAGCTGAGCCATGGACTTGACACTAAACTCCTCTGAAAATTAACTCAATTTAACCCCAAGCTCCTCTCCCCTAGTGTATAAGGCAGACTGCCAAGTGAGTCTGACACCTGTCAGAGTATTTACAGACCAACACACATGAGTTATATGCCCGTTCCAAAGATCCTGGCTTTGAGAAGCTCACATCTCTGGATGCAGACAAACAAACAAAAACAGAAAACATAATACGGACTAGTGAGTCCTAAAACCTGTCTGAGCAGAAGGTATAAAGTGAAGAGAGCTTGTGGAGGGAAGCTCAGCACTGAAGTCAGAAGGTGGAGTAAGAGAGTGAGAGGTTCAAAATATAGAGGCCCTGCTCTGGCAAAGATTTATCTAAACCTCCAGCCTCATGTCACCCTTGCTGTTGAGAACTGAAGCAACAATTGTGGGTCCACACAGAAAGTGGAGAATTTAAAGGTTGTGTGTCAACTTGGCTGGGCCATGGTTCTCAGTGCTTTGACAGTTATGTAATGATATAGTCTGAAAGTTATGTAATGATGTAATTTGGCAGTAAGGTAATTACGAAGCTATCTTCCATTTTGTGATATAATGTAATTGCTTCCATGATGAGATCTGATGTGATCAGCCAATCAGTTGTAAGAGGAATTGCCTCAGGAATGCGGCCTACATCCAATGACTATGGATATTCTGTCAAAGGTCTCTGGCTCTTGCTCACTCTAGATCCTGCATCCCACTCAACATCATCTGACCTCTGGGTCTTGGGACTTGAGCCAGCAGCCTACCATATTACATGCCGATCTTGGGATTCATCAGCCTCCACAGCCTATGAGCCAGCAGCATGCTGTGTTACCTCCCGATCTTGAATTAGGCAGTCCCTGCCATTACATGAGACAGAAGAAGCCTCTAGGCTGATGCCTAAGCCAAGGATTTGAAGCTACTAAAATTGCATGACCCATTTCCTTGAGGTAAATCTCTCTCTCTATAAAGCACTGAGTTATATACAGATGAAGATATATAGATAAATGATAGATAGATGATGATATATAGATAGATGATAGGTAGATAGAAGATAGACAGATAGATAGATGACAGACAGACAGACGGATAAACAATCGACGGATAGACGATAGATGGGTGGATCGATCGGCGGATGGATCGATCGGTGGATGAATGGATCGGCGGATGGATGGATCGGCCGATGGATGGATGGATCGATCAATCGATAAAGATATAGATATATTGGTGTATAGATAGATATATACACGCTTCATTGTTTTCCTTCTCTCGAGAACCCAGCCTAAGACATTTCATACCAAGAGTGGGTCTAGGGAAAGAAAATTAAAAGGATGAGTTTTCTAAATTTTTTCTCAAGTCTGCTTAGTCTTAAAGATGTTGATGGCTCTGCTTCCAGTGTGAACGAGGGCATTGCTAATCCATGACATGAGGTGGCAATAGAAACACACAAAATATCACCACCAATAGATGAAGTATTCGTGAGAGGTGAAGCTCAGAATGATTGTATGTTTCATACTTTTCTACAATTTTGTCACAATGAGAAGTATGAGGAAGATACTTTGTTGGTCATACATTCACTAGACAAAGTGGTAAAGAAAGCGGTCAGCTCAGAACTTCAGAGTCACAGCTCAAGTGCCACACAAAAGACTTCAAAGTTGCCCCTTGTGCCCTGCAAGAAAACCTCATTCTTGTAGTAAATGAGCTGATATTGCCAAAAACAAACCCAGAATCTAATAAGAGTGGCTGAATTACAACGCCAATTGAATTCCCAAACTCTCATGGTTTCTGATGTTAAAGTGAGGGCATCGGTTGGGAAGATATAGCACCCTTAAGCATGGGATGGGGACATATGGGTAGATAATCAGGAAGCTGTGGATGCTGAGCCTAAAAATTCTGTTGAATCACTCCTGCCCACAGAACCATTCCTCTCACTCCCATCTGAATAGATTACTGCATCTTCGTCTGCTAAATCACAATCTCCAGTCAACTCATTAGCCTCTCCACCCCCATCTGATGAGATTAACCCAGCCGTGTCTGAAGAGCCTTTGTCTAAGATATTACCTGGCCCTGCATCTGACTCATCACTTAGGGCATCACCTGAGACAGATGCCTTAAAGAACATTGCTGAATGTTCTCAGGACACATCCCCACCACCCATTTTTGCTTCCAGACCTATAACTGGATGAAAGTTCCAGGGAGTCCTAAAAAGGGGAGTAAAAAGCGTGACCCAGGAAGAGGTACTCTACATTCCAAAATAACTGCGTGGCTTTTCTAACATGTACAAAACAGAAATGGGAATACAAGTGAGAAAGGCTTTTAAAGGGGAATAGTGCAAGGAACATAAAGTTGGATCAGTCTGAGGTTATTGCTATGAACCCACTAAGTTCAGACTCTTCATTCAATGTTTCAGCTCAATAGGTTAGAAAATAATCTAATGGTTTATTTGGATGGTTCATTGAAGCATGGATTACATGGTGGCCGTTATTAATCAACTTGAAGCACCAGATCTGCCTTGGTATACTGTAGAAAAAGGTATCCAAAGCCTTAGGGAAATGGTAGAGTGGACCCACAGACCCACACATGGAGTGCCCAGAGGACACAACTTTTGCCACAACAGTGGAGAACAAATTTGTGAAGGGAGCCCCACCATCCTTAATGAATACTGTGATTGCTATTTTACGTAAATTAGATTTGACAATGGGAATTTTCCTAACTAAATTAAGACACCTAAATACAATGAAGCCGATTGGACCCTGTGGTGGTAGAGGCCAAGTGGAAACACTCAATCAACAAAGACAAGGTGGCCTTGGTTACCATAATGGCCAGTGGAGTCAAAGAAGTAATCAGAACAGTCTGACTCATACGGACTTAAGGAGTTGGAACTTAGTCATGGTCTCCCTAGGAGTGAAATGGATGGGAAATCTACTAAATATTTACTTGATCTGTACAAGCAGGAGAATTCTAGGTCAAATGAACAGCAGTCTAAGTCAAATTGCCAGAATATAGACTCATGGCCCCTCAATCAATTCCCAGACTTGAGGGAGTTTACAGGCCCAAAATCCACTGGATGAAGAGGAGGCCAGGTCCCTTGATGAAGGATCCCACTGCACTGCCAAAAATCTGTACGGTTAGTCTTTCTCCCAGCCTTCCCCAAACAGATCTACAGCCTTTTAAGACACTGACTGTTCACTGGGGAAAAGGAAATAATCAGAATTTCTGGGAATTATGGGATAGTGGCTCTGAACTGACACTTATTTCAGGAGACCCAAAATGTCACTGTGGCCCACCAGTCAGAGTGAGGGCATATGGAGATCAAGTCATTAATGGAGTCTTAGCTCAGCTTCATGCTACAATGGGTCCCCAAATCCATCCTGTGGTGATTTCCCCAGTTCCAGAATACATAATGGGAATAGATATACTCGACAACACTCAACACCCCCACGTTGGAAACTTGAAGTGGAGTAAAGGCTAGTATGGTAGGACAAAGAAAAATGGAAGCCATTAGAACTACACCTACCTAGGAAAATAGTAAGCTCAAAGCACTACCACATTCATGGAAGGATTGCAGACATTACTGCCACTATCAAAGACTTCAAGGATGCACAGGTGGTGATTCTTACCACATTCCTATTCAACTGGCGTATTTAGCCTGTGCAAAAAATACATGGATCTTGGAGAACAATAGTGGATCATCATAAACTTAACCAGGTGCTGACCATAATTACAGCTGCTGTGCCAGATATGGTTTCATTGCTTGAGCAAATTAATACATCTCCCGGTACCTTGTATGCAGTTAGTGATCTGGCCAATGCATTTTTCTCAATTCTGGTTTTGAATGAACACCAGAACTAGTTTGCATCCCGCTAGTAAAGCCAGCAATACACCTTCACTGTCCTAGATCAGATATATATCGACTCGCCACCCTATGGCATAATTGAGTCTGCAGGAAACTTTCTCACCCTTACTTTCCACAAGATGTCCCACTGCTCCATTACATTGATGACATTATGCTCATTGGACCTAGTAAGGAAGCAGTGTCAATGACTCTGGACTTAGAAGTAAAATATTTGCATGCTAAAAGGTGGGAAATTAATGCAACAAAAATTTAGGCCCTTTCCACCTCAATGAGATATCTCGGGGTCTTGTGGTGTGGGGCATGTGGAGACATTTTTTCTAAAGTGAAAGATAAGTTCTTGCATCTGGCTCCTCCCACAACTATAAAGGACACACAACAACTTTTGAATTTCTTTGCATTTTGGAGGCAACATATCCCACATTTGGGTGTGTTACTCTGGCCTATGTACCAAGTGACTTGAAAACTGCTAGTTTGAGTTGGGACCCAGGGCAAAAGAAGGATCTTCAACAATTTCAGGCAGCTCTGCAAGCTGCACTGCCACTTGGGCCATATAATCCAGTTGATTCAATGGTATTTGAAATGTCAGGGGCAGATAGAGAAGTTGTTTGGAGTCTTTGACAAGCCACTATCGGTGAATCACAGTGCAGACAGTTAGGATTTTGGAGCAAAACCCTGTCATCCTCTGAAGATAACTGCTCTCCTTTTCAGAAACAGCTTTTCGCTTGTTACTGGGCCTTAATAGAGACTGAACACTTAACCATGCTTAGCCATAGACCGAACATTGAATATACAATGGAATGCCAAAAGAACAAACAAATCTGTCTTGGAAGAAGTTCGGCCAGAATGCTCCTTAGAGGCAAGGATGGCGAGAGTGTGTCTTACATACCTTGGACATGTTGTCAGGAGGGATGAGTCCCTATAGAAGGACATCATGCTTGGCAGAGTACAGGGTCAGCGGAAAGTAGGAAGACCCTCAGCAAGGTGGATTGACACATTGGCTCCAACAATGAACTCAAGCATAACAATGATTTTGAGGATGCTGCAGGACCGGGCAGTGTTTCGTTCTGTTGTGCATAGGGTTGCTATGAGTCGGAAACGACTCGACGGCACCTAACAAAAACAACAAGCCGTACACCACCAAGTGACCATGTGGCCTGAAGTGCCCATCATGAACTAGATGTTGTCTGACTGACAGAACCATAAAGTCAGACATGCACAGCAACAGTCTGTCATTAAATGGAAGTGGTATATATGAGACTGGGCACAAGCAGGACCTGAAGGTACAAGTAAGTTGAATGAGGAAGTGGCCCAAATGCCGAGGGTCTACACTTCTATCACGTTACCGACCCTCTCCCAGTCTGCACCTACGGACTAATAGGGAGTTCTTTACGAACAGGTAACTAACAGAAAACTCATGCCTGGTTTACAGATGGTTCTGCAGAATATGCTGGCGCCACTCGAAAGAAGACAGCTGGCAGCACTATAGGCCCTTTCTTCCTGAAGGTTGGTGGTGAAGGGTAATTCTCCCAATGGGCAGAACTTTGAGAGGTGCACCAGGCAGTTCATTTTGTTTGGAAGGAGAAATGGCCAGATGTGTGATTCTGTGCTGATTCATGGACTGTGGCCAGTGGTTTGGCTGACTGGTCAGGGACTTGGGAGGAACTTGGTTGGAAAATAGGAGATAAGAAGGTACAGAGGAGAGGTATGTGGATAGACCTCTCTGAATGGACCAAAGAAGCCAATATATTTGTTTCTGATGTGAATGTTCACCAAAGGGTGCCCTTGGCAGAAGAGTATTTTAACAATCAAGTGGATAGGAAGACACGTTCTTTGGAAACAAGTCATCCTCTTTCTCTAGCCACTCTGGTCATTGCCCAGTGGGCTCATGAATGGAGTTGCCATGGTGGCAGGAATGGAGGTTATCCATGGGCTCAACAACATGGACTTCCACTGACTGAGGCTGACTCAGCTACAGCCACTGCTGAGTTCCCAATCTGCCAGCAGCAAAGACAAACATTGAGTCGCTGATTTGGCACCATTCCTCAAGGTGATCAACCAGCACCCTGGTAGCACGTTGATTACATTGGACTGCTTCCATCATGGAAAGGGCAGCACTTCGTTCTTACTACAATAGACAGTTAATCTGAATATGGATTTGCCTTCTGTGCATCCAATATTTCTGCCAAAACTACCATCCGTGGGCCTACAGAAGGCTTTTTCCACCATCATGGTATCCCACACCATTGCCTCAAATCAAGGGACTCACTTCACAGCAAATGAAGTACAAAAATGGGCCTGCCCTCATGGAATTCACTGACCTTACCATGCTCTCCACAATTCTGAAGTAGCTGGCTGAAGCGAATAATGGAATTGTCTTCTAAAGACAATTAAACCACCAGCTAGGTGCCAATACCTTACAGGGTTGGTGCAATGTTCTCCAGTAAGTTGTATGTACTCTAAACCAGGGACCAATATATGGTTTTGTTTCTCCCATAGCCAGGATTCATGGGTCCAGGAATCAAGGGTAGAAATGGGAATGTCACCACTCACTACTACCCCTAGTGACCCACTCATAAAATTTTTGTTTCCCGTCCCCTCAACCTATGCTTTGTGGGTCTAGCGGTCTTAGTTCCAAAGGGAGAAATGCACCCACCAGAACACACAGCACTGATTCCATTGAACTGGAAGTTAAGAATGCCTCATGGCCACTCCTCCTCATGTTTCTGGATCAACAGACAAATAAGAGAGTTACTATATTGGCTGGTGTGATTGACCCTGACTACCATGCGGAAATAAGATTCATATTACATAATGGCGGTAATGAAGAGTATGTCTGGAATACACAAGATCCCTTAGGACATCTCTAAGTACTACCATGCCATGTGAATAAAGTCAATGGAAAACTAGCAGCCCAATTCGGACATGACCACTAATGGCCCAGACCCTTCAGGAATGAAAGTTGGGTCACCCCACCAAGCAAAGAACCACAACCAGCTAAAGTGCTTGCTGAGGGCAAAGGGAATGCAAAACGGGTGGCTGAAGAAGGTAGTTCTAAATACAAGTTACAACCACAAACCCAGTTGCAGAAACAAGGATTGGAATTGTTATGAACATTCCTTCTTTGTATCTGTATATCAAATTTTTTTGTTTTCTTCATTTGTAAAATATAAGATGTAAACTGGTTTTTGATTATATGCATGTTAGTTATGTTAGGTGCACATATGACACTGTAATTGTCTTTATTCAGAGACTGTGTATGGTTTAAGGAGATGTGCACAGGTGCCAAGTTGACAAAGGGTGGACTGTGATGGGTGAGGCTGTTTTTCATCTTGGCTGGGCCATGATTCTCAGTGATTTGGCAGTTATGTAACGATGTAGTTTAGTGATTATGGAACGATGTAGTTTTCACAGTTATGTAATGATATAGTTTGGAAGTTATGTAAATATGTATGCATCCTTCATTTTGTGATATAGTGTAATCACTTCCATGATTTGATCTGATATGATCAGTCAACCCATTGTAAGGGTGTTTCCTCAAGGGTGTGGCCTGCACCCAATATACATGGATGTTCTGGCAAAGCTCTCTGGCTTTTGCTCACTCTTGACCCTGCATCCCACTCGTCATCATCTGATCTCTGATTCTTGGGATTGAGCCAGCAGCCTGCCATATTGCCTGCCAATCTTGGGGGTTGTCAGCCTCTGCAGGCTCTGAGCCAGCAGACTACTGCCTTACCTCCCATCTTGGATTCATCAACCTCCACAGCCTATGAGCCAGCAGCCTGCCATCTCACTTGCCAATCATGAATTCATCAGCCCATGCTTCTTTGTGAGCCAGGAGAAGTCTCCAACCTGACACCTGACCCACAGGCCTGGGACTTTCCAGCCTTATTACAACTCCATGAGCCATTTCCTTAAGATAAATCTCCCTTTCTCTCTCTCTCTCTCTCGACCTACCCCCCTTAGTGGCACAGTGGTTAACAGCTATGGCAACTAACCAAAAGGCCGGCAGGTCAGATCCACCAGCCTATCCTTGGAAATCCTATGGGGCACTTCTACTCTATCCTATAGGGATGCAATGACTTGGAATCAACTCGATGGCAACAGATTTACTTCTCTATAGAACGCAGCCTAGGACACCACCCAGGTTCCAATGCCTGCCTTTGCAAGAATCCATTTTCATGATTCTATGGATAACTCCAACACTTCTTTGGATTCTTCATTAGCCTGACGCAGGGCTCTGACCTACTAGGGTTTATAAATATTCTGACAGGTGTCAGAACCACTTTGCAGTCTGCCCTTATCACTAGGGCAGAAGAATTTGGGGGCAAATTCAATCAATTTTCTGAGGAGTTTTGTGCCAACAAATGATTATAAACACCTACTCTGTGCCAGGTATACTGCCAGGTGTTGAGGATCCAGAGGTGCAAAGAGTCTCTGCCCTCTACAAACTCATATTATACAAGAGATCAGATAAATGAAGTAGGCGTTGTGGATGCGGGAAGTAAAAACAAGAGAGACAGAAAAGGGGAAGTTATGACATCCCTGGGGTCACCTCTGAGTACAATCACTACAGAGAAGATGACACTTAAACTCAGAATTAAGACAAGATGTTCCAAGGCAGGCAAGACTAAGAAACAAATTTCAGGCAGAGGAAACAGAGACAGCAAATGTAATGAAAGCAGGAAACAGCGTGGAGTATTGTGGGGATTCGCATTTACTTGGATCTATACAAGGAGCATAGCTCTTAGGAGGAGTTCAGAGAAAAATGCGGTCAAAGAGGGAGGCAGGAGACCAGTTTCAGGGCCATGGCACAAAAAAAACCGTCAGGGATCAGCATCCTGGGTAGCAGAAGAGAGGAGGCAAAAGTTGAGAATGATTCTAGACTGGGACTTTGCAAGACAGGTGTGGGTAAAGAAAAGATCAAAGCCAAGTTGAGTAGTGGTGGTGGATCATGGAGGGTAGGCTGAGGGAAGGAGGTGACACCAGCCAAGGTTCACAGGAAGAGAAAAGAAGAAGAGGCGTAGAGACCCAAGGTCCTGATTTGTTTGAGAAATAGGGGAAATGAAAGCAAGGGAGAGAAGGAGCAGCAAGGCCAAACAGAAGAAGCTGGAGAAGAGAATGTCAGAAAGGAGTACAGCCAATTTGTGACAAAGCCCAGAGTAGAAGGGGACCCCAAGTAGAGGAAGCAATAGGTGAGGAGGGACTTGTTAGTTAGTTAATTAGTAAGGGATTATTATCTTATCTCAAGCATATCCTGTTGGTGGGATAGAGAAGAAAACAGCACATCTGGTTGAAAGATGGGCGTGACCAGTAGGTTGGTAGGTGACTGTGACCAAGCAGATAGGATTGAAGGAATGCGATGGAGTGAACCTCAAGGAGGAGATGTAGGGGACATGGTCTGGAAATGGCACTGGAAATGGAAGTGAATACTGATCCCTCCTGCCTCCTGTCTCTTTCAGGCTTGAGTATGTCGAGAGTGAGCAGCTACCCTGACATCCCAGGAAAAAGGCCACAAGGGGATCGGTGTCCTCCAGAGAGCCAGGGCTGGGGAGGCAGCCCTTGTGCCATGTTGGTTTCTGAGTCCTAAGTGCCCAGCAGTGTGTGAGCCCAAGTAGAGGATCCCACACTGGGAGTTGGTTTCTCCCTTCCCACTTTATCTGGCTGAAAGGTTAGTTCCTTTTTCAAGTATCCCACTGAGGGAAGACTCTTCCAGCACGATAAGGGAACACATAACTACTGTGGACCTTAACCAGCCCTATTCCTTCACCTGCTTCCTGTGGGACTGGCCCACTAGACAACAAGCTCTTCAAGTCTTCACTGTTCCCTCACTTCTGTCTCCACAGTGCACATGTCTCACACCGCAGTGAGGAGAAACACCTCAGAGCACAAGCTCCCTCTCATTCACACACACACGCATGCATAAACGCACACAAACACACACACACGTTTGGCAGATTAACACATACAAGCACAAAAAAATCATATCCATGGACTTCTGGAGGTGGAGCTGGTTCTCAGGACCATTCTACCTCTTCCCATTCATGACAATGACCCATAGAGAAAATGCCCACTAGCCCTCAGGCTCAAGGGGAAGGCATGATTTTGGCCCAGGATGTACTTTTGACCTCAGAGGCGGGATCTAACTCCTGCATGGCCCTTAGAAAAAAACTGCAGTGAAGGGCTAGGAAATAAAGCATCTGTTCCTCCTCGCTGCTCTTTCCTAAACAGCCAGGTGGGTGATGGACATCACCGTGCCACACCTGAGATGCCGTACCCCACTACACACTCACACACAGACAGACACCACTTGGGAGACAAAGAGACTTCCCAGGATCCCAGCTCTATCCCAGGAGAAAAAAGAGCATTGCCCATACTAATAGGGCCCTCTGTGATGCCAGCAGTGGGGCTACATTGGGGCCCTGAGGAGTAGAAGTGGACCTGGGGTAAAACCAGGGAATGCCTCTCTGGAGTGAATTTCAGCTGGGTTGACACCACTTGTGGAGAGTCTGCAAAACCGAAAGTCAGTATTTGTCAATTCGTCCACTCATACCGCCAAAAGAGAAGGAAGAAGTAATGCCAAGTATCAGGTGCAAGGAGATACTTTATTGTTTTGGGGGTCTCTTGAGGCCTCTAGGCTGGACTGGCCAGGGATCACTGGCATCCCCCGGAACAGGGCAGCGCACCATGGCTCTGTTTGTGGTAGTCAGTGGCTATGTCCCCCACTACACAGAGAAACTCGGAAAAGTCAATCTTCTTATCCTTATTCTTGTCTTTTTCATCAAAGACATTACATAAGTAATTTTTGCCCCTTCTTTCCTGTGGGGTTAAAAAACATACAAAACAAACATAAAAATATTATCCAGGGAGAATAGGAGAATAGAGACAGAAGAAGAGACAACACCTAGGTCTGAACCAAAGGTGTGGTTGGTCAGGTGAGGCTATGGAGATGGAAAGATGGGGTCAAGCAAAGTCAAGCCCTGACTCATCACTGGAGATTTCTGGCCAAAAATGGCAACTTGCATGGGGAGTACACTGCTAAATGACAAGTGGACTCAGGCTCCTCCACCACCTTAACTTCAGATGCACTGTCTGCATTATTCCCGCAGGGGACCAATACAGCCCGGCCAGTTACTCTCCTCATTCTCCAATGCTCTTCCCACTTAAATTCTTTCCCATCAAAACCTATCAGTTCAGCGCCATTTATGCTATTCCTTAGTCTCAATCTGTGCTAATGATTCCTTCTCACACTTAAATGAAATTAAGGCTATGAATGCACTTTGCCCGTGTAAAAGATGGTGGCCCTGACTGTAGGGTGCATGATTCTCACCGTGTTATCTTTGCTTCCACAGGCAGTGGTAGTTCGGTGGTAGAATTCCCCCAGTGGTAGAATTCCCACCTTCCAAACTGGAGCCCCAAATTCAATTCCCCACCACTGTAACATGGTGCATAACACTCATCTGGGAGTGGAGGCTTGCATGTTGCTATGACGCTGAAAAGCAGCTAACAATAACCCCTTCTCCCAGGAAAATGTGAAGAGGAGCCTTTAGGAGGCAACCTTTTACCCCAAGGGAACCAGACCCTTGGAGGGACTCTCAGTGACCAGTGGGAGGACAGATGCTTTAGTCTATTCACTGACTTTCAAATTATAACACTTTCTTGAGTCTCTAATATGGCCACCACTTTTTCTCATTTTCAAAGCATTTTCAAATACATCATTTCATTTCAACAATGCCACCTCAGGAAATTAAGTTCTATTATCCACCTTTGCAAATGAGAAAACTAAGGGTCACACTGTGGGTGATTTGTCCAGGGTCATGCAGCAGGGAGCCCCAGTGGCAGGACAGGTGCCCAGGAGAAAAAAGAGCATGACACTTTGTCCTGAGCTCCTAGAATCTTCCATTCTGCCTCCACATGGGACTGGCCCTGCCTCAGGCCTGGAGGTAAAATGAGGAGAGAAAGGAGGTGTGGAGAGTGAATCAAGGAAGGGCCAGATTCCAGATCAGCCAATCACAAACAGTGCATCCACTTCAAAGTGGGGTCCTCAGACATGCCAAAGCCCATGGACTCCATCCACCCACCCCGTCTCCTCCCTGCACACACATACACAGGCACTTCCTGCCCCAGACAAGCAAGACCCCTACTCACACAGTCATTGAGGAAGTTGGGGAAGTTCTCCTTCAGCAGCTTCAACAAGTTAGCTCTATTGATCTTATCATCAAGCCCAGTGTATCGATGAAATAGTTTGACCAAGCTCAGCACCAAATTCTCAGCTGGAGTGTGGCATATCTTGACTTTCTCAGCTGCAATGTTGCTCAGCTTGCCTTTTATTCCAAGACAAGAGTCTACACACAAGAAATCAATGAGAATGAACTGGGTGGAAGAGAGTTTGAAGGACAAGGCTAAGGAGTGAGTGAGGGCTGAGGTAAGACAGAACAAAAGGAACTTGTCTTTCTCAAATGGTGAGGTAAATTGGTCTCAGGGAGGGGAGAGTGGAACTGAGTCCTCGGTCCTGACACCATTCCTGGGGAAGTCTGGGAGGAGAGGGAGGGGAACAGTGGAGATCAAGGCTGTGTTAGTGAGGGGCAGGGGCTGACCTGCAGGGCATGTGTATACAGTGTCTTCTGGCTCACCCAGTTGGGAGCGAGATAACAAAGAGAAGCATCAAATCCCAAGGCAAGACATTCCCGTCGAGCAGAGTTTTGGTCTACCCCATTCCCCCCACTTCCACTTAGGAAATTACCAAGGACCACCAGCCTGAGCAATCAGGTCTAGAATCCTGGGATTCTGGCTTTCCAACACAGTGGTAGAACTCCCACCTTCCAAACAGGAGGCCCAAGTTCAATGCCTCACCAATGTACCTCGGTACACAGCCACCACCAATTCTGACCCCTCCACCCTCCAAGACCTTCCCAGAGTTATTTTGGAAGACCTTGTGCCAAAAGAGTACACTGAAACCAGGGAGTAAAGAAAACCAAGGGCTACAGAAGGAAGATATTTTTACCTGACAGTTCTCAGAAAAGCACGTAATACTCAGCCAAGAGGAATAAAAAGATCATCTAGCCAAGCCAGCCCCCCTCTGAGACTGGTGGACAAGAAGGGATATAGGATTTGCCAGGACAAGCCCAAGGTCCCACTCTATTAGTTACAGAACCCAGGCATACTGACTTCCAGGCAAGGTTAGTATTCGCCCACAGCTGCAGGCAGCAGAGCACGTGGGCACCAGGCATGACTTCTAGGAAAGAACAGAGACAGGTGCAGACTTACTGGACCTGAGGATGATCACGGAGGAGAGAATTAGTGAGACTATGCATCTGGACACAAAGCAGGCCCTTTATGCAGCTCAGCCTCAGATCTTCCCAGAGGCTGGGTGCCCTGTGACAGTGTTCATTAGTTTCCCCAAAAGTTGCACCACTTTGGGTGGGGAGACACACCGAAGACGCTATACTCAAAACTTCCTTCTAGATATGCTGGGTCTCCAGTATCTATCACTATCAGGCCACAACACCACAATTCTGCCCAGCCCAGGCTCCTGGCCAGTGGGAGGAGGCCCCATGCAAGAGAGGTGTGGACAGAGTTGAGCACATTGCCATAGCTCAAGGATGATGGAATCTAGGGATCTGGGAGGGAAGAAACAAATGTTTGTTCATTCAGTCATTCCACAACATTCTATCAATGGCTAGTAATAACCGCCTCCTTTCCAAGTACTGTAAAGAGCCACGCAGTGGGTTACTGTTTTATGTACATTGCCTCAGAGTCCCATGAGAGCCCTGTGAGTTCACACAAGGCTCTCTACCAGTGTGAGGTAGGTATTTTCCCTTCTTACAGATAAGCAAATTGGGACCAAGGCTGGGTTTCTCAAGGTTACTCAGATAAAATATGACAAAGTCAGGATTCAGACCCAGATCTCTCAGACTTCAAAGCCCTCTCTTAATCATACTGCCCTCTGGGTGAGCCTCGGATGGTGTTACCATCTGGACTGGGCAGGTGGTCACACCATTGCCTGCCTTGCAGGAGCCCACACTCCAGGACAGGTGACCCTGCACAGAAGCATCCCACAGGTACCTATATCCATGAAACTGTGGCCTCTAGGGCCACAGCGGCAGTGAGTGAGGCCTCTGTGATTCCCAAAGCCCTGGTTGTCACAACTTTCAGGCCATGAGCCTCTCTGCAAGGGCTGTCTGGGGGAACATTGCCACAGGAACAAAACCTTTTCCGTCAGGGAAGCTCACTATGTTTTAAAAAACACCTTCTCTGATATCATCTTGCCAGATCCTCACAGGAATCCCCAGAGGGAGGCTGCGATTACTGACAGAGGAAGGACTGACACTCAGCCAAAGATGGTCAGTGAGACACTTTAGTATCATCTCACCACACAGCCCCATGGGGACCCCAGTGGTATGCCAGGAACCACTCTCGAGATCCAAACTCGGCTGTGTGGTCAGTACAGTAATCACTCTCTCAATCTCTCCTATTTGGAGATTGAAAGTGGAAAGTCATATTTTTGAGGTTCTTTTGCATCCAGGGCCCAGATATGATTAGGTTGAGAATCTCCAGAGAGACTTAGAAGGTGCAGTCGAGGCAGCTACAAAGCCAGCTCCAACACAGGTAAGTGTTCACAGAAGCTGTACCCTCAGTGACACTGTCCAGTCATCTGCTTTGTCCAATCATGGGAGCTGTGGTGGTGCCATGCTGGTAGCCGTCCTAGAACTAGTTTTCTAAATTCTGGGTCACAGCCAAGAAGGTTCACTTTACAAGCAACAGTTCTGCAGCGGCTCTCTAACTTCCTCTCCTCCAGCCCTCCAAAGTGTTATAAGCCATTGAGACCCTGGATTAATTGTCTTTCTGCTTAAAATACAGGGAGTGAACCCTCAGGCACCAGAAGAAAGCAAATAGTAAAAATTAGAGAAGAATTAAATGAATTAGAGAACAGAAAAACAACTGAAAGAGTTAAGAAGAGCAAAAGCTGGTTCTTTGAAAAAAAATAACAAAACTGATAAACCATTGGCCAGACTGACAAAAGAAAAAAAGAGATGAAGCAAATAATCCAAACAACAAATGAGATGGCCAATATCACAGCAGACCCAACTGAAATTAAAAGAACGCTATCAGATTGCTACGAAAAATTATACTTCAACAAATTTGAAAACATAGAAGAATTGGATCAATTTCTAGAAACATACTACCTACCTAAACTAACCCAAACAGAGGAAGAACAACTAAATACACCCATAACAAAAGAAGAAATTGAAACAGAAATTTAAAAACTCAAAACAAAGAAAAGTCCTGGCCCTGATGGCTTCACTGCAGAGTTCTACCAAACTTTCAGAGAAGAATTCACACCGCTACTACTAAAGCTATTTTAGAGCATAGAAAAGGATGGAATACTTAAAAACTCATTCTAGGAAGCCAGCATATCCCTGATACCAAAACCAGGTAAAGACCACAAAAAAGAAAATTACAGACCTATATCCCTCATACCAGGTATGCAGAGATGGTTCAACATTAGAAAAACAGTTAATGTAATTCATCATATAAATAAAAAGAGAAAAACCACATGATTTTATCAATTGATGCAGAAAAGGCATTTGACAAAGTTCAACACCCATTCATGATAAAAACTCTTAGCAGTATAGAAATAGAAGGAAAATTCCTCAACATAATAAAGGACTTTTATACACACCCAACAGACGACATCATCCTAAATGGAGAGATTCTGAAAGCATTCTCCTTGACAATGGGAACCACACAAGGATGCCCTTTATCAACACTCTTTTTTTTTTTTAATAATTTTTATTGTGCTTTAAGTGAAAGTTTACAAGTCAATTCAGTCTGTCCCATATAAGCTTATATACACCTTACTCCATACTCCCACTTACTCTCCCCCTAATGAGTCAGCCCACTCCCTCCTTCCAGTCTCTCCTTTCTTGACGGTTTTGCCAGTTTCTAACCCTCTCTACCCTCCCATCTCCCCTCCAGACGGGAGACGCCAACACAGTCTCAAGTGTCCACCTGATACAAGTAGCTCACTCTTCATCAGCATCTCTCTCCAGCCCATTGTCCAGTCCCTTCCATGTCTGATGAGTTGTCTTCGGGAATGGTTCCTGTCCTGGGCCAACAGAAGGTGTGGGGACCATGACCGCTGGGATTCCTCTAGTCTCAGTCAGACCATGAAGTCTGGTCTTATTGTGAGAATTTGGGGTCTACATCCCACTGTTCTCCTGCTCCCTCAGGGGATCTCTGTTATGCTCCCTGTCAGGGAAGTCATCGGTTGTGGCCGGGCACCATCTAGTTCTTCTGGTCTCAGGATGATGTAAGTCTCTGGCTCATGTGGCCCTTTCTGTCTCTTGGGCTCATAGTTATCATGTGACCTTGGTGTTCTTCATTCTCCTTTGCTCCAGGTGGGTTGAGACCAATTCATGCATCTTAGATGGCCGCTTGTTAGCATTTAAGGCCCCAGACGCCACAGTTCAAAGTGGGATGCAGAATGTTTTCGTAATAGAATTATTTTGTCAATTGATTTAGGAGTCCCGTTAAGCCATAGTCCCCAAACCCCAGCCCTTGCTCCGCTGACCTTCAAAGCATTCAGTTTATCCCGGAAACTTCTTTGCTTTTGGTCCAGTCCAGTTGAGCTGACCTTCCGTGTATTGAGTATTGTCCTTCCCTTCACCTAAAGTAGTTCTTATCTACTAACTAATCAGTAAATAACCCTCTCCCACCCTCCCTCCCGCACCCATCCCCCCCCTGTAACCACAAAAGTATGTGTTCTTCTCAGTTTATACTCTTATAATAGTGGTCTTATACAATATTTGTCCTTTTGCATCTAATTTCACTCAGCATAATGCCTTCCACGTTCCTCCATGTTATGATATGTTTCATAGATTCATCACTGTTCTTTATCGATGCATAGTATTCCATTGTGTGAATATACCATAATTTATTTAACCATTCATCTGTTGATGGACACCTTGGTTGCTTCCAACTTTTTGCTATTTTAAACAGTGCTGCAATAAACATGGGTGTGCATGTATCTGTTCGTGTGAAGGCTCTTATTTCTCTAGGGTATATTCCAAGGAGTGGGATTTCGGGGTTGTATGGTAGTTCTATTTCTAACTTTTTAAGAAAACGCCAGAGAGATTTCAAAAGTGTTTGTACCATTTTACATTCCCACCAGAAGTGTATAAGGGTTCCAATCTCTCCACAGCCTCTTCAACATGTATTATTTTGTGTTTTTTGGATTAATGCCAGCCTTGTTGGAGTGAGATGGAATCTCATTTAGTTTTAATTTGCATTTCTCTAATGGCTAATGATCAAGAGCATTTTTTCATGTATCTGTTGGCTGCCTGAATATCTTCTTTAGTGAAGTGCGTGTTCATATCCTTTGTCCAGTTTTTGATTGTGTTGTTTGTCTTTTTGCGGTTGAGTTTTAACAGAATCGTATAGATTTTTTTTTATATATATAGATTTTAGAGATCAGGCGCTGGTCAGAGATGTCATAGCTGAAAATTTTTTCCAATCTGTAGGTGGTCTTTTTACTCTTTTGGCGAAGTCTTTAGATGAGCATAGGTCTTTGATTTTTAGGAGCTCCCAGTTATCTGGTTTCTCTTTGTCATTTTTGGTAATGTTTTGTATTCTCTTTATGTCTTGTGTTAGGGCTCCTAAAGTTGTCCCTATTTTTTCTTCCATGATCTTTATCGTTTTAGTCTTTATGTTTAGGTCTTTGATCCACTTGGAGTTAGTTTCTGTGCATGGTGTAAGGTATGGGTCCTGTTTCATTTTTTTGCAAATGTATATCCAATTATGCCACCACCATTTGTTAAAAAGACTATCTTTTCCCGAATTCACTGACACTGGGCCTTTGTCAAATATCAGCTGCTCATATGTGGATGGATTTCTATCTGGGTTCTCAATTCTTTTCCATTGGTCTATGTGCCTGTTGTTGTACCACTACCAGGCTGTTTTGACTACTGTGGCTGTAAAATAGGTTCTAAAATCAGGTAGAGTGAGGCCTCCCACTTTCTTCTTCTTTTTCAGTAATGCTTTACTTATCCGGGGCTTCTTACCCTTCCATATGAAGTTGGTGATTTCTTTCTCCATCACTTTAAAAAATGTCATTGGCATTTGGATCAGAAGTGCATTGTACGTATAGGTGGCTTTTGGTAGAATAGACATTTTTACTATGTTAAGTCTTCCTATCCATGAGCAAGGTATGTTTTTCCACTTATGTAGGTCCTTTTTAGTTTCTTGCACCAGCACTTTGTAGTTTTCTTTGTATAGGTCTTTTACTCCTTCAGTAAGTTTTATTCCTAAGTGTTTTATCTTCTTGGGGGCTACTGTGAATGGTATTAATTTGGTGATTTCCTCTTCAATGTTCTTTTTGTTGATGTAGAGGAATCCAAGTGATTTTTGTATGTTTATCTTGTAACCTGAGACTCTGCCAAACTCTTCTATTAGTTTCAGTAGTTTTCTGGAGGATTCCTTAGGGTTTTCTGTGTATAAGATCAGGTCATCTGCAAATAGAGATCATTTTACTTCCTCCTTGCCAATCCGGATGCCCTTTATTTCTTTGTCTAGCCTAATTGCTCCGGCTAAGAGCGGTGATGAAGGGCATCCTTGTCTGGTTCCCGATATCAAGGGAAATGCTTTCAGGCTCTCTCCATTCAGAGTGATGTTGGCTGTTGGCTTTGTATAAAAAAAAAAAAAAAAAAAAAATTTTTTTCTTTGTTTTTTTTTTTTTAGATGCCCTTTATTATGTTGAGGAATTTTCCTCAATTCCTATTTTGCTGAGAGTTTTTATCATGAATGGGTGTTGGACTTTGTCAAATGCCTTTTCTGCATCAATTGATAAGATCATGTGGTTTTTGTCTTTTGTTTTCTTTATATGCTGGATTACATTAATGGTTTTTCTAATATTAAACCGGCCTTGCATACCTGGTATAAATCCCACTTGGTCGTGGTGGATCATTTTTTGATATGTTGTTGAATTCTATTGGCTAGAATTTTGTTGAGGATTTTTGCATCTATGTTCATGAGGGATATAGGTCTGTAATTTTCTTTTTTTGTGATGTCTTTACCTGGTTTTGGTATCAGGGATATGCTGGCTTCATAGAATGAGTTAGGTAGTATTCCATCATTTTCTATGCTTTGAGATACCTTTAGTAGTAGTGGTGTTAACTCTTCTTTGAAAGTTTGGTAGAGCTCTGCAGTGAAGGCATCCAGACCAGGGCTTTTTTTTGTTGGGAGTTTTTTGATTACCATTTCAATCTCTTTTTTTGTTATGGGTCTATTTAGTTGTTCTACTTCTGATTGTCTTAGTTTAGGTAAGTAGTGTTTTTCTAGGAATTCATCCATTTCTTCTAGGTTTGCAAATTTGTTAGAGTACAATTTTTCATAATAATCTGATATGATTCTTTTAATTTCATTGGGTCTGTTGTGATGTGTCCCATCTCCTTTCTTATTTGGGTTATTTGTTTCCTTTCCTGTATTTCTTTAGTCAGTCTGGCCAATGGTTTATCAATTTTGTTCATTTTTTCAAAGAACCAACTTTTGGCTTTGTTAAAACTTTCAATTGTTTTTCTGTTCTCTAATTCATTTAGTTCAGCTCTAATTTTTATTATTTGTTTGCTTCTGGTGCCTGATGGATTCTTTTGTTGCTCGCTTTCTATTTCTTCAAGTTATAGGGACAGTTCTCTGATTTTGTCTCTTTCTTCTTTATGTATGTGTGCATTTATCAATATAAATTGACCTCTGAGCACTGCTTTTGCTGTGTCCCAGAGGTTTTGATAGGAAGTGTTTCCATTCTCGTTGCATTCTATGAATTTCTTTATTTCCTCCTTAATGTCTTCTATAACCCAGCCTTTTTTGAGCAGGGTATTGTTCAGTTTCCAAGTATTTGATTTCTTTTCCCTGATTTTTCTGTTATTGGTTTCCACTTTTATGGCCTTGTGGTCTGAGAAGATGCTTTGTAATATTTCGATGCTTTGGATTCTGCAAAGGTTTGTTTTATGACCTAATATGTGATCTATTCTACAGACTGTTCCACGTGTGCTAGAAAAAAAAGTATGCTTTGCAGCTGTTGGGTGGAGTGTTCTGTATAAGTCTATGAGGTCAAGTTGGTTGATTGTAGCAATTAGGTCTTCCGTGTCTCTCTTGAGCTTCTTACTGGATGTCCTGTCCTTCTCCGAAAGTGGTGTGTTGAAGTCTCCTACCATAATTGTGGAGGTGTCTATCTCACTTTTCAGTTCTGTAACGTTTGTTTTATGTATCTTGCAGCCCTGTCGTTGTGTGCATAAATATTTAATATGGTTATATCTTCCTGGTCAATTGTCCCTTTAATCATTATGTAGTGTCCTTCTTTATCCTTTGTGGTGGATTTAACTTTAAAGTCTATTTTGCCAGAAATTAATATTGCTACTCCTGCTTTTTTTTTGCTTCTTGTTTGCTTGATATATTTTTTTCCATGCTTTGAGTTTTAGGTTGTTTGTGTCTCTCAGTCTAAGGTTTGTCTCTTCTAGGCAGCATATAGAAGGATCATGTTTCTTTATCCAGTCAGAGACTCTCTGTCTCTTTATTGGTGCATTTAGTCCATTTACATCCAGCTTAATTATAGATAAGTATGTGTTTAGTGCTGTCATTTTGATGCCTTTTTGTGTGTGTTGTTGACAATTTCATTTTTCCAATTACTTTTCTGTGCTGAGGCTTTTTCTTTATAAATTGTGTGTCCTCATTTTCATAGTAGTTGAATTTATGTTTGCTGAGTCATTATGTTTTTCTTGGTTTTTATTTTGAGTTATGGAATTGTCATACCTCTTTGTGGTTTCCTTAATATTTACCCCTATTTTTCTAAGTAAAAAGATAACTTGTATTGTCCTATATCGCCTTGTTTTCCTCTCCATATGGCAGTTCTAAGCCTCCTGTATTTAGTCCCTCTTTTTGATTATTGTGATCTTTTACATATTGACTTCAATGATTCCCGGTTTTGACCGTTTTTTTCCTTTTAAAATTAATCTCAATTTGTTTTTGTGATTTCCCTGTTCGAGTTGATATCAGGATGTTCTGTTCTGTGACCTTGTGTTGTGCTGGTATCTGATATTATTGATTTTCTGACCAATTTCCTTTAGTATTTCTTGTAGCTTTGCTTTGGTTTTTGCAAATTCTCTAAGCTTGTGTTTATCTGTAAATGTTTTAATTTTGCCTTCATATTTGGCAGAGAGTTTTGCTGGATATATGATCCTTGGCTGGCAGTTTTCTCCTTCAGTGCTCTATATATGTCATCCCATTGACTTCTTGACTACATGGTTTCTGCTGAGTAGTTTGAACTTATTGATTCTCCTTTGTAGGAGACCTTTCTTTTATCCCTGGCTTGCTTTTAAAATTTTCCCTTTATCTTTGGTTTTGGCAAGTTTGATGATAATATGTCTTGGTGATTTTCTTTTTGGATCAATCTTATATGGGGTTCGATGAGCATCATGGATAGGTACCCTTTTGTCTTTCGTGTCAGGGAAGTTTTCTGCCAACAGATCTTCAGCTATTCTCTCTGTATTTTCTGTTATCCCTCCCTGTTCTGAAACTTCAATCACATGCAAGTTATTCTTCTTGATAGAGTCCCACATGATTCTTAGGGTTTCTTCACCTTTTTTAATTCTTTTATCTGATTTTTTCAGCGATATTGGTGTCAATTCCCTTATCCTCCAGGTTTCCCACTGTGCATTCCAATTGCTTGATTCTGCTACTCTGGATTTCTATTGAGTTGTCTAATTCTGTAATTTTTCCTGTTAATCTTTTGGGTTTCTGAATGCTGTCTCTCTATGGATTCTTGCAGCTTATTAATCTTTCCACTATGTTCTTAAGTAATCTTTTTGATTTCTTCAACTGCTTTAGCAGTGTGTTCCTTGGCTTTTTCTGTAGTTTGCCTTATTTCATTTATGAGGTCATCCCTGATGTCTTCAAACATTCTGTAAAGTAGTTTTTTGTATTCTGCATCTGGCAATGCCAGGATTGTATCTTAATTTAGGAACGATTTTGATTCTTTAATTTGGGGAGTTGTAGAAGCAATCATGGTCTGCTTCTTCATGTGGTTTGTTTACCAACCCTCTTATTCAACAATGGGCGGAGATCAAGACAGAGAAATTATGCTAGGTAAAAAGATAAAGGTCATCCAGGTTGGTAAGGAAGAAGTAAAAGTATCTCTATTTGCAGATAACATGATCTTATACACAGAAAACCCTAAAGAATCCTCAAGGAAACTACTGAAACTAATAGAAGAGTTCAGCAGAGTGTCACGATACAAGATAAATATTCAAAAATCAGATGGATTCCTCTACACCAACGAAAAGAACATTGAGGAGGAAATCACCAAATCAATACAATTTACAGTAGCCCCCAAGAAGATAAAATACTTAGGAATAAATCCTACCAGAGACGTAAAAGACCTATATGAAGAAAACTAAAAGATTCTGCTTCAGGAAACCAAAGAGACCTAAATAAGTGGAAAAACATACTCTCCTCATGCATACAAAAACTTAACCTTCTAAAAATGTCTATTCTACCGAAAGTTATCTATACATACAATGCAATTCTGATCCAAATTCCGAAGACATTTTTGAAGGAAATGGGGAAACAAATCACCAACTTCATATGGAAGGGAAAGAGGTCCTGGATAAGCAAAGCAACAGTGAAAAAGAAGAAGAAAGTGGGAGGCCTCACTCTACCTGATTTTAGAACCTATTGTACAACCACAGTAGTCAAAACAACCTAGTACTGGTACAACAAAAGATACATAGACCAATGGAATAGAATTGAGAATCCAGACATAAATCCTTCCACATATGAGCAGCTAATATTTGACAAAGGCCCAAGGTCAGCTAATTAGGGAAAAGGCAGTCTTTTTAACAAGTGATGCTGGAGAAACTGAATATCTATCTGCAAAAAAATGAAACAAGACCCATACCTCCCTCCATGCACAAAAAAGGACTCAAAATAAACCAAAGACCTAAATATAAAATCTAAAACAATAAAGATCATGGAAGAAAAAATAGGTACAAACCTAGGAGCTCTAATACATGCATAAACAGTACACAAAACATTACTAACAATGCAGGTGAATAACTAGAAAACTGGGAGCGCCTAAAAATCAAACACCTATGTTCATCCAAAGACTGCAACAAAAGAGTAAGAAGACTACCTAGAGACTGGGAAAAAGTTTTTAGCTATGACATTTCTGATCAGCGCCTGATCTCTAAAGTCTACATGATACTGCAAAAACTCAACTACGAAAAGACAAATACCGCAATTAAAAAATGGTCAAAAGATGTGAACAGACATTTCACTAAACAGGACATTCAGGTAGCTAACAGATACGTGAAGAAATGCTCATGATCATTACCCACTAGAGAAATGCAAATCAAAACTACAATAAGATTTCATCTCACTCCAACAAGGTTGGCATTAATCCAAAAAACACAAAACAATAAATGTTGGAGAGGCTGTGGAGAGATTGGAACACTTATACACTGCTGGTGGGAATGTCAAATGCTACAACCACTTTGGAAATCAATTTGGAGCCTCCTTAAATAGCTAGAAATACAACTACCCCACGATCCAACAATTCCACTCCTTGGAATATATCCTAGAGAAATAAGAGCCTTTACACGAGCGGATATATGCACACCCATATTCATTGCAGCACTGTTTACAATAGCAAAAAGATGGAAGCAACCAAGGTGCCCATCAACTGAGGAATGCATGAAAAAATTATGTTCTATTCACACAATGGAATCCTACACATCCGTAAAGGACAATGATGAGTCCATGAAACATTTCATAACATAAAGGAACCTGGAAAAATTCTGCTGAGTGAAATTAGCCAGTTGCAAAAGGATAAATATTGTATAAGACCAGTATTATAAGAACTCGGGAGATAGTTGAAACAGAGAAGAAAATATTATTTGATGGTTATGAGAAGGGGGAGTGAGGGAAGGAGGAGAGAGGTTTTCACTAGTTAGACAGTAGATAAGTTTTATTTCAGGTAAAGGGAAAGACACCACACAATGCAGGAGAGGTCAACACAACTAGACTAAGCCAAAAGAAAAGATGTTTCCTGAATAAACTGAACACTTCAAAGGCCAGTGTAGCAGGGACGAGGGTTTTGGGACCATGGTTTCAAGGGACATCTAAGTCAATTGGCATAATACAATCTATTATGAAAACATTCTGCATCCCACTTTGCAGAGTGGTGTCTGGGGACTTAAACGCTAGTAAGCGGCCACCTAAGATGCATCAATTGGTCTCAACCCACCTGGAACAAGGAAGAATGAAGAACACCAAAGACACAAGGTAATTATGAACCCAAGAGACAAGAATGACCACACAAACCAGAGACTACATCAGCCTGAGACCAGAAAAAGCAGATGGTGCCCAGCCACAACCAATGACTGCCTTGACAAGAAAAACAACAGAGAACCCCTGTTGGAGCAGGAGAGCAGTGGGATGCAGACCCCAAATTCTCATAAAAAGACCAGACTTAATGGTCAGACTGAGATTAGAGGGATCCCAAATGTCTTCATCCACAGGCCTTTTGTTAGCCCAAGGCAGGAACCATTCCCAAAGCCAACTCTTCAGACAGGGATTGAACTGGACTGTGCGATAGATAATGATACTGATAAAGAATGAGCTTCTTGGATCAAGTAGACACATGATACAATGCTGGCATCTCCTGTCTGGAGGAGAGATGAGAGGCCAGAGGAGGCCAGAAGGTGGCCAAATGAACACAAGGAGAGAGAGTAGAAGGAAGGAGTGTGCTGTCTCATTAGGGAGAGAGCAATTAGGAGTGTAAAGCAAGGTGTATACAAATTTTTGTGTGACAGACTGACTTGACTGGTAAACTTTCAATGAAAGCACAATAAAAATTGATTTAAAAAATATATATATGTACATAGGGAGTGATTTCTGTCTTCTGCACTAAACCCTGACTCTTGCCAGTGGTAACTGTAGACTCCCAGGCTCTTAAATGCACATGGAGACATGGGACTGAGCGAGGTGACCTCCCAGCCCTGTGACTCTTGGCTTCCTATGGAGGAAGGGAATGAAGACAAGTCATAGAGTCTTTAACATCTGTCCTCCTTCCTCTATGCAAAGCATTCCCATGAAAGTCTGTGCAACTCCTTTGGCACTGACGTGTTCCTGCCTGCTGCAAAAGAGCTGGAGTGGGAAGCAGGAGCTGGCAGTCACAAGGAGAGTCCCTGGGGGCACACTGAGGAACAGCTGCGCCAAATCATTGAAGTTTACTCTTTGCCTGTAACCGCTGCCCCTGAAACTCCCCACAGGAAATCCTGGACCATTCAGACTGTTTCCTGCAGCTGTTCCTAATACCATCATAGAAAAAACAAACCAGCTGCCATCGAGTTGAGTCTGACTCATGGCAAGCCTGTGTACATCAGAGTAGAACTGTTCCATAGGGTTTTCATGGCAACGACCATTCGGAACAAGATCTCCAGGCTTTTCTTCCAAAATGTCTCTGGGAATGTTCTAATCTCCAATCTTTCAGTTAGTGGCCAAGAACTTAATCATTTGAGCCACCCTGGGACTCTTAATACCACTCTTAGGAAACCCTGGTGGTGTAGTGGTTAAGAACTATGGCTGCTAACTAAAAAGTCGGCAGTTCAAATCCGACAGGCGCTCCTTGGAAACCCTGTGGGGCAGTTCTACTCGCCATGAGTCACAATCCACTCAATGGCAACGAGTTTGCTTTTGTTTTTGTTTTAGGATGGGGTTTATTCCCAGGCTCTTCACATGCCCCAGTCAGCTCCTCTTTCAGTCCTCAGTGAACCTTATCAGCTTTCTGGACTTACCCCTTTCTCTCATGCACTTGTCTCATACCCAAAAATTCCCCACGGCGTTCCTTGAAAATGTATCTACACCTTTCTGCTACTACCCCAAGCAGGACCTCTCGCCAGCCTGGCCCACCACCCCCACCAGGTGCAGTCTGGGTCTCTGCCTCCATCTCCATCCACCTTCCCACTGACTTCAGATCTCTCTTAATCACTGTTTAAAGCCAGTCATTATGGTTTTTAAATCCATCAGTTAAAGACATGCAAAAATTAGTTTTAATCATTGCCCATGGGGAGAAGGACTGAGTAGGTGGGGACAAGGGGAAAAACAATTGAATTTTACTTTGAAAAACTTTTTGTGCATTTTGAATGCTGTATCATAACCAATATGATTTCATTGTATTTTAGTTGACATTTGCTCATTTTGAATCATAAGTGTGGAGCAATGGAGTGATAATCACCCTTGGTTTATGTCGTATTACCAACATTGCTACATGACAGTTCCTCCTTTTGGTTACTTTTAAAATTTTTCTCCATTCCCAATTCCCTCTCTCACTACACACTTATCATGTTTAATATGTATCTATTTGCATGTTTACTTAATGTGTATTGTTGTTTCCCGTGTGAATTTCAGTTGGCATGAAATTAAGAAAATTATTTCTGATGTGTTTTATATCTTTCTGGTTTCTATTTTCTTTCACCCAATAGATTCTTTTTAATACATCCCGTTGCCACTTGTACACTATAAAAGACACAAGTTATATGTCAACCCAGCTCCCCTCAGCCCTGCCCTTCCCCCACACCATGGCCGTGTGCCTATCTTTCTGGCCTGGATGGTACTAGTGATGGCTCATGCCATTCCCAAACCCCAACTACCATTGTTGGGTCTTCTTGCAACTACACTACTTTTCTCAGCCTCCCTGAAAGGCAATGGCCAGGTTTTCAATATGGCCTCGATCATGGTCTATGTGGTGGGAGCTGCACGAACCCCAGTGCCCAGGTATGACCAGGCTGGATCTAAAAAGTTCCTGGTTTTCTTAGTGGTTATCCCAAAACCAAAAACAACCAAACCAAGTGCCGTCAAGTCGATTCCGACTCATAGCGACCCTATAAGACAGAGTAGAACTGCCTGATATAATTTCCAAGGAGCGCCTGGCAGATTCAAACTCTGACCCTTTGGTTAGCACTTAACCGTTACACCACCGGGGTTTCCTGTGGTCACCCCAGGAGGGGAAAAAGTAGAACTGCAAACAGAAGAAAGGTAAACTGCAGTGATTCAGCACAGCTGTTCCTCAGGGTGTCTGCAGGGACGCTCCTTCTGACCCCCAGCTCCCGCTCCCCACTCCAGCTTTCTGCACCAGGCTGGAATGCATCAGAGCCAAGGGCATTGCACGCACTCTCATGGGAATGCTTTGCATAGAGGAAGAGAGAGAGATGGTATAGACTCTATGACTTCTCTTCACTCTTCTCCGTCATATGGACCCAAGAGTCACAGGGCTGGGAGGTCACCTCATCCAATTCCATGTCTCCAGGGGCATTTAAGAGCCTGGGACTCTGCAGTCACCATTGGCAACTGTCCGGCTTAGTGCAGAAGACAGACACCACTGCCTATACTTTAAGCTGAAAGACAACGAATCAAGGGACTCAAGGGCTTATAACTCTTTGGAGGGCTGGAGGAGAGGAAGTTAGAGATCCAGTGCAGGACTATTCCTTCCAAGGTGAAGCTTCCTGGTTGTGACCCAGAATTTAGAAAACTGGTTCTATGACGGCTACCATCATGGCACCACCACAGCTCCCATGCCCACAAAGGAGATGACTGGGCACTGTTGCTGGGGTCCATCTATGGCAAACACTCATGTGTGTTGGGGCTTTGCAACCACCTGTGCAATGCGGAAGTGTGGGGGAGTTATAGTCCTATGAGGCAGACGTAAAATGACAAGAGACAAAAAGGAAGGAATTGGCAGATAAATCGCTCACTTTTCCTCCCCATACCCATCCCTGACAGACTCTTCCAAGATGTAGTGCTCGCATATGACCTCTGGAGACATCCTCTGTGGCCAAGCACCCAGCCCTGTTTTCTAAAAAAGCAGTGGTCAGCTCAGTAATGCACCACACTATTTGTGCTGTCCCTTCTTGCCTTCTTACTTCTATTCCCTTCTCTCTTGTTTCCCTGGAATGATACATACACAAAGATGCACACACACACTGGGAGTTCAAATGCTACAACAGTTGCTCCGTATGCAGGTGATGATACTTATAAAGACAGTAGCATGGGGAGGCATCTTTTTACATAATTGGAGGTTTTGATAAAAGAAAATAATAGGCATGCAGCAAAAGACAAGTACCTCCAGGGTACCATTTAAGAAGACTTTAATCTCCTACAACTGCAGGGCATACTGTGTGCAAAACTGAGGCCCAGTACCTGATTATAATGGTGACAGAGCTGTAAGGAGCCTAAGTGCATAGTGTTTGACTTCTATACCAAGCTCAGAGGCCTGATTAGGAAAGATAAGAACCCTGAGAGCTGGGATGGGGCATTTGGATGATGATGTTGTTGTTGTTAGGTGCCCTAGAGTTGGTTCCAACTCATAGCAACCGTATGCACAACAGAACAAAACACTGCCCACTCCTGAACCATCCTTACAATCGTTGTTATGCTTGAACTCATTGTTGCAGCCACTGTGTCAACCCACCTCGTTCAGTGTCTTCGTCTTTTCCACTGACCCTGTACTCTGCCAAGCATAATATCCTGCTCCAGGAACTGATCCCTCCTGACAACATGTCCAAAGTATGTAAGACACAGTCTCGCCATCCTTGTTTCTAAGGAACATTCTGTTTGTACTTCTTCCAAGACAGATTTGTTTGTTCTTTTGCCAGTCCATGGTATATTCAATATTCTTCGCCAACACCACAATTCAGAGACATCAATTCTTCTTCACTCTTCCTTATTCATTGTCCAGCTTTCACATGCTTGTGATGCAATTGAAAATACCATGGCCTGGGTACTTGGATGAGCCCACCCAGTGCCCTCAAGTCAATTCCAGCTCATAGTGACCATATACAACAGAGTAGAACATCCTCAGATCCTCCCAAATTACTCTGATCTTTTCTTCTTGCCGGAAAAGAACTGCCTTCCCTTCCCTGAAGACCAGGCAATGACCTCATCTAAAGCGGGTGCCTCCCAGACGCTCGTTCCCCAAGAAATTTATCTTACTACACCTCGTTGCTGCAAGCCAATAACCAGAGCCAGGCCTAAACACAATCTGAAGTACAAGCCCTGCTCTGGTTAAAAAAAAAATAGTCTGCATTCTAAAGGAATTTCAGAACCTGATTACCATTTACCAGCAGGAAGAAAGGGAGCATATGAGAATCTTGACAGTGTTAGACAAGGCAGGTGAGATAAAGGGTTGAATAAAAGAGATTTCACTCACATGGGGGCACTAGTCCATGACGTGGGATTCAATATTTAGGCAAGGATATCTGGAGTTGGTCCAAACAGTTTGCTAGAATGAATGCTTGATGTTTGGCTACAATGCAGTAAATATATAGGTACAAATCCAGTGAAATATACGCAAGACCTCTATATTAAAACAGACAAATTCTATTCAGAGAAGACAGAGAGGACATAGATAAAAAAAGAAATATACCATATTCATGAATTTTTAAAGATTATATCTAATAAAAATGACAGTTCGCTACAAATTGATTTACAGATTGAATGTAGTACCAGTCAAAATTTCAACAGGGAGGGAGCAAGAGAAGACAGGGAGATCCTTCAGATTGCAATACAGATTTGACACTGCGAAGGAAAGGGGGAAGGAAGGAGGATTGGGTAGGAAGGGTCTCACCCTGCAGTACAAGACAGGCTGAGCCAAGCCTATGGGGAGTCCGCAACCCAAAGCTGTCCAAGGAGAAACTCCACGTATTTTGCGATAGCTCTGCCTTACTATGTTTTCCACACTGAGTCACTGGCCTTCAGGAAGCATGGCCTCAGTGCAAGTGTAGTGGTGGTTTTGGAGGGGCAGCAGCTGGGACTGTCAAACAACTATGCAGGAAATCCAATTGGCATATTTTTTATGACCTCCATAGTCCACCCCTTGCCCTACACAGATTTACTCTTCCATACTGCTCAGTGGAGAAGACCTCCATGGTTCCCATGGGCCCCTTTTCCTGAAGAAAGAACTCAGAAGAATGAATGAATTACAGCCCCCATCACTGTCTCTAGTCTCAGGGACACAAAGTGTACACATATTCTCTTAATTCTCCACTACACATTCTGAATTTCCCTATCTTTAGTTATTACCTTGGCAGGTCTTGATGGGTTTCCTAATGGTGTGGCCCAAATCCTAATTTCAGAGGAGTGTGAGCCCTAGGCTATCACTTTGTTCTCAAACTAGGCTTCATATATATGTCTTTTCACAGCTACACTGGGGCTAAGAGCTGACCAAGTGAATCACCTGGGTTCCACACATACTCCTCCCTGCCTTTCTTATATAAAGCAGCCCCATTTTCTCCTGCTGATCAGGATCAATTAAGCCTGCCATGATGGTGACTTATCTTCTCCCCTGTTGGTCCCTGGACACAAGGAGCTTCTTTGGTGGCAGCTGTAGCTTGTAGTTGAATGAGACCCTTGCTGTGTCCTCTGGCAAGCATGTGCCACCTCTGGGACCAGGGCCTTTAACCCTACAGAATTCAGAGTTACAGGAATAAGAAGCACAAATTCCCTAAATGGATCATTGAGAGTGATGACAACTGGCGACAACCATGAATCTTAGCTAAGGGGAGAGAAAGATTTAATGCATATTTTCCATCCTGTCCTTTCAGATTCTTGTGTCTGAGCCGGTGCTTCAGCTGTGCCTTTAGAAGGTTGTTTCAGTGCTCTGTGAGCCTGGAATTTCTGGATGGTGTGGCGTGTGATACTACCATGTTCTGGATTCACTCCTGCACCTATTTCACTGTAATGTTGAGTCCCCTGAATGGACTCCATCCCTATGGGTCAGACATTCCACAGACCCGTAGATAGTGGTGCTGGCTGAGGCTCTGTAGACAGAAAAGGAAAATTCGTATGGAAAAAATATGCATATGTCTGTGAGAACAATCACTGGTCCCTTCAGGATAGAAGAGGCACTCTGTAGTCCATTTGCCTCCAAGTGGCTGCATACTGGTCTCCTCAAGGAATAGGTCCTTATCAGGAGGTCATCACTGGTTTCTGCTGATAAAAAGTTAGATATTCAGAGGCAGCAGTAGCTAGGTAAGTCTTGGTAACTGAGAGTCCTTTTTGTGGGACTCACTTCTAGCCTCTATCTCTGCCACTCTGGCCACTCCATCAAGTTCAGGGATAGTCAAAGGCAAAGCTAGTTAATGTCAGTTGGGCAAGTCATTTTGTCTACTTGGTTGTTCAGTGACTTTTCTGTACTGGGTGCTTTCTGGTGAGTGAAAAAGTGTAATATAAAAATCTTCACACTCCATGCCAACCTCCGTATATCAACCCACAGGTCTCTACCCCATAATTCCTTTTATCTGATCTTCTAGTTCTTTTCCTTCCAGGCCACTGACCAGACAGCCAGGTCATCAGCTTCTGCCAGGAATCTGAATATATGCTCACCTCAGGATAATTATCTTCCAAGTCAGGTGAATGACAAGGTGCTCAAAAGTTTATCCACTGGGAAGAAATTTACCTCTGACTGTTTTTAAGAATGTGGCTGTAATACAGCTGCCATCCATTTCCAGTTTTCATGAAGCTCACCTCTCCACAAACCAAGCTGAGGGTTTTTGCTTCTCCTTCACGTGATGATCCCCATATAACAATAGATTTGAGCTGGGGGAGAGATGTTGGTACAATTTTGACAGGTGACACATTATCCTGGGCTGTGCACTCCTGCAACTTACACCCTCCATTTGTGCTCAGGCTTACTCCCAGAGGTATCATTTCTTTCCTATGATGAACTTCTGGGCCCATATGATTTTATGAGTTGACAAGTCCAGCAGAACCCATTTCACGATGGACAGCTACAGATGTAGAATCACTTGATGCCCCCTGGTCAAACATTCCATTTCCACCAGGGCCCAATAACACATCAGGAGCTGTTTCCCAAAAACATATAATTCTCTGGTGTGGAGGGCACAGCGTTGCTCCAGAATCCCAGAATTCTGCATTGTGGTTCTCCCACTGGGGCTTTCCCACCATTGACCCTTCCAACATCATAAGTCTTACCATATGGCCCAAGCAGTAGGGCTCCTAGCAGTGTAGCCTGGACCTGCTTGCAGAGCCATTTCCCACCCCCTGCCAACTCAGAGATGTCACCCAGTGCAGAGGCCTGAGCAGTATTCCTAGGAGCTGAATATGTTGTTTCCAGAACCCAGTGAGGCTTACCAGGTGCTGTGTGTCCTTCTTTGTGGTAGGGATTCAAGATACAGTAATTTGCCTTTAACTTTGGATAGAATTCCCAGGTCACCCCTGATCAATGGACATCTAAAAACTTCACTGAAGCAGTAGGCTTCCGAATCCTTGTGAGGCTCATCTCCCACCCTCTGGAGTGCACGAATCTCACCAATATCTCCAGAGTAATAGCCACCTCTTCTTCATCAACATGATGTCACAGTGAGGGTGATAACTGCTAGAAGGAGGACCAAGTTCAGGATCAGCCCACCAGGATCTACATACAGAGTTCTCTGTTGAACTAGGTTCTCAACCACACCAGGGCCCATGGATTCTTCCCCTCCTACCACCCTCCCAGCCTCAGACCCAACAAGTGTCTCCTCACAAAGCCCACAAGGGTTTTTGAAAATTCCCCATCATCTTCAACAGACCTGACTTAGCCTGTGTACCACATCGTGGGGGTTTTTGTAAAATACACCCTTTGGACTATTACAAACTTACCAGAATAAGTGTTACTCTTCCTTGTTTGTGAAGGACTGTTGGAAAAAATAATAAGCTGTGTGTTTTGTCAAAGGGCATGGATCTGTGGGGGAGGAATAAAGTTAATGGATGATAAGATGGGTTGAAGAGGATCTGAAAGAAAGAGGATTTAAAAGTATGAAGGCAGTGCTATATTGGAGCAAAATTAAATTTGTTTATAATTCTAATCCAAATGAAGTGATTGTGCAATTACAAACAGCATCATTCACGTTGTATTCTATGAGTACTCCACACAGAATAAAAACCTGAGTGGTCTCCCTGGAGTTGTGTAATGTTCAGCTTTGGATGATATACTTCCAGGAGAGGCATAATGGCCGGACACTGTTCTGGAAGCTGGGACCACTCAGGCCCTGTGAGGTCCCTGAGACAATGCAGGGAAGTGCTGTGATGCTTGCTATGCCCAGAGAAGGGAGGGGGCCAAGCTTCCATTCTTAAGAGTCTGCCTACCCCTAAATGCTGGGTATTGGGAGATTCCAGTGGTGAACCATAAAGGGCACCACACTGTTTGCAAGGCTCTTCAGCCAAGCATTGCGTATCAGCTTTGCCTTAACTCTGAGACTTCACCACAAAATCTTCCCAAGAGTGCAGAAAATCAGGCCATGTGTGGTGGCAGCCCAAGATCTGATGTCCACAGCAGGAAAGCAGTCCTGGAGAATCTGATTTTGCTTCACTCTGGACACGTCCAGGAGCTAGGACACCCTCAGAATCCCAGACCTTTTTCCAATCCCCCCACCAGCACACATGCACACACACCTGGATGATGGCTCTTGATGGCCATAGAGTACACTCTGGTACAGCCTCCAAACTGACAAAATGGGTGCTCAGACGCCACTTCCTACTGATAAGCATGAGCAGGAAGAAAAATCCACTGAAGCATTTGCAAAAACAGGTTATACCTCCAGGTTGAAAATCAGGAGAAATGCATGCCAAGTTTCGTGATTTGGTGGCAGGTTAGGAGGTCTTTAGATTATCCAGAGTTGTGGGTTGTTAACCCCTGATCCCCTCTCAATCAAACAAATCAATACCTAGGCTGCCTTAAAAAGATCTGGACTAGGTTAAGCAACATGTCCTACTTTGCCCAGGACTGAGGGAATTCCTGGATACAGCGCTAAACCCAGGAAAATCCCAAGCAAACCGGAACAAGTTGGTCACCGTTGTCCGGACTTAGGAAAGAAGATTGTTACACAGATATATCCATGTGATTATGCCACATAGTGATGCTTAGGGTTTGGGCTGGATTGGGCACAGGACTGAAGCAAAAGAACAATGGCATCTTTAACACTAAGAGCTCCTCACTAAAATAGCAATCCCTCTTCACCTAAGTCAGGAATGTAGGTACTTGATAATAGGCTAAATGTTTCTACCCAAACAGAATGAAATCCATATGCTGGTGACCCAGTCAAGGACGACATTGCATACCCTATTGTGATGTGACTGGTTTGGTCACTGGGGAAAGTGAAGATCTATGCTTACAGGGCAATGGGGCTTTGTCCTCACAAGCCTGTGGACTGACCTCCTCTTCTATGCAAGCCTGAACTTGGCCAAGGCACTACAGTATGAGAGACCCAGAGCTACACTGAAGACAGAATATAAGATTAATCGGTTTATCCCTGAAGTATTTCACTGGGAACATTTTGAAAAGTCTCAAGCCTAGATTGCTGATAAAAGTTGAAGAGGAAGAAGAGTTAGTGGCCAAAGGGATAAAGTGGACTCTGGTTATCCTGGGAATGGCTTTATCCTCAGCTGCCATTGGAGGTATTTTCCCCAGAGGTCCCCCATGACTGGAAACTCATAGTGTCAACTTCAGAGCTAGAATCGTTTTAGACTAATATCCTGATTTTATACATAAAAACACTGAAGCCCAGCAAAGGAGTGACTCACCAAAGTCCCTATGCTCTAGCTGGTGAACTCATAACCAGTTAAAGGCAGCTTACCCCGCTCTTCAGATATTGCACCTTGGGCTTTACACCCGAAGGAATAAAGGGGGCTGATGCGAACTCCTTGATTCATCACTGAGGAGAAAGACAAGTTGTGAAGAACAGAACCATCTCTATATCTCACAGCTGGCCAGTGCCCAGACCAGACATGCTGGCAGGGGTCTAGTGTCCCGACCTAGCCATTCCCAACAGAGTCCCGGGATCCACAAGAACCCTGGGACCTATCTGTGTCTTCTGAGCCTTCTGATCCATCCCAAGTCCCAGGACCTGAGGTGCAGGTGATAGAATACATTGAGTTGAAGTAGAGGCTGCATTCAAACTCCAGCTAATAGTCAGGAAGAAAACTGCATCCTCAGTCCTACAACATCACAGAAGTGAATTCTGTCACAACCTGATTGATCCTGGAAGCAGATTCTTTCCCAGAGTCTCCTGACAAGAGTCCAGCTGGCTCACGCCTTGATTGCAGTCTTGTGACACCCTAATCCAAGAACTCATTCAAGGCCCCTGCCCACATTTCTGACCTACAGAACTCTGAGATAACAAGTAGGTGTTGTTTTAAGCTGCTAAATTTATGATAATTTGTTATGCAGCAATAAAAACTAGTATACTGAAGGTCACTTCCATGTATATAGTTAAGTAATTGCCAGCCATTCCAGTAAAGGAATGGCTTCTAGGACTCCTACCACTCACTGTGTTGACTCACCCAGCATCACGAAATGAAGGTGCAGGGTCAGAGGTTATATCATCATATGATTGGACCCACCAATGTCCAATGTCAAGCTGTGATGCTGAAAACAAAAACTTTTCTAAACTATCAATAACAAAAATTTGGTTCAATCAACAATATCAGAGGAAAGGCTGAATTATCTTTCCAATCAGTATATAGTAAATGATTTTACAGAACAATTGTCACATGAAGCAATCAGAGGTCACAGAGCCAAAAAACACAGGCAAATAAAAAGTGTACAGTTGAGTCATCAGTTCATAAAAAATATTATGCCATTCTTCTGGCTTGTGTAACATTTGTAATTTGCTGTGATTTCTTTTCTCATTCTAAATAAAAATTTGCTTTTGTAATGTTATACTTCTTTTCTTAAAGGAAATCAAAACAGTTGAAATCTCAGGGCTCACAAAACCTGAATCCGGCCTTCACACGCTTGTCCATTTTGTCCTCGAATTTGCCCACACCACCTGTCTGCCTGGCAACACCGTCTGCCTCTTCTCTGCCAGAAAACTCTTAACCATCCTTCAAGGCTTGACTCAAAAGTCACCTCTTCTGGGAAGCTTTCCCAGAAAGCTTAAGAAAATAGGCTTCTCCTTCCTGTCTCCAGGACCCCATACACTTTCTTACCTCTCTTTCAACCCTCTCTCATGGCACTCTAATTACTCTGTACAGAAGCCTCCCCCCAGCTAGGCAGCAAGCTCCCAGCAACAGACACTGGACTTAATCATCTCCATAGCATGTTCCCAGAAGGAAAAAGGAGCTCCCAGGGAACACGTTTGTGTTGCTGCTGTTGTTGTTGTTAGTTGCCATCAAGTTGGCTCTGATTCATGGCAACCTTCTGCATAACAGAGTAAAGTATTGTCTGGCCCTGTACTCACTCCAACAAGGTGGGCATTAATACAAAATCACAAAACTATAAATGTTGGAAAGGCTGTGGAGAGATTGGAACACTTATACAATGCTGGTGGGAATGTCAAATGGTACGGCCACTTTGGAAATCGATTTGGCACTTCCTTAAAAACCGAGAAGTAGAACGACCATAAGATCCAGAAATCCCACTCCTTGGAATATATCCTAGAGAAATAACAGCCTTTAAACGAACAGATATATGCAGATCCAACGCCACTGCAGCACCCTTTAAGAAAAAAAAAACCATAGCAAAAAGAGGGAAGCAAGCAGAGGTGCCCATCAACAGATGAATGGATGAAGAAATAATGGCATATTCAAACAATAGAATACTACACATTGATAAAGAACAGTGATGAATCTGTGAAACATTTCATAACATGGAGGAATCTGGAAGGCATTATGCTGAGTGAAATTAGTCAGATGCAAAAGGACAAATATTGTACAAGACCACTATTATAAGAACTCGAGAAATAGTTTAAACAGAGAATAAAATATTCTTTGATGGTTACAAGAGGGGAGAGTGAGGGAGAGTAGGAGAGCAGTATTCACTAATTAGAAAATACCTGAGAACTACTTTAGGTGATGGGACAGACAACACACAATACAGGTGAGGTCAGCACAACTGGACTAAACCAAAAACAAAGAAGTTTCCTGAATAAACTGAACACTTTGAAGGCCAGCGTAGCAGGGGCGGGGATTTGGGGACCATGGTTTCAGGGGACATCTAAGTAAATTGACGTAATACAATCTAATACGAAAACACTCTGCATCCCACTTTGCAGAGTGACACCTGGGGTCTTAAACGCTAGCAAGTGGCCATCTAAGATGCATCAATTGGTCCCAACCTACCTGGATCAAAGGACAATGAAGAACACCAAGGACTCAAGGTAATTACGGCCCCAAGAGACAGAAAGGTCCACATAAACCAGAGACTTATCAGCCTGAGACCAGAAGAACTAGATGGTGCCCAGCTACAACTTATGATTCCCCTGACAGGAAACACAACAGAGAACCCCTGAGGGAGCAGGAGAGCAGTGGGATGCAGACACCAAATTCTTGTAAAAAAAACCAGGCTTAATGGTCTGACTGAGACTAGAAAGACCCCTGTGGTCATGGCCGCCAGACCTTCTGTTAACCCAGGACAGGACCCATTCCCAAAGCCAACTCTTCACACAGGGATTGGACTTGACAATGGGTGGGAGAAGGATGTTGCTAGGAGTGAGCTTCTTGGATCAGGTGGACACTTGAGACTATGGTGTCATCTCCTCCTGGAGGGGAGATGAGGGGGTGGAGGGGGTTAGAAGCTGGTGAAATCGACATGAAAAGAGAGTGGAGTTAGGGAGCAGGCTGTCTCATTAGGGGGAGAGCAATTGGGAGTATGTAGCAAGGTGTATATAATTTTTTGTGTGAGAGACTGACTTGATTTGTAAACTTTCATTTAAACCAAATAAAAATTATTAAAAAAAAATTCTCCATCAATGCCTCACCAAATGATTTTACCATCCACTAATGATCATTGCCTGAATTGTTTTTGTTTTGTTTTCTTTTTTCCATTTGGAGTTTCCAAATCATGGTTTTCTAATTATAACATTCCTTTTTTTTTTTTTTTTTTTTTTGCTTTTATTAGCCAGATGTTTCTAACAAAAGGACTTTCTCTCATCCAGTAGGGCTTTTTGGTTATACTGAAATACACTTTATACTAGAAAACAGAGTAAAATCTATCTTTAATTATCCCTTTTCAGAGTATTAATTTGGTATCTAACAACCTCCTCCTCATCCTCACTCACTCCTTATCTTCTTCCTTTCTTTCAGGATCATTAAGACCTCATGGCTTTTACATATTCAATATATTTAACTAAATACCTGCTTCCCTTGCTTTATTACAGGATCCCATCTGTCCTTGGCAGCATTCTTGATTCATGGCCCAACAAGATGTCCAACTCACCTTGTCTAGTTTCTGCTCTGGTTTTAAGTTATATTTTAAAGATGCCAATTAGTTAAACTGTCCTGGAACTGATGGCAAACTACCTTTACTAATTAATCACCAAGGGGTCTCTGAGGAATTAAAGCTCACCACTAAGACTGGCAGGAATAAAGAATAGGAATGCTAAGAAACCTAACACTTGAATAAGACAACTTTCTGAGGGTTCCACCCCCAGCCTTGCACAGCCCCTTGGGACAGCAGCAAGAAACCATCCAGGTCCTCAGTCCATTCACATCTCTTCCTCAGACTTCACTCTGATTAGGACTCTCAGATATTTGTCCCAGGGCTATCTGGTCTTATCTTCCATCCTGGGGCCTTTTTCTTTGCCTTCCCCAGCCCTAACCAGAGCCTACTGATCTTCCCCAGCACTTCCTTAATGCTTAACTCATCAGTCTTGCCACTTTCACCACGCTCAGTGCCTCCATATACCCATGTCCTCTTCCCCTATCTTCGGCTTCCCAAAATGAAACCAACTTTAATATGAATATGACATGTATGTTTTTTAAAGTAATACATACTCCTTGAAAAATACATTAGAAAACACAGAAGCTATCACAGACACATCCAAACTCCCTGAAGGATCGAGTTACTGGGCTAAGGGCTGGGGGCCATGGTCTCAGGGAACAACTAGCTCAAAAGGAATAATATAGTTTATAAAGAAAATGTTCTACTTCTGACTGTGGTGAGTAGCGTCAGAGATCTTAAAAGCCTTCAACATCTGCGGGTCCCATCCCCACTGGAGCAAAAAGAATGAACAAAAGACACATGGGAAAAATTAGTCTGAAGGACTAATGGACCACAACTACCACAACCTCCACCAGATTGAGTCCAAAACAACTTGATGGTGCCTGGCTACCACCCCTGACTGCTCTGACAGGGATCACAATAGAGGGTCCTGGACAGAGTGGGAGAAAAATGTAGAGCAAAATTTGAATTCACAACAAAAACACCAGACTTGTTGGTCTAACAGAATTGAGAAACCTCAAAAGTATGGCCCCTGGACACCTTTGAACTCAGTACTGAAGTCACTTCTGAGGTTCACCCTTCAGCCAAAGATCAGACGAGTATATAACGGCAAACAATAACATACATGAAGAATGTGCTTGGAAATGTAATCATGTATACAAGACTAAATGGGTGCAGTAGAACAAAAGCAAAGACAAGAAAGCAGGAAGGGATTGGAAAACTGATGAATAGAAACAGGAACTCTGGGGGAGAGAAAGGGAGAATGTTGGCACATAGCAAGTTGGCATCTAGTGTCACAAAACAATTTGTGAATTAGTCACTCAATAGCAAATTAATTTGTTCTGTAAACTTTCACCTAAAGCACAATAAAAAAAAAAAAAAAACCTATTGGGTTACTAAAACAGTTACTTCAAACTGGGAAAATCTTCATGTTAAAAAAAAAAATCTATATGCAACTTATTATATGTTTGTAAATACTCAAGTTTTTCAAAAGTCCCGCAATGTTATCTAAACATGCTGACACATTAAGACTCATCACTTCTAAGAAACAATAATTTCATATCAAATTTAAGGAAATATTGAAAATAATAATTGAGGTAAATATTTGATGCATTACGAACTACTATTTGAAAACTCTTTAATATTAAATATAATTTAATTATACAGCCTAATTTCACACTACAATCTGTAGATGGAGATTAGTTTTTACTGTATGCGATAGGAGACAATAAAATCCTCCTCAAAAAAAAAAAAAAAAAAAAACAGAAGCTAGCCCAGCACAGTTTCATCATCCAAAGACTTACCGTGCAGAATTATTTTCAATGTTTTCCACCTGGGGGGGGTGATTGAACAAAAAATGAATCCACTATGCATGCATTCTGCAAATCCATTCTTCACTTGACATTATGTCATTCATAACATTCATTTAACAAATGTTTATTAAGAGCCTACTATGCGTCAGGCTTATGACAACCCTATAAGACAGAGTAGAACTCCCCATAGGGTTTCCAAGGCATGGCTGGTGGATTCGAACTGCTGAGCTTTTGGTTGGCAACCACTCCACCACCAGGGCTCTGAGTCAAAATCAACTCCACGGCAATGGTTTTTTGTTTCTTTCTTTGTTCTGATGTATCAGGCACCGTTCTACTTGATGAACATTCCCAGGACAACAACAAAAAAAAAAACAGCATGGGCTTATTTCATTCTTTTCAAGGATACACACTATTCCATGATACAGCCTTTCCAGAATTTGTTTAGCCAATACTTTCTGACTGAACATTTATTTGTTGCTCTTAGGCACCCTCAAGTTGGTTCCAACCAATAGCAAACCCATGCTACCCATAGCGACCCATAGTGACCCCATCCTCACAACTGTTGCTATGCTTGAGCCCATTGTTCAGCCACTGCACCAGTTCATCTCATTGAGGGGCTTCCTTTTTTTGCTGACCCTCTATTTTACCAAAGCATGATGTCCTTCTCCAGGGACTGATCCCTCCTGATAACAAGTTCAAAGCATGTGAGATGTAGTCTCACCATCCTTGCTTCTAAGGAGCATTCTGCTTGTACCTCTTCCAAAACAGATTTGTTCCTTCTTTTGGCAGTCCATGGTATGTATGTATAGTCAACATTCCTCACCATCACCACAATTCAAAGGCTTCAATTCTTCTTCAGTCTTCCTTGTTCATTGTCCAGCTTTCACATGCATATGAGGCAACTGGAAACACCATGGCTTGGGTCAGGCGCACCTTAGTCTTCAAGGTGACATCTTTGTTTTCCAGCACTTTAAAGAGGTCTTTTGCAGCCACTTTGCCCAGCGCAATGCATCTTGTGATTTCTTGACTGCAGCTTCCATGTGTGTTCATTCTGGATCCAAGGAAAATGAAATCCTTGACACCCTCAATCTTTTCTCCCTTAATCATGATGTTGCTTAGTGGTCCAGTTGTGAGGATTTTTGTTTTCTTTATGTTGAGCTGAAACCCATAAGAAAGGCTGTGGTCTTTGATCTTCATCACTAAGTGCTTCAAGTTCTCTTCACTTTCAGCAAGCAAGGTTCTACCATCTGCGTAATGCAGGTTGTTAATGAGCCTTCCTCTGTCTTAGTCATCTAGTGCTGCTATAACAGAAATACCACATCTGGATGGCTTTAACAAAGAGAAGTTTCTTCTCTCACAGTCCAGTAATCTAAAAGTTCAAATTCAGGACACCAGCTCCAGGAGAAGGTATTTTCTCTCTCTGTTGGCTCTGAAAGAAGGTCCTTGTGATGCATCAGCCCTCCCCTGATGTGGGAACATCTCAGCGCAGGAACCTAAGGTCCAAAGGATGTGCTCTGCTCCCAGTGCTGCGTTCTTGGTGGTTTGCCTTTCCCGTCTCTCTGCTTCCTTCTCTCTTTTATATCTCAGAAGAGATTGGTTTAAGACACTACCTAATCTTGTAGGCCTCATCAACATAACTGCAGCTAATCCATCTTATTACACCATAGTGTTAGGATTTACAACACAGAGAGAAATCACATCAGAAGATAAAATGGTAGACAATGGTAACAATCATACAAGGGAATCATGACCTAACCAGGTTGAGAGATATTTTGGAGAGACACAATCCAGTCCATGCCATCCTCCAGTCCTGATGTACCATTCATCTTCATACAGTCCAGCTTCTCTGATTATTTCCTCAGCATACAGATTGAACAGGCATGCTGAAAGGATACAACCCTGGTGCACACCCTTCCTGACTTTAAACCATGTCATACCACCTTGTTCTGTCCTAACGACTGCCTCTTGATCCATGTACAGACTCCTCATAACCAATATTAAATTTTCCTGAATTCCCATTCTCCGCAATGTTATCCATAATTTGTTCTGATCCACAGAGTCGAATGCCTTAGTGTAGTCAATAAAACACAGGTAAACATCTTTCTGGTATTCTCTGCTTTCAGCCAGGACCCATATGACATCAACAATGATATCCCTGGTTCCATGTCCTCTTCTAAACACAGCTTGAATTTCTGGCAGTTTCCTGTTGATATACTTCTCTGCAACCACTTTTCAATGACCTCCAGCAAAATATTGCTTACATGTGATATTAAAGATGTTGTTCAATACTTTCCACATTCAGTTGGATCACCTCTCTTGCTAATAGGCATAAATATGGGTATCTTCCAGTTGATTGCCCAGGTAGCTTAAGTCCGGATTTCTTGGCATAGATGAGTGAGCAGTTGCAGTACTGTGTCCATTTGTTGAAACATCTCAATTGATCTTCGGTCAGTTCCTGGAGCCTTGTTTTTGGCCAATCACTTCAGTGCAGCTTGGACTTCTTCCTTCATTAGCCTGGGTTCCTGATCATATGCGACCTCCTGAAATGGGTGAACACTGACCAATTCTTTTTAGTATACAGAGTCTGTATATTCCTTCCACCTTCTTCATATGCTTTCTGTATCATTTTAGTATATTCCCCCTACAGTCCTTGAGTATTGCAACTCAGTACTTGAATTTTTCTTCAGTTCTTTCAACTCAAGAAATCCTGACCATGTTCTTCCCCTTTGGTTTGCTATCTCCAGCTCTGTGCACATGCCAGCATAATACTTTACATTATTTTTTCCAGCACCCTTTGAAATCTTCTGTTCAGCTCGAACAATTATTTCCTGATTATTTTTATTAGAATAAGAAAATTCTTCAATAAAAGCCTTTTGTTGTTTGCATATCTTTGTAAACAACAGAGGAGGAATGGCTAGGAAAATGGTTGTACAAAAAGAAGGATCATCTTAAGCACAAAAGAGCGCTAAGCCCCACTGCCTCAAGGCAAGAAGAAAGGACTCCTACAAAGGATTGTTTACTGCTGTGAGCCAGAGATGGGAAGCAGGAGGCAGAGTGGGTGGTAGGAGAAAGGCAGGAGCATTCAGTGCCTCAAACAAAGCATTCCCCAACAGGTCATGCTTATGCCTCTGGGCAAGAGGTAATGGCATCTCGTGTAAACACAGGATTCTTTAGTTCTTCTTGGAGTGGCAACATCTCCCTGAAAAGCAACTATGACCTGAGTTTGGGAGAATTGGTAGCTATCCAAGATGATCTCCAAACCAATACCATAACAACACAAAAAGTAATAATAACAGAAATAGTTACCAATTGCTTTTGAGTGAAAGACTTCATACAGCAGCAAGGGCATAAACAACACCCTAAAAAATGGGTCTGATTCCAAAACCCAGACTCTTAAACACTACTCTGTATTGCCCTTTTCTCACCAGTCTAAACAGTAACATTAGGTTCCCATCGAATTCCTTAGAATTCCCTGAAAATTAAAACCCAGGTGTGGTATAATGAATTACTTAATATGCCCCTTCTAGCTGTGGTCTTTGTGACTCACATGCAATGATGGAGTGGGACTATGCAAATCAGATATATGGATCATATGATGGTTAGAGTTATGTGCCCACATGGCTAGGCCACGATTCCCAGTATTATATGTTTCTCCTCCATTTTTTGGGTCATGGGTCCTGAGCTCTAATGTTGATGAGGCAGAATTGGTGTAGGGTGTACCTTGGAATGCAGCCTTGCAGGAGAGCTTGACTCAAGTCCCACCTTTACTCAAGTTATGCCCTTCCCTGCAGTGTGGACTGCATGTAAGGTATATGTGTAGATCACATGGCAGGATTCTCTCTCTCTGCATCTGAATCCCAAATTTAGTTCATGATCAATTGACCTCCAGTTCTTGGGACTTGAGCCACAGGCCTGCTGTCTGACCTACCAATTATGGGTTCACAGACCTCCACAGCCCCATGGGTCAGCAGCTTATCAACTGACCTGATTGTGCAACCTTGTGAGCCAGCAGCCTGTGGTCTGAACTGCCAGTTGGGGTTCATCAGCACCAGTAGCCACTTGTGTCAGGAGAAGCTGCCACCTGACTCAGATTTGGGACTTGCCAGCCTCTACAAATTCATGAGCCATTTCTTTTATAGAGACATTGCAGTGAATTACAGAACCCAAAGAAGGGAGGCAGAGTGCTGAAGGGAGAGGGATTAGTTGATGTTAGAGATGATGGAGTGGTACAGCAGTTTGGAAAAGTTGCACATTTAGGACATCTTCAACCTCTGCGTCATAGCATCCACCTAAATGCTGATCCTTTTAAAAGAAATTTTTGTTGAACTGTCTAATTGAAATTTTGAGCTCAGGGATGTGGCTGAGTTCACTGTCCCAGTTGCCTCGTTCACAGCTGAGCCACGGACTTGACAATAACTCCTCTGAAAATTAACTCAATTTAACCCCAAGCTCTCCTCCCCTAGTGAATAGGGAAGACTGCAAGTGCCTCTGACACCCGTCAGAATATTTACAGACCAACACACATGAGTTGTATGCCAGTTCCAAAGGTCCTGGCTTTGAGAAGCTCACATCTCAGGGTGGAGACAAACAAACAAACAAAAAGAGAAAAACTAATACAGATTGTTGAGTCCTAAAGCCAGTGTGAGCAGAAGGTATAAAGTGAACACAGCTTGTGGAGGGAAGCTCAGCACTGAAGCTAGAAGGATTAGTAAGAGAGTGGGAGGTTCAAAATCTAGAGGCCCTGCTCTGGCAGTGAATTGTCTTACGCTCCAGCCTCATGTCAGCCGTGCTCCTCAGAACTGAAACAATTGTGGGTCCATGCAGAAAAAGGAGAATTTAAAGGTTGTGTGTCAACTTGGCTGGGCCATGGTTCTCAGTCGTTTGACAGTTATGTAATGATGTAATTTGGCAGTGATGTAATTCTGTAGTTATCTTCCATTTTGTAATATAATGTAATCACCTTCATGATGGGATCTGATGTGATCAGCCAATCAGTTGTAAGACCAGTTTCCTCAGGGATATGCCCTACATCCAATGGATATGGACATTTTGGCAAGGCCCTCTGGCTTTTGCTCACTCTGGACCTTGCATCCCACTCATCATCATCTGACTTCTGGGTCTTGGCACGTGAATTAGCAGCCTACCACATTGCATGCTGATCTTGGGATTTACCAGCCTCCACAGCCTGTAAGCCAGCAGCCTGCTGTCTTACATCCACATCTTGGATTTGTCAGTCCTTGCAGCTACATGAGACAGAAGAAGCTTCCACCTGATGGCTAACCCAAGACTTGCAGCCTCTACAATTGCATGAGGCATTTCCTCGACATAAATCTCTCTCTCTCTCTCTATGTAAATAAATAGAGATATAGATATATACTTACATAGAGAGATACATACCTGCTTCATGGTTTTGCTTCTCTAGGGAACCCAGCCTAAGATATTTCATACCAAGAGTGGTTCTAGGGAAAGAAAATTAAAAGGATGAGTTTTCTAAACTGGCTCTCAAGCCTGCTTAGTCTTAAAGATGTTGATGACTCTGCTTCCAGTAGTAAAGAGGGCATTGCTGATCCATGGCACAAGGTGGCAATAGAAATATGCAAAATACCACCACCCGTAGATGAAGTATTGGTGAGAGACAAAGCTCAAAATGATTGTATGTTTCATACTTTTCTACAATTTTCTCAGAATGAGAAGTGTAAGGAAGCTGGTTTGTTGGTCATACTTTTGCTAGACAAAGTGGTAAAAGAAAGAGGTGAGCTCAGATCTTCAGAGTCACAGCTCAAGTACCACACAAATGACATTAAAGTTGCCACTTGTGCCCTGAAAGAAAACCTTATTCTTGGAGAAAATGAGCTGATATTGCCTAAAACAAACCCAGAATCTAATAAGATTGGCTGAATTACAACGCCAATTGAATTCCCAACCTCTAAAGATTTCTGAAGTTAAAGTGAGGGTATGGGTAGGGAAGATATAGGATCCTTAAACGTGGGATGGGGACATATCCGTAGATAATCAGGAAGCTGTGGATACTGAGCCCCAAAATTCGGTTGAATCACTCCTGCCAGCAGAACCATTCCTCTCACTCCCATCTGAATAGATTACTGCATCTTTGTCTGCTAAGTCACAGGCTCCAGTCAAATCATTAGCCTCTCCACCCTCATCTGATGAGATTAACCCAGCTGTGTCTGAAGAGCCTCTGTCTAAGATATTCCCTGGCACTTCATCTGACTCATTGCTTAGGGCATAACCTGAGACAGAAGCCTTACAGGACATTGCTGAAAGTTCTCAGAACACATCCCCACCACCCATTTTTGCTTTCAGACCTATAACTAGATGTAAGTCCCAGGGAGTCCCAAAAGGTGAAGTACAAATTGTGACCCAGGAAGAGGTCTACATTCCAAAATAAGTCCTTGGCTTTTCTAATATGTACAAACAGAAATGGCAATATGTGTGAGAAAGGCTTTTAAAGGAGAATAGTACAAGGAACATAAAATTGGATCGGTCTGAGATTATTGCTATGGGCCCACTAAGCTCAGATTCTTCATTCAATGTTTCAGCTCAAGAGGTTAGAAAATAATCTGATAGCTTATTTGGATGGTTCATTGAAGCATGGGTTCCATGGTGGCCTATAATAAATCAAGTTGACGCACCAGACCGCCTAGGTATACTATAGAAGAAGGTGTCCAAAGCCTTAGGGAAATGGTAGAGTGGGCACACAGACCCAACCATGGAGTGCCCAGAGGGCACACCTTTACCAGAGCAGTGGGGAACACATTTGCAAAGGGAGCTCCACCACCCTTAAGGCCTGCTGTGATTGTTATTTTACGTAATTTAGATTTGACAGTGGGAACTTTCCTAACTGAATTAAGACACCTAAACAAAATGAACTCGTTTGAACCCTGTCGTGGTAGAGGCCAAGTGGTAGCACTCAATCAACAAAGACAAGGTGGGCTTGGTTACCATAATGGCCAGTGGAGTCAAAGCAGTAATCAGAACAGTCTGACTCATATGGACTTATGGAGTTGGAACTTAGTCATGGTGCCCCTAGGAGTGAAATGGATGGGAAATCTACTAAATATTTATTTGATCTGTACAAGTAGAAGAATTCTAGGTTAAAAGAACAGCAGCCTAACTCAAATTGCCAGAATAGAGAGTCACGGCCCCTCAATCAGTTCCCAGACTTGACAGAGTTTACTGGCCCAAAATCCAGTGGATGAAGAGGAGCCCAGGTCCCTTGATGAAGGATCCCACTGCATCAACAAAAACTATACTGTTAATCTTTCTGCCAGCCTTCTCCAAAGAGATCTACAGCCTTTTACGACACTGAATGTTCACTGGGGAAAAGGAAATAATCAGAATTTCTGGGTATTACCGGAGAGTGGCTCTGAACTGACACAAATTTCTGGAGACCCAAAATGACTCCGTGGCCCAGCAGTCAGAGTGAGGGCAAAGGGAGATCTAGTTCTTATTGGAGTCTTAACTCAGGTTCACATTACACTGGGTCCCCAAATCCATTCTGTAGTGATTTCCCCAGATCCCAAATGCATAACTGAAAAAGATACACTCAATAACACTCAGCACCACCACATTGGATCCCTGAAGTGGACTAAGGCTATTGTGGTAGGAAAAGCCAAATGGAAGCCATTAGAACTACCCCTACCTAAGAAAATAGGAAGCCAAAAGCAGTACCATATTCATGGAGGGATTGCAGACATTACTGCCACTATCAAGGACTTCAAGGATGCACAGGTGGTGATTCTTACCAATATCCTATTCAACTAACCTATTTGGCCTGTGCAAAAAATAGATGGATCTTGGAAAGAAGAGTGCATCATCATAAATTTAACCAGGTTGTGACCATAATTGCAGCTGCTGTTCCAGATGTGGTTTCATTGCTTGAGCAAATGAATACATCTCGTGGTACCTTGTATGCAGTTAGTGATCTGGCCAATGCATTTTTCTCAATTCTGGTTGATGAGTGCACACCAGAAGCAGTTTGACTTCAGCTAGTAAGGCCAGCAGTACATCTTCACTGTCCTAGAAATCAGAGGTATATCAACTCCCCAGCCCTATGCCATAACTGAATCTGCAGGGAACTTGATCACCTTTATTTTCCACAAGATGTCACACTGTTCCATTAAATTGATGACATTATGCTGATTGGACCTAGTAAAGAAGCAGTGTCAATGACTCTGGACTTATAGGTAAAACACTTGAGTGCTAGAAGGTGGGAATTAATTCAACAAAAATTTAGGCCCCTTCCACCTCAATGAAATATCTTGGGGTCTTGTGGTGTGGGGCATGTCGAGACATTTCTTCTAAAGTGGAAATAAGTTCTTGCATCTGGCACCCCCCACAACTAAAAAGGATGCACAACGACTTGTGAATCTCTTTGCATTTTGAAGGCAACATATCCCTCATTTGGGTGTGTTACTCTGGCCTATGTATCAAGTGACTTGAAAACTGCTAGTTTGAATTGGGGCCCAGGACAACAGAAGGATCTTCAACAGCTTCAGGGTGCTCTGCAAGCTGCTCTGCCACTTGGGCCATATAATCCAGTGGATCCAATGGTATTTGAAATGTCACTGCCAGATAGATATGTTGTTTGGAGTCTTTGGCAAGCCACTATTGGTGAATCACAGTGTAAACCCTTAGGATTTTGGAGCAAAACCCTGTCATCCTCTGAAGATAACTGCTCTCCTTTTCAGAAACAGCTTTTGGCTTGTTACTGAGCCTTAGTAGAAACTGAACGCTTAACCGTGCTTAGCCATAGACCACCAAGTGACCATGTGGCCTGAAGTGCCCATCAGGAACTGGGTGTTGTCTGACTGACAGAACCATTAAGTCAGACATGCACAGCAGCACTCCGTCATTAAACGGAAGTGTTATATATGAGACTGGGCCCAAGCAGAGCTCAAAGGTACAAGTAAGTTGAATGAGGAAGTGGCCCAAATGCCTAGGGTCTCAACTCCTGTCACGTTACCTACCCTCTCCCAGTATGCAACTATGCCCTCATGGGGACTTTTTTACCATCATGTGACTGAGGAACAGAACAATCATGCCTGGTTTATAGATGGTTCTGCACAGTATGCAGGCACCACTCAAAAGCGGACAGTGACAGCACTATAGGCCCTTTCTTCCTGAAGGTCAGTGGTGAAGGACAATTCTCCCAATGGGCAGAATTTCAAGCAGTGCACCAGGCACTTCATTTTATTTGGGAGGAGAAATAGCCAGATGTGCGATTCTGTACTGATTCACAAACTGTGGCCAGTGGTTTGGCTCATCAGTCAGGAACTTGGGAGGAACTTGATTGGAAAGTAGGAGATAAGGAGGTACAGGGAAGAAGTATGTGGATAAACCTCTCCAAATGGACCAAAGAAGTAAATATATTTGTTTTTGATGTGAATGTTCACCAAAGGGTGCCCTTGGCAGAAGAGTATTTTAACAATCAAGTGGATAGGAAGACACATTCCATGGAAACAAGTCATCCTCTTTCTAAGCCACTTGGGTCATTGCCCAGTGGGCTGATGAATATAGGGGCCTTGGTGGCAGAGATGAAGGTTATCCTTGGGCTTAGCAACATATATATCCACTGACCAAGGCTGACTTAGCTACAGCCACCGCTGAGTGCCCAATCTGCCAGCAGCAGAGACCAACATTGAGTCCCTGATATGGCAACATTCCTCAAGGTGACCTGGTAGCACGTTGACTACATTCGACTGCTTCCATCATGGAAAGGACAGCATTTTCTTCTTACTAGAATAGACACTTAATCTGGATATGGATTTGCCTTCCCTGAATGCCATGTTTCTGCCAAAACTACCACCCTTGGGCCTACAGAATGCTTTTTCCACCATCATGGTATCACACAGCATCATCTCATATCAATGGATTCACTTCACAGCAAATGAAGTGCAACAATGGGCCCACTCTCATGGAATTCACTGGTATTACCATGTTCTCCATCATTCTGAAGCAGCTGGCTTAATAGAATAATGGAATGGTCTTCTAAAGACAATTAAAGCACCAGCTAGGTGGCAATACCTTGCAGAGCTGGGGCAATGTTCTCCAGAAAGGTGTATATACTCTAAACCAGAGTCCAATATATGATTTTGTTTCTCGCATAGCCAGGATTCATGGGTCCTGGAATCAAGGGGTGGAAATGGGAATGGCACCACTCACTGTAACGCCTAGCGACCCACTCATAAAATTTTGGTTTACCGTCCCCTCAACCCTGTGCCTTGTGGGTCTAGCGATCTTAGTTCCAAAGGGAGGAATGCACCCACCATAAGACACAGCACTGATTCCATTGAACTGGAAGTTAAGAATGCCTCCTGGCCACTCCTCATGTTTCTGGATCAAGAGACAAATAAGAGAGTTACCACACTGGCTGCTGTGATTGACCCTGATTACCATGTGCAAATAAGATTCATATTACATAATGGAAGTAATGAAGAGTATGTCTGGGATACACGAGATCGCTTAGGACATCTCTAAGTACTACGAGCATCTGTGATTACCGTCAATGGAAAACTACGGCAGCCCAATTCGGACATGACTACTAATGGCCCAGACCCTTCAGGAATGAAGGTTGCATCACCCCACCAAGCAAAGAACCACAACCAGCTAAAGTGCTTGCTGAGGGTAAAGGGAATGCAAAATGGGTGGTGGAAGAAGGTAGTTCTAAATACCAGTTACAACCACATACCCAGTTGCAGAAACAAGGATTGTAATTGTTATGGACATTCCTTCTTTGTATTTGTGATTCAAATATTTTTCTTTTCTTCATTTATAAATTATAAGATGTAAACTGTTTTTTTATTCTATGCATGTTAGTTATGTTGGGTGCAAGTATGACTCTGTAATTGTCTTTATTCAGAGATTGTGTATGATTTAAGGAGATGTATACAGGTGCCAAGTTGACAGGGGGTGGACTGTGATTGGTAAGGCTGTTTTTCAACTTGGCTGGGCCATGATTCTCAGTGATTTGGCAGTTATCTAATGATGTAGTTTGGCGATCATGTAATGATGTAGTTTTCGCAGTTATGTAACGATATTATTTGGCAGTTATGTAATCATGCATTTATCTTTTTTTGTGTGATATAATCACTTCCATGATGTGATCTGATATGATCAGCCAACCTGTTGTAAGGGGATTTCCCCAAGGATGTAGCCTGCATCCAATATATATGGACATTCTGGCAAAACTCTCTGGTTTTTGCTCACTTCTGAACCTGCATCCCACTCATCATCATCGAACCCTGGTTCTTGGGACTTGAGCCAGCGGACTGCCGTATTGACTGCCAGTCTTGGGGTTGTAGGCCTCTCCAGGCCGTGAGCCAGCAGCCTGTTGTTTTACCTCCGATCTTGGATTCATCAACTTCCACAGTCTATGAGCAAGCAGCCTGCCATCTGACTTGCCAATCTTGAATTCATCAGCCCCTGCTGCCACGTGAGCCAGGAGAAATCTCCAACCTGACACCTGACCCACAAGCTGGGGAATTGCCACCCTTCTACAGTGGTGTGAGCCATTTCCTTGAGATAAATCTGTCTCTCTTTTTGACTCTCTCTCTCTCCTTGGAAGCACCGTGGTTAAAAGCTACGGCAGCTAACCAAAAGGCCGGCAGGTCAAATCCACCAGCCGTTCCTTGGAAATTCTATGGGGCAGCTCTACTCCATCCTATAGGGCCACTATGACTTGGAATCAACTCAACAGCAACAGGTTTACTTCTCTAGAGAACCCAGCCTAAGACACCATCCAGGTTCCAATGCCTACCTTTGCAAGAATTCATTTTCATGATTCTATGGATGACCCCAACAGCTCTTTGGACTCTTGATTACCCTAAAGCAGGGTTCTGACCTACTAGGGTTTATAAATATTCTGACAGGTGCCAGAGCCACTTTGCAGTCTGCCATTATCACTAGGGCAGAAGAACTTGGGGGTTCAATTCAATCAATTTTCAGAGGAGTTTTGTGTCAACAAATATTTATAAACACCTTCTCTCTGCCAGGTATACTGCTAAGTGTTGAGGATTCAGGGGTGCAAACAGTCTCTGCCTTCTGCAAACTCATATTATACAAGAGATCAGATAAATGAAGTAGGTGTCGTGGATGCTAGAAACAAAAATCAGCATAACATAAAATAGAGACAGAAAAGGGGAACTTATCACATCCTTGGGGTCACCTCTGAGTACAATCACTACAGAAAAGATGGCACTTAATCCCAGAATTAAGACAAGATGTTCCAAGGCAGGCAAGACTAAGAAAGAATTTTCAGGTAGAGGAAACAGAGACAGGCAAATGTAATGATAGCAGGAAATAGCATGGTGTGTTGTGGGGATTTGCAAGTACTTCGATCTATATCCAGAGCATAACTGTTAGGAGGAGTTCAGAGAAAAATGTGGTCAAGGAGGCAGGCAGAAGACCAACTTCAGGGCCATGGCACAAAAATAATCATCACGGATCAGCACCCTGGGTATCAGAAGAGAGGAGGCAAAAGTTGAGAATGATTCCAGACTGGGATGTTGCAAGACAGGTGTGGATAAAGAAAAGATAAAAGCCAAGTTGAGTCGCGGTGGTGGATCATGGCGGGTAGGCTGAAGGAAGGAGGTGACACCAGCCAAGGTTGACAGGAAGAGAGAGAGAAAGAAAAAGAAGAGGCTTAGAGATCCAAGGTTCTGATTAGTTTGAAAAGTAGGGGAAATGAAAGCAAGGGAGAGAAGGAGCAGCAAGGCTAAGCAGAGGTAGGTGGAAAGGAGAATATCAGAAAGGAGTACAGCCAACTTCTGACAAAGCCCAGAGTGGAAGGGGACCCCAAGTAAAGAGGAGAAATTGGTGAGGAGGGACTTGTTAGTTAGTTAATTAGTATATGATTATTATCTTCTCCCAAGCATATCCCGTGGGTGGGATAGAGAAGGAAACAGCAGGTCAGGTTGAAAGATGGGTGTGATCAGTAGGTTAATAGGCAACTGTGCGCAAGCAGATAGGAGTGAAGGAACGAGATGGAGTGAACCTCAAGGAGGAGGTTTAGGGGACATGTCCTGGAAGTGACACTGGGGATGGAAGTGATTACTGACCCCTCCTGCCTCCTGTCTCTTTCAGGCTTGAGTAACTCGAGAATGAGCAGCCCCCTGCCTTCCCATGGAAGAAGCCACAAGGAGATTGGTGTCCTCCAGAGAGCCAGAGATGGGAAGGCAGCCCCTGTGCCATGTTGGTTTCTGAGTCCTAAGTGCCCAGCAGTGTGTAACCCCATGTAGAGGATCCCACACTGGGAGTTTGTTTCTCCCTCTCCACTTTATCTGGCCAAAATGTTAGTTTATTTTTCAAGTATCACACTGAAAGAAGACTCCTCCAGCACCCATAGGGAACACATAACTACTGTGGACCTTAACCAGCCCTATTCTTTCACCTGCTTCCTCTGGGACTTCCTCACTGGACAACAAGCTCTTCAGATCTTCACTTCTGTCTCCACAGTGCACATGTCTCACACTGCAGTGAGGAGAGACACCTCAGAGCAGAAGCTCCCTCTCATTCATACACACACATGCATAAACACACACAAACACACACACACGTTCTGCAGGTGTCATACAAGCCCCAAAAAATCATATCCAGGGAATTCTGAAGGCAGAGCTGGTTCTCAGGACCCTGCTGTCTCTCCCCATTCATGACAATGACCCATAGAGAAAATGCCCACTGGCCCTCAGGGTCACAGAAAGGAATGACTTTGGTCGAGGAGGTAGTTTTGACCTCAGAGGAGAGATCCAACTCCTCTATGGCCCTTAGAAGCAACTACAGTGAAGGGCTAGGAAATAAAGCATCTGCTCCTCCTCCCTGTTCTTTCCTAAACAGCCAGGTGAGTGATGGATATCTCAGTGCCACACCTAAGATACCCCACCCCCTATACACTTACGCACAGACAAGCACCACTTGGGAGACAAAGAGACATCCCAGGATCCCAGCTCTATCCCAGGAGAAAAAAGAGCATGTGCCATACTAACAGGGCCCTCCTGTGATACCAGCAGTTGGGCTATATTGGGGCCTGAGGAGCAGAAGTGGGCCTGGGATGAGACCAGAAAGGCCTCGCTGCGCTAAATGTCAGCTGGGTTGATCCCCCTTGTGGAGAGTCTACAAAGCCGAGAGTCAGTATTTGTCCATTTGTCCACTAATACCACCAAAAGAGAAGGAAGGAGTAATGCAAGTATCAGGTGCAAGGAGATATTTATTGTTTTGGGGGTCTCTGCAGGCCTCTAGGCTGGACTGGCCAGGGATCACTGGCATCTCCCAGAACAGGGCGGCGCACCATGGCTCTGTTTGTGGTAGTCAGTGGCTATGTCTCCCACTACAGAGAGAAACTCGGAAAAGTCAATCTTCTTATCCTTATTCTTGTCTTTTTTCTCAAAGACATTGCATAAGTAATCTTTGCCCCTTCTTTCCTGTGGGGTAAAAAAACATACAACAAACGTAAGAACATTATCCAGGGAGAAGAGGAGAATAGAGACAGAAGAAGAGACAACACCTAGGGCTGAACCAAAGGTGTGGTTGCTCAGGGGAGGTTATGGAGATGGAGAGATGGGGTCAAGCAAAGTCAAGCCCTGACTCATCACTGGAGATTTCTGGTCAAAAATTGGAACTTGCACGGGGAGTACACTGATAAATGACAAGGGGACTCAGGCTCATCCACCACCTCCCCTTCAGGTGCACTGTCTTCATTCTTCCCCCACGGGACCATTACAGCCCAGCCAGTTACTCTCCTCATTCTCTAATGCTCTTCACACTTAAATTCTTTCCCATCAAAGCCTATCGGTTTGGCCCCATTTATTCTGTTCCTTAGTCTCAATCTGTGCTAATGATTCCTTCTAACAGTTAGATGAAATTAGGACTATGAATGTGCTTTGCCCATATGAAAGATGGTGGCCGTGTCTTTGGGTTCATGATTCCCACCGTGTTACCTCTCCTTCCACGGGCAGTGCTAGTTCAGTGGTAGAATTCCCACCTTCCAAACACAACACTCGAGTTCAATTCCCCGCCAATGTACCTTGGTGCACAGCCACCACTCACCTGCCAGTGGAGGCTTGCATGTTGCTATGATGCTGAAAAGCACCTAACAATAACACCTTTTCTCAGGAAAATGTGAAGAAGAGCCTTTAGGAGGCAACCTTTTAACCCAAGGCAACCAGACCCTTGGGGGGACTCTCAGTGACCAGTGGGAGGGCACATGCTTTAGTCTATTCACTGGTTTTGAAATCATAACACTTTCTTGAGCCTCTAATATGTCCACCACTTTTTCTCCTTTTCAAAGCATTTTCACATAAGTCATTTCATTTCAACAACACCAACACAGGAAATTAAGTTCTTTTATCTCCTTTTGTAGATGAGAAAACTAAGGATCGGATTGTGGGTGATTTGTCCAGATACACACAGCACGGAGCCCCAGTTGCAGGACAGGTACCCAGGAGAAAAAAGAGCATGACTCTTTGTCCTGAGCTCCTAGAATCTTCCATCCTGCCTCCACATGGGACTGGCCCTGCCTCGGGTTAAATGTAGAGGTAAAATGAGGAGAGTAGAGGTGTGGAGAGTTATCCAGGGAAGGGCCAGACTCCAGATCAGCCAATCATAAACAGTGTATCCACTTAGCAGTGGGGTCCTCAGACATGCCAAAGCCCATGGATCCCGTCCATCCACCGTATCCCCTCCCTGTACACACATACACAGCCTCTTCCCGCCCCAGACAAGGCAGACCCCCACTCACACAGTCATTGAGGAAGTTGGGGAAGTTCTCCTTCAGTAGCTTCAGCAGGTTTTCCCTGTTGATCTTATCATCATACCCGGTGTATCGATGAAATAGTTCAACCAAGCTCAGGACCACATTCTCAGCTGGAGTGTGGCATATCTTGACTTTCTCAGCTGCAATGTTGCTCATCTTGCCTTTTAGTCCAAGACAAGAGTCTACAGAAAAGAAATCAATGAGAATGAACTGGGTGGAAGAGAGTTTGAAGGACAAAGCCAAGGAGTGAGTGAGGGCTGAGCTAAGACAGAACAAAAGGAACTTGTCTTTCTCAAATGGTGAGGTAAATTGGTGCCAGGGAGGGGAGAGTGGAACAAAGTCTTGGGTCTTGAGACCATTCCTGGGGGAGTCTGGGATGAGTGGGAGCGGAATGGTGGAGATCAAGGCTGTGTAAGTGAGGAGTAGAGGCTGAACTGCTGGCGCTGGGTATGCAACTTCTCCTGGCTCATCCAGTTGGAAGCGAGATCACAAAGAGAAACATGAAATCCCAAGGCAAGACTTTCCCACCAAGCATAGCCTTTGGTCTACCCCACTCTCCCCACTTCCACCTAGGAAATCACCAAGGACCACCAGCCTGAGCAATCAGGTCTAGAATCCTGGGTTTTTGGCTATCTGACACAGCAGTAGATCTCCCACCTTCCAAACAGGAGGACCAAGTTCAATTCCGCACCAATGTACCTTGGTGATGACCACCACCGACTGTTACCCCTCCACCCTCCAAGACCTTCCCAGAAGTTCTTTTGGAAGACCTTGTGCCCAAACAGCACACTGAAACCAGGGAATAACAAAACCCAAGGGCTATAGGAGGAACATATTTTTTACCTGACAGTTCTCAGAAAAGCATCTAATACTGAGAAAAGACGAATAACAAGATCATCTAGCCAAGCCAGCCCCCCACTGAGACCGGTGGAGAAGGGATATTGGATTTGTCAGGACAACTACAAGGTCCCACTCTATTAGTTGCAGAACCCACGCATACTGACTCCCAGGCCAGGTTAGTATTCCCCCACAGCTGCAGGCAACAGACCAAGTGGGCACCAGGCATGACTCCTAGGAAAGAACAGAGACAGGTACAGACTTACAGGATCTGAGGATAATCACAGAGGAGAGAATTAGTGAGATTGTGCGTCTAGGCACAAAGCAGGCCCTTTATACAGCTCAGCCTGGGATCTTCCAGAGGCTGGGTGCCCTGTGGCAGTCTTCATTAGTTTCTCCAAACATTGCACCACTTTGGGTGGGGAGACACACAGAAGAAGCTATCCTCAAAACTTCCTTCTAGATATGCTGGGTCTCCGGTGCCTATCGCTATCAGGCCACATCACCACAATTCTGCCCAGCCCAGGCTCCTGGCCAGTGGGAGGAGGCCCCATGCAAGAGAGGTGTGGACAGAGTTGAGTACATTGCCATAGCTCAAGGATGATGGAATCTAGGGATCTGGGAGGAAAGAAACACCTGTTTCTTCATTCAGTCATTCCACAACATTCTATCAATGGCTAGTGCTAACTGCCTCCTTTTCCAGCTACTGGAATGAGCCAGGCAGTGGGTTACCGTTTTATGTACGTTGCCTCAGACTCCCATGAGAGCCCTGTGAGTTCACATAAGTGTCTCTACCACTGTGAGGTAGGTATTTTCCCTTCTTACAGATAAGCAAATTGGGACCAAGGCTGGGTTTCTCAAGGTTACTCAGATAGAATATGACAAAGTCAGAATTCAAACCCAGATCTCTCAGACGTCAAAGGCCTCTCCTAATCATACTGTCACATTGCTGAGCATCTGATGGTGTTACTGTCTGCACTGGGCAAGGGGTCACAATATTACCTGACCTGCAGGGGCCCACACTCCAGGACAGATGACCCTGCACAGAAGCATACCACAGGTACCTCCATCCAGAAAACTGTGGGTATCAGGGCCACGGTGGCAGTGAGTGGGGCCTCTGTGATTCACAAAGCCCTGGTTGTCACAACTTTCAGGCCATGAGCCTCTCTGCAAGGGCTGTCTGTGGGCACCATTGCCCCAGGAACAAAACCTTTTCTGTCAGGGAAGCTCACTATGTTTTAAAAAACATCTTCACTGACATCGTCTTGCCAGATCCTCACAAGAATCCCCAGAAGGAGACTGCGATTACTGACAGAGGAAGGACTGACACTCAGCCAAAGATGGTCAGTGAGACACTTCAGTATCATCTCACCACACAGCCCCGTGGGGACCCCTGGGGTATGCCAGGAACCACTGCCGAGATCCAAATTCAGCTGTGTGGTCAGTACAGTAGTCACTCTCTCAATCTCTCCTATTTGGAGATTGAAAGTGGAAAGTCACATTTTTGAGGTTCTTTTGCATCCAGGGCCCAGATATGATTAGGGTGAGAATCTCCAGAGAGATTTGAAAGGTGCAGCCGAGGCAGCTGCAAAGCCAGCTCCAACACAGGTAAGTGTTCACAGAAGCTGTACCCTCAGTGACACTGTCCAGTCATCTGCTTTGTCCAGTCATGGGAGCTATGGTGGTGCCATGGTGGTAGCCCTAGAACTAGTTTTCTAAATTCTAGGTCTCAGCCTAAAAGGTTCACCTCACAAGCAACAGTTCTGTAGTGGCTCTCTAACTTCCGCTCCTCCAGCCCTCCAAAGAGTTATAAGCCCTTGTAACTCTTCATTAGTTGTGTTTCTGCTTAAAATATAGGGAGTGAACCCTCAGGCAGAAGAAGAAAGCAAATAATAAAAGCTAGAGAAGAATTAAATGAATTTGTGAACAGGTAAAAAATTGAAAGAGGTAACAAGACCAAAAGCTGGTTCTTTGAAAACATTGACAACACTGACAAACCATTGGCCAGACTGATGAAAGAAAAACAAGAGATGAACCAAATAACCTGAATAAGAAATGAGATGGGCAATATCACAGCAGACCGAACTGAGATTAAAAGAATGATATCAAATTACTAAGAAAAATTATACTCCAACAAATTTGAAAACCTAGAAGAAATGGATGAATTCCCAGAAACACACTACCTACCTGAACTAACAGAAACAGAGGTAGAACAACTAAATAGACCCATAACAAAAAGGAGAAATTTAAAAACTCAAAACAAAAAAAAACCCTGGCCCTGATGGCTTCACTGCAGATTTCTACCAAACTTTCAGGGAAGAATTCACATCACTACTACTAAAGGCATTTTAGAGCATAGAAAAGGATGGATACTTAAAAACTCATTCTAGGAAGCCAGCATATCCCTGATACCAAAACCAGGTAAAGACCACAAAAAAGAAAATTACAGACCTATATCCCTCATGAACTTACATGCAAAAATCCTCACAAAATTCTAACCAATAGAATTCAACAACATATCAAAAAAATAATTCACCATAATCAAGTGGGATTCATATCAGGTATGCAGAGATGTTCCAACATTAGAAAAACAATTTATGTAATTCCTCATATAAATAACACAAAAGAACCACATGATTTTATCAATTGATGCCGAAAAGGCATTTGACAAAGTTCAAAATGCATTCATGATAAAAACCCTCGGCAAAATAGAAATAGAAGGAAAATTCCTCAACATAATAAAGAGCGCTTTTACAAAGCCAACAGAAAACAACATCCTAAATGGAGAGATTCTAAAGCATTCACCTTGAGAACGGGAACCAGACAAGTTTGCCCTTTATCACCACTATTATTAAACATTGTACTGCAGTTCAAGACAGAAATTAAGCTAGGAAAAGAAATAAAGGTCATCCAGATTGGTAAGGAAGAAGTAAAAGTATCTCTATTTGCAGATAACATGATCTTATACACAGAAAACCCTAAAGAATCCTCAAGGAAGCTACTGAAACTAATAGAAGAGTTCAGCAGAGTATCACCATACAAGATAAACACACAAAAATCAGTTGGATTCCTCTACACCAACAAAAAGAACATTGAGGAGGAAATCACCAAATCAACACAATTTATAGTAGCCCCCAAGAAGAAAAAATACTTAGGAATAAATCTTACCAGAGATGTAAAAGACCTAATGAAGAAAACTACAAGTCTCTACGGCAAGAAACTAAAAAAAAACCTACATAAGAGGAAAAACATACTCTGCTCATGGATGGAAAGACTTAACATTGTAAAAATGTCTATGCTACTGAAAGCCATCTATAGATACAATGCAATTCTGATCCAAATTCCAAAGACATTTTTTAATGAAACAGAGAAACAAATCACCAACTTCATAGGGAAGGGAAAGAGGTCCTGGATAAGTAAAAATCTACCTGATTTTAGAACCTGGTGTACTGCCACAATAGTCAAAACAGCCTGGTACTGGTACAACAACAGATATATAGACCAATGGAACAGAATTGAGAATCCAGACATAAATTGGCCCACATATGAGCAGCTGATACTTGACCAAGGCCCAAAATCAGCTGATTAGGGAAAAGGCAGTCTTTTTAGCAAGTGATACTGGCATAAATGGATATCTACCTGCAAAAAAATGAAACAAGAACCATACCTCACACCATGCACAAAAAAGGACTCAAAATGGACCAAAGACCAAAATATAAAATCTAAAACACTAAAGATCAGGGAAGAAAAGATAGGTACAAACCTAGGAGCTCTAATACATGGCATAAACAGTACACAAAACTTAAAAACAATGCAGGAGAATACCTAGAAACTGGGAGCTCCTAAAAATCAAACACCTATGTTCATTCAAAGACTTCACCAAAAGGGTAAAAAGCCTACCAAAGACTGGGAAGAAGTTTTTAGCTATGACATTTCTGATCAGCGCCTGATCTCTAAAGTCTACATGATACTGCAAAAACTCAACTACAAGAGGACAAATAACCCAATTAATAAATGGGCAAAAGATATGAACAGACACTTCACTAAAGAAAGCCTTCAAAATGATCATGATCATTAGCCACTCTAAAGTGAAGATCAAAACTACAATGAGATTCCATCTCACTCCAACAAGGGTGGCATTAATCCAAAAAACACAACACAATAAATTATGGAGAGGCTGTGGAGAGATTGGAACACTTATACACTGCTGGTGGGAATGTCAAATGCAACAACCAGTTTGGAAATCAATTTGGGACCTCCTTAAACAGCTAGAAATACAACTACCCCACGATCCAGCAATTCCACTCCTTGGAATATATCCTAGAGAAATAAGAGACTTTACACGAGCGGATATATGCACACCCATATTCATTGCAGCACTGTTTGCAATACCAAAAGGATGGAAGCAACCAAGGTGTCCATCAACTGAGGAATGCATGAATAAATTGTGGTCTCTTCACACAATGGAATACTACATATCAGTAAAGAACAATGATGAATCCATGAAACATTTCATAACATGGAGGAACCTGGAAGACATTCTGCTGAGTGAAATTAGCCAGTTGCAAAAGGATAAATATTGTATAAGACCAGTATTATAAGAACTGAGAAGATAGTTTAAACACAGAAGAAAATATTCTTTGATGGTTACGAGAGGGGGGGAGTGAGGGAAGGAGGAGAGAGGTTTTCACTAGTTAGACAGTGGGTAAAAAAGAAAACTAAGACAGTAGATAAGCTTTATTTTAGGTGAAGGGAAAGACAACACACAATACAGGAGAGGTCAACACAACTAGGCTAAGTCAAAAGCAAAGAAGTTTCCTGAATAAACTGAACACTTCAAAGCCCAGTGTAGCAGGGAGGGGGTTTGGGACCATGGTTTCAGGGGACATATAAGTCAATTGCCATAAGAAAATCGATTATGAAAACATTCTGCCTCCCACTTTGAAGAGTGTCATCTGGGGACTTAAACGCTAGTAAGCAGCCATCTAAGATGCATCAAGTGGTCTCAACCCACCTGCAACAAGGAAGAATGAAGAACACCAAAGACACAAGGTAATTATGAACCCAAGACACAGGAATGACCACATAAACCAGAGAATACATTTAGCCTGAGACCAGAAAAACTAGATGGTGCCCATCCACAACCAATGACTGCCCTGACAAGAAACACAACAGAGAACCCCTGAGGGAGCAGGAGAGCAGTGGGATGCAGACCCCAAATTCTCTTAAAAAGACCAGACTTAATGGTCAGACTGAGATTAGAAGGATCCGAAAGGTCATCGTCCACAGACCTTTTTTTAGCCCAAGACCGGACCCCTTCCCAAAGCCAACTCTTCAGACAGGGATTGGACTGGACTGTGGGATAGAAAATGATACTGGTAAAGAATGAGCTTCTTGAATCAAGTAGACACTTGAGACAATGCTGGCATCTCCTGTCTGGAGGAGAGATAAGAGGCCAGAGGAGGCCAGAAGGTGGCCAAATGGACACAAGGAGAGAGAGTAGAAGGAAGGAGTGTGCTGTCTCATTAGGGAGAGGGCAATTAGGAATGTAAAGCAAGGTGTATACAAATTTTTGTGTGAGAGACTGACTTGATTTGCAAACTTTCACTTAAAAACCCACTGCCATAGAGTCGATTCCAACTCATAGCAACCCTATAGGACAGAGTAGAACTGCCCCGTAGAGTTTCCAAGGAGTGCTTGGCGGATTGGAACTGCCATCCTTTTGGTTAGCAGCCACAGCACTTAACCACTACACCACCAGGGTTTCCTTTCACTTAAAGCACAATAAAAATTGATTACATAGGGAGTGATTTCTGTCTTCTGCACTAAACCCTGACTGTTGCCAAGGGTGACTGCAGACTCCCAAGCTCTTCAGTGCACCTGGAGACGTGGGACTGAGCGAGGTGACCTCCCAGCCCTGTGACTCTTGGCTTCCTATGGAGGAAGGGAGTGAAGACGAGTCATAGAGTCTTTAGCATCTGTCCTCCTTCCTCTATGCAAAGCATTCCCTTGAAAGTCTGTGCAACACCTTTGCAACTAATATTTTCCTGCCTGCTACAGAAGAGCTGGAGTGGGAAGCAGGAGCTGGCCGTCAGAAGGAGAGTCCCTGGGGGCACACCGAGGAACAGTTGCGCTAAATCACTGAAGTTTACTCTTTGCCTCTTACCCTGCCCCTAAAATTCCCCACAGGAGATCCTGGACCATTCAGACTGTTCCCCACAAATGTTCCTAATACCATCACAGAAAAAACAAACCAGTTGCCATCGAGTTGAGTCTGACTCTTGGCAAGCCCTTGTACATCAGAGTAGAACTGCTCCGTAGGGTTTCATGGCTATGACCGTTCGGAACAAGATCTCCAGGCTTTTCTTCCCAGATGTCTCTGGGAAGGTTCTAATCTCCAATCCTTCAGTTAGTGGCCAAGAACTTAACCATTTGAGCCACCCTGGGACTCTTAGTGGAAACCCTGGCAGCGTAATGCTTCAGTGCTAGGGCTGCTAACCAAAGGGTCGGCAGTTCGAATCCGCCCGGTGCTCCTTGGAAACGCTATGGGGCAGTTCTACTCTGTTCTATAGGGTTGCTATGAGTCGGAATCGACTCGACAGCAGTGGGTTTGGTTTTTGGTTTTGAGACTCTTAATACCATCCCTAGGAAACCCTGGTGGTGTAGTAGTTAAGACCTATGGCTGCTAACCAAAAGGTGGGCAGTTCAAATCCACCAGATGCTCCATGGAAACCCTGTGGGGCAGTCCTACTTACTATGAGTCACAATTGACTTAATGGCAACGGGTTTGTGTTTGTTTTTGTTTTAGGATGGGGCTTATTCCCAAGCTCTTCACATTCCACAGTCAGTCCCTCTTTCAGTCCTCAGTGAAACTTACCAGCTTTCTGGACTTACTCCTTTCTCTCATGCACTTTTCTCATACCCAGAAATTTCCCACGGCGTTCCTTGAAAATGTACCTACACCTTTCTGCTACTACCCCAAGCACGACCTCTCACCAGCCTGGCCCACCACCCCCACCAGCTGCAGTCTGGGTCTCTGCCTTCATCTCCACCCACCCTCCCACTGACATCAGATCTCTCTTGATCACTGCTTAAATCCAGTCATTATGGTTATTAAATCCATCAGTTAAGGACATGCAAAAATTAGTTATAATCGTTGCCCCACGGGGAGAAGGACTGAGTAGCTGGGGACAAGAGGAAAAATGATTGAATTTTACATTAAAATTTTGTGCTCTTTGTGCTTTTTGAATGCTGTATCATAACCAATATGATTTCAGCGTATTTTAATTGACATTTGCTCTTTTTGAATCACAAGTGCGAAGCAATGGAGTGATAATCAGCCTTGGTTTCTGGCGTATTAACAATATTGCTACACGAAAGCTCCTCCTTTTGGTTTTTTTTAAATTTTTCTCCATTCCCAATTCCCTCTCTCCCTACACACTTATCATGTTTAATATGTATCTATTTGTCTGCATGTTTACTTAATGTGTATTGTTGTTTCGTGTGTGAATTTCAGTTGGCATGAAAATAAGAAAGTTATATCCAATGTGTTTTATATTTTTCTGGTTTCTATTTTCTTTCACCCAAGCGTTTCTTGTTAATACATCCTGTTGTCACTTGTGCACCGTACGAGACACAAGTTATGTGTCAACCCAGCTCCCCTCAGCCATGCCCGTCCCTCACACCATGGCCGCATGCCTTTCTTCCTGGCCTGGATGGTACTAATGATGGCTCACACCATTCCCAAACCCCAGCTACCACTGTTGGGTCCTCTTGCAACTGCACTGATCTTCTCAGCCTCCAAGAGAGGCAATAGCCAGGTATTCGATATGGCCTCGATCATACTGTATGTGGTGGGAGCTGCAACAACCCCAGTGGCCAGGTATGACCAGGCTAGATCTAAGAAAGCTCTGGTTTTCTTAGTGGTTGCCCCAAAACCAAAAAAAACAAACCCAGTACCATCCAGTCTATTCCGACTCACAGTGACCCTATGGAACTGAGCAGAACTGCCCCATAGAGTTTCCAAGGAGTGCCTGGCAGAATCGAACTGCGGACCTTTTGGTTAGCAGCCACAGCACTTAACCACTATGCCACCAGGGTTTCTTGTGATCACCCCAGGAGGGGAAAAAGTAGAACTGCGAACAGGAGAAAGGTAAACTGGCGTGACTCAGCACAGCTGTTCCTCACTGTGCCCCCAGGGACTCTCCTGAACACCAGCTCCTGCTTCCCACTCCAGCTCTTCTACAGCAGGCTGGAATGCCTCAGAGCCAAAGGGCATTACACAGACTCTCATGGGAATGCTTTGCACGGAGGAAGAAGGACACATCCTATAGACTCTATGACTTCTCTTCACTCCTCTGCATCATAAGGACCCACAGAGCTGGGAGGTTACCTCATCCAGTCCCATGTCTCCAGGGGCATTTAAGAGCCTGGGAGTCTGCAGTCACCATTGGCAACTGTCAGGGTTTAGTGCAGAAGACAGAAACCACTGCCTATACCTTAAGCAGAAAGACAATTAATCAAGGGATTCAAGGACTTATAACTCTTTGGAGGACTGGAGGAGAGGAAGTTAGAGACCCACTGCAGGACTGTTGCTTCCAAGGTGAAGTTTCTGGGTTGTGACCCAGAATTTAGAAAACTGGTTCTACGACGACTACCACCATGGCACCACCAAAGCTCCCATGCCCACAAAGCAGATGACTGGGCACTGTTGCTGGGGGCCCACCTACTGCAAACACTCATGTGTGTTGGGGCTTTGTAACCACCTCTGCAAAGCAGAAGTGTGGGGGAGTTAAAGTCCGATGAGGCAGACACAAACTGGGAAGAGTTAAGAAGGAAGGAATTGGCAGATAAATTGCTCACTTTTCCTCCCCATACCCATCCCTGACAGAGAGTTTCAAGATGCAGTGCCCCCATATGACCTCTTTGTAGACATCCTCTGTGACCAAGCACCCAGCCCTGTCTTCTTAGAAGGAGTGGTCAGCTCAATAATGCACCACACTATTTATGCTCTCCCTTCTTGCCTCCTTACTTCTATTCTCTTCTCTCTTGTTTCCCTGGAATGATACATACACACACACGCACACACACACTGGGAGTTCAAGTGCTACAACAGTTACTCCGTATGGAGGTGATGATGCTTATAAAGACAGTAGCATGGGGAGGCTTCTTTTTACACAATCGAGGGTTTAATAAAAGACAATAATAGGCATGCAGCAAAAGACAAGCACCTCTATGGTAACATTTAAGGAGACTTTAATCTCCTAAAACTGCAGGGCACACTGCACAAAACTGAGGCCCAGTACCTGATTATAATGGTGACAGAGCTGTAAAGGAGACAAAATGCAAAGTGTTTGACCTCTATACCAAGGTCAGAGGCCTGATTAGGGAAGATTAGAAATCTGAGAGCTGGGATGGGAGCATTTGGATGATGATTCTGTTATTGTTAGGTGCCATCGAGTTGGTTCTGACTCCTAGCGACTGTATGCACAACAAAACGAAAAACCACCCAGTCCTGAGCCATCCATAGGATCCTTGTTATGTTTGAGCTCATTGTTGCAGCCACTGTGTCAATCCACCTCATTGGGTGTCTTCTTTTCCGCTGACCCTGTACTCTGCCAAGCATAATGTCCTCCAGGAACTGATCCCTCCTGACAACATGGCCAAAGTATGTAAGACCCAGTCTCGCCATCCTTGCTTCTAAGGAGCATTCTGACTGTACTTCTTCCAAGACAGGTTTATTCATTCTTTTGCCAGTCCATGGTATGTTCAATATTCTTCGCCGACACCACAATTCAAAGATGTCAATTCTTCTTCAGTCTTTGTTATTCATTGTCCAGCTTTCACACGTTTATGATGCGATTGAAAATACCATGGTTTGGGTATTTGGATGATAGATCCCCCAAATTACTCTGAGCCTTTCTTGTTGCCAGAAGAGAACTGCCTTCCTTTCCCTGAAAACCAGGCAGTGACCTCATCTAAAGCCGGTGCCTCCCAGACACTTGTTCCCCCGGAAATATATCTTACTACACCTCATTGCTGCAAGCCAAAAACCAGAGGCAGGCCTAAACACAATCTGAAGTACAACTCCTGCTACGGTTAAAAAAAAATAGTCTGCATGCCAAAGGAATTTCAGAACCTGATTACCAAGAACCAGCAGGAAGAAATGGAGCATATGAGGATCTTGACAGTGTTAGACAAGGCAGGTGAGATAAAGGGTTGAATAAAAGAGATTTCACTCACATGGGGTCACTAGTCTATGACCTGGGATTCAATATTTAGGCAAGGACATCTGGAGCTAGTCCAAACACTTTGCTAGAATGAATCCTTGCTGTTTGCCTACAATGCAGTGATGACCTTCAAAAATGAGGTAGAGTTGTCAGAACTTCCTGGGCACAGTATTGAAGAATGACTTGGAAGGCTCGGTTAGAATGAATTTACCAGGCAATAACTGGGAGCCCATCACCTGACCGTGTTCCTTAGGAGAGCCAGAGGACACTCCCCTCATAAGACCACAAGAAATACTCTCGAGAGAGACAACAGCATGTTTGACAAGTTCAATGGGAGCTAAAAAAATGGGAGCTATCCACTGCAAAATGGGAATAATAGTGAAGAATGCTACTATGGAACTGGGCTTCTTAATGTCAGTGTGAATGATGGAATTCCTGAAAGGCAGAGGGAAGGAGGGAAAATTCAACCATCTAGGGGGACATGATAAGTAGTGGTTAGCAGGGTACATGGAGCCCTGGTGGTGCAATGGTTAAGAGCTCGGCTGATAACCCAAAGGTCGGCGGTTCAAATCCACCAGCCACTCCTTGGAAACCATATGGAGCAGTCCTACTCTGTTCTACATGGTTGCTATGAGTCAGAATCGACTAGATGGCAATGAGTTTGGTTTTTTGTTTTGGGGTTTCGTTTTTTTTTTTTTTTCTTTTACCAAGGCAGAAATGGCTATGTACGGACTCAAAAGCATCAGCTCCCTCTCACTGAAGTTGATCTGATGGAAAATTACAGACAATAGATAATCTCTCTAATGAGCATAGCTGCAACTCTTAAAAAAATGGAGTCCGCCGATATACAGAAAAGGTAACTCATCACGACTAAGTGGAGTTTATTCCAGTAATTCAAAGTTAGTTTAATATCTTTAAATCAAAGTAATTCACCACATGAACAGAATGAAGTAAAAGAAAAAAAAAGATTATCTCAATAGATACAAAATACGCATTTGAAAAAAATTCAGCATCTGATCATGTAAACAAATCCTTTGTAGTCATGGATTCAGTTGTGGCCCCCCAAAAATACATGTCAACTTGGTTAGGCCATGATTTCCAGTATTGTGTGATTGTTCTCCATTATGTGATTACCTATGTAAATCTCTGCCTGTAGTTAAAGAGGATTAGGGTGAGATGTAACACCCTTGCTCAGGTCACATACCTGATCCAGTGTAAAGGGAGTTTCCCTGGGGTGTGGCCTGCATCACCTCTTATCTTACAAGAGTTAAAAGGAAAGGGAAGAAAGCAGAGTTGGGGGACCTCATACCACCGAGAAAGCAGAGCGAGTCCTTTCGTCCCGGGGCCTCTGCAAGGAAACCAGGAGAAGATTGAGGAGAGGGACCTTCCTCCAGAGCCAACAGAGAGAGAAAGCCTTCCTCTGGACCTGAAGCACTGAATTTGGGCTTCTAGACTTCTAGACTGTGAGAAAATAAATATCTCTTTGTTAAAACCCACCACTTGTGGTATTTCTGTTGCAGCAGCACTAGATAACTAAGACACAAACTATAAAAAAAAGACACTGTTTTAATCTGATCCAAAGCACCAACAAAGAACCTATAGCAAACAAATCTTTCCCTCTGAGATCAAGCATGATTTGAGAATGCATGTTATCAGCAGATTTATTCCATTTTATACGGGGTGGGGGGGAAGGAGTCTTAAAGTGAAATACGATGAAAAATTAAAGTGTAATTATTGGAAAGCAAAAAATACAACCGACATTATTTTCAGGCGATCTGATTACAAGGAAATCTAAAAGAATCTACAGACAAATTATCAGAATTGATAACTAAATTCAGCAAGGACACAGAATACAAGATCAATACACATAAATTGTATTTCTCTAAATAATCAACAAATAGAGAAATGTAATTGTAAAATACCACTATTTTTATTTTTTAGTGTAATTTTTAAATATCATACCAACACAGTAAATATATAGGTACAAATCCAATGAAATACATGCAAGACCTCTATATTAAAAACTACAGATTTTATTTAGGGAAGTTAGAGAGGACCTAGATAAATAAATATACTGTACTCATTAAAGATTCTATCTTATAAAAAAGACAGTTCTCTTCAAATTTGATTTACAGATTGAATGTAGTACTAGTCAAAATATCAACAGGTAGGGTGCAAGAGAAGGCAGGGAGGTCCTTCAGACTGGAATACAGATTTGACACCTGTGAAGAAAAGTTGGAGGAAGGAGGATTGGGTAGAAAGGGTCTCAGCCTCCAGTACAGTTCCAAGAAAGGCTTAGCCAAGCCTATTGTGAGTCCACAACCCAAAGCTGTCCAGTGAGGAATTCCACATCTTTCACAATAGCCCTGCCTTAGGATCATTGCCACACTCAGTCATTGACTGAGAAAAGCCCAGGAAGCATGGCCTCAGTGCAAGTGTACTGGCAGTTTTGGAGGGGCAGCAGCTGGGACTGTCAATCAACTATGCAGGAGATCCAATTGCCGTATTTTTTATGACCTCCACAGTCCACCCCTTGCCCTACACAGATTTACTCTTCCATACTGGTCAATGGAGAAGCCCACCATGGCTCCCATAGGGCTCTTTTCCTGAAGCACAAACTCAGAAGACTGAGTGAATTACAGCCTCCATCACTGTCTCTAGCCTCAGGGACACAAACTGTACACGTATTCTCTCTTAATTCTCCACTACGCATTCTGAATTCCCCTAATCTTTAGTTATTACCTTGGCAGGTCTTGATGGGTTTCCTAATGGTGTGGCCCAAATCCTTATTTCAGGGAGTGTGAGCCCTAGGCTATCACATTGTTCTCAAACTAGGCTTGATACATATGTCTCTTCACAGCTACACTGGGGTTAGGAGCTGACCAAGTGAATCACCTGGGTTCCACACATACTCCTCCCTGCCTTTCCTGTACAACAGCAACCCTATTTCCTCCTGCTGCTCAGGATCAATTAATCCTGCCCTGATGGAGATTTATCTTCTCCCCTGTTGGTCCCTGCAGACAAGGAGCTTCTTTGGTGGCAGCTATAGCTTGTAGTTGAATGAGGCCCTTGCTGTGTCCTCTGGCAAGCATGTGCTACCTCTAGAACCAGGGCCTTTAACCCTGCAGAACCCAGAAGTACAAGATTACGAAGCACAAACTGTCTAAATGGGTCATCGGGAGTGATGACCATTGCAGAGAACCATGAATCATAGCTGAGGGAAGACAGAGATTTAATGCATCTTTCCCATCCTGAAGTATGGTACTCCATCCTTTCAGATTCTTGTCTCTGAGCTGGTGCTTCAGCTGTGCATTTAGAAGGTTGTTTCAATGTTCTGTGAACCTGGATTTTCTGGATGGTGTGGCGTGAGATACTGCCATGTTCTGGACCCACTCCTGCACCTATTTCACTGTAATGTTGAGTTCCCTGAATGGATTCCATCCCTTTGGGTCAGGCAGGTCATAAACCCCTAGATAGTGGTGCTGGTTGAGACTCTATAGACAGGAAAGGAAAATTCATACCTAGAAAATATGTATATCCCTGTGAGAAAAAACCACTGGTCCTTTCAGAATAGAAGGGGCACTATGTATGCCATTTGCCTCCAAGTGGCTGCCTACTGGTCTCCTCAAGGAATAGGTCCTTATCAGGAGCTCATCACCGGGTTTTGCTGATGAAAAGTTAGATACTCAGAGGTAACAGTAGCTAGGTAAGTCTTGGAAAGTTAGAGTCCTTGTTGTGGGATTCACTTCTAGCCTCTACCTCTGCCACGCTGGTCACATCATCCAGTTCAGGGGTAGCCAAAGGCAAAGCTAGTTAATGTCAGTTGGCCAAGTCATTTTGTCTCCTTGGTTGTTCAGTGACTTTTCTGTAGTGGGTACTTTCCGGTGAGTGATAAAGTGTAATATAAAAATCTTCACACTCCATGCCATCCTCCGTATATCAACCCACAGGCCTCTACCCCATACTTCCTTATATCTGATCTTCTAGTACTTTTCCTTCCAGGCCTCTGACCAGACAGCCAGGTCATTGGCTTCTGCCAGGAATCTGAATATATTCTCACCTCAGGATAATTATCTTCCAAGTAAAGTGAATGACAAGGTGCTCAAAAGTTCATCCACTGGGAAGGAATTTCGCTGTCTTTTCAGAATGTGGCTGTAATACAGCTGCTGTCCATTTCCTGTTTTCACCAAGCTGACCTATCCACAAACCAAGCTCAGGTATTTTCCTTCTCCTTCAGCTGATAATCCCCATATAACAAGAAATTTGAACTAGGGGAGAGATGCTGGTGCAACTCGGATAGGTGACACTTTGTTCTGGGCTGTACATCCATGTAACTTACTCACATCCTCCATTTGTGCTCAAGCATATTCCCAGAGGTATCATTTCTATCTTATGATGAACTTCTAGGCCCATATGATTTTATGAATTCACAAGTCCAGAAGAAACCAGTTCACATCTACAGATGTGGAATCACTTGATGCTCCCAGGTCAAACATTCAATTTCCACCACGGTCCAATAACATATCAGGAGCTGATTCCCAAAAGGCATATAATTCTCTGGTGTGGAGTGCATAGCCTTCCTCCAGAATCCCAGAATTCTGCATTGTAATTCTCCCACTAGGGCATTCCCATCATTGAACCTTCCAACATCATAGGTCTGATCATATGGCCCAAGCAGCAGAGCTGCTAGCAGTGTAGCCTGAAACTGCTTGCAGAGCCCTTTCCCACCCCATGCTGACTCAAAGATGTCAGCTAGTGGGGAGGCCTGAGAAGTATTCCTAGGCAATAAACATGTTCTTTCCAGAACCCAGTGAGGCCTACCAAGTGCTGAGTTTCCTTCTTTCTTGTAGGGATACAAGATACAGCAATTTGCCTTTTACTTTGGATAGAATTCCCAAGCCACCCTTGATCAACGGACATCTAAAAACTTCTCTAAAGCAATACGCCCCTGAATCTTTGTGGGGCTTATCTCCTACCCTCTGGAGTGCCGGTATCTCACCAATATCTCCAGAGTAATAAAAAAAAAAAATAGCCACCTCTTATTCATCAACATGATGTCATAGCGAAGGTGGTAAGTGATAGAAAGAGGACAAAGTTCAGGATCAGCCCACCAAGATCTACCCACAGAGCTTTCTGTTGAACTAGATTCTCAACAATACCAGGGCCCATGGATTCTTTCCCTCCTACCACCCTCCCAGCCTCAGACCCAACAAGTGTCTCCTCACAAAGCCCACAAGGGTTTTTGAAAATTCCCCATCATCTTCAACAGACCTGACTTAGCCTGTGCACCACCTCGTGGGAATTGTTGTAAAATACATCCATTGGGCTATTATAAACTTACCAGCATAAGTGTTACTCATCTTTGTTTGCAAAGGAGCTAGGACCTCTTCAGAGTCCTGGACCTTATCAAATCTCCCCACCAACATGCATGCACACACAACAGGATGATGGCTCTCGATGGTCATAGAGTACAACCTGCTGCAGCCTCCACGCTGACAAAATGGACGCTTAGAGGCCACTTCCTACTGATAAGCATGAGCAGGAAGAAAAATCCACTGAAGCATTTGCAAAAACAGGTTATATCTCCAGGTTGAAATCAGGAGAAATATATGTCAACTTTCAAGATTTGGTGACAGGTTAGGAGGTCTTTAGATTACCCACAGTTGTGGGTTGTTGACCCCTGATCCCCTCTCAATCATACAAATCAATACAAAATCTGCCTTAAAAACGTCTCGACTAGGTTAAGCAACGAGTCCTGCTTTGCCCTGGACTGAGGGAATTCCCGGATATAGCGCTAAAACCAGGAAAGTGCCAAGCAAACCGGGATAAGTTGGTCACCAATGTCTGGACTCAGGAAAGCAGGTTGTTACACAGATGTACGCACGTGGTTATGCCACATAGTGATGCTTAGGGTTTGAGCTGGACTGGGCACAGGACTGAAGCAAAAGAACAATGGCATCTTTGTCACCAAGAACTCCTCACTAAAATAGCAATCCCTCTTCACCTAGGTCATGAATGTAGGCAGTTGATAATAGGCTAAATGTTTCTATCCAAACAGAATGAAATCCACATGCTGGTGACCCAGTCAGGGAAGACATTCCAGACCCTATTGAGATGTGACTGGTTTGGTCACTGGGGACAGTGAAGATCTGTGCTTATAGGGCAATGGGGCTTTGTCCTCATAAGCCTGTGGACTGATCTCCTCTTCTAGGTAAGGCTGAACATGACCAAGGCAATAGAGTATGAGAGACCCAGAACTAGAGGCAAGACAGAATATAAGATCAATTCATTTATCCCTGAAGTATTTCACTAGGAACATTTTGAGAAGCCTCAAGCCCAGATTGCTGATAAAATTCAAGGAGGAAGGAGGGTTAGTGGCCATGGGGATAAAGTGGACTCTGGTTATCCTGGGGATGCCTTTTTCCTCAGCTCTCATTGGAGGCATTTTCCCCAGTTGTTCCCCATGACTGGAGAGTTGTAGTGTCAACTTCAGAGATGGAATCGTTGTTGTATAATATCCTGATTTTATAAATAAAAACACTGAAGCCCAGTGAAGGAGTGACTAACCCGAGTTCATGTGGTCTCGCTGGCGAATTGATAACCAGTTAAAGGCAGCTTACCCTGCTCTTCAGATATTGTACCTCGGGCTTTACACCTGAAGGAATAAAGGGGGCTGATGCGAACTCCTTGATTCATCACTGAGGATAAGGACAAGTTGTAAAGAACAGAACCATCTCTATATCTCACAGCTGGCCAGTGCCCAGACCAGAGATGCTGGCAGGGGTCTAGTGCCCAGTCCCAGCGATTCCCAACACAGTCCTCAGATCCACAAGAACCCTGGGCCTTATCTGTGTCTTCTGAGCCCTCTGATCCATCCCAAGTCCCAGGAACTGAGCTGGGGGTGATAGAATACATTGAGTTGAAGCAGAGGTTGCATTCAAACTCCAGATAATAGTCAGGGAAACAACAGCATCCTCAGTCCTACAACATCAAAGAAGTGAATTCTGTCACAACTTGAATGATTCCAGAAGCAGATTCTTTCCCAGAGTCTCCAGACAAGAGTCCAGCTGCCTCACACCCTGATTGCCATCTTGTGATACCCTAAGCCAAGAACTCATCCAAGGTCTCTGCCCACATTTCTGACCTACAGAACTCTGAGATAACAAATAGGTGTTGTTTTAAGCTGCTAAATTTATGCAGCAATAGAAAACTACTATACTGAAGGTCACTTCCATGTATATAGTTAAGTAATTGCTAGCCATTCCAGTAAAGGAGTGGCTTCTAGGACTCCTAACACTCACTGTGTTGACTCACCCAGCATCACGAAACGAAGGTGCAGGGTCAGAGGTTATATCATCTTATGAATGTACCCACCAATGTCCAATATCAAGCTGTGATGCTGAAAACAAAAACTTTTCTAAACTACCAATAACCAAAAATTGGTTTCAATCAACAATATCAGAGGAAAGATTGTATTATCTTTCCAATCTCTATATAGTAAATGATTTTACAAAACAATTGTCACATGATGCAATCAAAGATCACAGAGCCAAAAAACACAGGCAAATAAAAAGTGTACAGTTGAGTCACTAGTTAATAAAAAATATTATACCATTCCTTTGGCTTATGCAATGTTTGTAATTTGCAGTGATTTCTTTCCTCCTAAATAAAAATTTGCTGTTGTAATTTTATACACTTTTTCTTAAAGGAAATCAAAATAGTTGAAGTCTCAGGGCTCACAAAACCTGAATCCTGCCTTCACATGCATGTCCGTTTTGCCCATAAATTTGCCCACACCACACCTCTGCCTGGCAACCACTTCTGCCTCTTCTCTGCATAAAAAAAACTTAACCGTTCTTCAGGATTGGACTCAAAAGTCACCTCTTCTGGAAAGCCTTCCCAGAAGGCTTAAGAAAGTAGACTTCTCCTTCCTGTCTCCAGGATACCATAGCACTTTCTTACCATTCTTTCAACATTCTCTCATGACACTCTAATTACTCTGTACAGAAGCCTCCCCCCAGCTAGGCAGCAAGCTCCCAGCAACAGACACTGGACTTAATCATCTCGATACCATGTTCCCAGGCCGAAACAGTAGCTCCCAGGGAACATATTTCTGTTGTTGTTGTTCTTGTTAGTTTCCATCAAGTTGGCTCTGATTCATGGCAACCTTATGCATAACAGAGAAAAGCATTGTCTGGCCCTGTGCCATCCTCATAATCCCTGGTATACTTCAGCCCACTAGTGCAGCTATTGTGTCAATACACCTTGTGAAGGGTTTCCTTCATATTCACTGACCCTCTACTTTGCCAAACATGATGTCCTTTTCAAGCAATTGGTGTTTGCTGATGACATATCTAGGGATAACAGAAAAGACAGAGAAAACAGTTGAAGATTTCTTGGCAGAAAATTTCCCTGATATCATGAAAGATTAGAAGATATTAATCCAATAAGCTCACTGAACTACACATAAGGTAGATGTTAAAAGAAAGTCACCAAGACACATTATAATCAAACTAGCCAAAACCAAAGATAACGAGAGAATTTTAAGAGCAGCTTGGGATAAATGAAAACTCACCGACAAAGGAGAGCCAGTAAGAATAAGCTCGGACTACTCAGCAGAAACCATGGAGGGAAGAAGGCAGTGGGATGACTTATATAAAAAACTGAAGGAAAAAAATTGCCAACCAAGAATCATATATCCAGCTAAGCTGCCTCTCAAATATGAATGTGTAATTAGGACATTTCCAGATAAACAAAAGTTTAGGAAATTCATAAAAACAAAACCAAAACTACAAGAAATACCAAAAGGAGTTCTTTGCTTAGAAAATCAATAATATCGGGTGTCACCCAAGACTAGAACACTGGGCAGAGCAACCAAAAGTCAACCCAGACAAGGAAATCAAAAAACTAAAACAAAATTTAAAAAAAAAAAAAAACGTTCAAAACAGGATAGCTGTGATGTTATTGGGTGAAGGAAGAGAACATTAGAACAATAAAGAGGGACTAACAAAGAGCTAAACTAAATGAAATAGAAAACAGAAAAACAATTGAAAGAATTAACAAGACCAAAAGCTCATTCTCTGAAAAAATCAACAAAATAGATAAACTATTTTTTTTTTTTTATTGGCCAAACTCACAAAAGAAAAACAGGAGAGGAAGCAAATACCCCAAATAAGAAATGAGATGGGGGCTATTACAACAGACCCAACTGAAATTAAAAGAATCATATCAGATTACTATGAAAAATATCCTCTAACAAATTTGAAAACCTAGAAAATGGATGAATTCCTAGAAACACACTACCTACTTAAACTAACACAAACAGAGCTAGAACAACTAAATAGACCCATAACAAGAGACTGAAAAGGTAATCAAAAAACTCCCCCCAAATAAAGCCCTGGACTGGTCAGCTGCACTGCAGAGTTCTACCAAACTCTCAGAGAAGAGTTAACACCACTCCTACTAAAGGTATTTCTGAGCATAGAAAAGGACGGAATGCTCCCAAACTCATTCTAGGAAGCCAGCATATCCCTGATACGAACACCAGGTAAAGACACCACAAAAACAAAATTACAGACCTATATCTGTTATGAAATTAGATGCAAAAATCCACAACAACATTCTAGCTAATAGAATTCAACAACATAACAAACAAATAATTCACCGTGACCAAATGGGATTCATACGAGCTATGCAGGGATGGTTCAACATCAGACAAACAATTAATGTATTCTATCACATAAATAAAACCAAAGACTAGAATCACGATCTTATCAATTGATGCAGAAAACGCCTCTAGCAAAATTCAACACCGATTCATAATAAAAACTCTCAGCAAAATAGGAATAAAAGGAAAATTCCTCAACATAATAAAGGGCATTTATACAAAGCTAATAGAAAACATCATCCTGAATGGAGAGAGCCTGAAAGCATTCCCCTTGAGATCAGGAGCCAGAAAAGGATGCCCGTTATCACCGTTCTTATTCAACATTGTGCTGGAGGTCCAAGCCAGAGCAATTAGGCTAGCTAAAGGCATAAAGGGCAACCAGATTGGCACGGAAGAAGTAAAAGTATCTCTATTTGCACATTTCATGATCTTACACACAGAAAACCCTAAAGAGTCCTCAAAGAAGCTACTGAAACTCATAGAGGAGTTCAGCAGAGTAACACGATACAAGATAATCATACAAAAATCAGCTGGATTCCTCTACATCAGCAAAAAGAACATTGAGGAAGAAAAAACCAAATCAATACCATTTACAGTACCCACCAAGAAGATAAAATACTTAGGAATAAGTCTTACCAGAGATGTAAAAGACTTCTACAAAGAAAACTACAAGACTCTACTGCAAGAAATCAAAACAGACCTACAGAAGTGGAAAAACATACTCTGCTCATAGATAGGAAAACTCAACTTTGTAAAAATGTCTATTCTGCCAAAAGCCATCTACAGATACAATACAATTCTGATCCAAATTCCAACAACATTTTTTAATGAGATGGAGAAACAAATCACCAACTTCATTTGGAAGGAAAAGAGGTCCTGGATCAGTAAAGCAACGCTGAAAAAGAAGAACAAAGTGGGAGACCTCACTTTACCTGATTTTAGAACCTATTATACTGCCATAGTAGTCCAAAAAACCTGGCACTAGTACAACAACAGATACATAGACCAATGGAACAGAATTGAGAATCCAGACATAAATCGATCCACATATGAGCAGCTGATATTTGACAAAGGCCCAAAGTCAGTTAATTGGGGAAAAGGCATACTTTTTAACAAGTGGTGCTGGCATAACGGGATATACATCTGCAAAAAAAAAAAAAAAACAAGACCTATACCTTACACCCTGTACAAAAAAGAACTCAAAATGGATCAAAGACCTAAATATAAAATCTAAAACAATAAAGATCATGGAAGACAAATAGGGAAAACATTAGGAAACCTACTACATAGCAGAAACAGTATACAAAACATTACTAACAATGCAGAAGAAAAACTAGATAACTGGAAGCTCCTAAAAATCAAACACCTATGCTGATCCAAAGACTTCAACAAAGAGTAAAAACATTACCTACAGACTGGGAAAAACATTTTAGCTATGACATTTCCGATCAGTGCCTGATCTCTAAAATCTACATGATACTGCAAAAACTCAACTACAAAAAGACAAATAATCCAATTTAAAAAAAGGCAAAAGATAAGAACAGAAAAAATTCACTAAACAACACATTCAGGTACCTAACAGATACATGAGGAAATGTTCACGGTCATTAGCCATTAGAGAAATGCAAATCAAAATTACACTGAGATTTCATCGTACTCCAACAAGCCTGGCATTAAACCAAAAAACACAAAACAATAAATGTCGGAGAGGCTGTGGAGAGGTTCGGACACTTATACATTGCTGGGGGGAATGTCAAATGGCACAACCACTTTGGAAATTGATTTGGTGCTTCCTTAAAAAGCTAGAAATAGAACTACCATTCGATCCAGCAATCCCACTCCTTGGAATATATCCTAGAGAAATAAGAGCCTTTACATGAACAGACATATGCACACCCATGTTTATTGCAGCACTGTTTAAAATAGCAAAAACATGCAAGAAACCAAGGTGCCCATCATCGGATAAATGGATAAAGAAATTATGCTATATTCACACAATGGAATACTAGACATCAATAAAGAACAGTGAGGAATCTGAAACATTTCATAACATGGAGGAACCTGGAAGGTGTTATGCTGAGTGAAATTAGTCAGTTGCAAAAGGACAAATATTGTATAAGACCACTATTGTAAGAACTTGAGAAATAGTTTAAACTGAGAAGAAAGGACTCTTCCGTGGTTACAAGACGGGGGAGGGAGGGAGGGAGGGTGGGACAGAGGTATTCACTATTAGATAGTAGATAAGAACTACTTTAGATGAAGGGCAAGATAGCACACAATACAGGGGAGGTCAGCACAACTGGACTAAACCAAAAGCAAAGTTTCCTGAATAAAGTGAATGCTTCGAATGCCAGCCTAGCAGGGGCAGGGGCCTGGGGTCTGGGGACAGTGGTTTCAGGTGACATCTAAGTCAATTGGCATAATAACAGCTACTAAGAAAACATTCTGCATCCCACTTTGAAGAGTGGCCTCTAGGGTCTTAAACGCTAGCAAGCAGCCATCTAAGATGCATCAATTGGTCTCAACCCACCTGGATCAAAGGACAATGAAGAACACCAAGGACACAAGGCGATTACGAGCCTAAGAGACAGAAAGGGCCACATGAACCAGTGACTATATCATCCTGAGAACAGAAGAACTAGATGGTGCCGGGCTACAACCGATGAGTGCCCTGACAGGGAACACAACAGAGGACCCCTGAGCAGGCAGGAGAACAGTGGGATGCAGACACCAAATTCTCATTTAAAAAAAAAACCAGGCTTAATGGTCTGACTGAGACTAGAAAGACCCCCGTGGTCATGGCCCCCAGACCTTCTGCTAACCCAGGACAGGAAACATTCCCAAAGCCAACTCTTCACACAGGTATTGGACTTGACAATGGGTTGCAGAAGGATGTTACTGAGGAGTGAGCTTCTTGGATCAGGTGGACACTTGAGACTATGCTGCCATCTCCTCCTGGAGATGACATGAGAGGGTAGATGGGGTTAGAAGCTGGTGAAATCAACAGGAAAATAGAGTGTAGAGTTAGGGAACAGGCTGTCTCATTAGGGGGAGAGCAATTGGGTTTATGTAGCAAGGTGTATATAAGTTTTTGTGTGAGAGACTGACTTGATTTGTAAACTTTCATTTAAACCACGATAAAAATTTAAAATAAAAAAAAATCCTCCATCAATACGTCATCAAATGGTTTTACCATCCACTAATGATCATTGCCTGAATTGTTTTTGTTTTGTTTTGTTTTTTCCATTTGGAGTTTCCAAATGATGGTTTTCTAATTATATCATTCCTTTTGCTTTGATTAGCTAGATGCTTCTAACAAAAGGACTTCCCCTCATCCAGTAGGGTTTTTTGGTTATACTGAAATACAGTTTATACCAGAAAGCAGAATAAATTCTATCTTTAATTATCCATTTTCAGAGTATGAAGTTAATACCTAACAACCTCCTCCTCATCCTCACTCACTCCTTACCTTCTTCATTCTCTTTCAGGATCATTAAGACCTCATGGCTTTTACATACTCAATATATTTAACTAAATACCTGGTTCCCTTGTGTTATTACGGGATCCCATTTGTCCTTGGCAGCATTCTTGATTCATGGCCCAACAAGATGTCCAACTCACCTTGTCTAGTTTCTGCTCTGGTTTTAAGTTATGTTTTAAAGATGCCAATTAGTTAAACTGTCCTGGAACTGATGCCAAGCTACATTCACTACTTAATTACCAAAGGGTCTCTGAGGAATTAAAGCTCACCACTAAGACTGGCAGGAATAAAGAGTAGGAATCCTAAGAAACCTAACACTTGAATAAGACAACTTTCTGAGGGTTCCACCCCAGCCTTGCCCAACCCCTGGGGACAGCAGCAGGAAACCATCCAGGTCTTCAGTCCATTCACATCTCTTCCTCAGACTTCACTCTGATTAGGACTCTCAGTTATTTGTCCCTGGACTATCTGGCCTTATCTTCCATCCTGGGGCCTTTTTCTTTGCCTTCCCCAGCCCTAACCAAAGCCTACTGATCTTCCCCAGCACTTCCCTAATACTTAACTCATCACTCTTGCCACTTCCACCACCCTCAGTGCCTCCATATACTCATGTCCTCTTCCCCTATCTTCGGCTTCCCAAAATGAAACCAACTTTAATAGGAATATGATATGTATGTTTTTTTAAGTAATACATAGAAAAAAAATACATACTCACTGAAAAATACATCAGGAAACAGAAGCTATCACAGACACATCCAAACTCCCTGAGGGACTGAGTTACTGGGCTGAGGGCTGGGGGCCATGGTCTCAGGGAACAGCTAGCTCAAAAGGAATAATATAGTTTATAAAGAAAATGTTCTACTTCTGACTGTGGTGAGTAGCGTCTGAGATCTTAAAAGCCTTCAAGTGGCCATATAAGATACATCTACTGGTCCCATTCCCACTGGAGCAAAACAGAATGAAGAAAACAATAGACACATGGGAAAGATTAGTCCGAAGGACTAATGGACCACAACTACCACAACCTCCACCAGATTGTGTCCAAAACAACTCGTTGGTTCCTGGCTACCACTCCTGACCTCTCTGACAGGGATCACAATAGAGGGTCCTGGACAGAGTGGTAGAAAAATGTAGAACAAAGTTTGAATTCACAACAAAAACACCAGACTTGTTGGTCTGACAGAACTAAGAAACCCCAAGAGTGTGTCCCTGGACACCTTTGAACTCAGTGCTGAAGTCACTCCTGAGGTTCACTCCTTCAGCCAAAGATCAGACAGGTCTATAATGGCAAACAATGCCACGCATGAAGAATGTGCTTGGAAGTGTAATCATGTATACCTGACTAAATGGGCACAGTAGACCAAAAGCAAAGACAAGAAGGCAGGCAGGGACTGGAAAACTGATGAATGGAAACAGGAAGTCTGGGGTAGAGAAGGGGAGAATGTTGGCACATCACAAGTTGGCATCCAGTGTCACAAAACAATTTGTGAATTAATCACTTAATAAGAAACTAATTTGTTCTGTAAGCTTTGACCTAAAGTACAATTAAAAAAAAAAAAAAAGGAATTGATTAGTAAAACAGTTGCTTCAAACTGGGAAAAGCTGTATGAAAAAAAACAAAAAATGTACATGCAACTTATCATAAGTTTGTAAACACTCAAGTTTTTCAAACATCCCACTGTGTTATCTAAAGATACTGACACATTAGGATTCGTGACTTATAAGAAACTATAATTTGATATCAAATTTATGGAAATATTGAAAATAATTGGGGTATATATTTGATGCATTAGAAACTACTATTTGAAAACTATTTAACATTAAATATATTTTAATTATACACTCTAATTTCATATTAGAATCTATAAATGGAGATTAGTCTGGATTATACGAGATAGAAGACAATAAAATTATTCTCAAAAAAATCACACAGGCTAGCCCAGCACAGCTTCATCATCCAAAGACATACCGTGTGGAATTATTTTCTATGTTTTTTCACATGGGGGAGTAATTTAACAAAACCTGAAGCCACTATGCGTGCATCCTGCAAATCCATTCTTCACTTGACATTATGTCATTCATAACACTCGTTTAACAAATATTTATTAAGAGCCTACTATGTGTCTGGCTTATGAGCAGCCCTACAGGACAGAGTAGAACTGCCCATAGGGTTTCCAAGGCATGGCTGCTGGATCCAAACTGCTGATATTTTGGTTAGCAGCCAAACAATCAACCACTGCGCAACCAGGGCTGTGAGTCAGGATCAAGTCGATGGCAATGGCTTTTTGTTTGTTTCTTTGTTTTGATGAGTCAGGCACCGTTCTACTTGATGAACATTCCCAGGACAACAGCATGGGCTTATTTCATTCTTTTCAATAATATACAGTATTCCGTAGTAGAGACTTTCCAGAATTTGTTTAGCCAATACTTTCTGACTGAACATTTATTTGTTGTTCTTAGGTGCCCTCAAGTTGGTTCCAAACAATAGCGACTCCATGCTACCCATAGCGACCCATAGTGACCCCATCCTCACAACTGTTGCTATGCTTGAGCCCATTGTTCAGCCACTGCACCAGTTCATCTCATTGAGGGGCTTCCTTTTTTTGCTGACCCTCTATTTTACCAAAGCATGATGTCCTTCTCCAGGGACTGATCCCTCCTGATAACAAGTTCAAAGCATGTGAGATGTAGTCTCACCATCCTTGCTTCTAAGGAGCATTCTGCTTGTTACCTCTTTCAAAACAGATTTGTTCCTTCTTCTGGCAGTCCATGCTATATATATTCAACATTTTTCATCACCACAATTCAAAGCCATCAACTCTTCTTCAGTCTTCCTTGTTCATTGACCAGCTTTCACATGCATAGGAGGCAATTGAAAACAACATGGCTTGGGTCAGGTGCACCTTAGTCTTCAAGGTGACATCTTTGCTTTCCACCACTTTAAAGAGGTCTTTTTCAGCAGATTTGCCCAGTGCAATGCATCTTGTGATTTCTTAACTGCAGCTTCCACCTGTGTTGATTGTGGATCCAAGGAAAATGAAATCCTTGACACCCTCAAACTTCTCTCCCTTAATCATGATGTTGCTTAGTGGTCCAGGTGTGAGGATTTTTGTTTTCTTTATGTTGAGCTGAAATCCATACTAAAGGCTGTGGTCTTTGATCTTCGCCAGTAAGTGCTTCAAGTTCTCTTCACTTTCAGCAAGCAAGGTTGTATCATTGGCATAATGCAGGTTGTTAATGAGTCTTCCTCTGTCTTAGTCATCTAGTGCTGCTATAACAGAAATACCACATCTGGATGGCTTTAACAAGAAGTTTATTCTCTCACAGTCCAGTAGGCTAAAAGTTCAAATTCAGGGCACCAGCTCCAGGAGAAGGCTTTCTCTCTCTCTGTTGGCTCTGAAGGAAGGTCCTTGTGATGCATCAGCCTTCCCTTGATCTGGGAGCATCTCAGCGCAGGAACTTCAGGTCCGAAGGATGCGCTCTGCCCCCAGCGCTGCTTTCTTGGTGGTATGAATTTCCCGTCTCCCCGCTTGTGTCCCTCTTTTATATCTCAAAAGAGATTGGTTTAAGACACTACCTAATCTTGTAGGCCTCATCAATATAACTGCAGCTAATCCATCTTATTACACCATAGTGTTAGGATTTACAACACATAGGGAAATCACATCAGAAGATAAAATGGTAGACAATGGTAACAATCACACAAGGGAATCATGACCTAGCCAGGTTGAGAGATATTTTGGGGAGACACAATCTAGTCCATGCCATCCTCCAAGCCTAATGTCCCATTCTTCTTCATACAGTCCAGCTTCTCCGATTATTTCCTCGGCATACAGATTGAACAGGCATGCTGAAAGGATACAACCCTGATGCACACCATTCCTGTCTTTAAACCATGTAGTATCCCCTTGTTCTGTTCTAATTGTAACTGAACGCCACTTGGATTCTTGTCCTATTAGCTGATTGAAATAAGACAGACACTGATTGCAACGGAAACAGAAAGTGGAAAGTTTATTGTCTGTGCATACAAGGACCGCGTGGGGCCTAGTGACCTTAAGGCCACGTGCTCGCTGACTAAGGGGACTGGGGAGCTTTTTGTTTCCAATGGCATCAGGGGGTTGGGTTTGGTATCCAGAATTTTCTGCCTTTAGCCCTCCCGTGCCTATATTTGGGGGTGGGAGGGGTCAGTTGAAGGATGTGATTTCTATCTGTGCATGCTTCAAGGTGTAACTAGGGCTAGTCAGTGGAGGGAGCCACTACCTGCTGGGACGTCATGCTCAAAACAAGCTTCTGGTTAGCAAGACAAAGAGAGGGGGGAAGGGGTGTTGATTGGGGTTTTCAATATGGCTGAGCAGCCTGTTTCAATCCCCCCTTTTTGTTGTAGGTTTCTCAATTTTGGGAAACAGGGCACCGTGTCTCCCTAGCTGCTTCTTGTTGGATGGGGGCGTAGAGGTCTAAGGGCTAGAAAAGTAGAGCTTTTGTGTTGTCTGAGTTAAACTGTTTTATCTCACTAGTGGCCCTTTCTTAGGCTGTTGTCTCCCTTCTTGTTAGGGGGATGGGTCAAAATTTCTGGGCAACCATCATTTGGACCTGGAACTTTTGAATCACTTGAAATGATTCTACTCTTCAGGGGAGAAGGCATCAACTCATTAAGGCATACACCAAGACACATAAGCTTATCTAGAGAGAGAAACAACACAAGCAAAGGTTAAAATAGAAATTAGTAAAATGGCTAGAGCAAAAACAATTCTGTATACTTTTATAGTACTTACTTTTATGATACTTATTTACCGGTCTTTGTTTCATCTCTTAAATAGCCACTTAATCTTTTCACTGGCTCACATTTTTTAAAAAAGGCAAAAGTGGGAAGTGGACAAGCATGTTGTTAAGAGTCATGGCCTTTCACGTCTTAAGGATATTACACGGTATAAAATGAGCAAAGGCATTGAAAGCTTCACCTTTTCACAAATTGGTTAGAACCCGTGATCTTATATTCTCAATTGTCTTTTTTAATGACCATTGGTACAGGTGTCAGTAACGACAGTAAGGAGGGTCTGCATTGGTCCAACAAATTTCTATTTACTAGGTGTTAATAGAAAAAGATAAGAGTGGAAAGTCTTTTCTGTTCTGGCTTATGTGAAAGTTTCCCTACAAGACCTTTTCTAAGATGATTCTTTCTATTGTCTTTACACCTCAGGGCCCAGTTGATGTGTCCTTGTGAGTCCAGCTCTAGCTGGGTCACATTCTCTATGCTCAAGGACAGGTAATAATGACTCTAATATTATTTCTTAAATCATTTCTTCTCTTTGGTTGGAGATTTGAGATACCACATCGGTGACCGATACTCGGACTTAGTCAAGTTCCTAGATGGTGACCATGGCAGGTTCTTTAAACTCACGGTGCTGGTTTTCCACCAGATACCATCTGGTTTTTCACCAGGATCTTAAGACCAAAGTTCTCATTACTTGTATTGTTGAAGTGAGGAGACTCAATGTACATCAACATTTTAGCCCGAGGCCTTCTTTTGTCTTTTAGGTGTGTAAGACAACAGGACAAATTTTTATTACGCCTAATACTACCAGGATGTAGACTAAGAATATTACTTGTAGTAGTACAAATAAATCTGGTGTTTGTAAGGGTGTTACAGTGTGTGACCAAGTAGCTTGCTATCCAATGTTAGGTATATCCTGTTCTATTTCTCCTATGTTATTTATCTAAATGTAACAAGAGGTATTTGCTACACCACATATTACACTTTGTTGGACCAATAAATAAGAATCTAAGACTATTTTGTTGTCTCAAGTCACCTTGGCTTAATGAGGTAGCGATCACTGTGGTGTATCTATGTCACTAGCAACATCACTGTGTCTGTTATTTCTCACAGAGTGATTGATAAATTTCTTAAAAAGATTTCTCCAATTCTAATATACCGTAAGTAGGAATTAAATTTACCAACCATACCTTGAGTGTTAGACCAATGGGCTTTCTTCCGACTCTTGTTTTTACAAACGATAACAAACTAACGTTAACTTTCTAGTATTTACTACGAATATCTAAAGATAATCTTAAAATTCTCAAAGTGCATTCATTGCCCAGATTAGTTAGGAATCTAAACAAGAGATTGTTTATGTAAATTCACTATTAGTTGGACAGGGATCATCTAAATTTGGTTAGTTGGATCTACCACACAAAAACATATTTATAAAGCACACAAAGTTTGTCTAGAGAAAACAGAAGGCATAGAAGAATTTATATATGACAAATAAGTGTCTATTAAAGAATACATGATTCGCAAGATAATACAGGATGGACTTCTCCTGTTGGAGCTCTCTAGTTAATCTGTCTAAAGCATATTAAGTGTTTTCCCTGAGGGCAAGCTGTGTCCCACTGGTTTACTTATTAAGTCATGGGTCACTTTCTGGTTTTTAAGATCTCAGACACCATACAGTAAATCAGGAGGTAGAATAGAAACACTAGCACTTGGCTAATTGTCTGAAATAATCAATGAAACCATGACTCTAAGATCTTGGAACCAAGGAAACAAATCTCATGAGGTGTTAGTTTACACATAAGTAGCATCAGTAACTGTTTTTCATGTGTCTCAGTAACAACTACATTCTCTCAAACCTAAGATTGTATATTAATATAAACACAGCAACAATTATCTGTTAAGGAACAAACTATTCTTTGAGAGAACTGATAGAAAATCTGATGTTATTCTAATTTGTAATATCATAGTTCAAATTTTAGACACCTTTCTGGTTATGATATTTACAACTTTGCTAAGTTTACCAAAAGGAGCTTCTAATTCAAGAGTTAAAATAATTAGACCCATTAGGTAGATAATTTAGGAGAAAAGAGGAAAATGATTTTTTATATCTACAATGTAGGACCTTAAAGCATTATTTCCAGAAAGAAAGACTTTAAAATATCAGAAACATTTTTACATAAAACCCATACTATCATTTCATTTACTCAGTCTTATGTAGTTAACTTCTGTTGCAGGTGATTCTGGATCGACTGCAGTTTGCAAAACCATCAGATTCTGTACAGAGTTCTGGAAATCTTGATTGAGTCTGGTCACAGTCTTTTTTCGCAAGTTCAATACAGTCCATATTTTTTGTTGAGATATTCTGGTCAAACGTTTTCAGAAAATCCGCAAAGTAAAAATTTATCTGTAGATGACAAAACTTATTATGGCCCCGATTAATTTATAAACATAACTCTTAATAGTCAAGGACCTCACAGAAATTAATTACAAGCATAATGCAAAGGCCAAGTAAAATCAGTTAAAAAAAAACACTTTAGATAAAAACATTTTTAAATATACCCACTAATAACCATATTTTTAAAGAACTTCAGACATAACACATAATAATCTTGAGACATAAAACCATATAGTCAGTATATACTAAGAATATACCAAGATTATCAAGTCTCTAAATATCTGAATAGTAATATAAAAAAAAATAACTTCATAGGTAAATGATTTGAATTCTCCCATAAAACTATTGGCTTTGATGATGTTAGATTCTAAAACTAAAGTTTGAACCAAGTTACCAATAAAGAAATAATAAAATTATGACATAATATAATGCATTTGTTGTCTAATATTAGGCAAAAACATAAGAGGAAATACTAACATATAAATTTTAACCCAATGAGAAAGAATCAGCACTTCTCTCTCTTCATTTTTAATAACAGGTTCCACGTATTTTATAACATGTTAAATAAGCCTTTTCAGCACATTTATAAAAATTTGGAGGCTTTCCATGAAGTTTCAAACTTGTCAACAATTTATCAGAAGTTACCATGAAACAATACTTAAGTTATTTCATCAAAGATCTCAAAATAAAAACCTTAGCTTTTTTTCTTCTTAAAGCCATGTGGCTTGGTTTCTGACTCAGGTATCTTATTTTAATGAGACCGAACCTTTGTTTTAGTGGCAGGTTACATTAATAAACTCTTTAACTCAGAAATGAAGGAAAATTTTGTTATTTCAACAGCGAGAAACCTAATTCTTTGTTTTCTGTGCTATAAAAGCTCTTAAAAACCTCATAAATTAAACCACTAAACTTCAGTCAGACAGATAAAACTTTTGACCATATCAAATAAATTTCTTTTTAATAAACATCTTAAAAGTTGTCTTTGTTGTATGTCTCTTATAGTGCTAAAAAAAATGGCAAAAATGAACTCACGTATGAGCTGACCCAAATATACACACACATATATATCCTTTCTCTTGTGGTATAAAAAGCAAAAGTATATGATAAGCTTAAATTACGACAAATATATATTAACTCAATTCAACATCAATAAGTTACCTAAAAGGTCTTAGAAATTATTTTAAGCCTGTATACCATAAAACATAAAAAATTGAAATAAAGTTCCTTTAAATATTCCAAGTTTTCATTTAAATTTTACTATTTCCCATATATATATATATATACTTTTTTTTTCAATCTAATTTTTGCCCTTAAAGATTTCATCAACTGGCTTTGGAAATCACAAAGTCTCTAATTGACCAATTCATTCATACGGATATAACCTTTACATGTCTGGCTAGGTTTGGAAACATTTTTCTAGGCCATTTTGGGTGTGTCATTCTGATTTTTATTTGACCTTGGTGGCTGAGTAGGCCTGATTTTGTCCCTCCCTAAAACACCTACCTTTTAAATCCAGGTTGAAGACAAGATTAGGTCCTCCTGATTCATTTCCATATGTTTAAGTGCACTTAGGCATTTTGAAAGGCAAAACTATTTCTTTCTCTTTATCTCAGAGTAAACTTGGCAGCTCAGTTCTATTAGCCAAGAGATTTTTAACCCTACACTTCTTTCAGTTTTTGAAGCTTTTCTTTTAGCATAAGAGGAATTTATTTGTCTCATGCACTGCAGTCAAGAGTTTTCTCAGCTCTGGGAGAGAACCTCTTTTGAAAATCTTCACACTGTGCCCAGGGTGTTCTCTGTATTGTGATTCAGACTCCAGTCTAGATTGAAAATCTGTTTTAGCCCAGTATCTCTCCTTTTTTTTTTTTAAGAAAGAGGAAGAAAAAAAAAACTTTAAGGCCAAGGAGGGACTCTCAAGCTTATTTTCTTGGGCTATTTACCCTTTTCTACATGGAAAAGAAAGAGAAAATAAAATACGGAGAGCAAAAAGAGCAGAGTGGATACTAAGATGAGACAGAGGAGAAGAATGATCCGATAAACCGCAGAGGGACTTGAACCCCTTAAACCGCCAAAGGGGCGAGGGCCCCTTAATTAGGTGAGAGTGGGTTCCAGTGGGCCACAACCCCTATTTCCCTCCTTTTTATGGGGCCTGGTCTTAGGACTGTACTTGGCCACCTATTCTTGCCTAATTCCCGAGACCAGTGGAACAACCTGGTCGAGCGCGCTTACCTGAAGTTAGAGGCCTCTCCCGTCCAGTTACTGTTCCTGAGCTGAGGTGGGGACGCGGGGGACTTTGTCCCCAGCGGGAATCACGGTAGCCGCTCAAGACCCCTTACGGATCAAATGAGATGTGGGCGCGCCTGAAAAGGTATCAGGGGTCCGGATACTCACCGCCCGGATTTCACAGTCAGCCGTCCAGGCGGAAGTCACCAGAATTTCTAACTGAAGGCGACTGGGGTTCTCCTGTCTTATTAGCCGATTGAAATAAGATGGTTACTGATTGCAGAGGAAACAGAAAGTGGAAAGTTTATTGTCTGCGCATACAAGGAGCGCGTGGGGTTTAGTGACGTAAAGGCCACGTGCTCACTGACTAAGGGGCTGGAGAATTTTGTTTCCAATGGTGTCAGGGGGTTGGGATTGGTACCCGGAATTTTCTGCCTTCAGCCCTCTGGTGCCTATATTTGGGGGTGGAGGGATCAGTTGAAGGATGTGATTTCAATCTGTGCATGCTTCAAGGTGTAACTAGGGCTAGTCAGTGGACAAAGCCACTACCTGCTGCGACTTGGTGCTCAAAACAAGCTTGTGGTTAGCAAGACAAAGAGGGGGGGAAGGGGTGTTGATTGGGGTTTTCAATATGGCTGAGCAGCCTGTTTCATATTGAGGACCTCTTGATCCATGTACAGATTCCTCATGAGCAATATTAAGTATTCCTGAATTCCCATTCTCCACAATGTTATCCATAATTTGTTGTGATCCACACGGTCGAATGCCTTAGTGTAGTCAATAAAACACAGGTAAACATCTTTCTGGTATTCTCTGCTTTCAGCCACGATCTTATGACATCAACAATAATATCCCTGGTTCCACGTCCCCTTCTAAACACAGCTTGAATTTCTGGCAGTTTCCTGTTGATATACTTATGCAGCCACTTTTGAATGACCTCCAGCAAAATATTGCTTGCATGTGATATTTGTTTTGCGTGATATTAATGCTATTGTTCGATAATTTCCACATTCAATTGGATCACCTTTCTCGGTAATAGGCATAAATATGGATGTCTTCCAGTCGATTGCCCAGGTAGCTGCCGTCCAGGTTTCTTAGCATAGATGAGTGAGCAGTTCCAGCACTGTGTCCATTTGTTGAAACGTCTCAATTGATATTCCGTCAATTCCTGGAGCCTTGTTTTTCGCCAATCACTTCAGCGCACCTTCGACTTCTTCCTTCAGTACCACTGGTTCCTGATCATACGCTACCTCTTGAAACGGGTGAACACTGACCAATTCTTTATGGTATAGAGACTCCGTGTATTCCTTCCATCTTCTTTGTATGCTTTCTGTATCTTTTAATATTTTCCCTCCAGAATCCTTGAGTATTGCAACTCAAGACTTGAATTTTTTCTTCAGCTCTTTCAGCTCAAGAAATCCTGAGCATGTCCTTCCCCTTTGGTTTTCAATCTCCAGCTTTTTACACATGTCAGCATAATACTTTACTTTGTTTTTTTGAGCAGCTCTTTGAAATCTATTCAACTCGAACATTTATTTCCTGACTTTTTTATTAGAATAAAAAAATGCTTTCATAAAATCCTTTGGTTGAGACCCCATACTTCACTCCATGCACAAAAACTAACTCAAAATGGGTTAAAGACCTAAATTAGAAACTAAAACGATAACGATCATGGAAGAAAAAAGAGGGACAACATTAGGAGCCCTAATACATATACAGTATACAAAACATTATAAAGAATGTACAAGAAAAACTAGATAACTGGGAGCTCCTAAAAATCAAACACCTATGCTCATCCAAAGACTTCACCAAAAGAGTAAAAAGACTACCTACAGACTGGGAAAAAGTTTTTAGCTATGACATTTCTGATCAGCGCCTGATCTCTAAAATCTACATGATACTGCAAAAACTCAATTGCAAAGGCAAATAACCCAATTAAAAAATGGGCAAAAGATATGAATAGACACTTCAATAAAGAAGACACTCAGATAGCTAACAGCTATATGAGGAAATGTTCACGATCATTAGTCATTAGAGAAATGCAAATCAACACTACAATGAGATTTCATCTCACTCCAGCAAGGCTGGCATTAATACAAAATAATAAATGTTGGCGATGCTGTGGAGAGATTGGAACATTTATACACTGCTGGTGGGAATGTCAAGTGGTACAACCCCTTTGGAAATCAATTTGGCACTTCCTTAAAAAGCTAGAAATAGAACTACTATACGATCCAGCAACCCCAATCCTTGGAATATATCCTAGAGAAATACGAGCCTTTACAGTAACACATATATGCACACCCATGTTTCTTGCAGCACTGATTACAATGGCAAAAACATGCAAGAAACCAAGGTGCCCATCAACGGATGAATGGATAAATTATGGTATATTCACACAATGGAATACTACGCATCGATAAAGAACAGTGAGGAATCTGAAACATTTCATAACATGGAGGAACCTGGAAGGCATTATGCTGAGTGAAATTAGTTCCCGGGGGACAATTATTGTATAACACCACTATTATAAGAACTTGATAAATAGTTTAAACTAAGAAGAAAACATTCTTTTGTGGTTACGAGAGGGGGGAGGGAGAAAGGGTAGGAGAGGGGCATTCACTAATTAGGTAATAGATAAGAACTATTTAGGTGAAGGGAAGACAGTACACAATACAGGGGAGGTCAGCACAATTGGACTGAACAAAAAGCAAAGAAATTTCCTGAATAAACTGAATTCTTCAAAGGCCACCGTAGAAGGGGCAGGGGTCTGGGGGCCATGGTTTCAGGGGACATCTAATCAATTGGCATAATAAAATCTATTAAGAAAACATTCTGCATCCCACTCTGAAGAGTGGCGTCTAGGGTCTTAAATGCTAGCAAGCAGCCATCTAAGATGCATCAATTGGTCTCAACCCACCTGAATCAAAGGAGAATGAAAAACACCAAGGAGAAAAGGTGACTACAACCCCAAGAGACAGAAAGGGCCACATGACCCAGCGACTACATCATCCTGAGACCAGAAGAAGTACATGGTGGCTGGCTACAACCGATGACTGCCCTGGCAGGGAACACATCAGAGAACCCCTGAGGGAGTAGGAGAACAGTGGGATGCAGACACCAAATTCTTGTAAAAGACCAGACTTAATGTGTGACTGAGACTAGAAAGACCCCAGTGGTCACGGCCCCTAGACCTTCTGTTAGCCCAGGACAGGAACCATTCCCAAAGCCAACTCTTCACACAGGGATTGGACTTGACAATGGGTTGGAGAAGGATGTTGCTAAGGAGTGAGCTTCTTGGATCAGGTGGACACTTGAGACTATGCTGTCATCTCCTTCTGGAGGGGAGATAAGCGGGTACAAGGGATTAGAAGCTGGCAAAGTGGGCACGAAAAGAGAGAGCGAAGGGAGACAGCAGGCTGTCTCATTTGGGGGAGAGTAATGGGAGTGTGTAAAAAGGTGTACATGGGTTTTTGTGTAAGAGACTGACTTGATCTGTAAATTTTCACTTAAAGCACAATAAAAAGTATCTTTTAAAAAAATCCTTTTGTTGTTTGTATATCTTTGTAAAAACCAGAGGAGGAATGCCTAGGAAAATGGTTGTACACAAACAAGGATCATCAGAAGCAAAAAAGAGCTCTAAGCCCCACTGCCTCAAGGCAAAAAGAAAGGACTCCTACAAAGGATTGTCTACTGATGTGAGCCAGAGATGGGAAGCAGGAGGCAGAGTGGGTGGTAGGAGAAAGGCAGGAGCACTCAGTGCCTCAAACAAAGTATTCCCCAACAGGTCATGCTTATGCCTCTGGGCAAGAGGTAATGGCATCTCGTGTGAACACAGGATTCTTTAGTTCTTCTTGGAGTGGCAACAACTCCCTAAAAGCAAGTATGACCTGAGTTTGGGAGAATTGGTAATTATCGAAGAAGATCTCCAAACCAATACCATAACAACACAAAAAGTAATAATAACGGAAATAGTTACCAATTGCTTTTGAGCGAAAGACTTCATACAGCAGCAAGGGCATAAACAACACCCAAAAATAAATGAGTCTGACTCCAAAACTCAAACTCTTAAACACTACTCTGTATTGCCCTTTCCTCACCAGTCTAAACAGTAACATTAGGTTCCCATCGACTTCTTTGGAATTCCCTGAAAATTAAAACACAGGTGTGGTGTAATGAATTACTTAATATGCCCCTTCTAGCCATGGTCTTTGTGACTCACACACAATGATGGAGTGGGACTATGCAAATCAGGTATATGGATCATGTGATGGTTAGGGTTATGTGCCCACTTGGTTAGACCACGATTCCCAATATTATATGGTTCTCCTTCATGTTTTGTGTCACAGGTCCTGATCTCTAATGTTGATGAGGCAGGATTGGTATAGGGTATGTCTTGGGTTGCAGTCTTGCAGGAGAGCTTGACTCAAGTCCCACCCTTACTCAAGTTATGCCCTTGCCTGCAGTGTGACCTACATGTAAGGTGTCCGTGTGGATAAACTGGCAGGATAGTCTCTCTCTGCATCTGAATCCCAAATCTAGTTCATGATCAATTGACCTCCAGTTCTTGGGACTTGAGCCAGAGGCCTGCTGTCTGACAAGCCGATTATGGGATTCCGAGACCTCCAAAGCCCCATGGGCCAGCAGCTTATCATCTGACCTGATTCTGCAGCCTTGTGAGCCCGCAGCCTGTGGTCTGAACTGCCAGTTGGGGTTCATCAGCCCCTGTAGCCATGTGGGTCAGGAGAAGCTTCCACCTGGCTCAGATTTGGGACTTGCCAGCCTCCACAACTTCTTGAGTCATTTATATGGTTTATATGGTTCGTGACTTCTGTGAGATGTTGCAGTGAATTACAGAACCCAAAGACGGGAGGGAGAGTATTGCAGGGAGAGGGATTAGTTGATGTTAGAGATGACGGAGTGGTACAGCAGTTTGGAAAAGTTGCACATTTAGGACATCTTCAACCTCTGCGTCATAGCATCCAGCTAAATGCTGATCCTTTTAAAAGAAATTTTTGTTGAACTGTCTAATTAAAATTTTGAGCTCAGGGATGTGGCTGAGTTCACTGTCCCAGTTGTCTTGTGCACAGCTGAGCCATGGACTTGACACTAAACTCCTCTGAAAATTAAATCAATTTAACCCCAAGCTCCTCTCCCCTAGTGAATAAAGCAGACAGCCAAGTGCCTCTGACACCTGTCAGAATATTTACAGGCCAACATACATGAGTTATATGTCAGTTCCAAAGGTCCTGGCTTCAAGAAGCTCACATCTCTGGATGCAGCCAAACAGTCAAAAACAGAAAACATAATACAGACTGGTGAGTCCTAAAACTTATCTGAGCAGAAGGTAGAAAGTGAACACAGCTTGTGGAGGGAAGCTCAGCACTGAAGCTACAAGGTGGAGTAAGAGAGTAGAAAGTTCAAAATCTAGGGGCCCTCCTCTGGCAATATCTGTCTAAAGTTCCAGCATCATGTCAGCTGTGCTGCTCAGAATTGAAGCAACAATTGTGGGTCCATGCAGAAAGTGGAGAATTTAAAGGTTGTGTGTCAACTTTGCTGGGCCATGGTTCTCAGTCCTTTGACACTTATGTAATGATATAGCCTGACAGTTATGTAATGAGGTAATTTGGCAATGATATAATTATGTAGTTGTCTTCCATTTTGTGATATAATCACCTCCATGATGGGATCTGATGTGATCAGCCAATCAGTTGTAAGAAGAGTTGCCTTGGGGCTGTGGCCTACATCCAATGGATATGGACATTCTGGCAAGGCTCTCTGGCTTTTTCTCACTCTGGATCCCGCATCGCACTCATCATCATCTGACTTCTGGGTCTTGGCACGGGAGCTAGCAGCCTACCACACTGCATGCTGATCTTGGGATTCATCAGCCTCCACAGCCTGTGAGCCAACAGCCTGCTGTCTTACCTCCTGGTCTTGGATTTGTCAGCCCTTGTAGCTACATGAGACAGAAGAAGCCTCCAGCCTGATTTTTAACCCAAGGATTTGCAGCCTCTACAATTGCATGAGACATTTCTTTGAGATAAATCTCTCTCCATATATATATATAGAGAGAGAGAGAGATACTTATACAGAGAGATATATGCCTGTTTCATGGTTTTGCTTCTCTACAGAAGCCAGGCTAATATATTTCATACCAAGAGTGGTTCTAGGGAAAGAAAATTAAAAGGGTGAGTTTTCTAAACTGGCTCTTAAGTCTGTTTAGTCTTAAAGATGTTGATGACTCGGCCTCCAGTAGTAAAGAGGGCATTGGTAATCCATGGCATAAGGTGCCAATAGAAATACTCAAAATGCCACAACCAATAGATGAAGTACTGGTGAGAGGCAAAGCTCGAAATGATTGTATGTATCACATTTTTCCACAATTTTGTCAGAATGAAAAGTATAAGGAAGCTGGCGTGTTGGTCATACTTTTGCTAGACAAAGTGGTAAAACGAAGAGGTGAGCTCAGAACTTTAGAGTGATAGCTTAAGTGTCACACAAATGACCTCAAAGTTGCGACTTGTGCCCTGAAAGAAAACCTTATTCTTGCAGTAAATGAGCTGATATTGCCAAAAACAAACCCAGAGTCTCATAAGAGTGGCTGCATTCCCAACCTCTAATGGTTTGTGAAGTTAAAGTGAGAGTATGGGTTGGAAAGATATAGGACCCTAAAAGGTGAGATGGGGACATATGGGTAGATAATCAGGAAGCTGTGAATACTGAGCCCCAAAATTCTGTTGAATCACTCCCGCCAACACAACCATTCCTCTCACTCCCCTCTGAATAGATTACTGCATCTTTTTCTGCTAAGTCACAATCTCCACTCAAATCATTAACCTCTCCACCCCCATCTGATGAGATTAACCCAGCTGTGTCTGAAGAGCCTTTGCCTAAGATATTCCCTGGCACTGCATCTGACTCATTGCTTAGGGCATAACCTGAGACAGATGCCTTACAAGACATTGCTGAATGTTCTCAGAACACATCCCCACCACCCATTTTTCCTTCCAGACCTATAACTAGATATAAGTCCCAGGGAGTCCCAAAAGGTGAAGTACAAAGTGTGACCCAGGAAGAGGTACTCTACATTTCAAAATAACTGCTTGGCTTTTCTAATACGTACAAACAGAAATGGGAATATGTGTGAGAAAGGCTTTTAAAGGAGAATAGTGCAAGGAACATAAAGTTGGATCAGTCTGAGATTATTGCTATGGGCCCACTAAGCTCAGATTCTTCATTCAATGTTTCAGCTCAAGAGGTTAGAAAATAATCTAATAGTTTATTTGGTTGGTTCACTGAAGCATGGGTTACATGGTGGCCCATATTAAATCGTGCTGAAGCACCAGACCCGCCTAGGTATACTGTAGAAAAAGGTGTCCAAAGCCTTAGGGATATGGTACAGTGGACCCACAGACCCACACATGGAGTGTCCAGAGGACACAAGTTTTACCACAACAATGGGGAACAAATTTGTGAAGGGAGCCCCAGCATCTTTAAGGGATGCTGTTATTGCTATTTTACGTAAGTTAGATTTCACAGTGGGATCTATCCTAACTGAATTAAGACACCTAAATACAATGCAGCTAACTGAACACTGTGGTGGTAGAGGCCAAGTGGTAGCACTCAATCACCAAAGACAAGGTGGGTTTGGTTACCATAATGGCCAGTGGAGTCAAAGCAGTAATCAGAACAGTCTGACTCATATGGACTTATGGAGTTGGAACTTAGTCATGGTGTCCCTAGGGCTGAAATAGATGGGAAATCTACTAAATATTTACTTGACCTGTACAAGTAGAAGAATTCTAGGTCAAATGAATAGCAGTTTAACTCAAATTACCAGAATAGATAGTCATGGCCCCTCAATCAATTCCCAGGCTTCAGGGAGTTTCCAGACCCACAATGCACTGGATGAAGAGGAGGCCATGTTCCTTGATGAAGGATCCCACTGCACTGCCAAAAATCTATACTGTTAATCTTTCTCCCGGCTTTCCCCAAACAGATCTACAGCCTTTTACAGCACTGACTGTTCACTGGAGAAAAGGAAATAATCAGAATTTCTGGGAATCATGGGATAGTGGCTCTGAACTGACACTAATTTCAGGAGACCCAAAATGACACTGTGGCCCACCATTCAGAGTGAGGGCATAGGGAGATCAAGGTATTAATGGTGTCTTAGCTCAAGTTCACGTTACACTGGGTCCCCAAATCCATTCTTTAGTGATTTCCCCATATCACGAATGCCTAACTGGAAAAGATATACCCAACAACACTCAGCACCCCCACATTGGATCCCCGAAGTGGAGTAAAGGCTATCATGGTAGGAAAACCCAAATGGAAGCCATTAAAACTACCCCTACCTAAGAAAATAGGAAGCCAAAAGCAGTACCACATTCATGGAGGGATTGCAGACATTACTGCCACAATCAAGGACTTGAAGGAGCCACAGGTGGTGATTCTTACCACATTCCTCTTCAACTTGCCTATTTGGCCTGTGCAAAAAATAGATGGATCTTGGAAAAGAAGAGTGCATCATCATAAACTTCGCCAGGTGCTGACCATAATTGCAGCTACTATGCCAGATATGGTTTTGCTGCATCAGCAAATTAATACATCTCCTGGTAACTTGTATTCAGTTAGTGATTTGGCCAATGCATTTTTCTCAATTCTAGTTTATGAATGCACACCAGAAGCACTTTGACTCCAGCTAGCAAGGCCAGCAGTACATCTTCACTGTCCTAGATCAGAGCTATATCAACTCTCCAGCCCTATGTCATAATTTAGTCTGCAGGGTACTTGATCACCCTTACTTTCCACAAGATGTCACACTCCTCCATTACATTGCTGACATCATGCTGATTGGACCTAGTAAGGAAGCAGTGTCAATGACTCTGGACTTAGAGGTAAAACATTTGCATACTAGAAGGTGGGAAATTAATGCAACAAAAATTTAGGCCCCTTCCACCTCAGCGAAATATCTAGGGGTCTTGTGGTGTGGGGCATGTCGAGACATTTGTTCTAAAGTGAAAGAGAAGGTCTTGCATCTGGCTCCTCTCACAACTAAAAAGAATGCACAATGACTTGTGAATCTCTTTGCATTTTGGAGACAACATATGCCTCATCTGGGTGTGTTACTCTGGCCTGTGTATCAAGTGACTTGAAAACTGCTAGTTTGAATTGGGGCCCAGGACAACAGAAGGATCTTCAACAGCTTCAGGGTGCTCTGCAAGCTGCTCTGCCACTTGGGCCATATAAACCAATGGTATTTGAAATTTCAGTGGCAGATAGAAATGTTGTTTGGAGTCTTTGGCAAGCCACTATTGGTAAATCACAGTGCAGGCCCTTAGGATTTTGGAGCAAAACCCTGTCATCCTCTGAAGATAACTGCTCTCCTTTTGAAAAACAGCTTTTCGCTTGTTACTGAGCCTTAGTAGAGACTGAACACTTAACCGTGCTTAGTCATAGACCACCAAGTGACCGTGTGGCCTGAAGTTCCTATCAGAAACTGGGTGTTGTCTGACTGACAGAACCATAAAGTTAGATGTGCACAGCAGCACTCCGTCATTAAACAGAAGTGGCATATATGAGACTGGGCCCAAGCAGGGCCCAAAGGTACAAGTAAGTTGAATGAGGAAGTGTCCCAAATACCTAGGGTCTCAACTCCTGTCACATTACCTACCCCTCCCAGTATGCAACTAAGGCCTCATGGGGAGTTCCTTATGATCAGGTGACTCAGGAAGAAAACAATCATGCCTGGCTTACAGGTGGTTCTGCACGATATGCAGGCACCACTCAAAAGTGGACAGTGACAGCACTATAGGCCCTTTCTTCCGGAAGGTCAGTGCTGAAGGACAATTCTCCCAATGGGCAGAACATCAAGCAGTGCACCAGGCACTTCATTTTCTTTGGAAGGAGAAGTGGCCAGATGTGCAATTCTGTACTGATTCACGGACTGTGGCCAGGGCTTTGGCTGATTGGTCAGGGACTTGGGAGGAACTAGATTGGAAAATAGGAGATAAGGGGGTACGGGGAAGAAGTATGTGGACAGGCCTCTGTGAATGCACTAGAGAAGCGAATATATTTGTTTCCGATGTGAATGTTCACTGAAGGATGCCCTTGGCAGAAGAGTATTTTAACAATCAAGTGGATAGGAAGACACATTCCATCTAAAAAAGTCATCCTCTCTCTCAGCCACTTGGGCCATTGCTCAGTGGGCTCATGAATGAAGTGGCCATGGTGGCAGGGATGGAGGTTATCCTTGAGCTCAGTAAAATGGACTTCCACTGACCACGGCTGACTTGGCTACAGCCACTGCTGAGTGCCCAATCTGCCAATACAAGAGACCAACATTGAGTCCCTGATATGACACCATTCCTCAAGGTGATCAACCAGCACCCTGGTAGAAGCTTGATTACATTGGACTGCTTCCATCATGGAAAGGGCAGCGTTTTGTTCTTTCTAGAACAGATACTTAATCTGGATATAGATTTGCCTTCCCTACATGCAAGGTTTCTGCCAAAGCTACCATCCTTGGGCTGACAGAATGCTTTTTCCACTATCATGGTATCCCACAGCATCGCCTCAAAACAAGGCACTCACTTCACAGCAAATGAAGTGCAACAATGGGCCCACCCTCATGGAATTCACTGGTATTACCATGTTCTCCATCATTCTGAAGCAGCTGGCTTAAAAGAATAATAGAATGGTCTTCTAAAGACAATTAAAACACAAAGTAGGTGGCAATACCTTGCAGGGTTGGGGCAATGTTCTCCAGAAAGTTGTATATACTCTGAACCAGGGTCTGATATATGATTTTGTTTCTCCCATAGCCAGGATTCATGAATCCAGGAATCAAGGGGTGGAAATGGGAATGGCACCACTCACTATTACCCCTAGCCACCCACTCATGAAATTTTTATTTCCTGTGCCCTATGCTTTGTGGGTCTAGTGGTCTTAATTCCAAAGGAAGTAATGCAACCACGAGAAGACGCAGCACTGATTCCATTGAACTGGAAGTTAAGAATGCCTCCTGGCCACTCCTCATGTTTCTGGATCAACAGAAGAATAAGAGAGTTACTATATTGGCTGGTGTGATTGACCCTGACTACCATGTGGAAATAAGATTCATATTACATAATGGAGGTAATGAAGAGTATGTCTGGAATACACGAGATCCCTTAGGACATCTCTAAGTACTGCCATTATCTGTGATTACAGTCAATGGAAAACTATGGCAGCCCAATTCGGACATGACTACTAATGGCCCAGACCCTTCAAGAATGAAGGTTGCATCACCCCACCAAGCAAAGAACCACAACCAGCTAAAGTGCTTGCTGAGGGCAAAGGGAATGCAAAGTGGGTGGTGGAAGAAGGTAGTTCTAAATACCAGTTATAACCACATACCCAGCTGCAGAAACAAGGATTCTAATTGTTATAAATATTTCTTCTTAGCATTTGTGCGTTGAATATTTTTGTTTTCATCATTTATAAAATATAGATGTAAACTGGTTTTTGATTATTTGCATGATAGTTATGTTGGGTGCAAGTATGACTCCATAATTGTCTTTATTCAGAGATTATGTATGATTGAATGAGATGTGCACAGGTGCCAGGTTGACAAGGGTTGGAGTGTGATTGGTAAGGCTGATTTTCAACTTGGCTGGGCCATGATTCTCAGTGATTTGACTGTTAGGTAATGATGTAGTTTGGCAATTGTGTAATGATATAGTTTTGGCAGTTATGTAATCATGTATTTATCCTTCATTTTGTGATATAATGTAATCACTTCCATGATGTGATCTGATATGATCAGCCATCCTGTTGGAAGGGGGTCCCCTCAAGGGTGTGGCCTGCATCCAACATATGCAGACGTTCTGGCAAAGCTGTCTGGCTTTTGCTCACTCCTGACCTTGCGTCCCACTCATCATCATCCGAACTCTGGTTCTTCGGATTTGAGCCAGCGGACTGCCATATTGACTGCCAATCTTGGGGGTTGTAGGCCTCTCCAGGCTGCGAGGCAGCAGCCTCCTGTCTCACCTCTGCTCTTGGGTTCACCCATCTCCACAGCCTATGAGTCAGCAGCCTGCCCTCTGACTTGCCAATCTTCAATTCATCAGCCCCTGCTGCTGTGTGAGCCAGGAGAATTCTCCAACCTGACACCTGACACCTGACATACAGGCTGGGGACTTCAAAGCCTCTTACAACTGCATGAGCCATTTCCTTGAGATAAATATCTCTCTCCCTCCCTCTCTCCCAGTCTCTCTCTCTCTCCACACCCCCTCTTTGATGGCACTGTGGCTAACAGCTATCGCAACTAACCAAAAGGCTTTCAGGTCAAATCCATCAGCTGCTCCTTGGAAATCCTATGGGGCAGTTCTACTCCATCCTATAGGGCCACGATAACTTGGAAGCAACTAGACGGCAATAGATAAACTTCTCTAGAGTCCCCAGCCTAAGACACCGCCCAGGATCCAATGCCTGCCTTTTCAAGAATCCATTTTCATAATTCTATAGATGGCCCCAACAGCTGTTTGGACTCTTGATTACCCTGACACAATAGTCTTACCTACTAGGGTCTGTAAATATTCTGACAGGTGCCAGAGCCACTTTGCTGTCTGCCCTTATCACGAAGGGCAGAAGAACTTCGGGGTTCAATTCAATCAATTTTCAGAGGAGTTTTGCGTCAACAAATGTTTATAAACATGTACTCTGTGCCAGGTATACTGCCAGGTGTTGAGGATCCAGAGGTGCCAACACTCTCTGCCCTCTACAAGCTCATATTATACAAGAGATCACATAAATGAAGTAGGTGTTCGGGATGCTAGAAGGAAAAACAAGCATAATGGACAATAGAGACAAAAAAGGGGAAGTTATTATATCCTTGGGGTCACCTCCGAGTATAATTACTATAGAGAAGATGACACTTAAACTCAGAATTAAGACAAGATGTTCCAAGGCAGGCAAGACTAAGAAAGAAATTAGAGGCACAGGAAACAGAGACAGCAAATGTAGTGAAAGCAAGAAACAGCATGGAGTGCTGTGGGGATTCACAAGTACTTGGATCTATACCCAGAGCATAGCTGTTAGGACGAGTTCAGAGAAAAATGTGGTCAATGAGGGAGGCAGGAGACCAGCTTGAGGGCCATGGCACAAAATTAACCATCACAGATCAGCACTCTGAGTAGAGGAAGAGAGGAGGTAAAAGTTGAAAATGATTCTAGACTGGGATGTTGCAAGACAGGTGCGGGTGAAGAAAAGATCAAAGCCACATTGAGTTGTGGTGGTGGATCAGGGAGGGTAGGCTGAGGGAAGGAGGTGAAAACAGCCAAGGTTGACAGGAAGAGAGAAGAAGAAGAGGCTTAGAGACCCAAGGTCCTGATTTGTTTGAAAAGTAGGGGAAATGAAAGCGAGGGAGAGAAGGAACAGAAAGGCTAAGCAGAAGTAGGTGGAGAGGAGAATGTCAGAAAGGAGTACAGCCAATTTGTGACAAAGCCCAGAGTGGAAGGGGACCCCAAGTAGAGAGGAGGAATAGGTGAGGAGGGACCTGTTAGTTAATTAGTAAAGGATTATTATCTTATCTCAAGCATATCCTGTGGGTGGGATAAAGAAGGAAACAGCAGGTCAGGTTGAAAGATGGGTGTGACCAATAGGTTAATAGGCGATTGTGACCAAGCAGAGAGGAGTGAAGGAACGAGATGGAGTGAACCTCAGGGAGGAGATGTAGGGGACATGGCCTGGAAGTGGCACTGGAGATGGAAGTAAATACTGACCCCTCCTGCCTCCTGTCTCTTTCAGGCTTGTGCAAGTTCAGAGTGAGCAGACCCTGCCATCCCAGGGAAGAGGTCACAAGGGGAGTGGTGTCCTCCAGACAGCCAGGGCTGGGAAGGCAGCCCCTGTGCCAAGTTGATTTCTGAGACCTAAGTGCCCAGCAGTGTGTGACCCCAAGTAGAGGATCCCACACTGGGAGTTGGTTTCTCCCTCTCCACTTTATCTGGCCAAAAGATTAGTTTTTTTTCAAGTATCCCACTGAGGCAAGACTCCTTCCAGCACCCATAAGGGAACACAGAACAAGTGTGGACTTTAACCAGCCCTATTCTTTCACCTGCTTCCTGTGGAACTGCCCCACTAGACAACAAGCTCTTCATATCTTCACTGTTCCCTCACTTCTGTCTCTACAGTGCACAAGTCTCACTCCGCAGTGAGGAGAAACACCTCAGAGCAGAAGCACCCACTCATTCACACACACACACACACACACACATGCATAAACACACACAAACACACACACCTTCTGCAGATTAACACACACAAGCACAAAAAAATCAGATCCATGGACTTCTGGAGGAGGAGCTCCCTCTCAGGACTCTGCTGCCTCTTCTCATTCATGACAATGACCCATAAAGAAAATGCCCACTGATGCTCAGGCTCAAGGGTATGACATGACTTTGGCCCAGGATGTCCTTTTGACCTCAGAGGAGAGATCCAACTCCTCCATGGTTCTTAAAAGCAACTTCACTGAAGGACTAAGAAATAAAGCATCTGCTCCTCCTCCTCGCTCTTTCCTAAACAGCCAGGTGGGAGATGGACATCTCAGTGCCACACCTGAGATGCCCCACCCCCTATACACTGCAGCACAGACAGGCACCACTTGGGAGACAAAGGGACACCCCAGGATCCCAGCTCTATCCCAGGAGAAAAAAGAGCATGTGCCATACTAGCAGGGCCCTCCTGCGATGCCAGCAGTTGGGCTACATTGGGGCCCTGAGGAGCAGAAGTGGGCCTGGGGAAAGACCAGGAAGGCCTCTCTGGAGGAAATGTCAGCTGAGTTGACCCCCCTTGAAGAAAGTCTACAAAGCTGAGAGTCAGTATTTGTCCACTTGTCCACTCATACCACCAAAAGAGAAGGAAGAAGTAATGCCAAGTATCAGGTGCAAGGAGATACTTTATTGTTTTGGGGGTCTCTGGAGGCCTGTAGGCTGGACTGGCCAGGGATCACTGGCATCCCCCGGAACAGGGCGGCGCACCATGGCTCTGTCTGTGGTAGTCAGTGGCTATGTCTCCTACTACAGACAGAAACTCGGAAAAGTCAATCTTCTTATCCTTATTCTTGTCTTTTTCATCAAAGACATTGGATAAGTAATTTTTGCCCCTTCTTTCCTGTGGGGTTAAAAAACATACAAACAAACATAAAAATACTATCCAGGGAGAAGAGGAGAATAGAGCCACATGAAGAGACAACACCTAGGGCTGAAACAAAGGTGTGGTGGCCAGGTGAGGCTATAGGGATGGAGAGTTGGGGTCAAGCAGTCAAGCCTTCTCTCTTCACTGGAGCTTTCTGGCCAAAAATGGCAACTTGCATGGGGAGTACACTGGTAAATGAGAAGTGGACTCAGGCTCCTCCACCACCTTAACTTCAGATGCACTGTCCTCATTCTTCCCCCAGTGGACCAATACAACCCAGCCAGTTACTCTCCTCATTCTCTAATGCTCTTCACACTTAAATTCTTTCCAAACAAAACCTATCAGTTCAGCCCCATTTATTCTATTCCTTAGTCTCAATCTGTGCTAATGATTCCTTCTCACACTTAAATGAAATTAGGGCTATGAATGCATTTTGCCAGTGTAAAAGATGGTGGCCCTGTCTGTAGGGTGCATGATTCTCACTATGTTAACCTCTGATTCCACGGGCAGTGGTAGTTCAGTGGTACAATTCCCACCTTCCAAACAGGAAACCCGAATTCAATTCCCCACCAATGTACCTTGGTGCACAGCCACCACTCACCTTGGAGTGAAGGCTTGCATGTTTCTATGATGCTGAAAAGCAGCTAACAATAACCCCTTCTCCCAGGAAAATGTGAAGAGGAGTATTTAGGAGGCAACCTTTTACCCCAAGGCAACCAGACCCTTGGGGGAACTCTCAGTGACCAGTGGGAAGGCAGATGCTTTAGTCTGTTCACTGACTTTCAAATTATACCACTTTCTTGAGTCTCTAATATGTCCACCACTTTTTCTCATTTTCAAATAAATCATTTCATTTCAGCAACACCACCTCAGGAAATGAAGTTCTATTATCTCCTTTTGTAGATGAGAAAACTAAGGATCAGATTGTGGGTGATTGGTCCAGGGTCATGCAACAGGGAGCAGGAGAGGCAGAACAGGTGCCCAGGAGAAAAAAGAGCATGACTCTTTGTCCTGAGCTCCTAAAATCTTCCATTCTGCCTCTACATGGGACTAGCCCTGCCTCAGACCTGAAGGTAAAATGAGGAGAGAAAGGAGGTGTGGAGAGTGAATCAAGGAAGGGCCAGATTCCAGATCAGCCAATCACAAACAGTGCATCCATTTCAAAGCGGGGTCCTCAGACATGCCAAAGCCTATGAACTCCAACCACTGACCCAGTCTCCTCCCTGCACACACATACACAGCCTCTTCTTGCCCCAGACAAGCAAGACCCTTACTCACACAGTCATTGAGGAAGTTGGGGAAGTTCTCCTTCAGCAGCTTCAACAAGTAAGCCCTACTGATCTTATCATCATACCCAGTGTATCTATGAAATAGTTCGACCAAGTTCAGTACCAAATTTTCAGCTGGAGTGTGGCATATCTTGACTTTCTCAGCTGCAATGTTGCTCAGCTTGCCTTTTATTCCAAGACAAGAGTCTACACACAAGAAATCAATGAGAATGAACTGGGTGGAAGAGAGTTTGAAGGACAATGCTAAGGAGTGAGTGGGGACTGAGATAAGACAGAACAAAAGGAACTTGTCTCTCTCAAATGGTGAGGTAAATTGGTCTCAGGAAGGGGAGAGTGGAACTGAGTCCTCGGTCCTGACACCATTCCTAGGGGAGTCTGGGAGGAGAGGGAGGGGAACAGTGGAGATCAAGGCTGTGTTAGTGAGGGGCAAGGGGCTGACCTACAGGGGATGGGTATACGATGTCTTCCGGCTCACCCAGTTGGGAGCGAGATAACAAAGAGAAGCATCAAATCCCAAGGCAAGACATTCCCATCAAGCATAGCCTTTGGTCTACCCCATTCTCCCCACTTCCACCTAGGAAATTACCAAGGACCACCAGCCTGAGCAATCAGGTCGGGAATCCTGGGTTTCTGGCTATCCAACACAGTGGTAGAATTCCCACCTTCCCAACAGGAGGCTCAAGTTTAATTCCCCAAAAATGCACCTCGGTACACAGCCACCACCAATTCTGACCCCTCCACCCTCCAAGACCTTCCCAGAGTTATTTTGGAAGACCTTGTGCCAAAAGAGTGCACTGAAACCAGGGAGTAAAGAAAACCAAGAGCTACAGAAGGAAGATATTTTTTACCTGACAGTTCTTAGAAAAGCACCTAATACTGAGCCAAGAGGAATAACAAGATCATCTAGCCAAGCCAGCCCCCCACTGAGACCAGTGGAGAAAAAGGGATATGGGATTTGCCAGGACAAGCCCAAGGTCCCACTCTATTAGTTGCAGAACCCACACACACTGACTCCCAGGCCAGGTTAGTATTCCCCCACAGCTACAGGCAGCAGAGCAGGTGGGCACCAGGCATGACTCCTAGGAAAGAACAGAGACAGGTGCAAACTTACTGGAGCTGAGGATAATCACAGAGGGCAGAATTAGTGAGATTGTGCATCTGGGCACAACACAGGCCCTTTATGCAGCTCAGCCTCAGATTGTCACAGAGGCTGGATACCCTGTGGCAGTCTTCATTAGTTTCTCCAAACATTGCACCACTTTGGGTGGGGAGACACACAGAAGAAGCTATCCTCAAAACTTCCTTCTAGATATGCTGGGTCTCCAGTGCCTACCACTATCAGGCCACATCACCACAATACTGCCCAGCCCAGGCTCCTGGCCAGTGGGAGGAGGCCCCATGCAAGAGAGGTGTGGACAGAGTTGAGTACATTGCCATAGCTCAAGGATGATGGAATCTAGGGATCTGGGAGGGAAGAAACACATGTTTGTTCATTCAGTCATTCCACAACATTCTATCAATGGCTAGTAATAACTGCCTCAATTTCCAAGTACTGTAGATAGCCACGCAGTGGGTTACTCTTTTATGTACATCGCCTCAGAGTCCCTGAGAGCCCTGTGAGTTCACATAAGGCTCTCTACCACTGTGAGGTAGGTATTTTCCCTTCTTATAGATTTTTTTTTTATATTTACAGATGAGCAAATTGGGACCGAGGCTGGGTTTCTCAAGCTTACTCAGATAGAATATGACAAAGTCGGGATTCAAACCCATATCTCTCAGACTTCAAAACCCTCTCCTAATCATACTGACAGCTTGCTGAGCCTCTGATGGTGTTAACATCTGGACTGGGCAAGGGGTCATACCATTGCCTGCCCTGCAGGAGCCCACACTCCAGGACAGATGACCCTGCACAGAAGACTCCCACAGGTACCTCCACCCAGGAAAATGTGGGCTTCAAGGCAACGGCAGCAGTGAGTGGGGCCTCTGTGATTCACAAAGCCTTGGTTGTCACACTGTTCAGGCTATGAGCCCCTCTGTGAGAGCTGTCTGTGGCCACCATTCCCTGGGAACAATATCTTTCCCGTCAGGGAAGATCGCTATGTTTTAAGAAACACCTTCACTGACATCATCTTGCCAGATCTTCAGAGGAATCCCCAGAGGGAGACTGCGATTACTAACAGAGGAAGGACTGACACTCAGCCAGAGATGATGCTCAGTGAGACACTTCAGTATCTTCTCCCACACACCACGTGGGTACCCCGGGTATAAGCCAGGAGCCACTGTCGAAATCCAAATTCAGCTCTGTTGTCAGTATGGTAATCACTCTCTCAATCTCTCCTATTTGGAGACTGAAAGTGGAAAATCACATCTGAGATTTTTTGCATCTAGGGCCCGGATATGATTAGGTTGAGAATCTCCAGAGAGATTTAGAAGGTGCAGCAGAGGCAGCTGCAAAGCCAGCTCCGACACAGGTGATTGTTCACGGAAGCTACACCCTCAGTGACACTGTCCAGTCATCTGCTTTGTGGTCATGGGAGCTATGGTGGTGCCATGGTGGTAGCCATCCTCGAACCAGTTCTCTAAATTCTGGGTCTCAGGTGAAAAGGTTCACCTTGCAAGCAACAGTTCTGCAGTGGCTCTCTAACTTCCTCTCCTCCAGCCCTCCAAAGAGTTATAAGCCCTTGACACTCTTGGTTAATTGTCTTTCTGCTGAAAATATAGGGAGTGAACCCTCAGGCACAAGAAGAAAGCAAATAATAAAAATTAGAGAAGAATTAAATGAATTACAGAAGAGAAAAACAATTGAAAGAGTTATCAACACAAAAAGCTTCTTCTTTGAAAAAAATTAACAAAACTGATAACCTTTGGCCAGACTGAAAAAGGAAAAACAAGAGGTGAACCAAATAAACCAAATAAGAAATGAGATGGGCGATATCACAGCAGACCCAACTGAAATTAAAAGAATCATATCAGATTACTATGAAAAATTGTACTCTAACAAATTGGAAAACCAGGAAGAAATGGATGAATTCCTAGAAACACACTACCTACCTAAACTAACATGAACAGCGTTAGAACAAGTAAATACACCCATAGCAAAATAGGAAATTGAAAAGGAAATCAAATAACTGCCAACAGAAAAAGCCCTGGCCCTGAGGCTTCACTGCACAGTTCTACCAAACATTCAGAGAAGAATTAACAGCACTACTACTATTATAGGTATTTCAGAGCATAGAAAAGGATGGAATGCTGCCAAACTCATTCTAGGAGGCCAATATATCCCTGATACCAAAACAAGGTACAGACCACAAAAAAAGAAAATTACAGACCTATATCCCTCATGAACTTACATGTAAACATTCTCAAAAAATTCTAGCTAATAGAATTTAACAACTTATCAAAAAAAATAATTCACCATGACCAAGTGGGATTCATACCAGCGGAGGTTCAACATTAGAAAAACAATGTAATTCATCACGTAAATGAAACAAATGGCAAAAACCACATGATTTTATCAAGTGATGCAGAAAATGCATTTCACAAAGTTCGACATCCATTCATGATAAAAACTCTCAGCAAAATAGAAATAGAAGGAAAATTCCTCAACATAATGAAGGGCAAAAAAAAACAGACAATGTCACCCTAAATGCAGAGATTCTGAAAGCATTCCCCTTGAGATCGGGAAGCAGAGAAGGATGCCGTTAAGCACCACTCGTATTCAACATTGTGCTGGAATCCTAGCCAGAGAAATTAAGCTGGGTAAAGAAATAAAGGTCATCCAGATTGGCAAGAAAGAAGTAAAAGTATCTCTGTTTGCAGATGACATGATCTTATATACAGAAAACCCTTAAGAATCCTCAAGCAAGCTACTGAAACTAATAGAAGAGTTCAGCAGAGTATCATGATACAAGATAAACATACAAAAATCAGTTGCATTCCTCTACACCAACAAAAAGAACATTGAGGAGGAAATCACCAAATGAACACAATTTACAGTAGCCCCCAAGAAGATAAAATACATAGGAATAAACCTTACCAGACATGTAAAAGACCTATATGAAGAAAACTACAAGGCTCTGCTGCAAGAAACTAAAAGAGACCTACATAAGTGGACAAACATACTCTGCTCATGGATAGAAAGACTTAACGTTGTAAAAAAGTCTCTTCTACCAAAAGGCATCTATGGATACAATGCAATTCTGATCCAAAATCCAAAAGCATTTTTTAATGAAATGGAGAAACAATCACCAACTTCCTAGGGAAGGGAAAGAGGCCCTGGATAAATAAAGCAACAATGAAAAAGAAGAACAAATTGGGAGGCCTCACTCTACCTGATTTTAGAACCTATTATACTGCCACAGTACTCAAAACAGCCTAGTACTGGTACTGCCATAGACCAATGGAACAGAATTGAGACTCCAAACGTAAATCCTTCCACATATGAGCAGCTGATATTTGACGAAGGCCCAAAGTTAGCTAATTAGGGAAAAGGCAGTCTTTTTAACAAGTGATGCTGGCATAACTGGCTATCTATCTGCAAAAAAATGAAACAAGACCCATACCTCACACCAGGCACAGAAAAGGACTCAAATTGGATCAAAGACCTAAATATAAAATCTAAAATGATAAAGATCATGGAAGAAAAAATAGGGACAATGCTAGGTATCCTAATACATGGCATAAACAGTATTCCAAGACCCAGTGCTGGTGAGTCGGTTCCGACATAAACACTGTACAAAACATTAATAACAGTGCAGAAGAATAACTAGAAAACTGGGAGCTCCTAAAAATCAAACACCTGTGCTCATCCAAAGACTTCACCAAAAGAGTAAAAAGACTACCTAAGACTGGAGAAAAGCTTTTAGCTGTGACATTTCCGATCAGCGCCTGATCTCCAAAATCTACATGATACTGCAAAAACTTAACTACAAAAAGACAACCTAATTAAAAAATGGACAAAGGATATGAATAGGCACTTCACTAAAGAAGACATTCAGGTAGGTAACAGATACATGAGGAAATGCTCATGATCATTAGCCACTAGAGAAATGCAAATCAAAACTACAATGACATTCCATCTCACTCCAACATGGCTAGCATTAATTCAAAAAGCACAAAATAATAAATGTTGGAGAGACTGTGAAGAGACTGGAACACTTATACGCTGCAGGTGGGAATGTAAAATGCTACAGCCACTTTGGAAAACGATTTGCCTATCCTTAAAGCTAGAAATAGATCTACCATACCAACCAGCAATTCCACTCCTTGGAATATATCCTAGAGAAATAAGAGCCTTTACACGAACAGATATGTGCACACCCATGTTCATTGCAGCACTGTTCACATTAGCAAAAAGACAGAAGCAACCAAGGTGCCCATCAACAGATGAACGGATAAATAAATTATGATATATTCACTCAATGAAATGCTACGATCGGTAAAGAACAATGATAAATCCATGAAACATTTTATAAGATGGAGGAACCTGGAAGACATTATGCTGAGTGAAATTAAACAAACAAGAAAAAAAAACAGCAGTTGCAAAAGTACAAATATTGTATACCACTAGTATTATAAGAACTGGGGAGATAGTTTAAACACAGAAGAAAATATTCTTCGATGGTTACGAGAGGACGTAGTGAGGGAAGAAGGGAGAGAGGTTTTCACTAATTAGATAATAAAAAAAAAATAGATAAGTTTTATTTAGGTGAAGGGAAAAACAACACACAATACCGGAGAGGTCAACACAACTGGACTAAGCCAAAAACAAAGAAGTTTCCTGAATAAACTGCACACCACGAAGGCCAGTGTAGCAGGGACGGGGGTTTGGGACCATGGTTTCAGGGAACATCTAAGTCAATTGGCATAACACAATCTATTATGAGAACATTCTGCATCCCACTTTAGAGGGTGGCGTCTGGGGACTTAAACGCTAGTAAGCAGCCATCTAAGATGCATCAATTATTGTCAACCCACCTGGAACAAGGAAGAATGAAGAACACCAAAGACACAAGGTAATTATGAGCCCAAGAGAGAGGAATGGCCACATAAATCGGAGACTACATCAGCCTGAGGCCAGAGGAAATAGATGGTGCCCAGCCACAACCAATAACTACCCTTACAGGAAATACAACGGAGAAGCCCTGAGGGAGCAGGAGAGCAGTGGGATGCAGACTCCAAATTCTCGTAAAAAGACCGGGCTTAATGGTCAGATTGAGATTAGAAGGATCCGAAGGGTCATCGTCCACAGACCTTCTGTTAGCCCAAGACAGGAACCATTCCCCAAGCCAACTCTTCAGATGGGGATTGGACTGGACTGTGGGATAGAAAATGATGCTGGTAAAGAATGAGCTTCTTGGATCAAGTAGACACATGAGACAATGCTGGCATCTCCTGTCTGGAGGAGAGATGAGAGGCCAGAGGAGGCCAGAAGCTGGACAAATGGACACAAGGAGAGAGAGTAGAAGGAAGGAGCATGCTGTCTCAATAGGGAGAGAGCAATTAGAAATGTAAAGCAAAAAAGCAAGGTGTATACAAATTCTTGTGTGAGAGACTGACTCGATTGGTAGACTTTCAATTAAAGCAAAATAAAAATTGATTATAAATATATATATATATAAACCCAGACCAGTAGGGAGTGATTTCTGCCTTCTACACTATACCCTGGCGGATGCCAATGGTGACTGCAGGCTTCCAGGCTCTTAAATGCACCTGGAGACATGGCATTGAGAGAGGTAGCCTCCCAACCCTGAGACTCTTGGCTTCCTATGGAGGGAGTGAAGACAAGTCATAGAGTCTTTAGCATCTGTCCTCTTTCCTTTATGCAGAACATTCCCATGAATGTCGGTGCAACGCCTTTGGCCCTGATGTGTTCCTACCTGCTACAGAAGAGCTGGAGTGGAAAGCAGGAGCTGGCAGTCAGAAGGAGAGTCCCTGGGAGAACACTGAGGTACAGCTGCGTGAAATCACTGAACTTTGCTCTTTGCCTGTTACCCCTGCCCCTAAAATTCCCCACAGGAAATCCTGGACCATTCAGACTCTTCCCCACAACTGCTCCTAATACCATCACAGAAAAAACAAACCAGTTTCCATCGAGTTCAGTCTGACTCATGGCAAGCCCGAGTACATCAGAGTAGAACTGCTCCGTAGGGTTTTCATGGCTCTGACCGTTCGGAACAAGATCTCCAGGCTTTTCTTCCAAAATGTCTCTGGGAAGGTTCTAATCTCCAATCCTTTAGTTAGTGGCCAAGAACTTAACCATTTGAGCCACCCTGGGACTCTTAATACCGCTGCTAAGAAACTCTGGTGGTGTAGTGTTTAAGAGCTATGGCTGCTAACCAAAAGGTGGGCAGTTCGAATCCACCAGGCACTCCTTGGAAACCCTGTGGGGCAGTTCTACTTGCTATGAGTCACAATCGACTCAATGACGGTGGATTTGTTTTTGTTTCAGGATGGGGCTTATTCCCAGGCTCTTCACATTCCCCAGTCAGCCCCTCTTTCAGTCTTCAGTGAAACTTACCAGCTTTCTGGACTTACCCCTTTCTCTCATGCACTTGTCTCATACCCCAAAATTCCCCACAACGTTCCTTGAAAATGTATCTACAAGTTTTTGCTACTACCCCAAGCAGGACCTCTCGCCAGCCTGGCCCACCAGCCCCACCAGCTGCAGTCTCAGTCTCTGCCTCCATCTCCACCCACCCTCCCACTCGCATCAGATCTCCCTTGATCACTGCTTAAAGCCAGTAATTATGGTTTTTAAATCCATCAGTTAAGGACATGCAAGAATTAGTTATAATTGTTGCCCATGGGGAGAAGGACTGAGTAGTTGGGGACAAGAGGAAAAACGATTGAATTTTACATTGAAAAAACTTTTGTGCTTCTTGAATACTGTGTTATAACCAATATGATTTCATTGTACTTTAATTGCCATTTGCTCTTTTTGAATCACGGTGCGGAGGAATGGACTGATAATCCCCCTAGGTTTATGGCGTATTATCAACATTGCTACAGGAAAGTTCTTCATTTTCGTTATTTTTAAAATTTTTCTCCATTCCCAATTCCCTCTCTCACTACACACTTATCATGTTTAATATGTATCTATTTCTGTGCATGTTTTCTTAATGTGTATTGTTTTGTGTGTGAATTTCAGTTGGCATGAAATTAAGAAGATTATATCTGATGTGTTTTATATCTTTCTGGTTTCTGTTTTCATTCACCCAATAGTTTCTTTTTAATACACCCTGTTGCCACTTGTAGACTGTATGAGACAGAAGTTATGTTTCAACACAGCTCCCCTCAACCATGCCCACCCCCCGCACCATGGCCCCGTGCCTTTCTTCCTCAGCTGAATGGTGCTAGTGATGGCTCATGCCATTCCCAGAGCCCAGCTACCACTGTTGGGTCTTCTTGCAACTGCACTGATTTTCTCAGCCTCCTGGAAACACAATGGCCAGGTTTTCGATATGGCCTCGATCATGCTCTATGTTGTGGGAGCTGCACCAACCCCAGTGCCCAGGTAGGACCAGGCTGGATCTACAAAGGCTCTGGTTTTCTTAGTGGTTGCCCCAAAACCAAAAAAAAAAAAAAAAAAACCCACTGACATCGAGTCAATTCCGACTCATAGCGACCCTATAAGACAGAGTAGAACTGCCCCATAGGATTCCAAGGGGCGCTTGGCAGCTACAAACCGCCAATCCTTTGGTTAGCACTTAAACACTATACTACCAGGGTTTCCTGTGGTCACCCCAGCAGGGGAAAAAGTAGAACTGCAAACAGGAGAAAGATAAACTGCAGTGATTCAGCACAGCTGTTCCTCACTGTGCCCCCAGGGAATCTCCTTCTGACCTCCAGCTCCTGCTTCCAGCTCCAGCTCTTCTGCACCAGGCTGGAATGCATCAGACCCAAGGGCATTGCAGACTTTCGTGGGAATGCTTTGCATAGAGGAAGAGGGACAGATGGTATAGACTCTATGACTTCTCTTCTCTCCTCTCCATCATATGGACCCAAGAGCCACAGGGCTGGGAGGTCACCTCATCCAGTCCCATGTCTCCAGGTGCATTTAAGAGCCTCGGAGCCTGCAGTCACAATTGGCAACTGTCAGGGTTTAGTGCACAAGACAGAAACCACTCCCTATATTTTAGGCAAAAAGACAATGAATCAAGGGACTCAAGGGCTTATAACTCTTTGGAGGGCTGGAGGAGAGGAAGTTAGAGACCCACTGCAGGACTGTTGCTTGCAAGGTGAAGCCTCCTGGTTGTGACCCAGAATTTAGGAAACTGGTTTTATGACGGCTACCACCCTGGCACAACCACAGCTCCCATGCCCACAAAGAAGATGGCTGGGCAGTGTTGCCGGGGGTCCAGGTACTGCAAACACTCACGTGTGTTGGGACTTTGCAGCCACCTCTGCAAAGCGCAAGTGTGCGGGGAGTTAAAGTCCTATGAGGCAGACATAAACTGACAAAAGACAAGAAGGAAGGAATCGGCAGGTAATTCGCTCACTTTTCCTCCCCATACCCATCCCTGACAGACTGTTCCAAGATGTAGTGCTCCCATATGACCTCTCTGGAGACATCCTCTGTGACCAAGCACACAGCTCTGTTTTCTTAAGAAGCAGTAGTCAGCTCAGTAATCCACCACACTATTTATGCTGTCCCTTCTTACCTCCTTACTTCTATTCCCTTCTCCGTTGTTTCCCTGGAATTATACATACACACACACGCAAGCATGCACACACACCACACACCAAAATGAAGGATTGGTATATATGCTTTGCCTTAGACTCTGTTTTCCAAGAACCCTGAATTAAGACAATTGGTATCAGGAATGACCCTCGAAATCAGAGTCTCGAAATGGCATCTAGAATAGATCTTCCTCTTCTCTTAAGGCTATAGAAACCCCATTACCAGTGGTAAATGAAGCGATCAAACCCCTGGCATATAGGGGCAGCATAGTTACTGACGTTCTCCCTCTGGCAACCTGGATTAGATGCAGGTGGAAGGAAAAGCACTGGGAGATCAAGTGCTACAACAGGTGCTCCCTATGGAGGTGATGATGCTTATAAAGACAGTAGCATGGGGAGGCTTCTTTCTACATAACTGGAGGTTTTGATAAAGGAAATAATGGGCATGCAGCAAAAGACAGCACTTCTAGGGTAACATTTAAGGAGACTTTAATCTCCTACGACTACAGGGCATACTGTGCACAAAACTGAGGCCCAGTACCTGATTATAATGGTGACAGAGCTGTAAAGGAGACTAAATGCATAGTGTTTGACTTCTCTACCAAGGTCAGAGGCCTAATTAGGGAAGATTAGAACTTGAGAGCTGGGATGGGGACATTTGGATGATATTGTTTTCCTTAGGTGACGTGGAGTTAGTTCCGACTCATAGCGACCCTATGCACAACATAACGAAACACTGCATGGTCCTGAGCCATCCTTAAAATCATTGTTATTCTTGTGCTCATTGTTCCAGCCACAGTGTCAATCCACCTGGTTGAGTGTCCTCCTCTTTTCCACTGACCCTGTACTCTGTCAACCATAATGTCCTTCTCCAGGAGCTAATCCCTCCTGACAACATGTCCAAAGTATGTAAGACGCAGTCTCGCCATCCTTGCTTCTAAGGAGCATTCTGGCCACACTTCTTCCAAGACACATTGGTTTTGTTCTTTTGGCAGTCCATGGTATGTTCACTGTTCTTCACCAACACCACAATTCAAGGACGTCAATTCTTCTCCAGGCTTCCTTATTCATTGTCCAGCTTTCACATGCTTATGATGTGATTGAAAATACCATGGCTTGGGTATTTGGATGATTAAAAAAAAAAAAAGATAGATCCCCCAAATTACTCTCATCCTTTCTTGTTGCCAGAAAAGAACAGCCTCCCCGTCCCTGAAAACCAGGCAATGACCTCATATAAAGCAGGTGCCTCCCAGACGCTTGTTCCCCAGGAAATTTATCTTACTACACCTTGTTGCTGCAAGACAATAACAAGAGGCAGGCCTAAACACAATCGGAAGTACAAGCCCTGCTCTGGTTAAAAAAAAAAAAAAAAAAAAGTTTGCATGCCAAAGGAATTTCAGAACCTAATTACCATGAACCAATAGGAAGAAAGGGAGAATTTGAGGATTTTACTCTATCCTATAGACTAGACGGCACTGGGGCTTTGGGGAGTGTTAGACGAGGCAGCTGAGATAAAGGGTTGAATAAAAGAGATTTCACTGACATGGGGGCACTAGTCCATGACTTGGGATTCAATTTTAGGCAAGGACATCTGGAGCTGGTCCAAACGGTTTGCCAGAATGACTCCTTGATGTTTGGTTACTACACACTGATGACCTTCAGAAATGAGGTAGAGTTGTCAGAACTTCCTAGGCACAGTATTCAAGAATGACTTGGAAGGCTCGGTTAGAATGAATTTACCATGCAATAACTGAGAGCCCATCACCTGACCGTGTTCCTTAGGAGAGCCAGAGGACACTCCCCTCATAAGACCACAAGAAATACTCTCGAGAGAGACAACAGCATGTTTGACAAGTTCAATGGGAGCTAAAAAAATGGGAGCTATCCACTGCAAAATGGGAATAATAGTGAAGAATGCTACTATGGAACTGGGCTTCTTAATATCAGTGTGGATGATGGAATTCCTGAATGGCAGAGGACAGGAAGGAAAATTTAACTATCCAGGGGGACATAATAAGTAGTGGTTAACAGGGTAGATGGAGCCCTGGTGCTGCAATGCCTAAGAGCTCGGCTGATAACCAAAAGGTCGCAGTTCAAATCCACCAGCCACTCCTTGGAAACCCTATGGATCCGTCCTACTCTGTTTACATGGTTGCTATGAGTCGGAATCGGCTAGATGGCAAAGAGTTTGGTTTTTTGTTCTGAGGTTTCTTTTCTTTTTTTTTTTTTTAAAGGCACAGATGGATATGTATGGACCCAACAGCATCAGCTCCCTCTCACCAAAGTTGACCTGATGGAAAATTACAGGCAATAAATAATCTCTCTAATGAACATAGATGCAACTCTAAACAAAATGGAGTCCGCCGATATACAGAAAAGATAACTGATCATGACTAAGTGGAGTTTATTCCAGTAATTCGAAGTAGTTTAATATCTTTAAATCAGAGAAATTCACCACACCAACAGAATGAATTAAAAAAAAAAAAAAGATCATCTCAATAGATGCAAAATGTGCATTTGAAAAAAATTCAACATCCGATCATGTTAACAAAAACCTTTGGAAAATGTCATGGATTCAGTTGTGATCCCCAAAAATACATGTCAACTTGGTTAGACCATGATTTCCAGTATTGTGTGGTTGTCTTTCATTTTGTGATTTACCTATGTAAATCTCTGCCTGTGTCTAAAGAGGATCAGGGTGGGATGTAACACCCTCGCTCAAATCACTTCCCGGATCAAGTGCAAAGGGAGTTTCCCTGGGGTGTGGCCTGCATCACCTTTTATCTTACAAGAGATAGAAGGAAAGGGAAACAAGCAGAGAGTTGGGGGACCTCATACCACCAAGAAAGCAGACTGTGTCCTTTGGACCCAGGGTCCCTGAGCAGAGAAGCTCCTTGACCAGGGGAAGTGTGAGGAGAAGGACCTTTCTCGAGAGCCAACAGAGAGAGAAAGCCTTCCTCTGGACCTGAAGCACTGAATTTGGGCTTCTAGCCTACTAGTCTGTGAGAAAATAAATATCTCTTTGTTAAAAAAATCCACTTGTGGTAATTCTGTTGTAGCGGCACTAGATAACTAAGACACAAACTATAAACAGAGGGACACTGTTTTAATCTGATGTAAAGTACCTATAAAGAAACTATAGCAAACAAATCTTTCCCTCTGAGATCAAGCATGATTCGAGAGTCTATGTTATGAGCACCTTTATTCCATTTTATACGAGAGGGAGGGAGAAGAAATCTTAAAGTGCAATAAGATGAAAAATTAAAGTGTAATTATTGGAAAGGGAAAAATAGAACTGACATTATTTTCAGGTGATCTGATTAGAAGGAAATCTAAAAGAATCTACAGGCAAACTATCGGAATTCATAATTAATTTAGCAAAGACACTGAACACAAGATCAATACACATAAATTGCATTTCTCTATATAAGCTACAAATAGAGAAATGTAATTTTAAAATACCACTGTTTTTACTTTTGACTGTAATTTTTAAATATCATACCAAAACAATAATTATATAGGTATGAATCCAATGAAATATGTGCAACACCTTTATATTAAAAATGACAAATTTTATTCAGAGAAGTTAGAGAGGATCGAGATAAATAAATATGCCATATTCATGAATTTTTAAAGATTCTATCTTATAAAAATGACAGTTCTCTTCAAATTCATTCACAGATTGAATGTAGTGTCAGTCAAAATTTCCACAGCGAGTGATCAAGAGAAGGCAGGGAGATCGTTCAGACTGCAATACAGATTTCACACCTGTGAAGGAAAAGGGGAAGGAAATAGGATTGGGTAGGAAGGGTCTCAGCCTGCAGTACAGTTCCAAGAAAGGCTCAGCTAAGCCTTTTGGGAGTCCACAACCCAAAGCTGTCCAGTGAGGAATTCCACATATTTCACGAAGCCCTGCCTTAGTATGTTTGCCACACTCAGTCACTGGCTGAGAAGAGCCTTCAGGAAGCATGGCCTCAGTGCAAGTATAGTGGTGGTTTTGGAGGGGCAGCAGCTGGGATTGTCAATCAACTATGCAGGAGATCCAATTGGCATATTTGTTATGACCTCCACAGTCCACCCCTTGCCCTACACAGATTTACTCTTCCATACTGGTCAATGGAGAAGACCTCCATGGTTCTGATGGGCCTCTTTTCCTGAAGCAGAAACTCAGAAGAGTGAATGAATTACAGTTCCCATCACTGTATCTAGTCTCAGGGACACAGATTGTACACATATTCTCTTATTTCTCCACTATGCAGTCTGAATTCTCCTTATCTTTAGTTATCACCTTGGCGGGTCTTGATGGCTTTCCTAATGGTGTGACCCAAATCCTTATTTCTGAGGAGTGTGAGCCCTAGGCTACCGTATTGTTCTCAGTCTAGAGTTGCTACATACGTCTCTTTATGCTTACAGTGGGGCTAGGAGGTGATCAAGTGAATCACCTGGGTTCCACACAAACTCCTTCCTGCCTTTCTTGTATAACAGCAGCCCTATTTCCTCCTGCTTCTCAGGATCAATTTCTTCTGCATGATGGTGACTTATCTTCTCCCTGTTGGTCCCCGAACACAAGGAGCTTCTTTGGTGGCAGCTTTAGCTTTTAGGTGAATGAAATCTTTGCTGTGTCCCATGGCAAGTACGTTCCATCTCTGGGACCAGGACCTTTAACCCTGAGGAAACCAGAGTTACAGGGATAAGAAGCACAAACTACTTAAGTGGGTCATTGGGAGTGATGACAGATAGGGACAACCATGAATCTTAGCTGAGGGAAGAGAAAGATTCAATGCATATTTTGCATCCTGAAGTATGGTACTCCATTCATTCAAATTATTGTCTCTGAGCTGGTGCTTCAGCTGTGCCTTTGGAAGGTTGTTTCAGTGCTCTGTGAACCTGGATTTTCTGGATGGTGTGGCGTGTGATACTACCATGTTCTAGACCCACTCCTGCACCTATTTCACTGTAATGTTAAGTCCCCAAATGGATTTCATCCCTATGGGTCAGGCATTCCATAAACCCCTACATAGCAGTCCTGGTTGAGGCTCTGGTGACACGAAAGAAAAATTCATACCTAGAAAATACATATATCTCTGTGAGAACAAACCACCGGTTTTTTTCAGGATAGAAGGCGCAGTATGTAGTCCATTTGCCTCCAAGTATCTGCTTGCCTCCTCAAGGAATAGTTCCTTATCAGGAGCTCATCACTGGTTTCTGCTGATGAAAAGTTGGATATTCAGAGACAGCAGTAGTTAGGTAAGTCTTGGTAAGTTAGAGTCCTTGTTGTGGGATTCACCTCTAGCCTCTATCTCTGCCACTCTGGCCACTCCATCCAGTTCAGAGGTGGCCAAAGTCAAAGCTAGTTAATGTCAGTTGGCCAAGTCACGTCTCCTTGGTTGTTCAGTGACTTTTTTGAACTGGGTGCTTTCTGGTGAGCGATAAAGTGTAAAATAAAAATCTTCACACTCCATGCTAACCTCCGTATATCAACCCACACGCCTCTACCCCATACTTCCTTATATCTGACCTTCTAGTTCTTCTCCTTCCAGGCCTCTGACCAGACAGCCAGGTCATTGGCTTCTGCCAGGAATCTGTATATATTCTCACCTCAGGATAATAATCTTCCAAGTAATGGGAATGACAACGTGCTCAAAAGTTCATCCACTGGGAAGGAATTTCCCTCTGAGTGTCTTTTAAGAATGTGGCTGTAATACAGCTGCTGTCCATTTCCAATTTTCACCAAGCTGACTATCCACAAACAAAGCTCAGGTATTTTCCTTCTCCTTCAGCTCATAATCCCGATATAAGAATAGATTTGAGCTGGGGGAGAGGTGCTGGTGTAATTTTGACAGGTGACACATTGTTCTGGGCTGTGTGTCCATGCAACTTACTCACACTCTCCATTTGTGCTCAAGCTTACTCCCGGAGGACTCATTTCTATCATATGATGAATTTCTGGGCCCATATGATTTTATGAATTGACAAAGCCACCAAAACCCAGTTCACAATGGACAGCTACAGATTTGGAATCACTTGATGTCCCCTAGTCAAACATTCTATCTCCACCATGGCCCAATTACATATGAGGAGCTGTTTCCCAAAAGACATATAATTCTCTAGTGTGGAGGGCATAGTCTTGCTACAGAATCCCAGAAATCTGCATTGTGATTCTCCCACTGGAGTTTTCCCACCACTGACCCTTCCACCATCACAGGTCTGATAATATGGTCCAAGGAGGAGGGCTGCTAGCAGTGTAGCTTGAACCTGCTTGCAGAGCCTTTTCCCACCCTCTGCCGACTCAAAGATGTCACCCAGTGCATAGGCCTGAGCAGTATTCCTAGGTATTGAACACGTTCTTTCCAGAACCAGTGAGGCCCACCAGGTGCTCTGTTTCCTTCTTTGTGGTAGGGATACAAGATACAGCAATTTGCCTTTTACTTTGGTTAGAATTCCGAGGTCACACCTGATCCCTGGACATTTAAAAACTTCACTGAAGCAGTAGGCCCCTGAATCTTTGAGGGGTTTATCTCCCACCATCTGGAGTGCACGTATCTCACCAATATCTCCAGAATAATGGCCACCTCTTGTTCATCACCATAATGTCATAGGAAGGGTGGTAAGTGATAAAAGGAGGACCAAGTTCAGGATCAGCCCACCAGGATCTACTCACAGAGTTCTCTGTTGAAGTAGATTCTCAGCCACACCAGGACCCATGGATTCTTCCCCTCCTACCACCCTTCTCAGACCAAACAAGTGTCGCATCACAAAGCCCACAAGGGTTTTTGAAAATTCCACATCATCTTCACCAGACCTGACTTAGCCAGTGCACCACCTCGTGGGTGCGGTTGTAAAATACATCCACTGGGCTCTTACAAACTTAACGGCATCAGTGTTACTCATCCTTGTTTGTGAAGGACTGCTGGAAAAAAATAAGCTGTGTGCTTTCTCACAAGGTGTGCATTTGTAGGGGAGGAATAAGATTGATGGATGATAAGATGGGTTGAAGAGGATCTGAACGAAAGAGGATATAAAAAGTGCGAAGGCAGTGCTATATTGGAGCAGAATTAAATTTATTTTTAATTCTGATCCAAATGAAGTAATTGTGAAATTACAGACAGCATCATTCACATTGTATTTTTGACTACTCCACAGAGAATAAAATCTGAGTGGTGTCCCTGGAGTTGTGTAATGGTCGGCTTTGGATGAGATACTTCCATGAGAGGCATAACAGCAGGACAGTGCTCTGGAATTTAGGACCACTCATGCCGCGTGAGGTCCCTGAGACCATGCAGGGAAATGCTGTGATGCTTGCTATGCACAGAGAAGGGAGGGGGCTGAGCTTCCATTCTCAGGAGCCTGCCTACCCCTAAATGCTGGTTATTGCAAGATTACATTGGTGAACAATAAAGGGCACCACTCTCATTGCAAAGCTCTCCAGCCAAGCATTGCATATATTCTTTGCCTCAACTCCCAAGCTTTGCCATAAAACCTCACCAAGGGTATAGAAAATCATGGCATGTATGTTGGCAGCCCAAGATCTGCTGTCCACAGCAGGAAAGCAGTCCTGAAGAATCTGATTTTGGTTCACTCTGGACAGGTCCAGGAGCTAGGAACCCCTCAGAGTCCTGGATCTTTTCCCATCCCCCCAGCAGCACACATGCACACACACCTGGATGATTGCTCTCGATGGCCATAGAGTACACTCTGGTACAGCCTCCACACTGACAAAATGGGCACTTAGAGGCCACTTCCTACTGATAAGCGTGAGCAGGAATAAAAATCCACTGAAGCATTCGCAAAAACAGGTTATATCTCCAGCTTGAAAGTCAGGAGAAATGCATGCCAAGTTCCTTGATTTACCGGCAGTTTAGGAGATCTTCAGATTATCCAGGGTTGTGGGTTGTTGACCCCTGATCCCCTCTCAATCAAACAAATCGAAACCTAAGCTGCCCTAAAAAGGTCTAGTCTAGGTTAAGCAACATGTAATGGTTTGCCAAGGACTGAGGGGATTCCTGGATACAGCGCTAAACCCAGGAAAGTCCCAAGCAAACCGGAACAAGTTGGTCACCGATGTCTGGACTCAGGAAAGTGGGTTGTTACACAGCTGTACCCGCGTGGTTATGCCACATAGTGATGCTTAGGGTTTGGGCTGGACCGGGCACAGGACTGAAGCAAAAGAACAATGGCATCTTTATCACCAAGAACTCCTCACTAAAATAGCAATCCCTCTTCACCTAGGTCATGAATGTAGGCAGTTGATAATAGGCTAAATGTTTCTACCCAAAAATAATGAAATTCACATGCTGGTAAACCAGTCAGGGAAGACATTGCATACCCTACTGTGATGTGACTGGTTTGGTCACTGGGGACAGTGAAGATCTGTGCTTATACGGCAATGGGCCTTTGCCCTCAAAGGCCTGTGGACTGACCCCATCTTTCTAGGTAAGGCTGAACGTGGCCAAGGCAATAGAGTATGAGAAGTCCAGAACTAGAGGCAAGACAGAATATAAGACTGATTGGTTTATCCCTGAAGTATTTCACTGGGAACATTTTGAGAAGTCTCAAGCCCAGATTGTTGATAAAATTCAAGGAAGAAGGAGAGTTAGTGGCCAATGGGATAAAGTGGACACTGGTTATCCTGGGGATGCCTTTGTCCTCAGTTCACATTGGAGCCATTTTCCCCAGTCATCCCCCATGACTGGAGACTCATAGTGTCAACTTCAGAGCTGGAATGGTTGTGGCCCAGTATCCTGATTTTATACATAAAAACACTGAAGTCCAGCGAAGGAGTGAATAACCCAAGTTCATATGGTCTAGCTGGAGAATTGATAACCACTTAAAGGCAGCTTACCGTGGTCTTCAGATATTGCACGTTGGGCTTTACACCGGAAGGAATAAAGGGGGCTGATGCGAACTCCGTGATGCATCACCGAGGAGAAGGACAAGTTGTAAAAAACAGAACCATCTCTATATCTCAGAGCTGGCCAGTGCCCAGACCAGACATGCTGGCAGGGGTCTAGCACCCAGTCCCAGGGATTCCCAACAGAGTCCTCGGATCCACAAGAACCCTGGGACCTACCTGTGTTTTCTGAGCCTTCCGATCCCTCCCAAGGCCCAAGACCTGAGTTGGGGTGATAGAATACATTGAGTTGAAGCACAGGCTGCATTCAAACTCCAGCTAATAGGGAGAAAACAGCATCCTCTGTCCTACAACATTGCAATAGGGTCTGGAATGTCTTCCCTGACTGGGTCACCAGGATGTGGATTTCATTTTGTTTGGGTATAGGTTATATCATCTTATGAATGTACCCACCAATGTCTAATATGAAGCTGTGATGCTCAAAAAACAAAAACTTTTCTAAACTATCAATAACAAAAATTTTTTTCAATCAGCAATATCAGAGGCATATACAGATCACTCCACCCAACAGCAACCAAGTACACATTCTTCTCTAGTGCACATGGAACATTCTCCAGAATAGAGCACATATCAGGGCATAAAACAAGCCTTAACAGAATCCAAAATATTGAAATTCTGCAAAGCATCTTCTCTGACCATAAGGCCATAAAAGTGGAAATTGATATCAGAAAAAGCAGGGAAAAGAAATCAAACACTTGGAAACTCAACAATACCCTGATCAAAAAAGACTGGATTATAGAAGACATTAAGGATGGAATAAAGAAATTCATAGAATCCAATGAGAATGAAACATTTCCTATCATAATCTTTGGGACACAGCGAAAGCTGTGCTCAAGGTCGATTTATATCAATAAATGCGCACATACAAAAAGAAGAAAAGGCCAAAATCAAAATCAAGAAATTTTGCAAAAATCCACAACAAAATTCTCGCCAATGGAATTCAACAACATATGAAACAAATAATTCACCGTGATCAAATGGGATTCATACCAGCTATGCAGGGGTGGTTCAACATCAGAAAAACAATTAATGTTTCATTTTTTTTATCACGTAAATAAAACCAAAGACAAGAATCACGATTTTATCAATTGATGCAGAAAACGCCTCTAGCAAAGTTCAACACCCATTCATAATAAAACCTCTCAGCAAAATAGGAATAGAAGGAAAATTCCTCAACATAATAAAGGGCATTTATACAAAGCTAATAGAAAACATCATCCTAAACACAGAGAGCCTGAAAGCATTCCCCTT